>NC_142086.1:3027706-3637046 GCF_054644295.1 Miniopterus natalensis | reverse complement strand
CGGCCGCGAAACACTAGCCCGGGCGGCCCCCGCCCTCCCTCGGGGCGCCGGGCCCTCCTCCCTGCAGCGCCCAGCGCCTCACCCCCGCCTCCCGCGCCGGGGACGGGGACGGCGGCGGCTGCGCCCGCACCACGCGGCGCCCAGTCACCGGGCCGCGCCGCCGCCGCAGTCCGCGCCGCCGCCGGGGCTGCCGCAGCGTAGGCGGCCGGGCCGGGCCGCGCCGGGCCGGGGCGGGCAGGCGGCGGGGACGCCGAGCCACGCGCTCCTGCCGGCCGCCGGCTGCTGACGAACCGGTGACTTGTTTTTTTGCTGATTTTTAGGAACGGCTGCTTAGAGGCGCAGGGCTTCTCCGGGACCTGCAGCGACGCCCCGGCGCGTGCACAGAGGCTCCGACGGCGGCCGGCGGGGGCTGCGGAGAGCGCGGCAGCCGGCGCCAGAGGTCGCCCGGCCGCGGGAGCCCGCGCCAGAGGTCGCCGGCCGCGTCCTAGCCGAGCCCGCGGCACCATGCCGCGGCGCCTGCAGCCCCGGGGCGCAAAGGGCCCGCCGGCCACGGCCGAGGCGGCCTCGCGCCCCCACCCCTTCGCCTCCGGGGACTCGGCGGCCTCGGCCAAGCCGCTGCTGCGCTGGGACGAGGTGCCCGACGACTTCGTGGAGTGCTTCATCCTGTCGGGCTACCGGCGGCTGCCCTGCACGGCGCAGGAGTGCCTCGCCTCGGTGCTGAAGCCCACCAACGAGACGCTCAACTTCTGGACGCACTTCATCCCGCTGCTGCTGTTCCTGAGCAAGTTCTGCCGCCTGTTCTTCCTGAGCGGCCGCGACGTGCCCTTCCACCACCCGTGGCTGCTGCCGCTGTGGTGCTACGCGTCGGGCGTGCTGCTGACCTTCGCCATGAGCTGCACGGCGCACGTGTTCAGCTGCCTGTCGCTGCGCCTGCGCGCCGCCTTCTTCTACCTGGACTACGCGTCCATCAGCTACTACGGCTTCGGCAGCACCGTGGCCTACTACTACTACCTGCTGCCCGGCCTGAGCCTGCTGGACGCCAGGGTGATGACCCCCTACGTGCAGCAGCGCCTGGGCTGGCACGTGGACTGCACGCGCCTCATCGCCGCCTACCGCGCGCTCGTGCTGCCCGTGGCCTTCCTGCTGGCGGTGGCCTGCACCGTGGCCTGCTGCAAGAGCCGCACCGACTGGTGCGCCTACCCGTTCGCGCTGCGCACCTTCGTCTTCGTCATGCCGCTGAGCATGGCCTGCCCCATCATGCTGGAGAGCTGGCTCTTCGACCTGCGCGGCGAGAACCCCACGCTCTTCGTGCACTTCTACCGCCGCTACTTCTGGCTGGTGGTGGCCGCCTTCTTCAATGTGAGCAAGATCCCCGAGCGCATCCAGCCCGGCCTCTTCGACATCATCGGCCACAGCCACCAGCTCTTCCACATCTTCACCTTCCTCAGCATCTACGACCAGGTGTACTACGTGGAGGAGGGCCTGCGCCAGTTCCTCAAGGCGCCGCCGGCCGCCCCCACCTTCTCGGGCACCGTGGGCTACATGCTGCTCTTGGTGGTCTGCCTGGGGCTGGTCGTCAGGAAGTTCCTCAGCAGCTCCGAATTCAGCAGCAAAAAGTGAGCCTCTGCCCTGCGGGAGGCGGCTGGTTTGCCCACCTATTTGTACTTTCTGTTGTTGCTATCGTTGGTTTGTTTTCCGGTTTTGTTGTGTTTCCTTCTTTGCTCCGGGAGGGTGCTGCAGAGCCACAGGGGAAAAGTCCAGTGGGGGGGCGGGGGCTTCGGAAAAGGGAAGGCGGTCAAACAGGAGGGAGGAGAGGGCCACTGGTTTTTACCCGTGGACAAAATCCAGGTGGTGTCTGTGACATCCAGGGATTTTTCGAAGGCAACGAATAAAATCCCAAATAAAACTCCAACCAGTTCGATTTTCCAGTCGTCTTCTGTGCCAGCGGTAATAACAAGTAGCCCTTGTGAGGTCAGGTATGCATTAAAGAGGGTAAGTAGACAGAATCCCTGGGTACTTCCATTTCAGTCTGAGGAATGCGTGGATTTGTCAAAAGAATGGAGCTTTGTAGGAAACGGGCACAAAGACATAAGCCCAGAGCTTAACCTACTAGAAAATGCATGGAATGTGAACAAGTTAGTTATTTCAAAATGTCTCTCAAATGTTATTTAAATAGTAATATATACAATGATTTTCAGAATTTTCACAAGCCTTTAATATGCACTGAATTTTATTTGTCATGTAGTTTTGAATTTTGCAGTCTTCTGCATTGCACACACTTGAACTGGACAGCAGGGCAAGCTGCTGGAGAGCTCTCAGCTACCTTCCTAAACAGTGTTTTCTGAAGGCCTGTGTGCCATGATACAAATGTGAATTATCTACCTTAGGGACTCTGGGTAGACTACTGGTGAGGAGCTCAGGGGTCTGTAGATCGCAGACACCCACTTACTCTAATGTACACCACAAGACCTACCCTATTTTTGGTTTGGTTTGGTTTGGTTTGGATCTTCTTTCCCTCTCTACTTACTTAAATTACCACTGGAATAAATGTGCCTTTTGAAGCAATGCCCAAATGACTGGTCCTCAACTATAGGGGAGAGTGGTTGGAGTAAACTTTGTCTTGCTTGACTGTAAATCAGGGTTTAACATTCCACACAGGAGGGAAGGAAGATGGTGTTGGTTTCAAGTTTTTGGTAGCACCAGAAGTAGCTTACCAGGACATGCAGAGCATCTGGCTTCTTTACTAGAAGGAGCCAACCCACTAATGGGTGGTGGTGGTTCCTCATGCAACTGTGGTTCCTAGTGAGGGACGGTGAGAGGACACTGCTCTAGACTGGTGCCATCTATCGTTGATTAAAGATATAATACTCAGGAATAAATGAGGCGGTTATATTATGAAAGGCAGGAACATACTACTTGAATTGTAACTGAATTCTTTGCGTTAAATAAGATTACCTTTGTCTAGTTAAACATTGAAATCTCATTTGGATGCAGACTGTGGTAATGAACGCTGGTCATCCCAAATTGTGGAGAAATGAGTGAACACGTTCCTGAGATCCTTTCTCACAACCACATTGGCCAGTGTTATTTAAGATATTTCTTATAAACACTAACCTGTACTTGAGATGACAACCCTAGATTAACACAAACCACTGAGGCAGTGTATTCAAACACTTCAAATACTTACCACTCTTCCTGACAAGTCCTTCTAGTTAGGAGCCAAATAAGTCACTAAATGGGAAGTGTTGGCTTCGTGGTATGACTTAGACCAAGCACATAAAGCAGATAATCAGTCACCTCAGCACTGGTAGGCTAGAATATTGATGTTTTTGTTTGTGCTTTTGATCACTACTTATAATCAAGAGGTTGGCACAGTTCCCTGAAGGAAGCAATATGCTTGTGTGTTAATTTGCACACAGAAGTTAAGTTTATATATGGCTATATTTAATTTAGAGCCTCTTAATGGGATTGTAAATACACTTCGCGTATTAGCTAATGGGTGACAGTGTCTCATCTTTTGCAATGTGCAAGGACATTCCTGTTAGGTTACAGAGGCTGAGAATTTGTGCCTACTATGGATGTGATTCTTCACCAGTAACTTAATTCAGTACATGCATTCAAGGGCAGTTGTGGAAATTGGGATATTTCTACCTGCAAAGTTATTTGCATGTCATTATTGTCTCTTCTAGAGCCCCAAAGAGTGTTGGTTTGGAAGCTAAAGACATAAGTTGAGTATTTTCTAGCTTCCTTGTAAAATAGGACCTCCCCTTTCAGAAGGAACTTTCAAGAGACAGCCTTCTAAAAAGGATCATTAAGTTTGAGAACAAGAAATAAACCCTTGTATTGGTCATTTAAAATTCTTGTTGGGTCCACAAGCAGAATTCTCTTCTTGCCGGTGTCTTTGTCCTTAAGAAGAAACCGGTGAAGGATAACTTACAGCCACGTCATTTCCAGTGATGATGCCTGAGCTAAGATGCCACAGCTTCCCTTCAGAGGTTTCCGTACCCATTATGTCCCTGAGGGCTCGTTTCCCTTCCCACCCTACCTTTGTTTTTATATACCACATATAATATTGACAACATTCTAGTTGAAAACAGTGGTTTCGCTTCACTTCATGTCTGCAAATAGGTACCATGTACACTACACAAGACCAGGGATGTTTGTGGAACTGTATGTTATTTGCTAAATTATATTGGATTTCTGTCAAGATAAGTGATATTTTAGAATCAGCAAATATTTACCAAGTCTCCAAATTTGCATGGGACTATCCAGGTATATCACACATTTCAGGGGTAATATGGCCATCAGAATAAAACAGATTTAAAGATATTTTTCACACTCTCCATTTTGCCACATCCTTTAAAATTCAGTTTTACTTTATTGTGTTCATCTGTTTGAAACGTAGGACAAATGATAAGAAGGCACTCCATTATCTCTGTACAACCTATTTTGAAAGCATAGAATTTTAAAGCATATTATATAATGCATTTTATTTTTACTTGTTAGTCATAATCTAGATGACATCTCCAGGAGCAGCATCATAGAGCCATGCCTGGGAAATGCCTGTCACCCTGTGGAGTTGTTCTCTGGGGCTGACTCAGGGAGATTTAATTGACTAAAGGGGGCCCCTTTTTCCCCCACCCTTGCAGCTGCACCCTCAGCTCAAGAAGATGACCTTTACTGAGAGAGGAAGTGAGTTCTTTGGTCATGTCATGGCTGGCTTGTAAAAATAAATGTGCTCTTTCCCACTGACTATCCACTTTCTATAAATAGCCCAGGAAGAAAGTATAGGCCTGCAAAGCTGGCCAGCATGGCCTGCACATGTCTCCATTCATAAATCCTGCCTGTAAGTGCTTGCAGCAAAAAACTGTCTGGCCTATCATGCTATTTCAGGGCAATCATTTCTAAAAATGCAAAATTGGGATGGAGGTGGTTTTTATAATTTTTTCTTTTCTGATTTGGTGCTGAATCTGAGGGCTAACATCAATTAAAACCAGGATTTTTATCTTCAGATTTCTTCACAACTTCATTTAGTTAACCTGTACAAAGCTATAGCAGAAGACAGGTGCAGGAGGATGTCTCTTTATTTTAAGGTTATACTGTTGGTTCAAAGTGACAGAAATGTTTTCCAGCTGGCATCAGAATGTGGGGATGGTGTGTGCTTCAGTGTGAGTGTTCGCTAGTTTGCACAGCTATGAGTCTGGCCAAGCACAAGCACTAACTGGAGAATATATAAATATTAATACATAATTGGAGAATATATAAATGTTATATACACACACGTATATATACAGAGTGAAGAGAGATGGCTATCCTTGAATTTAGATTGTAAAACCTTACCAGCTGCTTAATTTTTATCCCCTCGGGTGTCCACCTGCTGCAGTCTGCCGCAGCCGACTGCCACGCATCCGTGCCTGTGGTCCCTTTAGTGATCACTGAGCACCCGCTGCGTGTCAGACACGGGTGAGGACGCGGGTCAGACACGTTGGCGCAGCCGGTCCCGTCTGTGGGCGGGACAGGTAGCACCAGAAAGGCCCTCGGGCCAGGGGCCAAGCAGATGTCCCAAGCCCCTGCCTTTGGTTCTTTCCTCCTTTCTATTGGCGTAAGAGCAATGCTTAGAATCTTATTTCAATTAACGTGCTACTTACCCACAGTCAATTTCTTTTCTTTTTGATTGTCTGCTCCTAGGACTTTGTGAGTTTTATGGTTAAAAATAACTAGAAAATTTAATGTAAATCGAGGCGAAGGGATAGCAGGCATATACGTACATAAAAGGGTTTGAAAATTAATTATCACTACTAGTTAACAAAGACTGGTAACAATCACTTTTGGAGTGTATAGTATTCATATATCATTATGAAGAAAGGTTCATCCAAAGTGCCTAAATTGTCATGTCATTAAATGTCTGAATTCCATACACAGCGTAAATTTAAAAATATGCACGCTTAAATGCTTGTATCTCCAGAGGTTAATGTTCCTTAGCCTTTTTCCTCCTTTTAGGTCTTTGTGTTGTAATCCATGAAACATGTCTTAGAAAAAAATACCTGGAGGAAATTATAAAGAAAACTATCAGATGTAAATATGATAGATGTAAATAGGTAGAAAGCATGAGATGGGAGAGCAAGAAGGGTTAGACTCTGTCAGCCCAAATGGAACAGCAAGTTCAACTATAGACAATTTTACCTGGGTTTTAAATTTGTCCCTGGAAAAGCATGTGAACTCCCCTGCAAGGCATTTTATTTGGCCACCCAACCACATCCTATAGCTTTTGACCTGAGCACTAGTGCCCAGGTATATTCTGAATGGAACACTTACCCCTGGCTTAATGTCTTTAATTTGTTTCCATAAAGTTAGGGCATAAGTCAAAAAGGCATTAGGGGATAGCACCAGCCAACTGTAAATTACCTTTTGAATCATTTCCTTGAAAGATTGCCAATATTTTGTCATGTATCGCCTGACGAAGAGTGAACAAGCCTAGCCAAGCCGGGAAGGGAAGCGTCTGTTGGTGGGAGCTGAGAGCTGCTGTATTCCTTTGTGAGAGGCCACACGCTCCCTATTGAAGATTTTATTTCTTCAGTGTCATGAATGGCTATTTCTTAAATGTGAAGATGTGTGTCAGTTCTTCTGAGTCACTTTTCCAAAAAGCAAATACAAAATTCTGTTGTTAAAAAAGGACAAATGTATTGCATTTCTGGTTTGCAGATTTCTAACCATTTGGTAGGCTTTTCCATTTTAGAAGAGCTTGTTAAGAGTCTGTGAGCAAGTTGCAGAATTAGAATGTTTATTTATAGGTCAGGGGCCGAGAATGCTCATTTGGCTGCTAATTGTGGGAGGATGTGACTTTTTGAAAGCTCTGAACACACACCTATATGTAACAAAATGCTCACTTACTTACTGTTTAACTCAGCGGAAAAACAGCCTCTTTTTGAGCTTTTGAAAATGTTCCCCTAATATATTGTGCTTCTAAATGTAATGTATGAACTTTAATACTGTTTGTTCTTGAACAATTTCTGGAAGCTATTCCAAACATGACATTTCTTAAGGAAAATTTCTTGGATGTGTAAAAGTTGCAGGCCACCTTTCTCATGCCTTCCAGCTCCACCTAAAATATGCAGCAAGAACTCAAGGAGGAGTGGAGGGGTCTCCAGTTGGTTCTTTACCCATCTGTGGAGATGGCCCTGCCCCTCATGGCTCCCCACAGCATTGAAAAAGACACCATGTAAGGAAATCCTTGATTCCAGGTGAAAAGAGTATGGGGACACATTTTTTTCTTTTAGTGCCATCTCTAGTTAGGAAGAATAGTCTGTTTTTCATATGCCAGATGCAAAAAAGAAAATTAAAGGAAAAATTTTTAAAGAAGTATTCTAATTTTATATTTGAAAGGTTTATAATAGCGATGTGTTTGTAAACAGGGCCTCAGCACATGGATGAGAGCCGGTGCCTTTGGAGCGCCTCTCCTTTGTCCTGGGAGTTGAACCACCTGGAGCTCTTACCCAAACGGTAAAGACCTAGTAGGTCTTTAAAAATGTAAATAATGTATAGTTTAAAGACAGATTAAAAAACTTTTTTTTTTTTTTTTTTTTAAAAAAGAAAACTCAGCTATGTTATAGGAATGTAACACGGCTAAATTTTAAAATCTTTTAAAAATTCTTGTTAGAAACTTCATTAAATTCCCTCTCCCCGCAACACTTGGCACAGAAGGTCAACTTTTCCACCTGGTTGGCTTTCAGTTATGGAGGCTCTGAGCAAAATTATTCTAAGCAACTGAGTATACAGGCAATAAAGGGATAAGGCCCAGATCACTCTGATAGGTTTACAACCACTGAGACTAAGCGGGCACAGCCCGGACACCCTGCTCCTCATTTCCCAGCACAGGCTCTGCCTCGGCGGCGGCGGGGCCGCGGCTGCTCTCCTCTCCGGAAAGCCTGCAGCTGCGCTGAACCCTCACTTCCCCCTTCCCCCGCCATTGCCACCACCCGGAGCCTTGGCTTTCACTCAGCCTTGAAGACAAAGGTTTCTAAAAGGTTTCCATTTCGGCCTTCTGAAACCATCTGCCTTCTGAGGTCCATCCACTTCTAAACTAAGGATTCAGACCCGCACTCAGATTTACAAGAATGTACCACCTTTTGCAGGAAAGGGCACGAGTTGAAGGGCCACGCTCATTTTTCCTCGGCTCAGAGGCCGGCAGAGGGTTTAACAGTGACCAAACGGAGACCTCCTTGTGCCAGGTTTTTACTTTACTTTGTAGTTCATGTAATGGTGGCGGGATGGAGAAGAGCATAAAGGGTGGTGCAGGCATAAAGAAGGAAAGGAACATGCCCCGCTGCTTGCTAAAGTAATCCTTGGGCTGCCCCGACTCCGGCCCACATGCATCCTACACAGCCGTATTCAGCGAGCTAGGGGGACGTTCTCAGGATGTGTGCACTTCAGACAGGGACTGCGATGTGGTTTCGAAGCATTAGTATTCTGCAAGCATCGCTTATTCATAATTCCACATGTCCTGGTAAATGAGGAAGGAGAAGCCATCCACAGATTTGGCCAGTTCTGTGCATGTAGCTGAACTGTGACTCGTTTCTGTTGTGCAGTTTGCTATGACTTTGGTTTTGTGAGACATTTGTTCCCTACGGTCTTGAATATAAAATTCTGTATAACTATGCAATTTTTTTGCTGAAAAACAAATGTATAAAATAAGAATAAATTCTTTGTAAGCTAGTGTTTAGGACTTCGTTTGTATGCGTATGTGTATGCTCAGAAGATACCCTTCAGCAAACATCCCTAAATTGGTAGTAAGGATGTATACCACTAGCAAACATGATAAGAACAAACATTAGACGTCTTATAAAAATCAGCAAGCAGAAGGGAGGAGTTTAAGTTTGTCCTGAAGAAGCACCCTTAGTATATTACTTTATACCTTTTAGTTAAATGAAATGGAAAATTCATGAGTTACTTTGAAACCATATCTTCTAAGAGAATACTTCTAAGTCTACTTAGTAGGTAATGAAGATCTTCCTAAACCTCCCTACTTTCCTATTTTTTTAAGGGCACACGAGGTCCATGGGCTTCGTGTAATACAGCCTGTCCCAGAACCGCAGTGATGTGTGTGAATTTGCAGTATCTCTGTCCCAAATAAGCCTAGTAAGGGCCATCTAACTTCAGTTCTTAAATTCTGTGGTGATTGCTAAATTTTTAAATCATGTTGACTCTTGTTCCAGGTAGGACTTTTTGGTTATTAGGAACAGAAAGTCTCCCCTCAGTTAAGTATAAAAAGGTCTGTAGGAAGAATCTGGGAGCTCACAGCATGCACAGAGTGGATCCCCAGGCCTCGGGAGGGACTCAGCTCGGGATGCCAGGGGGACTCCAGTGCTCCAGCAAGATGAGCCAACTCCAGCTGTTCTGTGGCCAGGTATAGCTGTCCCCAACTCAGATTCCTGGGAGAGTATCTGATTGGCCTAGCTTAGGTCACATAGACTCTTCAGGTGTGAAGGTGTGAACACCTGTGATTTACAACCCTTTCCAGAACCACCTGGAGGGAAGAGGTTAATTCCCGAAGGAAGGGAGGTTGGGCAGAGAAAACAACAGCTGTCAGTACTGGCCCCTTGGCTGGCTGAGGCACAGGCACACCTCTGCCATCCCAACTCCTAGGAGACTGAAGGTGGGGCTGGTGGGTACTATGCAAAGCGCTTGTCCAAACCCTGTGCCTTTCAATGTGGGTCCCGCCCTAGCTCTGAAGCACCTGTTACAGAAGGGAGGGGAAACGAGCCAGCAGCCCAAAGCACAAGTAACCACAGCCCAGCGCCCAACTGGCTAGCCCACACCCTCCTTTTCATGCCTGTTTCTCTTAATATAATACAACCATTACTGTGTAATCTAAGTGCTCTTGCCCCCTTCTCAAAGTCAACCCCCAATCCTGACTTAGAATTGCAGCAAGCTCCCAGCACCCAGGATCTCCACGTGATGCGAATTCTTCTTTTTCAGGGCAGGCTGTGGCTAAAGGGGACTTTCCGCCACCCCCCAACTCACCGTACAGTGGCAGAGAATGGGATTGCTGGGAGGCAAACGCCCACTCAGAACAGCACGCCACTTTTAATAGCATCACCGTTACATGGCAGCCATCACAGCCTACCTTGCTCTGTGGCCACTCCCGTCTTGGCCACCCAGCGCCTCTTGGGCCTGTCAGTCGCCTGCCTGTTTGCCTTAATCCTGTCTCTCACTGCTCTGTACTAGAGCTGAGTTTAGGTTCTCTTACCCTCTGGCTTTTTGTTAGGTCCTGCCAAAGGAAGCTGTGTGAAAGATTGAGAGGAGGAGGGAGGAACATGGGGATCCCCCCTACCTCCCTACTCTCCCTGTATGGTTCCATTTTTTTCCTGAGGTCCCAGCCCTGACTGATGCTGCCAGTCAAAGTGTAACTCTGAGGTAAGCCAGGATAGGAATGAAGCTGGCTCATGGAAGGGGGCCAAAAGAGTAAATCACAAAGAGAGCCTTGATCAATCTGTGCCTGAAGCCTGCCCAGTCTTTCTTATGTAAGGCAATAAATTCCCTTTATTTTACAGTCCAGTTTAAGTTGTATCTATTCTTTGTGGCTGGAAGCATCTTAGTGATCCGCAAGGTCTGCTAACCTTCCAGCCACATGTCAGGATTTGCTCAGCCCCCATTCCATCTTCACTCAGCTAGTCCTTCTCAGGGTCTGCGTTCAAGGTATATGAAGTGCCTCATTTTTAAAGTACAGACTTCTCTGTGAGGACTCCGCACTGCCCAGTGACCCTTCTGTGCTGCCTGAATGGCTTTCTCTCCTGTCCTCCACCTGGGACTTCATGTCTGACCCTCGCGCTCCCGCCCACTCCAATCCTGCCACTTCCCATCTGTGCAGAAACCACACTTTGCCTACTGCCCTTTGTTCTGCTGTGTGTTCTGCTACTTCTACTCAACAGGGTTCTTCCTAAGGACATGTAAAAGTGTACTACTAGTGTTTCCAATGCAGGAGAAAGTCACGCTCCCCCCACTATGGCACACACTCCCCTCTTCTTCACAGCCAGACCTTGCAAGAGTGCCGCAGACTCTGCTTCCACGCCTCCCACTCACTCTTCACCCATTGCATTCTGTGTTCCTTAACCTCACGAGAATGGTTCTTACAAGATTTCCAAAAACCTCCTTCTTGACGAATGGATACTTCTCAGATCCTTTCCCCATTCCTTTCTCATGAAAGTCTTCCCTTGGCCTATGTGACTGCCTGGATTCCCTCCCACCTCTCATCCTACTCTCCCGCAATCTCCTTTGCTGGTTCCTTTCCCTTGCTCATGCCTGATGTCAGTTTGCTCAAAGTGTGAGCACAGCCCGTCTACACTGGTAAACTTTAAGGACACAGTCAGCTTGACGCTGCTACTTCCCAGCAGCTCTCTGAGGCCCAGCAGAGGCCTTGCACTTCTTGTTCCAGGAAGCTCAGCCTTGAGCCTACCCCAACCCTTCCAGGGAAAGAGAAGCCAACTGATGCCCGTTAATAAATCCCCTTCAGCCCCAAGTAGCTTGAGTGGGTTTTGCTGTCTGCAACTGAAGCCCAGTGGGTACCACAGGTAAGCAGGAAAAGATGCTAGAAATGGGAATCCATGGCCCCTGACTCCCCAATCACTGGCAAATGGTTTGTTGGGCTTCTGAAGTTTTACCTTCAACTTTCCTTGGAAGACAAAGCAGGTTCTGTATCGGGCAGCTTCTTCACAGAGCTTGGATCTATTTCAAAGCAAAAAAAACAGCATTAGGAAGAAATTACCTAGGCTGTGTTTTTTTCCTTAATGTTGACTTCAAATAGATGGAGATACAACATGGATACTTAGATGTCTAGTCAAACAATCATGGCATTCCCATGTATCAGTGTAATGTACCTCATTTTCACATAGAAATCCAGCTCCTAATAACAAAAGTCTAATAAGTATAAGAGCATACAGAATTATAACATTAGATAGGAACTCTCTGCGTCTCTGATCTAATTGCGTAACTGAGGCCTCCGTCTCAGGGGCAAGCCATAGGAAGTGAGCCAGAACTTGGGCAGCTGCTCGGCTTCCTCCTTCCCTGGACAGAGGTCCTTACCCTGCCCTGCAACCCCTGCTTCTTGCAGGAGTGCCCTAAACTCTGTCCTAGGAGAGCCTGCACTGGACAGGGGGCCTGCTCCCTGGAGGGTGGGGCAGGTGCTCCACGTGGGCCTGCAAGGGCAGAGCTGCCCTGCACTGCGAACTTCCCCAGGCCTGCCTGCATATGTCTTCATGCAATTCGGGGAGCTACCCATAGCCTTAAATGCGTTGTTTCTTTTTTTCTTATTATTTTTCCTCCCTTAAGTTAGCCAGGGATTCCCATTTCCTGCAGCTAAACAATAAAGACAGAAAACTTCCAGTTTCTCCTCTGGCATGTCAGGAGCCTAGAAGTTGTCACTTCACCCTAACGATAATGAAAAAGCTGGACTGCAAAAGCAGCACGCCCTGGCCGGTTGGCTCAGCAGAGCGCCGCCGGCGCACTGAAGGGTCCTGGGTCTGATTCCAGCCCAGGGCAGTCCCTGGGTGGCGGGCTCGACCCCCGCCCTGCTCAGGGTGGATGCGGGAGGCAGCCAACTGATGTGTCTCTCTCCCTCCCACTCTCTCCGAAAAGCAATGGGAAAAATATCCTCAGGTGAAGATTAAAACAACAACAACTCTTCTGAGTCCGTCAGCACAGTGAGGTCACCGGGCAAACCTCGATCCTCAAGATCGGAGACGCAAGCAGGTGGGTACAGGGAATTACAATTTACCACATTGGGAACTCGCGAGCAAAAGCCCGTGCGGGGACCAGTGCTGGGTTCCTTTACACGGCCATCCTCTCTGGTTTTCAAATAAAAAACTATAAGGGTACTGAAATGGAAAAAACATAGTTTGGAGAGACAGAGCAAGCACCCGACCAGACCGAGGTGAGGCCAGGGCGCTGAGACAGCACACGGGGGCTTTCAAGCGGCTGTGCGCGGGCCCTGCGGGGAGGCCGCCTCCGGGCGCGTGCGGGGCGGGGGCAGAGGCGGCGGGAGAGCGGGCAGGGGCGCCGGGACCGGAGCGCCCACGGAAACGAAGACGGCCGCTGGCGGGCTCGGAGCAGAGCGCACGCGTCCAGGGCAGAGTCGGCGAGGCTGCGGGCGCGTCGCAGGAAGGCCTAAAGCCGACCGGGGAGAGAAGCAAGGCGCGGGGGCGGCGCCCGGCGGGGCAGAGGCGCGGGGGCAGCGGGGCTGGGAGCCGGGCAGAGGCGCGGGGGCAGCGGGGCTGGGAGCCGGGCAGGGGCGCCACGGGGAGGGCGCGGCCTGTGGGCTCGCGGCTGCCGCCCGCCCTCCTGGGCCCCCGCCGTCAGCGTGTGCGTGGCACCCGGTCAGGGAGGGGGCACGCGGGCGCTCGCCTGCACGAGAAGCCACCTGAGATGCCGCCCGAGACGCCACCCGGAGCCACGCGCCGCGGAAGGGGCGGCCGGCGGCCTCGGGCAGGCCCAGCGGCGCGGCGGGCGCGTCCTCTCCACAGCCCGTCTGCGGGCCACTGTAGGGGCCACTGTCGGGCTCGGTCGCGCTGTTTTAGCGCCACACTACCGTCGCGGGGGCGGGAGGAGGCGAGCCTGAGGAACTCGCGGGGCCACGGTGCGCCCACGGGGCCACGGCAAGGCCACGGCCGCGTCTGACGCTGAGACGCGTTTTTTGAGTTTCATTTGCTTATTTTTAATTTTTGTTGTTGGCGTTTCTTTTCGTCACTTTAGCTCTGGAGAAGGGGCCAAGCATAACGGTGGCAGACGGGAGGTCCTGCCCGGAGCCTCCATGTTGACCTGCGGCGCCCGCGTCTCACCAAGCGGGTTAGGTCCCTCCCGGGGTAGGCTCACCGCGGGCCGCTCGGGGCGGGGCCTGCTCGGGGCGCGGGGCCTGCTCGGGGCGCGGGCCTGCTCGGGGCGGGGGGCCTGCTCGGGGCGGGAGGCCTGCTCGGGGCGCGGGCCTGCTCGGGGCGGGGGGCCTGCTCGGGGCGCGGGGCCTGCTCGGGGCGGGGGGCCTGCTCGGGGCGCGGGGCCTGCTCGGGGCGGGAGGCCTGCTCGGGGCGCGGGCCTGCTCGGGGCGGGGGGCCTGCTCGGGGCGCGGGGCCTGCTCGGGGGCGGGGGGCCTGCTCGGGGCGCGGGCCTGCTCGGGGCGCGGGGCCTGCTCGGGGCGCGGGGCCTGCTCGGGGCGGGAGGCCTGCTCGGGGCGCGGGCCTGCTCGGGGCGGGGGGCCTGCTCGGGGCGCGGGGCCTGCGGCCTCCTCCGGGCGCGGGGCCTGCTCGCGGCGCGGGGCCTCCTCGGGGCGCGGGGCCTGCGGCCTGCTCGGGGCGCGGGGCCAGCGGCGCGGATGCCCTGGGAAGATGCTGCGTCGCGAGCAGCCTTCTTTCTGCAGCAGCGCCGTCAAGTGGAAGAAACACCGTGCAGCGGCGCGTGTAACTTCCCAGTGCCCACACCGAAAGGGTGAAGAATCAGAGGAGAGCATCTAGAGACAGCTCATCCAACCCGCTCCGCCCAGAATGCCGCCGTTTCACACGGCCCCGCCGCCCGCAACGCCCGGCCTCCGCCCCACCCGCGCCTCGGCTCCGGAGCCGCCACCGCCTCCGACTCTCTAAGGAGCCGCCCCCGCCCCACGGACGCCCGCGGCTGCGGCCTGTGTCATTCCCAGCGCATCGCCTCCGCCCTGCGGACTTACAGGCTTGTCGCTCCTCTCCGCCCGTTAGAGTCTAGGCTTGGAGATGCGGCGCGGGAGCCCCGGCGCCCCGCAAGCTGCCCGGCGCCCGCACGCTGCCCCGCGTGGGCAGCAATGACGTCAGAAAGGAACCGGCGACTCCGCAGGCGCAGCTCCCCGCGGCCGACCAAGAAGACCTCTCGGCGTCGTGCAAGTAATAATGCTGCATTTGAAGGACTCCCAGCGTTCATGGGGACGTAAAGACAGGCTTCTGTAAGCCTGGCTGTCAGTGAGGCCGTTACAGGTGATTCCACCCATGCCTTTATGCATAGGTTTAGACGGGCTCACCCAGCTGTGGGGACGTACGGATCAAGTGTTCTTCAACAGCCATTTGTTTACTTTATGGGTCATCTGAAATGCATGCCAACTCAAAGATTTAAGGTTAAAAAATAGATTTTAAAATAAATATTAACGTATAAAAATATTGAACTGAGACCAAAATGGTGAAGAGTCAGTTAACTAGGGATGGGTCAGCCTTCACAAAAAAGAGTGCAGATGGCCTAGCATAAGAGTGTGTATTATATATGCTCTGTCAAGACAATTTAACAATAGAATTTTCTTGATAAGACTAAACATTTGGGCTGTGGGTCAATAACAATAAAGGTCAACTTTTCATGACAAGGGAAGGGGCTTGAGAGCTGTGAGGCAAGAGAACTGTGGAGTCGACCTTAAGGATGAGGCGTTCAGCAGGCGGACGTAGGGAAGGAGGCAGAAGAGCAGCATCTGGGGGCATCTGCTGTGTGCCCTGCGCGTGTGGCTTCATGACCTCCGATCCCCGCAGCGTCGTCATCCCTGATTCCGCTCGGCCCGAGGAAGCAGGGGGTGCGTTTCGCGCTTAGGGTCGTCCAGCCAGTAACTGCAGAGGAGAAATGTGAACGCAGGTCTGTCTGCCTGCCGGCCTGTGTCATCCTTCCAATTCATCCTGCTCCGGGCGGAAAAACGCAACATCATAAATATGTTTTCCCACTTGAAATGACCAACAAGACATTTCTTTAAGTTTATCTGAGTTATAAAAAGAAAACTGAACGAATACCCTTCATTAATTAATAACACTGTCTCTAAGGTGGAAGGTCACCTTGCCCATCGCAGCCCCTCTTAAAACAGTGTGAAATTCTTAACCTAGGAAATGTCCTCTTTCAGGTCAGGTCCCTTTGAGAGTCTGCACATTCAAACACCCGAGCAGGATATAAAAATGGTCGCATGTGCTGATGCAGAGCTTGGTTGACTGCAGGTCGCCCGGGACAGGCAAGCAGCCTCCTGGCCCTTATTCCCCGCGTGACTCCAGTTTCTTTCCCGTCCCACTCCAATTAGAAACGAGGTTGCAGATCTGAGTCTTCCCTCCCCGGGGGTTTCTCACACAGGCCATCACAGTAATGAGTCAAGCGGTCTTCCCTTAGCTGACGGTCAGTGGTAAAAACACACTCATCATTAGAGGGATTACTACCAGCTTCTTTAAAAATTGGTGAAAGAACATATGCTGTAGTTTAGAAGTCCTGTAGTTCCCAGACAAGAAAAAGCTAACCAAACCAGTATTAGAAGAAATGTTAAAGGGACTTTTTTAAGAAGAAAAAGGGGGGGGGGGAGATAAAAAAAATATAAATAATAAAATGGTAATGATTACATATCTATCAACAATTTCTTTAAATGCAAATAGCTTAACTGCTTCAATCAAAAGACACAGGGTGGCTGAATGAGTAAGAAATCAAGACCCTTACATATGCTGCTCAAAGAGGCTCACTCCAGATCATAAGCACACACACAGACTGAAAGTAAAGGGATGGAAAAAGATATTTCATGAAAATGGAAATGAAAAGAAAAAAATCTGGGGTGGCAATACTTCTCTCAGACAAAACAGACCTTAAAACAAAGGCTGTAACAAAAGACAAAGAAAGACGCAGCAATTCCACTTCTGAGTATTTATCCGAAGAAACTAAAACACTAAAGTGGAAAGACATATGCATACATATACTGCATTCATTGCAGCATTAGTTACAATAGCCAAGATACGGAAGCAGCCTAAGTGTCCATCAGTAGACAAACGTATAAGGTGCGTAGACAGTGGGCTATGACTCAGCGGTAAAAATGAATGACATCTTACCATTCGCAACAGCATGGACGGACCTAGAGGCTGTTATGCCAAGTGAAATAAGTCAGTCAGAGAAAGGGAAATATCATAGGATTTAGTTTCATGCGGAATCTAAGGTGCAAAATAAATGAACAAAGAAAACAGAAACAGACTCAGAGGTACAGAGAACATATTTAAAAATATATCTTTATTGTTGAAAGTATTACAGATGTCCTGTCCCCTTTTCTTCCCCATTGACCCCCTCCACCCTGCCTCAACCCCAGCCCCCAGTTTCCAGTTGGGTGTGAGATTGGGGGGATAGGTGAAAAAGGGAAGGGAGTAAGGTGTGCAAATTGCCAGCTATAAAAACAGACACAGGACATAAAGTACAGCCTAGGGAGCATAGTCAATAATATTGTGATAATGTATGGTGTCAGATGGGTACTAGATTTATCAGGAGGAGCACTTCATAAGGTATGTAAATATCTAACCACTATGTTGTACCTGAAACTAACATAATGCTGTATGTCAACAGTAATTGAAAAATTAAAATAACCCAGAAAAAAGTCCTTTAATAAGTTATTTGATGAATTTATCGATATTTCTATTTCCTCCAAAACTATATCCTCAAATTTGTCAGAGCTTAAAGTATTTAAATTTTTTTCTTAATCACAAACCACTCAAAAGAGGCTATAGGAAGAAACTACCATCAAGTAGTGCTGTCCTAAGGAATCCTGCACACTCTAAATTTAGTAGATTTTTTTTGTAAACCTAGGACTAATCTCAGACTCAACATAACAAATGGTAGCTAAATAGATGGCCTCTTGAAATCTGTTTGCTCTACCACAGATGAACAAGCCAAGACTTTCTCAATGTGCAGTTCAGAAAATTCTTTTCCCAGCTTAGAAGCAGAGGGAAGCAGACAAGCACACACCAACCTGAACAGATGCTCCGAAATTACAGGAGTTTAGGTTTGGAGTCACTTCATTTAATCTTTGTACGATCCAGAATTCAATGCAGATTAAAACAACTATTTTAAATTCTATTCATGAATATTAAGGACTTGGCTACAGTTAATAAAGCTGAGAAGAAAAAAAATATAAGCCGTTAGAGCAACATAATTCTCACTCCAATGCAAAGTGAAAAAATATTTAGCTGTACATGAGGTCCATTATAATAGGTCATCCTTTTGCTTATAGATTTATAAGAGGCCATAATGTCCTGAGAGTGAATCGCTCCACGTGGAAAAACCAGATTCAGAGTCTGCTGTGGGAAGAACCCCAGAAGCTTATCAGATCTAAATAAAAGATTAATGGGGATTTTGAATTTAAAATTTAAATGTCCAGGCTAGCTACTAAATTTTACATTACAAGAATACTGACAATACTAAAATCTATAAAATCAGTCATGGTTTCTTATGGGATGGATTTTATAAAAGAAAATTTATTACATATTATTGTGCTTTTCCAGGAGGCATTATTTACTTATTTCATTGACTCGTTTGTCAAAATTTTTATTTTGATGTACTTAATGGATATTTAATATATGGTACATTAGAAGTCCTATTCTGCTAAAACTACCTTTTTTTCCTGTAAATTGCTGATAGACATGATCATTTCTACTTATAAACATGATGTACTTGATTTGCAGAAACAGACATTCTGATAATGATTGATATACCCAAATTCAAGAAAACAACTGCCAACTTTTAACTATGTTGCAACTGACCGTTTTCCTGGGGGCGGGGCGAGTTGGCCACAATGAGCGGTGAAAAAGCAACACGCAATATCAGAGCCATGAGTGTTCGTAAATAAATGGTTTTGTTTATTCAATAACTTAGTTACTTTTCTCAAAACCAGGTTACCAATTCACAGGAGCTTTATCGTTGGCTAAGCCCATCTCTCAAGTGAGTTAAAGCTGTAAGAGAAGGAAAATGACCTTTGATGAGTTTAAAATGAGCTGTAAGATTCAGACCTGTGAAGTGCCCTCCAGGCCAGAGGTGGCAGCACTCCCGCTGCACTCTGTCCTTAATGTTCCCTGGTCCCCTGCCTCACCTCCCAGACGGGGAAAACTGCTTTACTAAAGCATGCAAATGTAAGCCCTGAAACAACGTAGGCCTCCAGGTTGTGTTTGCATAACATTATGAGGTCAAGATTTCTGACCTTTTAGGATGGCCAGACACTTGGTTAAATTTATAATGAAGTAATAAAAAGTGCCAGTGTGGAAAGAAGCCTCAAACATTTCAGAAATAATCATTTAAAATGTATTTCAAAATAAGTTTTAAGAACTTAAAATTAGTCTATTAACTCAGAATTCGAATTTAAGAAAGACAAATTTCCAGGTTAATAGTGAAATAGTTTATTCTTTTGTTTTTGTAACATGGAGAGGTGTGTTTTACTCATTAGAGAGAAATCCTGTTTCTTCTTCCTAAATACATTGGATCAATGTTATATGTGCATCAGGATAGCTAGGACGAAGGCCATTTTAAAGATTGTTAATAATTTATACTCAAGATAAAGCTATAACTTTATTAATAATGAAGCAATACTCATATTTCAGTCCTGAAGTCAACAATTTACTCAGAAAAGCTTTCCTAGGTTTTCACCAGCTAATATAATTATTTGTTTAAAAATGTTTCTTGAATCAAATTTAAGGCTTTCTCTTTTCCCAGGTCACTGTATCATTCCCCCACCCCCTGTATAAAATTCCATATTTGGAGAAACACAAAATATACGACAACCATTTAAAAAAATATATAAGGTTTTAAAAATTGCAAAATATACAAGCACCTGTATGCAAGTCAAATATTACAGAGGTGTATAAAGAAAAAGTTATTAAGCTCCCCTTCACCCCTCCAGTCCTATCCCCCCCCCCCCAAGAAACCCAGTGCTCACGTTATCGCCCACATCAGATAAAAATGTACCTATGCACTCACTGTACAAACTCAAATGCGTAACGACAGCTGCTCTGGTTTATAAAATCAGAGTCAAATCACCTGCATTATTATGTATATTAATCAGGACTCAGTCCATTTTGAGTAACAGAAACAAAGCACTAGTTTAAGTAAAAACAGGGATTTAGTGGTTCACGAAACTGAGGCGGCTTCAAGCATAGGGAGGATCTAGGGACTTAGGTCAGCAGCTGGTTTTGCTTTGTCTTGGCTCAGTTTTTCTCTATATTGGTCCATTACTGGGCAAGTCTCCCCTTGTGGTGGCAAGATGGGTGCCACAGCTCCAGGCTTATAGCTTCATAGTTCCAAATCCAAGAGAAAAGAGTATGTTTGCCCTTCAACAGATCAACAAAAGTTCTGAGATTTTGCGCTCAGGGCCTCTGCCTGGATCAAAGGCCATCCTGGAATCAGTCGCTGCAAGAACCAACCTTGTATTATCCAGTTTGTTCACTTTTGCAATATAGATTCCTCAAAGTGGGACTGCAAGTTCAAAAGTTCAAAGACAAGCATGTTTAATGTTTTACTAGCTGTTGTCTGATTGTATTTCAAAATCTGTTGTTTGCCCCTCCCATCAGCAACACGGGATGAGAATGCTGGCTTCCTCACATCCTTGACAATGTTATGTTATTATAACCTCTTTAGTTTTTGCAAATTTCAAGGGTGTAAAATGATATCAAGTTCATAAGGACGACAAATCTACATACATGAGAAACATTTTAAATCTCTGTCAATATAAAAACAACTTTAAAAAGTTTGAAAGCCAGAATCAGACGAGAAGAGATTTGCTGCAGGCATTTATAAAGGAAGGTTTAAGGTCTCTAATTTGTGTTTCCTTAATAACTTAATGACAATTAATCTTTTTCTTATAAATATTTTGGCCACTTGCTTTTCCTCTTCTGCAATTAACCTCTTCAGGTCTTTTGCTTAGTCTTTAAACGATTGCTGATTATTTATACCAACTTTAAAAGTTCTTTGTATATTAGAAATGGTTTCTGAATTTTACTAATGCCTCTTTTAGGGACATATATTTATAACATGGGATTATCTGCCTCTAAGTAGTTAATGTAGTGTATTTAATGATTTTGACGTATTTCCTAAAATTGAATCACCGGTGAACGAGGCCACAGCACTGCTCCCCGCACCTCGGAGGTTCCCGCTTAATCTCGGAAGCGCGCGCCTCGCCTGAGCGCCCCCCTGCGCGCACGTTAGAGAAGCTCGGACGTGCGGGGAGCCTGCGCCCTGCGCGTCCCGCCGCCTCCCGCGCGCAGCCTCCTCCGCGCCGCCGTGGCCGCCACGCCCACGGGCCCGTGTCGGTGCCGTGGCTTTCCTTTAAGCTGACACAACCTGAGAAGCCTAGGGACGCGTGCGTGCGTTGGGGGAGGGCGTTGCAGGGAGAGTGTGGGAATGGAGAAGGTGAAGGCCTTTTGAATCTCTGGGTTTTGTAATCAGCTCTGGAAATGCTCACACACGCGCGCGCACACGCACACACGCGCGCACACGCGCACTCCAAGGAACAAACAGCCCTCAGGCAAAAACATACCAGGAAACAAGGTGCCATGAGCAAGACCCAGCAGAAAGCGCAGGTATCAGTAAAGGGCTCCGGAGACCTCAGATATTGGACACACTGAACACAAAACAGAAAATAACTATGTTTAACAATTTTCGAGAAATACAACAGGCTTGAAAATATGTGCAGATAAGAAGAAGCCATTTTATTTTTTAAAATATGTCTTTATTGATTCAGAGAGAGAGAAACATCAGTGATGAGAGTCACTGACGGGCGCCTCCTGCACGCCCCCCACTGGGGAATCCAGCCCGCAACCCGGGCATGTGCCCCAACCGGGAATCCGACCTCCAGCTCCTGGATCCTAGGTCGATGCTCAACCGCTGAGCCACACCAGCGGGGCTAAGAAACCATTTTGAAATGCCAGAGCCCTGGTCAGCGTTCTCAGTGGTTAGAGCACCCCTGCACTGAAGGTTGAGGGTTCAGTTCCCATCAAGGGCATGTACCTGGGTTGCGACCGATTCATGTTTCTCTCTCTCCTCTCTCTCCCTCTCTCCCCCTTCCTCCCTCCCTTCCACTCAAAAAAAAAAAAAAAAAATCAATGGAAAAAATATCCTCGGGTGAGAATTAACAACAAAAAATGTCAAAGAGACTTAAAAGTTGTTTAAAACTTCTAAGAATGAAAATATAGTAGTGGAATTAAAAACTCATTGGAAGATTTCCGTTTCTGACATATGATTACCAAGATATTTTGGACCACTCTCTCATTGAAAATAAAAATTCTGACTAAATTAGAAAACAATATATCTTCAAGGCATCAAAGAGCTAACAAAATAGTAAGAAATAACTAAGCCAACGTCTAAGAGCAACTGGAAACACAGAGAAGTAAGCATAGTGATGAAGTCAGTATTTATTCAAGACAATTTCTTTAAAAAAATTTTTTACAGGCAGCGGAGCACAGCGGCGCCTCTTTGCATGTGCCTGGAGGCCTGAGGCCTGAGCACCCGCCTCTCCTGCACCCGCGCCGGAGCTCGCTGGGCGGCTCTCGCAGGGCAGGGTGGCGCCTGGGACACCCCAGGCCCGGGCAGGGCGTCTGTGGGGCCGCCCCAGCCCCTGTGACCCGGGGCGGGATACACGTGGCAGCCAGGTCGCCCTCACATCCGAGATCATTTCTAAAATGCTCCTACTTTGTGCGGGCGCTGCCTCAGGGCCTCGGGTTGCCGTGACCTACGACAGGCCCAGCACCGCACCAAGACCCGCGTGCCCTGGGGAGACTCGGCTGGTGGCTTTGCCTGGATAGGGGCCAGTTGGAGGGGCTTCCCTGGGCATCTCAGACTTAGATCTGCCCCTCCAAGTCCAGACCACAGGCAGCCGACCTTGCGGGACCGGCACAGTGAGGGGCTCGCCAGCCCCAGCTAAAGAGTAACTGGCACGGGAGGGGCGCTGGGCATTCTTCCCGCCCGCTAACCCTCCGCGGGCCGGCGGTGGCGGGCAGGACGCAGCAGCAGCCACGGCGCCGCGCTCGGCCTGCGGGACCCGCACCGCCCGCCGCCTGCGGTGGCGCAGAGCTCGGCGGCACGTGCGGTCCGCGCGCCCGCGCCCGCACCCACAGGCGCGCAGAAGCCAGTGCGGGCCTCGCAGCCACGGGGCTCACTCGTCCGGAGGATGGGGGAGCGTCTGCCCCGGGGACCCCGAGTCTCGAGCCTCCCGCGGGAGGGTTCCCCTGTGCGTTCCCGTGGCCAAGGGGACTCCATGAAGCGCCAGACCCTGTCACTTGTGCCAGAGACCCGGATGACTTTGATTGACTTACGCCAATTAGGGACCATCCTGCAGCCGTGTTGAGGGTAATTCCGCATAAATAAATGGCGTATTCAAAATGGGTTGAAGCTTAATGCTGTTCGGCTGAAAACACTACCAACTCTCCAACTCTCACGGGTCTTTCAGAACTTGTATTTCAATACCTTCTCTTAAACTGGTTTTATATATTATATCTACATACTAGTTACCTCCCCAAATAGACTATAGGGTCCATGTGAAACAAGGGCTAGGTTTATAGTTTTAGAATTCCCTCAGTGCTTCACGTGAGAGGCACTCAGTAAATGACAATAAATTGAAGATTGTTTCTCCAGTGTTCCATCATCAGTGACCAATTAATCAAGACCCTTCAGGTAACACTGAAGTGAGCCAAATAATTAAGTGACTAGACTTTATTTATCTTTCACATAACAGGGACTACTGGGATTCCTTCTAAAGAATTTTGAACTACGTGGGGGAAAAATGTCATCTAAACATGAGCATTCTCATTTCTCGCAGAGCCTAAAACTGTCAAGAAGCATAGGCTTTATGGGGTATGGATTTATTGTGTGGCCTCTGAGTTCATGTTTTTAATTAATTTCTTTACTGCTTTTTTCCCTCCCTACCCCAATCTACAGTACAACTAATACAATCAGGTATTAGAAGAGACACATTTCTTCAAAAGTGTGTGTCTCCTCCTGTTTAGTGCCAAAACTAATCCCCTTGGGTGAGCTGGTATAATATGCTTCATAATTACTATTCTCACTCGATTAACTATTCAGTAAATCTAACTGCAAAAAAGTACTTCAGAGGCTAACCTATAAAACTCTCATCATTTGCAGATTAGCACTATAAAAAAAAAAAAGATTGTTTTGGAGTTTTATTGAACATTCTTTGGGAGTTATATAAGTTAAATAAGTAACTGGCTTAAATCATTAACTTGGAAATTTGGCAAAGGCCAAGTTTTATGGATTCACTGTCCATTTTCATAAGTAGTTTATGTTCAATGAAAAAAAATATGTTTCCAAGGCTTCGCTTAAGTTTCCAGAAATCTAACTAAGGAAAACAGTTCCATGCCTCCGTAACTGGAAAGTTGGACTTGCCCTCTCAGCGCTACACTGCTGGTGTGGTGGAGGCCTCTGGCCCCGTCCCTCCTCCTGCTTGCATCCACCCACCGCACTCACTCCCTTCAAGGTGAGGCCAACAGAATGAGAGTGAAAATATGCTAGTTCCAAGCCTTGACTTCGGGAGCCTTGATGCTCAGCGGTTGAGCGTCGACCTAGGATCCAGGCGATCGGGGTTCAATTCCCGGTCAGGGCACAAGCCCGGGTTGCGGGCTGCAGCCGATCAATGACTCTCTCATCATTGATGTTTCTATCTCTCTCTCTCTCCTTCTCCCTTCCTCTCTCTGAAATCAATAAAGATATATTAAAAATAGATCTTTGAGCTATATAAATATTTTAGTGTCATATGCCTCTGAGATTTTGTGGAGGTTTGTTTCATAGTAATATCTAATCGATACAAACAGATTATTTTAAAATTATTTTTATAATTTTAAAAATAATAAAGTGTGGCTCAGTGGCTGAGTGTCAACCCATGAACCCAGAGGTCACCGGTCAGGACACCTGCCAGGGTCACCGGCTCCATCCCCAGTAGAGGGTGTGTACCAGGCAGCCATAGATGTTTCTCTCTCTCTCTCTCACCCTCTCCCTTCCTCTATCTTTAAAATCAATAAAAACATATTTTAAAAATAAAATTAAATTATTTGTATCAGTTCTTCTGGGACTGAATTTTATTTATTTATTCCTCATAAGAAAGTTTATTTAGAAAGTTACAAAAGTAGGAGAAGTGAGCTCGCTGGGCTGCATGGGCTCAGGAAACAGATTACAGGGGCAGGAGGGCGCTTGGAGCTTAGGAGACAGAAGGCGAAGGTAAGAACGCCTGGGGGGAGAAGGGGGAAGGGAAAGGTAGGGAGGCTCCCAACAGGGAGAGAGCCCGAATTTGATTTACTTAAGATATAAATGTTGTTCTTAATAATCAAGACTCCAGATTCTGAGAACTGAGGCTCTCTACAGCTAGTTTATAAACCTGTGGTTCATCCCCCTGCAATGGAATAAAGTAGAAGTTCATAAACTTTTTTGGCCCAGAACACCCTCTGAAAAGTTATTGAAAATCTGAAGAGCTGTTATTGCTGGGTTACATCTGATATTTACTGTATTAGACATTAAAACTGAGACATATAAAAGTATTTATTAATTCATTTTAAAGTAGCCATAATAAAACTATTACATATTACCATAAATGACATATTTTATAAAAAACAACTATATTTTCCAGAACAAAAACAGATGTAGTGAGAAGGCAGCAGTGCTTTACATTTTTAGAAATCTCTTTAATTCCTGGTTCAATAGGCGACAATTCACATGCTTCTGCTTTTAATTTGTTGCAATGTGCTATTTTGGTGGAAGTATATGACCCATACAGATATGAAACTGGAAAGTGGAAGAGTATTTTAATAGTCTTTTCAGATCATTGAAGACATTCTTTTATGCTACTACACCCAAACTTAACAAGTGATGGCTCCCTAAAGGGTAGTTGCTGTGTGGAAGCTGAGAACTTATTGAATATTTTGTACTCGGTTACATTAAAATCCATTGATCCATTTGGCATTTTTGAACAGATATTTTGCTTATGCATGATTTTGACCCCAGGAGCTCCCTGCAGAGGTCTTGGGAACCACAAGGGTTTTTCAGTCCACTCATTGAGAACCACAGGTTCAAAGTATCAAATATGCTCGCTCAATATTCTACTTCACAGAGCAGCCATCTCTTTGCAAATATACCTCTTCCCGTGAGACACAGGTAGACAAAGAACATTACCTACAATCTCATGTATTACGTTAACAAAAGCTGTACTTATATTTTTATGGTCCTTGAAACTTATAAATGAAACCAAGGAACAAATGACTTTTTTTTTCAACTTTGTGTGGAAAGCATGGCTATTTCCTGTTACTCTTAACTAATATGTGCTGGGCACTGAACTGAAGCTGGGGATATAGAAATAAATACAACAGCTAAGGTCCTTGCTCATGATGCATTTACAGCTCCACAGTGAGGGCACCAGACAATAAACAAGTAAACAAGTAAAGATGATAATTTCAGGTCATGATGTTGCCTCAGAAGCAAAAGGGAAGAGTATGAATCTTCAAATCTATATACTTCTATGCAGGAACCACAAGGAACTCTGGGAAGAGAAGGGGTGGCTATGACCTGCTGTGGCAAATGATACAGGCAAAGCCAAGGAAGTCACTGCCGGAGTATAGTGGGGGCCCAGTTGGGGTTGGTTCCTCTCCCCAGCTGTTACGGAACTCAAGCGGTGCTCTATTCAAGAACAAGACGTGGTTGTCGCAAGATAGTTTTTTTTATTTACTTGCAGCAAATAAAAGACAGATTTGTAGCCAAGGCTCTGTCTCCCTGGAGGTTTAGCCTTTGCTTCCTTCGACTCTTTAGTCAATTACATGTTGATTTCTTCTTCGCACTGAGTTCCTGTCCTCTTATCCTGTTTACAGCTGCATCTGCCAAACACTGTGCTACATTTTAACATTTAGTAAGAATAGCATTTAGTAATGACATTTAGAACTGTCCAGACTTTGAGACCCTTGTCCTATCTAACACAACCACAGTGGGCAAATCAGTGCCTGGCCTGGGCAGTTCAGGCACCGTGAGGCAAGGTGTCAGCTAGACGGGGTGGCAGGGTAACATGAGGGCAGTTCCAGGCCTGGGCCAGGGTGAGAAACAGATACGAATGGCCCACCTGGCCCATCCTTTCCACAAACTGAGGATCTAGGGGAGTACTGCCCAGGGAGAAGCAGTCCAGGGAAAGGACAGGGTCCTGGCAGTGGTCCTCTGAGGGGCATTTGTGTATAGCATATGGAGACGGGCTGAGGGCAGGAAAGCCCAGGTTGTGGCACTGGGCCTCTTCCTACTCACCTGGAGGGAGTCACCTTCGAGTTTAAAGCCTACCTCTACCATTAGACACCTTGAGCAAGTCACGAACCACTCTGTGCCTCAGTTTCTTCATCAGTAAAATGGGGATAATAACACCTACCTCCTAGAGTTCTTGTGAGGATTGACTGATTTAATATATGTAAAGCATCTATCCATCTGTATATAGACATGGCCCAGCAGTCCCTCCCCTAGATACATATCCAGTTCGGTCCTCACAGAGGAGTAGAGGTGAGGACACTCACTGTGGACAAGAGCTAGGAGCTGGCTGCATCCCGAGAGGTGAATGCACACTACAGACCGTCAGCCATCCCTGGGAAGCAATGGACGGAGGTACACCGAGCAAATATAGGCAAACCTTTAAAACCTGCTGTTGAATGCAAAACATAGGAAATGGAACAGGGCTATTGCACAATACTGTTAATAAAAATTCAAAACATATGCCAAACAACACCTGACATTTTACAATATTGCACTGATATCAAAGGCTAAATAATGCCTTATGGTGGGTGCATGTGTGGAAGGGAGGGGATGGAAATGGAAACCTGGGGTGACTGAGAGAAATTGCCGTGAAAGGTGATGACAGGACACCCGGAGCTGAGCTGTATGATTAGCTCAGTATGCTTTCACCCAGGGCATAAGCCTGGGCAGTGTGGAGCCTGCCGCTGGAGTATCTGCGCATGAGCATTGCAGGCAGAGCATGCGCGAAGACCCTAGAACAGAAATATGACTATTTAAAGAACAGGAAAAAGACAAGTGTGGTTGGAGCAAATAGAAGGTGGGCTTTCATTTTAAAAGGTGGTCTGAGAAGGCTTTTCCTCATAGACTGTCTATATATGTGGTTGTTAGGATAATTAGTTTACCACATTGGTAATTCCCAAGGTTGTGGGGGGAGTCCTCCCTGGGCTTCGGATGACCTGGCTGTGACAGATGGGTGAGAGGTGAGCGCCTGGCAACCAGACAGCGGCAGAACCAAACTTTGCTCCCACAGGTCCCACAGAAGGAGCCAATTCCCACCCCTGGGAAGGCAGACAGTTTAGCTGGGGCAGGCCCTGGGGCCTGTGACCTAAGTCCTCTCCACCGCACCCCTCACCTCCCCACCCCAGGGCTGCAGAGAAGGGTGAGGAGCTTGGCTGGGCAGGTCTGACACAGCACTGTCCCCCTCTGTGGTCCTGCTTGCAACTCAGGCCCCGACACCCTCCGGGCAACAGTGCCTCCCTGGGACCACTGTCAGCACCTGTGCCCTCTGGCATTTGAACTCTGGTCTCCTTTGCTCTCCTTCCACACCTTCTCAGAGACCAGACATTTTTTGATTTCTTTCAGAAGAGCACTTGGCCAGGTTTTCATTCTGTCCTGGGTATTAGCCTCTTGTCACCAGCCAAGTGCTGAATTCTTCTGAAACAGCAAATAACAGCTAGAACAAGCTGTTTTCATGAGCAGGAAGTCGTGAGAGCAGGACCTAATGTATCTAGACTTCCATCTATCCCCATGTCCGGAAAAATCTTGGGCCTATGATAGATGCTCAATAAAATGGATTGAATGAGTTCACTCACACACACATTTAAATGGTGAAAAAAATCATATGCTGTTTCCATGGCAAAAGCTCCTCCCGAAATTCATTTTTCTCCAGATAATAAGCATAAATGTAGCTTTGTTCAATACCATTTTTGCTCACAAACAATTGATTTTCCTCATTGGGACAGCCATGGGTAATGACAATGACTATCAGGCACTATGTGCCAGACACTGAATTACCTCATTTAAAACCCACGACAACCTTTAGGTTACCTTTATCTAAAAGAAGAGAAAACTGAAGCTTAAAGAGATGCAGTAACTTTTAAGGGATGGTTAGATCTGCGTTTTTAATTCTGGGTCGCCGGACTCCAGAATTCTTGAATGAACTTCTGAAACTCTGGTCAACTTCACAAAAATAAAATGTATTAAAGTTGCACCTGAAACAGTGACTGCTCTTCTGAATGTTGTTTCTTCCTTTCTTCATCAATCATTGGCAACACCCATACACTCAAGCCTGGCTTAAGAAACCAAACCTTTCACAATATTGCAGTCATTTAAAATGTAAGGTTTACGGGCCTCGTGCCCGTGAGCCACAGAGAAACAATGCAGTGGAATCTTCTAAGTCAGCGATGTTCAACCTTTTCCTCTCTTGGCACGTAAATTAGTTACTAAAATTCTGCAGCACACCAAAAATAAATTTTTTGCCAGTTCAACAAAAAAATAAGTATAGTTTTCATTCATTCACACGGGACGGCTGTTGTTGTGCTGGCTGTTGGCATTTTTTTATTTGCCAGTCTGAGGGAAAGAGGTCAGTGCCCCTGACTGAACAGTCAGGTATCGCACGTTGTAAACAGCCTGTGGCACAGGGTTGAAAATCGCTGTTCTAAAGTCATAGGCTATTCTTTGCATTGTGAGTCCATGTTTGTTTTAATTTTAGTTTTCAGCTTTGAAATTCCTCTTTTGCTCTATTTTTTCTTCCTTTTCTTTGTACTAATGGTTTAATTACTTTTTGTGATTATAAAACAATGTCTGAGCATTGTGACAATTTCATCCTTTGTCTGAGTCCAAGTTCCCTAGAAATTATAGCCTCCAACAAAATTTACATTCCCAGCCTTCTGGAAGGATGCAGACCCACAGAAGCAAGAGCGAAGGGCGGGCAATGCGGCAGGAGGAAGGGGGAGCAAACGGGTCCTGCCCGGCTGGTCTCTGCTCCCCTGGGAAGCACAGCTGGCCCCCGACGTGTGGGGTTTCCAGAGGGGCTGCATGGACGCGCTTCTCAGAAGAGACCTCTGCGGGAGAGGAAGGGAATTGACTCTGGGCTCTCTCCCATCATCTACCTCGCAGTGGTTAAAACTGGCTTCACTGGGTGCTGACATTGTCCCCTGGGTCCTCTTGGGAGAGGCGTCTGACACCCAGTGAGTAGGCACAAGCCAGGGACTTCCTGCAGCCTCCGGGGCCCTATCCCGCCAGCGTGCCCTCAGCCGGCCTGCTGTGTCTTACACCTCCCTGGAGACCGGAGGGCCCAGGGTAGGAGAGGAGACCTGCAGTGTGAGGGCCAAGGCAGGGTGCTAATTGGGCTGTGCTGTGGGGCCTGGGGACCTGGAGCTGCTGCGCAGGAGGAGCGCCGCCACACCTGGGCTCCCGGGCAACGGAGTCCCCTGCGCTCCTCTGCAGCAGCGAGCAAAGCCACCTCTGTGCCCAAGACAAGGGGATCTTCCTAGAGGGCCATCAGTAGCACTGAGTAACGCTGAACCCATCCGCTCCGTCTGTCAAGATATTCCCACACGTCTTCTGTGCACACACAGGTCTCCCCTGGGTGTACCAGTGCAGGTGGCACAGCTGCACAGCGGGTCATGGGCGCGTCAGTCTTCAGCCCCACCAGACAATGTCATATTATACCCTAAACAGCAGCTTTAAACAGCTGCTTGTTGCTGATTTGGTCTGATTCTTTCTTTCCCTTTCCTATAGATAGGACTGAAACTCAACCACTGTTCCATAAATTCACCCTGAATTTCTGTGAATATCCCCATCACGTTCCCCCCTTAGCAAAGTGTTAACAGGCATCTCTTACCAAAAGCAGAGAGAAACTGAGAGTATGTATTAAATAATGTTGGGGAGGTGTTTTGAACTTCTTCAAGAGAGGCTATTTAAATCCACATTAATTTTAAAACCAAAATTTCCCATTGTTTCCAGGAGAGGGCATGACTTCACTGAAGTTTATTCTTAGTCTCCTCACAGCACTCTCCAACCTCACCACCACGCTGGCACGTGGAGCGCACACACGCGCACACACACACACGCACACACATAAACACCCACTCTAGCACTTCAGGATCCTGGGCGGCCTGGGCAGGCTCCTCACTTAGCTGCCCACCAGCGTCCGCCAGGCTTTCCAAGGCTCCTGTGTTGGGCTGGGTCCACAGGGCCTGGGTTGTACAAATGAAATGTATCTGGCTGTAAGTTAGAGTTTCTATATTACTTTTCCTCATTTCCTATGACATGAGCGTCCCAAGAGTAGTGATACGAGTGGTCCCAGGCAGTAAGGGGTGTATTATATGTGCAGAATTTTAGTGTTAAACAGTATAGTAGCACTGGGAACTACACACAGTGCCAGACAGTGCAAAATACTCTTCCTATCCCAAAATCTTTTGTTGGTCTAAGTTTTTAAAATGTTTTGAGGTTACTATTCAATCTTGTACTAAATAAAATGAGCACATTTTATTGATTACAATTAATCAACACTGAGCTTCATGAGAGTTAGCTCAGAGGAGCCCTGGCACAGCGGGACTTACGTGCGTGCACTGGCCTGAGTGAAGCTCCCACTGGCTCAGGAGCAACCTGCCGCTGCCCTGCAGGCACGTCACGTCCCAGCCGCCTGAGCATTTAGACACCAGGTTGGAAATAAGCAAAGCCAGCAGTGACTGTCACAGAACTTGTGTGACTTCAATTCTCCCTCACTCAATTTAAGTCATTTATTCTATGTGGCCTCTTGGAATTTTATTTATAATTAAATTTTAAAGTAGTGAAACAGCCCGGCCAGTGTGGCTCAGTGGTCGAGCGTCGGCCTATGAACCAGGAGATCATGGTTTGATTCCCAGTCAGGACACAGGCCTGGGTTTCAGGCTCCATCCCCAGCAGGGGGCGTGCAGGGGGCAGCCGATCAATGACTCTCATCATTGATGGTTCTCTCTCTCCCTCTCCCTTCCTTTCTCTGAAATCAATAAGAACATATTTTTAAAAATAGTGAAACAGTGCAATCTGCAAGGTGTAATAGTTTTGTTTAGCAAGTGTAATTTTTAGTTCACACATGAAAAACTTTTCTGCATTTGAGTAATCTCTGTAAAAATTAAAATTAATTCCTTATTTTTCTTGTTATCTAATTACTATTAACCTATTATGCAATTATTCATTTATATGGCAGGCTAATATATTAGTATATGATATTTTCCCTTTCACTGGAAAAAATTAATGTAATTTAAAAGTATTAATCTATTACTGTCCCCTTTTTGACCCTGTAATTGTTTATTACTTATCTTTATTGGCATGAATATATATATATATATAATGTTTAATGAAAGGAAATTTCTTCTGTCCATTACTATTATCATTACCTATTTCATTTCATTACTATCACTGAAGTAATGTACAGAGGAGGGTCTGCTGGTGACCTGCCACCTCAGGACCGAAAGAGGAGCCTGCAGACCCACACGGAGCCAGGGCTGGTGAGCTGCCCTGGGAGGAGACTGTCCCTGCTGCCCAGGTGTGGGTTCCCCCGAGGCTTCTGGAGGGAGATGAAGCCTCACTTTACCTTTGTTCATCTTTTCTTACCCAGGGGCATATATTTCCCTAAAGGGTCAACTCCGTGAGGACAAGACCTTTGCCTGTTCAGCACCGATGCCCAGGGACAGAGTGGGCGTCAGTAGTTTTTGTTGAAGGAGGAAGGACGTGGTGTCACCGTGCACATGTGGGGGTGTGCTCGCGTTCCTGTTCCTCAGTGTTTTGTGCAGGTTTCCCCAGCACAGGGTGGGAGCCTCATCAAGAGCTGACACTGCATTTTGCTTCCTTTTCCCCCTGCACCCTACCTCCTGGTGGTGCCCAGTCTACAATTGCAAACAGACTAATCAACTGACTATAAGGTCAGGATTCAAAAGAATTTCACTGTTCAGAAGAATTTAAGAATAGCTAAGGAGTTATAATTCAATATAATAAAATAGCATTTTTTATTCTTATCATTTTACTGGTTTCTTTGGGGAGGGGGAAGGCTACGCATTAGGGAATAAAATGCTCAACTTATTAAAAGGTACTATAACTGATACTGATGTTTGCCACTTTTTAAAAAAATTATTGGTTTCAGAGAAAGGAAGGGAGAGGGAGAAGGAGAGATAGAAACATCAATGATGAGAGAGTCATTGATCGGCTGCCTCCTCTGTTAGGATCTAGCCCGCAACCCAGACACATGCCTTGACGGGAGTCGAACCTTGATCTCCTGGATCCTAGGTCGATGTTCAACCACTGAGCCACGCCGGCCGGGCATGTTTGCCACTTTTAATGATTTATTTCTCATTCATAAAACTGATGCCCAGGAATAGATCTAACTGTGAGTCAGAATGACTAAAGATTATATTCAAAGTAGGAAAGGGTGGAGAATGTGACTTTTAAGATATCTGAGCAGCTCATATAAGATGTTCTTTCACAGATGAGTAATATAGAAGGCTAGAGTGAGAGAGCCTAAAAATCTCTCATTCTATAATCCAGCCTCAGTCTATAAAAGAAGAAGCCAGAGTCCAGAGAACAGGAGACTTTGTCCCGTCTAACAGTTAAGGGGTGGAGCCAGGACCAGATACCAGCAAAGTGACTTTTGCCCCAGGCTCTGTCCTGAGCTGCAAAACTTCTAAAGTACAAGAAAAGGGCTCCACCCCAGCTGGTTTGGCTCAGTGGTTAGAGCTTTGACCTATGGACTGAAGGGTCCCAGGTTCAGTTCTGAAAAAGGGCACGTACCTCGGTTGCAGGCTCGATCCCCAGCCCTTGTTGGGGCTCATGCGGGAGGCAGCCAATTGCTGTGTCTCTGTCACGTCGATGTTCTCTCTCCCCCTTCCACGCTCTCTGAAAGCAATGGAAAAAATATCCTTGGGTGAGAGTTAAAAAAGAATAAAGAAGAGAAACGGGTTCTAGAATTGTTTACTGTGCCTCTGGCTTAAGGTGTTTAAGATAGGTGATCCAGAGTTACAGTTATTTATAGTGGCCATAAAAACAATGAAAAAGGAAGTTGCAAAGTCATTTTTACATTGGCAGATAACATCCTGATTAAGGAAGATTTGGTTATCTTTAAGAACCACTTGTCTAAAAGAACCACATATTATAGAACACACATTTATGAAGAGGAATTTATGAATATTATGAAGCATCTACCATGTTCATGACATATATCCTACAGAGGCAATGGAATGAATAAATGAGAGTACACACATAACATGCACCGTATGCCAGCCCCTGCTCTAAATGCTTTACACTCGTTTGCACATTAAACCTTCAGAACAACCTGCTATTATCATCATCCCCACTTCACATATGAGGAAACTGAGGCACAGAGAGCTTCACCAAGATCACACAGATAAGTAGAGCTCTACTAACCTGACCATCTGGCTCCATAGGCTGTGCAACCTGAACAGGAAAGGTGAGTGGCAGTGCAGATTTAAAGAACAATTAAGGAAGACTATAATGTTCACAAGGCAGTGCACAGAGCAGAATGAATGGTAAATCAGAGTTTTGGGGGGTACAAGTGGTAGAAACTAAATTAAAAATAGCTTGGCCCTGGCCAGTGTGGCTCAGTGGTCAGAGCACTGGCCTATACACCAAAAGGTCGCAGGCTTGATTCCTGGTCAAGGGCACGTACCTGGGTTGAAGTGTAATCTCCAGCCCCAGTTGGGGTGCGTGTGGGAGGCAGCCAATCAATGTCTCTCTCACATCTATGTCTCTCTCTCTCTCTCTCTCTCTCTCTCTCTCTCCTCTTCCCTCCCTTGCCCTTTCTCTAGAAATCAATGGCAAATGGTTGTGGATTAACAACAACAAAAATAGATAAATAATAAATACATAAAAATAGCTTTGGTAGCTTCTCGTCAAAATAGTAGTGTAGGTACACGTGACACTCAAAACCTCCCACATCCACATCAAATTGCAACTAAACTACAGAACAACCATCCTTCAAAACCACCTGAAATCTAGCTGAACAAGTCTTATAACTGAGGATATAAAGAAGCCACACTGAGACTGGTGAAAGGGGTAGAGATGTGGAACATGCTGGTGCTACACCCACGTGTGGTTGATAAAAATTGGGAGGATATCTCACTTATGGAGGTCCCTCCTGAGGGGTGAGGAGTCCCAGCCCCACACCAGGTCCCTTAGCCCAGGGACCCAGTGCCAGGAAGAGAAGTCCCCATAACTTCTGGGTGTAAACACCAGCGGGGATTGTGGCTGAGGGAGAAGAAGGCTCCTGGAGTCCCAGGTGTTCCTTATAAAGGGCCCACAAGGATTTACTTGGAGTCATTCGCTCTGAGCTCCAGCAGCGGGGCAACAGCTAGAAGGCTCCAGGAACATATGCAGAGGAACTGAGTTGTTTAGCTCTGGGCAAGAGATGGAGGGGCAGTTTCTCCCAGACAGGAGTGGTAGTAGAGCCATTGTTCCTTTGATGAGCCCTCCTCAACAGGACCTGCAGGCAGGCACCATATCTGAGTCTCCATCAACCTGGCTCACACTATTTGTCCCACCCTGGTGATTCCCAGAGACCTCTCTCCCCCCCCCACAAATACACTAAAGCCTCTTCCAGTGGCTTTTCCATAAGTCCTGTCTTGGTTCATGCTGCTGACTTTCCTAAAATCATTCAAGCAAACAGCATCTGGCCTCTGCATACCCTGTACTTTCACTAAGTGGACCCAGGCCAGGCACTAGCAACAGCTGGCCTTGATTTGCAGCTTAGCTTCTCCCAGGGACCTTTAAGCCCAGCACAAGTGGCAGCCATCTGCAGATTTCTCTGTAGCTCATTCCAGGTGGCACTGGGAAGGGCATAGACAGTGGCTGACCTTGGCTTGCACCTCCTGGGAGACCCCAGAGCCATCACACCCAGTGGACAGCTTTAGACCATGCCAAAGCACCACCCTAATACCTCCATGAGTGACACACTCAGTGGGTAGGTACCTGAGCTCCACTGAAGTGCGTTCTGCTCCAGGGGGTTGGCCCCTGCACAGCAGATCCTCCACAGTGATAGCTGCCAGTCCTCGCAGCAGATCAGTCTGGGTGTAAACCCCTCCCACTGAGGTGCTAACAGAAATCAAGGCTCAATTACAACAAAAAGGTGCACACAGCCCACATGGGGGGTGTACATGGAACACAACTCAGGTAACTGGGAAGGCTGTGCCACTGGACCATACATGACACCTACTACATAAGACAACTCTACCAAAATGGGAGATAGCAGCTCTACCTAATATATAGAAACAAATACAGAGAGGCTGCCAAAATGAGGAGACAAAGAAACATGTCCCAAATGAGAGAACAGGAGAAAACTCCAGAAAAAGAACTAAACAAAATGAAGACAAGCAACCTACCAGATGCGGAGTCCAGAACACTGGTTATAGGGATGCTCAGTGAGCTTAGGGGAAGGTTAAATCAACTCAGTGAGAACTTCAACAAAGAGATAGGAAACATAAAAATGGAGATGGAAAACATTAAAAAAAAGAGGAGTCAGAAATAAAGAATACAATAACTGAAATGAAGACTACATTACTGGGAATCAACAGGTCAGATGAGGCTGAGGATCAAATTAGCTATTTGAAAGATAAGGTAGGAGAAAACACCTAATCAAAACAGCAAAAAGAGCCCCGCCAAGTGTGGCTCAGGGGCTGAGTGTTTGCCTAGGATCCAGGAGATCATGGTTTGATTCCTGGTCAGGGCACATGCCCAGGTTGCAGGTTCAATCCCTAGTCGGAGGCATGCAGGAGTCAGCCAATCAATGACTCTCTCATCATTGATATTTATTTCTCTCTTTCTCCCTCTCCCTTCCTCTCTGTGAAATCAATAAAGATATATTTTTAAAAAACACAGCAAAAAGAAAAAGAATCCAAAAAAGTGAGGATAGTATAAGGAGCCTCTGAGACAACTTCAAGCATACCAACATTCACAGCATAGGGATACCAGAAGGAGAAGAGAGAGCGCAAGGAATTGAAAACCTATTTGAAAAAATAATGACAGAAAACATCCCAAATCTGGTGAAGGAAATAGACATACAAATCCAGGAAGCAAGAGATCCCAAACAAGCTGAATCCAATGAGAACCACACCAAGACACATGATAACTAAAATGCAAAAGGTTAAAGACAAATACAGAGTCTCAAAAGCTACAAGAGAAAAGCAGTTAGTTACCTACAAGGGAGCTCCCATAAGACTGTCAGCTGATTTCTCAATAGAAATACTTCAGGCCAGAAGAGAGTGGCATGAAGTATTCAAAGCAATGAAAAGCGAGAGCCTCTCTGTGGCCAGTGTGGCTCATTTGGCTGAATGTTGTCCCATGCACCAAAAGTTTGCCAGTTTGATTCCCAGTCAGGGCACATGCCCAGGTTTCGGACTCAATCCCAGGTAGGGGGTGTACAGCAGGCAGCCAACCAATGTTTCTCTCTCACATGGATGTTTCTCTTTCTCCCTCTCTCTCTCTCCCTTTCTCTCTCTCTAAAATCAATAAAAACATATTTAAAAAAGAAAGAAAAGCAAGGACCTGAGTCCAAGACTACTCTATCCAGCAAGGCTATCATTTATAACTGAAAGTGAACTAAACAGTTTCTCAGACCAAAAAAGGCTAAAGAAGTACATTACCACCAGCCAGCATTGCAAGAAATGTTAAAGGGACTGCTTAAAGGAAAAGAAGAAAATAAAAGAGACAGGAACATGGGTATAAAGAAAGTAAAAAATGGCAATAACTAAGTACCTATCAATAAAAAACTTTAAATGTAAATGGACTAAATGTTCCAATCAAGAGATATAGAGTGGCTGAATGGATAAGAAAGCATGATTCATTTATATGCTGTCTACAAGAGACCAACCTCGGAACAAAAAGTTCACACAGATTGAAAATGAAGGGATGGAAAAAAATATTCCATGCAAATGGAAATGAAAATAAAAAGTGGGGATAGCAATACTCATATCTAACAAAATAGACTTCAAAACAAAGGCCATAAAAGAGACAAAGAAGGTTACTACATAATACTAAAGGGTTTGACTCAACAAGAATATGTAACCCTTGTAAACATATATGCACCCAATATAGGAGCACCCAAATATATATTTTAAAAAAACTCTTGATAGACTTTAAAAGAGAGATCTACAGCAATACAGTCATAGTAAGGGACTTTAACACACCACTGACATCACTGGGTAGATCGTCTAGACAAAGAATCAACAAAGAAAGAGTAGCCTTAAATGACACACGGTATCAGATGGATTTAATTGATATTTACAGAACATTTCATCCCAAAGAGGCAGAGTACACATTCTTTTCAAGTGAATATGGAACATTCTCGAAGATAGACCATATGTTAGGACACAAAATAAGTCTATACAAGTTCAAGATCATTGAAATCATATCAAGCATCTTGTTAGATCACAATGGCATGAAACTAGATATAAACACTCAAAACTACAATAAAAACACTCAAAAAGATTCAAATATATGTAATAAAAATAGCATGTTATTAAACAATGAGTGGGTTACCAATGACATCAAGGAAGAAATAAAAGACTTCCTGGAAACAAATGAAAATGAACACACAACAACCCAAATTCTATGGGACACAGCGAAAGCAGTCCTGAGAGGGAAGTTCATAGCATTACAGTCATGCTTCAAAAAACAAGAAAAAGCTCTAATAAATTCTAACCCTACAACTAAAAGAATTAGAAAGAGAAGAGCAAGAAAAGCCCAGAATAAGTAGAAGGAAGGAAATAATAAAGATCAGAGTGGAAATAAATAACGTAGAGATTTAAAAAATACAAAAGATCAATGAAACCAAGAGCTGATTCTTTGAAAAGATAAATAAGATTGATGAACCTTTAACCAGACTCATCAAGAAACAAAGAGAGAGGACGCAAATAAACAAAATCAGAAACGAAAGAGGCAATATAACAACTGACACCACAGAAATACAAAGAATTATAAGAAAATACTATGAGCAACTATATGCCACCAAGCTGGACAATGTGGACGAAATGAACAAATTTCTAGGAAAATACAATCTTCCAAAACTGAATCAGGAAGAATCAGAAAATCTGAATAGGTCAATAACAACAAATGAAATTGAAGCAGTAATCAAAAAACTTCCAGCAAACAAAAGTCCTGGACCAGAGGGCTTCCCAAGTGAGTTCTACAAAGTATTCAAAGGAGAATTAACACCTATTCTCCTCATACTATCCCAAAAAATCCAAAAGGAAGGAACCTTTCCAAGCTCTTTTTTTGAGGCCAGCATTAGCCTAATTCCAAAACCAGATAAAGACACTACAAAGAAAGAGAATTACAGGCCAACATCCCTGATGAACATAGTTGCTAAGATCCTCAACAAAATATTAGCAAATAGGATTCAGCAATACATTAAAAAGATCATACACCATAACCAAGTGAGATTTATTACAAGGATGCAAGGTTGATACAATATTCACAAATTAATAAGTGTGATAAATCACATAAACAAATTGAAAGATAAGAACCACATGATCATATCAATAGATGCAGAAAAAACATTTGACAGAATTCAGCACCCAGTAGGTGGCGTGCAGGAGGCAGTCGATCAATGAGCCTCATCATTGATGTTTCTCTCGCCCTTCCTCTCTCTGAAATCAATAAAGATATATTTTTTTTTAAATTAAAATGTCCATACTACCTAAAGCAATCTATAGAATCAATGCAATTCCTATTAAAATACCAATGGCATATTTCATAGATCTAGAACAAATACTCCAAAAATTTATGTGGAACCAAAAAAGACCCTGAATAGCATCAGCAATCTTGAGAAAGAAGAACAAAGTAGGAGGGATCATAAAACCAGATATCAAGTTGTACTACAAAGCCACTGTAATCAAAATAGCCTGGTACTGGCACAAGAACAGGCATACAGATGAATGGAACAGAAGAGAGACCCCAGAAATTGACCCATACCTTTATGGCCAATTAATTTTTTATAAAGGAGGCAAGAACATACAATGGAGTAAAGAGTCTCTTCAACAAATGGTGTTGGGAAAATTGGACAGGTACCTGCAAAAAAATTAAACTAGACCACCAACTTACACCATACACAAGAATAAACTCAAAATGGATGAAAAACTTAAATGTAAGTCATGAAACCATAAAAATCCTAGAAGAAAACATAGGCAGCAAAATCTCACATATTTCATGCAGCAGAGCTTTCACTGATACATCTCCTAGAACAAGAGAAACAAAGAAAACAATAAACAAATGGAAGTACATCAGACTAAAAAGCTCTGCACAGCAAAAGAAACCAGCATCAAAATGAAAAGGGAGCCCACTGTATGGGAGAACATATTTGCCAATGACACATCTGACAAGGGGTTAATTTCCAAAATACATAAAGAACTCATAAAGCTCAACAACAGGAAGACAAACAATCCAATTTTAAAAGTGGGAAAGGACCTTAATAGACACTTCTCCAAAGAAGACATACAGATGGCCAAGAGACATATGAAAAAATGCGCAGCTTCACTAATCATCAGAGAGATGCAAATTAAAACCACAATGAGGTATCACCTCACTCCTGTGAGAATGGCTCCATCAACAAATAACAAATACTGGCAAGGATGTAGAGAAAAGGGAACCTAGTGCAGTGCTGGTGGGAATGCAGATGGCAGCAGCCGCTGTGGAAAGCAGTATGGAGGTTCCTCAAAAACTGAAAATGGTCCCAGGCCGGTTTGGCTCAATAGTTAGAGTATTAGTCCATGCACCAAAGGAAAAAATATCCTCAGTTGAGAATTAACGGAAAAAAAATTAAAATTGGAACTGCTGTTTGACCCAGCGACCTCACTTCTAGGAATATATCCTAAAGATCCCAAATCACCAATCAGAAAGAATATATGAACCCCTGTGTTCATAGCAGCGTTATTTACAACAGATAAGACCAGGAAACAGCCCAAGTGCCCATCAGTAGATGAGTGGATATAAAAGCTGTGGGACATTTACACCACGGAATACTATGCAGTTGTAAAAAAAAGGAAACAGCATGGATGGACCTGGAGATTATTATGCTAAGTGAAACAAGCCAGTTAGAGAAAGACAAATATCACTTGATCTCACTTATTTGTGGAATCTAATGAACAAAATAAATTGTCCAACAAAATAAGTCCAGAGTCATAGATATGTGGAACAGACTGACATATCTCAGAAGGAGGGGTGGGACAGGAAGAGATTAACCAAAGAACTTATATACTTATATGCATAGCCCATGGACACAGACAATAGTGTGGTGAAGGCCTGCATGGGGTAGGGTTTGGGAAGGGGGGAAGGAAATGGGGTACATCTGTAATTCTGTCAACAATGAAAAATATTTTTTAAAAGAAGGAAAAAAAGATTAAAACTATGAATAATAAAATGGCAATAAATACATGTCTATCAATAATTATGATAAATGCAAGTAGATTAAATGCTCCAATCAAAAGACATATATGGTGGCTGGACGGATAACAAACCAAAACCCTTCCATATGCTGTCTACAAGAGACTCACTTCAGATGGAAAGACATACTGACTGAAAGCAAAGAGATGAAAAAAGATATTTTATGCACATGGAAATGAAAAAAAAAAAAAAGCTGGGGTAGCAATACTTACACCAGACAAAACAGAATTTAAAACAAAAGCTATAACAAGAGACAAAAACAAAAAACAAAACAAAAAAAAACTAGCAAGTCCACTTCTGGTATTTATCTGAAGAAACCCAAAACATTACTTTGAAAAGACATATCCATCCATATGTTCATTGCAGCATTATTTACAATAGCCAAGATATGGAAGCAACCTAGGTGACAGATAAAGAAGAAGTGGTGCCCATACACAATGGACTATGACTCAGCCATAAAAAGGAATGAAATCTGGCCATCTGCATCAACATGGATGGACCTAGAGGGTATTGTGCTGAGTGAAATAAGTCAGACAGAGAAAGACAAATACCATGTGATCTCATTTAAATGTGGAATCTCAAAAATAAAATAAGGAACAAGCAGAACAGAAACAGGCTCAGATACAGAAAGCATTTTGATGGTTGCCAGACGGGAGGGGAGCTGGGGAGATGGGTAAAAAGGTGAAGGAATTAAGAAATACAAATTGGTAGTTACAGGATAGTCATGGGGCTATAAAGAAAGCACAGGGAATATAGTAAACAAATATTGCATTAACTATATATTGTGTCAGATGGATATGAGATTTATCAAGGAGATCAGTTTGTAAGCTACATAAATGTCTAATCACAGGGTTGTACATCTGAAACTAATATAATATTGTATGTCAACTATAATTTAAAAAGTAAAAAAATATTTTAAAATAGATTAAGTTATTTCAAAAGCTATTTATTTGCCGTACAGTTAGTTTTTATGGGCTATATTGTGTTTCTCCCAAATTTCATATATTGAGGTCCTAACAGCCAGTCCCTCAGAATGTGACTATATCCCAAGACAGGGTCTTTACAGGGACCATTTAAAGTAAAATGAGATTATTAGGGTGGGGCCTAATCCAATCTGGCTTGTGTTCTTCTGAGAAGAGGAGATTGGAACTCAGACTACCAGACGGAAGACCACAGGAAGACAGGCCATTTGCAAGCCAAGGGCACTGCAGAAGAGACAACTCTGCCAGCACCTCGATCTTGAACTTCTAGTCTCCAGAACCATGAGGGAGTAAATTTCTCTCTCTCCCTTTCTCTCTCTTTCTCCTCCCTCCCCCACTGGTGTCTGATTTCATTCTTTTCTGTTTCAGGTGGGCTTTCTCTGTGTGGAGGGGAAACATGGCTTTCAAGTCCCCTCTTTAACCCCCAGCATCAGAGCATAAAAGTGCTGAGGATGGGCTAGTTGCCCTGTGTTCAATCCTAGACCAATCAGGTAATTGTCTTCTGTCAGTAAGGTGTCTCTACCACCCTTGCTTAGCCTGTGTCCCTGAGTTCAAGGCCTCTTCTGGGTCCCTGTCCCCAGAGTGAAAACCTGGCTTCTGCTGGGGGAGAAAGGTAGTCATTGGCCTGTTGAGAGAAGGGAAAGAAATCTACTCCTTCAAAACTTCCCATAAACTTCTGTTTGCAGCCCTGCCTCTTACACTCTTCCAGAAGAATCTATGCCTCCAATCCCAGGGCTTTTCCAGGGGGTTGTGCCATGAAATGGCTTCCTTTTTTTTTTTTTATTCTCACCTGAGGATATGTCTACTGATTTTTAGAGAGAGAGGAAGGAAGAGAGAGAGAGAAAAACATCGATCGGTTGCCCCCTGTAAGTGCCCCCACAGGGCATCAAACCTGCTAGCTAGGTATGTACCCTGGCTGGGAATTGAACCCGCAGCTGAGCCACCTAGCCAGGGGATAGATTCCTTCTTAAAAGTTCCCATCTGCAGACACTTGGGTTTCAGTTTTCTCAGCTGTACTGGGTTAGTCTCCACTCAGCCCCTGACCATGTTCCAAAAATAAGTTTGACATTGACCTTCACCCTTCCCCTCTGTCTTTGTGGACTTGGCCTTTTTGGCTTCTTTGTTGTCACTTTAGTGGTGTTTTGGAAGGAATCAAAGAAAAGTGCATGTTTTTAAACTGCAATGTTTAGCCAGAATTCTATTCTGGAGATTTTCAATAGCCCTCTGTGCACAGGCCCGTAGCTGCCTCTGGCTCAGCGGTGGTGGTGCGGGGGCTGCGAGGAGGCCGCGAGGAGGCCGGCGGTGGAGAAGCGTGTCAGGCTCTGGCCCTCAGCCCTACATCAGGCAGACACATCAGGGCTTATAAGATTTCATTTGAACAAAAAACTCTTACCTAAAAATAGAAAACCTTAAAAACCACTGCACAGCACCAGGCCGTGCCCTACATATCTTATAGAATTGTGTACATACCATTTGTATTCTGATTTGCATATCTATTTTACCTCAGATTGTATTATAAACATGTTGTCATATTTCTGTAGCTATTTCATAATCAATTTCCTAACCCAGTGCCTGCCATTGATTGAATGAATTATAATATTTAATAGCTGCTGTTTCTAATCTTTTGTTCTTATAGCAATAGCTTTTGTTGAGTTCATGCATTCATTCACCCGGTACATATTTGTTGAACACCTACCACGTGCCACATACAGTGGCACGGTGCTGGGCACATGGCTTACAACTTACATCAAAAGGCACCTGAGCCCTGGCCGGGTGGCTCAGGAAGTTGGAGTGTCGTCCTGTACTCACTTGGCGGGTTTGATTCCGGTCTGGGCGTGTCGGGAGGCAACACATCGATGTCTCTCTTTCCCTCTCTCCCCTTCCTCTCTCTAAACTAGAGTAAGAATGAGAAAAAAAAAGTATCTGACAAGTGAGTTGATGATCACAATGCAGAAGTATAGAAGCTATGGAAACAAAAAGGACTATGGTAGCACATAGTAGGGCCCCTAACCTGGACTTGAAAGTCTGAGAAGGTTCCCTGAAGGGGAAAAACAACAAGGAAAACTGTAAAATAAACAAGAAACGGGAAATGCAGAGGGGAAGACAAATGTGCCGTGCTCAGGAAGCAGCAGGTTAGTGGGGGGGCACAGAGGAGACCCTGGCAGATTCCAGGACCTGGAGGAGGCTCAGGATGACTGGAGGGCAGAGTGCACATGGGTGAGAGTCTGGACAGGGGCGGAGAGGAGGCAGGAGCCAGGGAGTGAAAGGCCTTACTGCCACACACTTGGCTGGTATCCTGAGGGCAATGGGGATGAATAATCTTGGGGTGAAACCCACTTGCCATTTCAGGGCCAGATCTGCAGATCCTGTAGGGCCTGTGAGCTGTCATGAGTCTGCGACATTCCAAGAGCAATGGAGACAGACCATTGCAGGGCTTAAGTAAGGGGACAATATTGCATTTCAAAAAACGAAAACAAAACGGTTTGCTGAAGAACGGATGAAGGGAAAAAGCAAACCTATACCGAGGACCACTTAGGACTGGTGGTCCTAAGTGACAGTGGAGGTGAAGAGAAATGGGTGGGCTCAGGAACAGGCCCTGAGCCCCGGGGGGGCGGATGTGGCAGCGAGGAGAGGATGGGTGGTAGGAGGACACCCGCTTCCTGGCCGAGGCAACGCGCCTATCCTGATGCCCGTTAGAAAGACAGAGAGCAGGATGGCACGGGCAGTGAGCGCCGTGGGACACGCCGGCATGACCTTGCCTGAGGGAGGCCAAGCGGCGTTGTCTGTACAATACGAGGCGATGCGCCGCAGAAGCACCGAGCGCGGGGCTGCAGATGGGCCCGGGGCCCCTCGGCATGGAGCGGGAAGGGGTGTGGGCTGGAGAGGGGGGCAGACCCCTCGGGAGAGGCGGGAGAGAGGGGGCCTGTGGTCAGATGCCCAGGGCACTGACGGTTAGGGATGGCTGCTGGGGAAATCCAGGGAAGCGCTGCCCCGGGCGCCAAGAAAGGGCAGTGCAGACGCGCGGGCAGGGTGGCAACGCGGGACGGACGCAGGGTGGCAGCGCCAGTGTCACTCGTGGGCTAGATAGGGCAGCTGCAAGTTCTGCGAGAGGACAGAAGCCAGGATGCAGGGGGGTGAGAAGCATCTGAATTTCAGACAACGGATCCAGGCAAGAGATTCAAGACGTGCCCAGAAAGGGAGCGGAGGGACCTAGCGCCCAGCTGGAGGGGAGAAGGGAGCAAAGGAGACCGGGCAGTTTGAGCGATACCAATGCTCCCTGATACTACCAAGTTAAAAACAAATACAACAAACAAACAAAGCTCCCTAGTCTACTTACTATTCAGGGGTCTCCAAATTTGGCTCAACTAGCTCTATTCTCTCACCATCACTCTGTGCTTTGGTCAAGCAAGTCCGTCATTGCTCCCAAGTAAAATGCATAGTTCACTGCCTCCATTCTTTATTATTATTTTTTGTTGTTAAGGATATTTTTATCATTGATTTTTGTTTGTTTGTTTAAAATATTACAAATGTCCCTTTTTCTCCCTAATGACCCATTCCACCCTGTCCCATCCCCCTCCCCAGTCCCTCTCCCCACCATTGTCCGTGTCCTTGGGTTGTGCAAATGTGTGTATAAATTCTTTGGTTACTCTCTCCCCCTCCACCCACCCACCCTCTGAAATTCGTCAGTCTAATTTATGCTTCCATGTCATTGAATCTATTCTGCTTATCAGTTTATTAAGTTCTTTAGATTCCACAGATAAGCCAGATCATGTGATGTTTGTCTTTCTCTGCCTGGCTTATTTCACTTAGCATAATATTCCCCAGGTCCATCAATACTGTCCCAAAGGGTAACAGATCCTTCTTTTTCACAGCTGCATAGTATTCCATGGTGTGACTGTCCCACACCTTTTATCCACTTATCTACTGATAGGCACTTGGGTTGTTTCCAGATCTTAGCTATTATAAATTGTGCTGCTGTGAACATAGGGGTGCATATATTCTTTCTGTTAGTGTTTCAAGATTCTTAGGGTATATTCCTAGAAGTGGAATCACTGAGTCAAAAGGCAGCTCCATTTTTAATTTTTTGAGGACCCCCATGCTGTTTTCCATAGTGGCTGCTCCAGTCTGCCTTCCCCCCAGCAGTGCACCAGGTTCCCCTTTCCCCACACCCTCCCCAGCACGTGTCGTTTGTTGATTTTCTGACAGGTGTGAAGTGATACCTCATTGTGGTTTTAATTTGCATCTCTCTGATGATTAATGGCCTTGAGCATTTTTTCATATGTCTCTTGGCCATCTGTATGTCCTCTTTGGAGAAGTGTCTATTCAGGTCTTTTGCCCATTTCTTAATTGGGTTGTTTGTCTTCCTCTTGCTGAGAGGTATGAGTTCTTTGCACACTTTGGAAATTAGCTCCTTATCAGATACATCCTTGGAAAATATGTTTTCCCAGACCGTGGGGTTCCTTTGTATTTTGAGACGGTTTTCTTTTGCTGTGAAGAAGCTTTTTAGTTTGATGTAGTCCCATATGTTTATGTTTTCTTTTGTTTCTCTTGCCCTAGGAGATGTATCAGTGAAAATTCCACTACATGGGATGTTTGTGATTTTACTGCCTATGTTTTCTTCCAGGATTTTTATCGTTTCGTGACTTACATTTAAGTCTTTTATCCATTTTGAGTTTATTCTTGTGTATGGTGAAAGTTGGTGGTCTAGGTTCATTTTTTTGCTTATACCTGTCCAATTTTTCCAGCACCACTTATTGAAGAGACTGTCTTTACTCCATTGGATGCTCTTGCCTCCTTTGTCAAATATTAACTGACCATAATGTTGTGGGTCTATTTCTGGGGTCTCTGTTCTGTCCCAATGATCTATATGTCTGTTGTACCAATACCAGGCTGTTTTTATTACAATGGCTTTTTAGTACAGTTTGATGTCCCGCAAATTGATCCCTCCCACTCTGTTCTTTTTTCTCAAGATGGCTGCAGCTATTCGGGGTCTTTTTTGGTTCCATATAAATTTTTGAAATGTTTGTTCTATATCTGTGAAATATGCTGTTGGTATTTTAATAGGAATTGCATTGAATTTATAAATTGCTCTGGGTAGTATGGACATTTTAATGATATTAATCCTTCCAATCCATGAGCATGGTTTATTCTTCCACTTGTTTATATCTTCCTCTATTTCTTTTTTCAGTGTCTTGTAGTTTTCCAAGTGCAGGTCTTTTACATCCTTGGTTAAGTTTATTCCTAGGTATCTCATCTTTTTAGTGGCAATGGTAAATGGTATTGTTTTTTTTAGTTTTTTTTTTAGTTTCTCTCTCTGAAAGTTCATTGTTGGTGTATAAGAATGCCATTGATTTCTGGATGTTGATTTTGTATCCAGCTACCTTGCCAAATTTGTTTATCAAATCTAGTAGTACTTTGATGGAGTCTTTAGGGTTTTCTATGTGCAATATCATGTCATCTGCAAATAATGACAGTTTTACTTCCTCGTTTCCAACTTGGATACCTTTTATGTTTTATTCCTGTCTGATGGCTATGGTGAGGACTTCCAGTACTATGTTGAATAAGAGTGGTGAGAGTGGACATCCCTGTCTTGTTCCTGTTTTTAAGGGAAATGGTTTTAGTTTTTGCCCATTGAGTATGATGTTGGCTGTAGGTCTGTCGTATATGGCCTTTACTATGTTGAGGTATGATCCCTCTATTCCCACTTTGCTGAGAGTTTTTATCAGAAATGGGTTCTGGGTTTTGTTGAATGCTTTTTCTGCATCTATTGATATAATCATGTGATTTTTGTCTTTAATTTTGTTTATGTGATGTATCACATTTATTGATTTGTGGATGTTGTACCAGCCTTGCATTCCTGGAATTAATCCCACTTGGTCGTGATGTATGATCTTTTTAATGTATTGTTGGATCTGGTTTGCTAGTATTTTAGTGAGGATTTTAGCATCTATGTTTATGAGGGATATTGGCCTGTAATTTTCTTTCTTTATAGTGTCTTTATCTGGTTTGGGGTTTAGGATGATGCTGGCCTCATAAAAAGAGTTTGGGTGTTTTCCCTCCTCTTGAATTTTCTGGAATAGTTTGAATAGAATAGGTGTTAATTCTTCTTTGAATGTTTGGTAAAACTCCCCTGTAAATCCATCTGGTCCAGGACTTCTGTTTGCTGGAAGTTTTTTGATTACTGCTTCAATTTCATTAGTTGTTATCGGCCTATTCAGGCTTTCTGCCTCTTCCTGATTCAGCTTTGGAAGGTTGTATGCTTCTAGGAATTTGTCCATTTCCCCCATGTTGTCCAGTTTGTTGGCATATAGTTGCTCATAGTATTTTCCTACAATCCTTTGTATTTCTGTTGGGTCAGTTGTCATATTGCCTCTTTCATTTCAGATTTTATTTATTTGGGTCCTCTCTCTCTTTGTTTCTTGATGAGTCTGGCTAAAGGTGCATCAATCTTATTTATCTTTTCAAAGAATCAGCTCTTGGTTTCATTGATTTTTTTGTACATTTTTTTAGTCTTTATGTCATTAATTTCTGCTCTGATCTTTATTATTTCCTTCCTTCTACTTCCTTGGGGCTTTTCTTGCTGTTCTTGTTCTAGTTCTTTTAGTCGTTGGGTTAGATGGTTCATTAGATCTTTTTCTTGTTTCTTGAGATAGGCCTGTAATGCTATGAATTTTCCTCTCAAGACTGCTTTCGCTGTGTCCCATAGATTTTCGGTTGTTGTCTGTTCATTTTCGGTTTTTTTCTCCATGAAGTGTTTGATTTCTTCCTTGATCTCCTTGGTAACCCATTCATTGTTTAATAGCATGCTATTTAACTTCCATGTGTTTGAATATTTTTTAGTTTTTTTTTATAGTGGTTGATTTCTAGTTTCATGGCATTGTGGTCCGAGAAGATGCTTGATATGATTTCAATCTTCTTGTATTTATAGAGACTTGCTTTGTGCCCTAACATGTGGTCTATTTTTGAGAATGTTCCATGTGCACTTGAGAAGAATGTGTATTCTGCTGCTTTGGGATGAAATGTTCTGTAAATGTCAATTAAATCCATTAGGTCCAGTGAGTCATTTAAGGTCTGTTTCCTCATTGATTTTTTGTCTTGATGATTAGTCCAATGCTGACAGTGGGGTGTTAAAGTCCCCCACTATGATTGTGTTGCTGTCAATCTTCCTCTTAAAGTCCACCAAGAAATTTTTTATATATTTAGGTGCTTCTGTATTGGGTGCATAAATGTTTATAAGGGTTATTTCCTCCTGCTGGATTGACCCCTTTAGTATTATGTGGTGACCATCTTTGTCTCTTGTTATGGTCTTTATTTTTAAGTCTATTTTGTCAGAAATAAGAATTGCTACTCCAGCTTTATTTTCCTTTCCATTTGCATGGAATATTTTATTCCATCCCTTACTTTTAGCTTGTGTGAATCTTTTGCTCTCAGGTGGGTCTCTTGTAGACAGCATATATTTGGGTCCTGTTTTTTTATCCATTCAGCTACTCTATGTCTCTTGATTGAACCATTTATTCCGTTTACATTTAAGGTTACTATTGATATAAACTTATTTAATTCCATTTTTTCCCCTTTATGCTGATGTACCTTTCTCTCACTATTCTTTCTTTTTCTTGAAGCAGTCCTTTTAGCATTTCTTGCAATGCTGGTTTGGTGGTACTGAATCCCTTTAGCCTTTTTTTTTTTTTCCTGGGAAGCTCTTTATTTCACCTTCAATTTTAAATGATAGCCTTGCTGGATAAAGAAATCTTGGTTGCATGTTCTTGCTTTTCATTACTTGGAGAATTTCATGCCACTCCCTTCTGGCCTGAAGTCTCTGTTGAGAAATCAGCTGTCAGCCTTATGGAGGTTCCCTTGTAGGTCACTGCTTGTCTCTCTCTTGCAGCTCTTAATATTTTCTCTTTGTCCTTGACATTTGCCATTTTAATTATGATGTGTCTTGGAGTGGGTCTCTTTGGGTCCCTCTTGTTTGGAACCCTCTGTGCTTCCTGAACTTGTGTGGCTTTCTCCTTCACCAGCCTAGGGAAGTTTTCTGTAATTATTTCCTCCACCAAATTCTCTATCCCTTGCTCTCTTTGCCCCCCCTCTGGCACTCCTATAATGCGAATGTTGTTTCGCTTCATGTTGCCCCAAATCTCCCTTAGACTGTCCTCGTGCTTTTTAAGTGTTTTTTCTTTTTGCTGCTCTGATTGATTTTTTTCTACTTTCTAAGTCACTTATTCTATACTCTGCTTCATTTTGCCTGTTTTTAATTCCTTCCTGTGTATTCTTGATATCAGATACAACATTCTTTATCTCTGTCTGAGTTTTGTTTATGGTATGTATCTCTTTTTTCATGTTCTCACTAAGGTCCTCAGTCTTATCATCTAGTGTCTTCTTAAGTTCCTTGAACATCTTCATAATCAATACTCTGAACTCTGTTTCTGACACCATGTTTAACTTCACCTCAGCAAAGTCTTTTTCTGGCGATTTTCCCTTTTCTTTAATTTGGCAGTTGTTTCTTTGTTTTCCCATTTTGGTAGGCCTTAGTGTTTGTATCTATATATTAGGTATATTTGCTGTCTCTCAGTCTTGTGGGGAGGGATTTTGTATTGTGAGACCAGTGGATCCCGGAGGTGTGTTTTCCTTATACTTCTGAGCTCTTTGCTATAGGCGTGTCCATTTTGTGGGTGTCCCTTTTGTGGGTTCTTTGGGTTCTCCTGTTGTGGTTGGGTCTAAAGTGTTGTTGACCAGTCCTTGAGAGGACTCTCCTCTCGGGTTGGCTAAATGTATGTCTCAGCCCCAACCTCGTCGTGTATGCTGTTGTATGGGTGCTGGCAAGGCAGGACAATACCCAACTAAACTTCCAAGAAACAAAGATACCTTACAAAATATCTTGACAGTCACAATGAAAACAACCCAAGTGAAAATAGAACTGGGAGAGTAAAGGGAGTACACAAGTTCTAGAGAGAAAAAAAAAAAAACAGCTTAAAAAAGAGAAAGAAAAGTAAAGCTTAGAGAGAGAGAAGCATATTATTGTTAATAGTGACTAAAATTTAGAAAATAATAATAAACTAAAATGTAAAAAATAGAGAAGCTGCTGGGAGATAATAGAGGCAGAGAAGATTCTGAAAGAAGGGCCAGCAAACAATTAAGGGAGAGAATAGGAATAGGATAATAGTTGAAAATGAGAAAATAAAAATACAATAAAGAGAATAAGAGAAACTAACAATTGAACAAAAAGATGGGAAGACAGAAGGGAGAAAAACAAAAGAAAAAAGAAAAAGAAGAAGAAAAAAGAAGAAAAGAAGAAGTTATGCCAATGGATAGAGAAGAGAGAGAGAGAGGGAGTCCAATAAGAGATTTGGGGGAAACTATAGAGATAATCAATAAACTTATTAGGTATAATGATAAAGTCCCAATCATTAAGCAGGAATATCAAGAAAATCTTGATAGTAGAAGCAAAGATAAAACAAAACAAAGCAAAGAAACAAAACAAAACAAAACAGAGAAACAAAACAAAAACAAGCCAAGCAAAACAAAAGTCTCTGCTAGTTATGCCAAGGTGGGGTTCCACTGAAACAAGGTTTGCAAAACCTCCTGGTGGTTGAGCTTCAACACAGTTCTCCTTCCTTGAGATCCTTGCTCAACGTGCTAGTTCAAGCCTTGTTGGAAAAGTCACCTGGATACTCCAGAGCCTAGAGACCAAGTGGGCAGTAACTGCAAGGGCCATTGGTTACGAGAAGCCATGAGCACTGGGCAGAGGAGACTGGCTGGCCAGAGGAGCCTCCAGGAGGGACCAAAAAACCCCACTAGTGGAGTCCAGGAATATCCAATATCCTGCAGAGTGGGAGCTGCTTTTGCCCCTGTGGGGTGGACACGTGCAATGTGGCTGAGGGGGAGAGCTATCAGGGACAAGGTGGCCAAGTACTGAATGCACAGAGCTAAACTTCTGAAGCCTGTCAGGGCTCACACTGGTTGTCTCAACATCCTGCCGGGTGGGGCGGGGATCCCTTGGGGAGTGCCCAGGCACCCTTTCAGAGGGTAGCAAACAGTCGGGTGCCCCAGGAAATAGGGCTGGCAGCTTCACTGGGCCCCACCAGTATTAGGGCTGCTGGAGCCCCACTCACAGGGTGGCAGCTCCACTGGCTGCCTCTACCGCCATCATCTCAGGTCGAAGCCCTGGCCTTGGGCCCCACAGTGAATGGCACTGGCACCTTGGTGCCTAAGTGACTAAGAGTCTTTGTGGGTTTGCCTGAAAAAACACCTTGTCTAGGTGTGAAGCAGTTTTGTAGGGAGGTCCAACACCCCTGGCTTATCTGGAGACACGCAGTAAAGGCTGGTGTTCCTAGAAGTTTGCTCAGACTCCACAGGTCTCAAAATGAACGCTATATCCAAGACAGAAACCATACTAGCTACCTGAGCAGTGAGAATTTCATATACATACATACATAGTTATATCTGTATAACTGTTAACTAGCTATAGAGTCGTTAACTAGGGGACAAAAAGGTAAAAAGAGGTCACTGAGGAATTACTGCTGTAGCAACTGCAGGGAAACAGGCTTCCCCACCCCAGAGGTGGGGGAAAAGAAGTTGGACGAGGGGCCTGGGATCTCTGAGAATGGGGTGCCCCCGGGTTACTGCTGGTGTCTTTTTGTTCAATCCTCACCTGAGGATATGCTTATTGATTTTTGGAGAGAGAGGAAGGAGAGAGAGAGAAACATAGATGGGTTGCCTCCCATACACACCCCAGCCAGGGATCAAACCTACAACCTAGGTATGTGCCCTGACTGAGAATGGAACCCATAGCCTTTTGGTGTATGGAATGACACTGCAACCCACTGAGCCACCCTGCCAGGGCAGTTCTGGTGTCTCTGGGTGTGGGGTGGGGTGCAACAAGGCTGGTCTTGTAAGTGAGGGGAAAACTGCAAAGGAGCTGCCCCTGAAGCCCCGCCCACAGGCCAGCATCAGGCAAATGCAAGGCCTCAGGAAGGAGCACGGCTCTCCTCCCCCCCTCAGCCTTGTAGTCTCCCTCTGGTTTCCTGGTTGGCAGAGCCATCTAGAGGAGATGGTAAAGCAGAAATGTGTCCTACAGAGTCCCAGACAGAGCCAGCAGCACAAAGCACAACACAGAAGTTAGAACTGGGAGACGGGAACATAGTAACTGGTACAAATGCCATTTTTTGAGCATTCACTCCAGGCTAGGCACAATGCCAAGTACTTTACATGCATTACTTTATATAATTATTTTAACTTACTGGAGTATCCCCATTTTATGGATGGGTAAGTAAAAAAGCTAGGCTTCTCTGCCTTCTTAACTCCTTTGCTGTATATAGCAAGAAGTTGTCTGAATCAGGTCTCCATAAGCAGATGCTGCGCCTCCCACCTCCACCCTCCATCCCTGTTCCAGCTTAATCCATCTTCTCAGAGCTTGGTAGTTCCTAGGGAGAGGGGAGGGGAGTCGGGCAGATTTACAGAGGAGCCGAGGGCAGGAAGTGGACCCATTTTGTGGTTCAGAAGTACATAGATGGGAAGAAAGAGCTAGAGAGCTCCAGGGGATTCACTTAGCAGGAAGGAGACGGAACTAATGGCTGAGGTCCACGGCAGGAACATTAGTGCTGGTCACTGACCAAGAGGGTGGCAGGGCGGAGGTTCAGAGGAAGGGCTGTAAGGCTGGGGTGGAGCTCCTGAGAGAAGTCGAAGGGAAGAGCGTCCTTTGTGTCTTGGGCTGTCACTGTGGCCTGGGCGAGCTCTGCACTGGGCACGCAGGCCAGACGCCATCTGCACATCAAGGCTGGACGTAGAGATCCGGCTTCCGTGAGAGCAGCTGGGAGAAGTGGGATCTTCCTGAACTTTCAAGGTTACAATGAAAAGCAAAGTCTTCAGCAGTAACAGTACATTTTGGAGCAACCAGTTGCCATATCAATTTAAAAGCTCCAGGAAAAAGAGCCAACCTATAGAGAGGACTGTTGAGGTGAGAGACACAAGGCTGAGGGGATAACATTCCACATGCCCTGGGCCAAGTTCCCTGGAAACAAACTCTGACGTGGAGACTTGTGTGCAGCTGGTTCACTGAGGGGTGTAGTCAGTAAAAACACCCAGGAAGAAGTGAGCAAAGCGGGACTGCACAAGGGGAGAGGTTAAACTACAATGCAGATGCAACAGAAGCCTGACTCATTCCACCTCAGTGGGAACTGGGATGAGCCTTCAGAATACTCCCAAGTTGGGACTGATCTGTTAACTCCCACATAGACCAGCCACTGGGTGCGGTCCTTGGGGAGGGGTTATAACCCTGTCCTGTGGGAAATTCTTAGGTGCTGGCGGGAGCCCTTAGCAGCCGAGACACCCCAGTAGCTGCGAGAATGGTGCCTTGGTCCTAAACAAGAGCTCAAGGAGGCCCACACTACATCCACTGCACATCCATCAATATAAAAATACTGACTGAATAACCACTGTAAGTTATACACTGTGCTAGGCACTGGAAACACAGCCAGTCAATACAGACAATTATCCAGCCTCAATGACCTCATCTATGAACTATGGGTAATAATAGTTCATAACTCATAGACTTGCTGTAATAGTGAATATAAAGCCCTTAGAGCTCTGCCTGGCGCATAGTAAGCTCTCAGTAGATGTTATTCTTTATAATGCCCACTTTGCGTTGTTTAAGGAATGCCTGGGGGACGGGCAGGGCAGTCATGCTCTGGGCCTGGCCCAGGAGCCAGAATAAGCCACCCCTGGAGGAAAGGCGTGGTTCGCAGTGGCCTCCCATGCAGGCTGATGGCCAGCCCAGCCCGGGGACTCATAATGCAAGAGGACTGCCGGAAAGAGTAAGTGATGACTCACGGGCTGTTTGAATACAACCTCCATGGCCAAATGGGCACAGCCCCTCTCAGAATACCGCACCTGCCCCGGCAGCAGCTCTGGGAGAGTGGCCCTAGGACACTCCGGTGGTCAGCGCGAGCTCGAGTCCATCTCTCCCCTTCGGTGCTCCTCACCTACCTGCTCCCCACTTCCCTGGGACTTGAATGGGGCACTGCAAGCAATTCCCCTGGCTCCATGGCTCCCTTCCCTTCGTTTTACAACCACTAAGTCACGCCCCAGCCCCAGCCCCTGGCTTACCTGTTGGCTGGGCACACATCACCTGACCCTCATCTGTCAGGTTAAGGGGACTGAACGGCAGAAATGGGAGTGAAGGGCACTGTTCACTTGTGGAAGCCCTGTTGTTGGAAAGATACATTATTTTTTAAAGGGTTTGGTCCTTTCAGCAACACACAGTCCCTGCGGCCTCTGGAGGAAGTGCAGACTGCAGCAGTGGCACTGTGCTTTGAGGACCTTGGCCTTGGCAGACACGGCATCAGGGTTGTCACATCGAAGAGGGAAAAGGTTACAGGTCCTGAGTGCTGCCCAAAAGAAGTGTTTCACACGTACACATAAGACTCCTCCCCAGATTCCCTAGGACTCCCAGAACAATTTGGGAGGAAGCTGAGGGGCTGGAGTTCCCACATGGCAAGTGGGGATAATTAGTTTGTATGCTCATGACCCTGTTTGTCCCTCCCATCTGTCTCCTTCACTACCACCACCCTTGTGTGGCCTGAGGTGTCAAGAGGTGGATTTGGGTAACTGACACCTGTTGTTCTGTCACCCAGCCTCCAGCCTCCCTACTGGTAAACGCACATCTCCATGGGGTGGGGGGGTTACCAGGTGTCCCTCTCAGGTCATGAAGACTACCCCCATCATATCAATAAAATAAAATAGAAATTTAAATGATGGTGGGGTTGACGGTTCCCTTGGTGGAGGTACAGGCATGGGACGGAACCTAGACTATCAGGAAGAAGCGGCTTTTCTTTTGGTCGCAGGGATTGGTTTGGGCGCATGATCCAAAGAGTCAATAAAGCTCAGTGAGGTTTTTGCTGGGCTTGCTAGGAAAAGGTCATTACTCCTTTCTGATAGATCTGAATGAGGCCTGCTGCTGCTGGAAACATCTTGTGACCACCACAGGGACAGCAGCATTTGCAAACCGGGCCAACAACATTGCGGAGAACAGAGGTGACAGACAGTAGCTGGGTTCCAGTGACACCGTGGGAGCCCACAGAGATCTTCGGATTTTTCAGTTATGAGCCAACGTATTTTGGTTTTGCTTGAGGCCATTTGGGTTGTTTTTCTCTGTTACTTGCAACCAAGAAAATCAAGACAGATGCAATTCATAAAGTAAGCAGCACCAGGGGTGGGAGGGGCGGGCTAAACTTGTTGAGGATGTTAAGGATCATAACATTTTCTCACCAGACTACAGAAGAATAAACAAAGGATGGGAGAATCAGGGAGGAGGGAAAGCAGGTAGGGGCATTCTCACAGCAATGAGGAGTTATAGCAAAAAGCCAAGTTAATTACTAGCAAAAGTAAAACACACTATGTATTTAACCATTGCAAGTGAGAGCTGTTGGAGTATCCTGTATACCAGCCAGTTTAGCTGAAAGTCCGACCAGTCATCCGGACCAACCCTGGCTGACAGCCGTGGCTACCGGGCACTGGAAATGTGACGAGCACAACTGAGAAACTGAATTGTTAAACTTTATTTTAGTCTAATTATATACAATTAATTTAAATTTAAATGGTCGCATGTGGCTACTGGTTGCCATATTGGGCAACACTAGATAATTAGCTAAATTATACTAAGTGTACAAATTTACTGTTTCTTAGAACAACATTAATAATCATAGTTATGTTTCCCAATTAATTAACGTAATGGAGCCAGTATTTTGGATCTGTGGGGATCCAGCCACAAAACTGTCGAGAAGAAGCAACGACTAAGAGGGTCTCTGATCACCTTCTCGGCTACTGGTCCTGTATAATGTTCTCACATTTCTCTGTTTGAAATTCAAGAAGCAAGTTTCTCCTGTTTCTCTAGTATTTGTTTAACAGATAAAAAGAAAAAAAAGCCCAACTATCAGATCTTCATCTGAAATACCACCCACCTGGACACTTGCTGATTCGGCTGTTCTTCAGCAGAGTTCAGCTGACTGCTGCTTTGGGTATTTCAGAATGTTCTTGTTCTTTGTTGTTGTTTTTTCCAGTTTTATTGAGATATAATTGATATCTAACATTGTATAGGTTTAAGATATACAACATCAACAAACAAGATATACAACAAATGATTTGATACCTACAGGGTGCCACAAAAATGTATACACACTTTAACAGCTGATAGCTCAATTTTGAAAATGAAATGTATTTAATAAACACTGCCTTTACAATTATTCAGTGTGTGTGTATACATTTGCGGGGATGCCATACACACACACACACACACACACACATATATGTAGATAATGGGAAATATATATAATGGGAAATGATTACCAAATAAGTTTAGCTAATATAGCTACACATTTTTTCTTGAGATAACTTAAAATCTACTCTCTTAGCAACTTTCAAGTACACAATAAAGTATAGTTAACTATAGTAACCATGCTGGATATTACATCCCCAGAACTTTTCATCTTATAACTGGGAGCTTGTACTTTTGACCACATTCACCTATTTCTCCATTCCCCACCCCCTCCACACACACCCCATTTCCGTCTCTGGCAACCAACAATCTGTTCTCTTTCTATGAGTTCAGCATTTACATTTTTTTAGTTTGTTTGTTTCCTTTTTTTCTTCTCCAGTAACAGTTGACATTCAATATTTTTTATATGAGTTTCAAGTCTACAGCATAAAGGCTAGACATTTACATACTTTACAGATGGTTAGCTCTGATATTTCAAGTACCCACCTGGCCCCCCACATAGTTATTACAATATTATTGACTATATTTGCTATGCTGTATTTTACACCCCCGTGACTATTTCATAACTGCCAATTTGTCCTTCTTAATCAGTCCCCCAACCCTCCACTCTGGCAACCATCAGCTTGTTCTCTGCTATGAGTCTATTTCTGTTTTGTTTTTTTAGTTTATTTTGTTCTTTAGATTCCAGTGAAATCATAAGTGAAATCATATGGTATTTGTCTTCCTCTGACAGACTTATTTCACTTAGCGTAACACCCTCTAGGTCTACTCATGTTATTGCAAATGGTAAGATTTCACTCTCTTCCTGGCCGGTGTGGTTCAGTTGGTTGAGCGTCATCCTGTGCACTGAAAGGTTGTTGGGCACATGCCCAGGTTGCAGGTTCGATCCCCAGTAGAGGGTGTGCAGGAGATAGCTGATCGATGTCTTGCTCTCACATCCATATTTCTCTCTCTCTCCCTCTCCCTTCCCCTCTCTCTTAAAAAAAAAAAAATCAATAAAAATATTTTTTTGAAAAGATTTCATTCTTTTTTATGGCCAAGTAATATCCCACTGCTTGTTATGTACTACCTCTTGATTATCCCATAGTCCATCGATGGACACTTAGATTGCTTTTATATCTTGGCTATTGCAAATAATGCTGCAACGAACATAAGGATGCATATGCCTTTTTGGGGTTCTTCAGATAAATACCAGAAGTAAAATTGCTGAGTCTTGAGTAGTTCAATTTTTAATTTTTTGAGGACCTCTGTACTGTTTTCCACAGTGTCTGCAGCAAATTGCAATTCTACCAACAGTGCATGAGGGTTCCCTGTTCTCCGAATCCTTACCAACACTTGCTGTTTGTGGACTTATTGATGGTAGCCATTCTGACAGGTGTGAGATGATATTATTTTAATTTTGTTTTGCATTTCTCTGGTGATTAGTGACATTGAGCACCTTTTCATATGTGTATTGACCATCTGTATGTCCTCTTTGGAGAAATGTATATTCAGTTTCTCCACCCAGTTTTAATTGGATTGTTTGTTTTTTATTGGTGTTAAGTTGTATGAGTTCCTTATAAATTTTGGATATTAACTTTTTATTGGATGTATCACTGGCAAATATGTTCTGCAATTCAGTAAGTTGTCTTTTTGTTTTGTTGATGGTTTCCTTTGCTGTGCAAAAAATTTTAGTTTGATGTAGTTTCATATGTTTATTTATTTTGTTTTTTGTTTCCCTTACCCAAGGAAATATATCAGAAAAAATATTACTAAGAGCAATGTCAGAGTTTACTGCCTATGTTTTCTTCTACGAGTTTTATGGCTTTAAGTCTGACATTTAAGTCTTTAGTCCATTTTGAGTTTATTCTTTATATGATTAAGAAAGAGGTCTAGTTTCATGTTTTTGCATGTATCTAATTTTTAGACTGTCTTTACCCCATTGTGTATTCTTGCCTCGTTTGTCACAGGTTCATTGACCATATAGATGTGGGTTTATTTCTCCGCTCTGTATTGTGTTCCATTGATCTATGTGTCTGTTTTTATGTCAGTACCATGCTGTTTTATTGCTATAGCTGTGTAGTTTAGTTTGATAACAGGTAGCATAATACCTCCAACTTTGTTCTTCTTTCTCAAGATTGCCATGGCTATTTGGGGTCTCTTGTGGGTCCATATAAATTTCAGGATTATTTGTTCTAGTTCTGTGAAAAATGCCATGGGTATTTTGATAGAGATTGCATGGAATACATAGATTGCTTTGGGCAGGATGCACACTTTAACAGTGTTAATTCTTCCTGTTCATGAACATGGTATATGCTTCCCCTTATTTGTATCGTCTTCAATTTCTTTCTTCAGTGTCCTATAATTTTTCAAGTACAGGTCTTTCACCTCCTTAGTTAAACTGATTTGTAGGTGTTTTATTGTATTGTGATGCAATTGTAAATGGGATTGTCTTCTCAATTTTGCTTTCTTATAGTTCCTCATTAGTGTATACAAATGCAACTGCTTCCTGAATATTAATTTTGTATCCTGCTACTTTACTGAATTTATTTATCAGCTTTAGTAGTTTTTTGGTAGAATCTTTAGGGTTCTCTATATCGTACCATGTCATCTGCAAATAATGACAGTTTTACTTCCTCCTTTCCAATTCGGAGCCTTTTATTTCTTCTTCTTGTCTGATGGGTGTGGCAAGGACTTCCAGTACTATGTTGAATAAGAGGGTGAAAGAGGACACCCCTGTCTTGTTCCTGTTTTTAAGGGAAATGGTTTTAGTTTTTGACCATTGAGTATGATGTTGGCTGTAGGTTTGTCATAAAGGACCTTTATTGTGCTGAGGTATGATCCCTCTATCCCCACTTTGCTGAGATTTATTTCTTTTAATCATAAATGGATGCTGGATTTTGTCAAATGCTTCTTCTGTATCTATTGATAGGATCGTGTGATTTTTTTTATTCTTCATTTTGTTTATATGGTGTATCACATTGATTTGCAAATATTGCACCAACTTCACATCCCAGGACTTAATTCCACTTGATTGTGGTGTATGATTTTTTAATGTATTGCTGAATTTGTCTTGTTAAAATTTTGTTGAGGATTTCTGCATCTCTGTTCATCATGGATACTGGCCTATTTATTTTACTTTGTAGTGTCATTCCCTGGTTTTGGAATTAGTATAACACTTGCCTTGTAAAATGAGTTTGGGAGTCCTTCCTCCTTTTGAATTTTTGGAATAGTTTGAGAAGGATTCTTCTTTAAAAACTCACCTGTGAAGCCATCAGGTCTGGGATTTCTGTTTGCTGGGAGTTTCTTTGATTACTGCTTTGATTTCATTGGTTGTAGTCAGTCTGTTCAGATTTACTGTTTCTTCTTGATTTAGTTTTGGAGGATTGTATGTTTTTAAAAATTTATCCATTTCTTTCAGGTTGTCCAATCTGTTCGCATATAATTGTTTGTAGTATTTTCTTATAATCCTTTGCATTTCTTTGTGTCTGTTGTCATTACTTCTCTTTCATTTCTGATTTTACTTATTTGGGTCCTCTCTTTTTCTTGATGAGTCTGGTTAAAGGTTTATTAATTTTGTTTCTCTGTTCAAAGAATCAGCTCTTGGTTTCATTAATGTTTTGTATTAAATTTTAAGACTATCTTTCATTTACTTCCACTCCAATATTTATTATTTCTTTCCTTCACTTACTTTGGGCTTTGGTGGTTGTTCTTTTATAAATTCCTTTAGGTGTAAGTTTAGATTGTTTAGTTTTTTCTTGTATGCTGAGGTAGGCCTGAATGGCTATGAATTTCCCTCTTAAACTGCTTTTGCTGTGTCCCATAGATTTTGGGTTGTCATGTATTCATTTTCATTTGTCTCAATTTTGTTTCATTTCTTCATTTGTTTCATTTTGATTTCTTCTTTGATCTAATTGTTAACCCATTTACTGTTTACTGGAATGTTATTTAGCCTCCATATGTTTGTGTTTTTCAGTTTTCTTCTTGTAATTGATTTTTAGTTTCTTCCTCTTGTGATCAGAGAAGACACTTGATATGATTTTAATCTTCTTAAATTTATTGAGACTTGTTTTGTGACCTAACGTGGTCTATCCTAGAAAATGTTCCATGAGCACTTGAAAAGAATGCATATTCTGCTGCTTTGGGGTGAAATGCTCCCAAAATATCAAATAAATTCATCTGATCTAATATGTAATTTAAGGTTGATGTTTCCTAGTTGACTTTTTGTCTGGATGATCTGTTTATTGATGTCAATGGGGTGTTAAAGTCCCCCACTATAACTGTTTTACTGTTTGTAATACATCAATATTTGCTTTATATATTTAGGTGCTTTTATATTGGGTGCATAAATATTTACAAGGGTTATAACCTCTTGTTGGGTTGATCCCTTTATATTATAAAATGTTCTTCTTTGTCACTTGTTATAGTCTTTGTCTTAATATTTTATCTGGTGTAAGTATTGCTACTCTAGCTTTTTTGTTTGTTCATTTCCATTTGCATGAAACATCTTTTCCATTCCTCTTCTTTCAGTCTGTGTATGTCTTGCGATCTGAAGTGGTCTCTTGTAGACAGCATTTATATGGGTATTGTTTTCTCATCTATTCAGCCACCCTGTGTCTTTTGATTGGAACATTTAATTCATTTACATTTAAAGTGATTAGCAGTAGGTATGTAGTTATTGACATTTTACTATTCATATTTTTTATCCTTTTTCTACTTCTTTTTTAACCCTCACCGGAGGATATTTTTTCCATTGCTTTTCAGAGAGAGTGGGAGAGAGAGAGAGAGAAAAAAAAAAAACAATCAATGTGAGAGAGACACATGATTGGTTGCCTCTTGCTCTTGCCCTGACCAGGCTGGGGATCGAGCCTGCAGTTGAGGTACGTGCCCTTCACCAGAATGAAACCTGAGACCCTTCAGTCTGGGGGCTGATGCTCTAACCACTGAGCCAAACTGGCTAGTGCTCTACTTCTTAATGCAGTCTCTATAATTTTTCTTGTAATACTGGTTTGGTGGTGATTAACTCCTTTAGCCTTTATTTTTCTAGGAAGCTCTTTATCTGTCCTAAAGTTTTATTTATTTTTAATTTTTAAAAAAATATCTTTTCATTGATATTTTAGAGAGAGAGGAAGGGAGAGGAAGAGAGAGAGAAATATCAATCTACTGCCTCCTGAACACACCCAGACAGGGGATCAAGCCCACAACCTGGACATATGCCCTGACCAGGAATGGAATCAGTGACCTTGCTGTGCACGGGATGACACTCAACCAACTGAGCCACAGCACCTACGGCTGTCCTCCAATTTTGAATGATAGCCTTGCTGGGTTGAGTTGTCTTGGTTGTATGTCCTTGGTTTTTATCACTTTGATATTTTGTGCCAGTTCCTTGTGGCCTGCAAAGTGTCCGTTGAGAATTAGCTGAGAGTGTCTAATAGAAGCTCCCTTGTAGGTAGGTAACTGCTTTCCTCTTGCTGTTTGTGAGAGTCTCTCTTGTCTTTAACCTTTGCCATTTTAATAATGATATGTCTTGGTGTGGGCCTCATTGGGTTCATATTGTTTGGGACTGTCTGTGCTTTTTGGACTTGCATGTCTATTTTCTTCCTAAGGTTAGAAAAGTTTTCAATCATTGTTTCTTCAAATAAGTTCTCAATTCTTTACTCTCACTCCTCTCCTTCTGCTATCCCTATGATGTGAATATTTTTATGCTTGATGTTGTCCCACAGGTCCCTTAAACTATCCTCATTTTTAAAAATTCTTTTTGCTTATTGCTGTTCTGATTGTGTGTTATCTGCTACTTTGTATTTAAAATTGCTGACTTGATCTTATGCTTCATCTTAACTATTTTTGATGCTCTTTAATTATTCTTCATTTCAGTTATTTTTTAAAAATGAATTATTGATTTCATAGAAAGAGGGAAAGAGATAGAAACATCAATGATGAGAGTCATTGATGGGCTGCCTCCTGCATGCCCCCTGCTGGGGATTGAGCCACAACCAAGGCATGTGCCCTGATGGGGAATCAAACTGGGATCTCTTGGATCCTAGGTCGATGCTCAACCACTGAGCCACGCCAGCTGGGCGTCATTTCAGTTACTGTAGCCTTCATTTCTGACTGATTCTTTTTTATGTTTTCTAACTGCATTTTTATGTTTCTTATCTCTCCATTAAAGTTTTCACTCTTCCCCTAAGTTTATTTAGTATCCTTATGACCAGTGTGTTGAACTCTGAATCTAGTAGATTACTTTCCTCCATTTATTTTAGTTCTTATTCTGCAGTTTTGTCCTATTCTATTTGGACATGTTCTTTGTCTCTTCATTTTGGCAGCCTCCTTGTTGTTGTTTTTTGTCTTTCTATGTATTAGGTAGATTTGCTATGCTTCCCAGTGTTGGCAGAATGGCCTTATGTAATAATTATCCTTTATGGTCTAGTGGCACAGACTCCTTAGTCACCTGAGCTGAGTGCTCAAGGAGCATCCCATTTGTGTGTGTGTGCGCACGCACCTTTTTCTTTTATTTGAGGCTTGATTGCTGTTGACATGTCAGGGTGAGATTGACCCTCAGGCTTACTTGGTTGTGAGGACTGACCAGGATTACAATGGACAAGCTGTTTTTTAGAGGTTGAACTCACAGAGTGGGATTTGCTTTAGCAGGGCTCTGGAGCCTGCCGTATCTACCCTTTAGTGTGTCATTTATGGAGCTAATTGAATTTTGCTCTGGTGTGGTGTGATCTGGCCATTATGTGTTGGTCCTGAGGCTTCTTGGACAGGGCTCTGATCGAGACGAAGGTTTATTGCTGCCTGTGCCTGGCCTGGAAGCTCCAGCTTCTACAAAGGCCAGCACAGGTGGCACAAAGTGATCTGCAGATTGGTGCCACCTGTGCTGGCCTTTGAGGTCACTGGAAGAGGCTAAGCTGTGACCTGAGGCTGGCTGTCACTAGTGCTGTGCTTGGGACTACTTAGCAAAAGGTACAGGGCATGCTGAGGCCAGATGCTGCTTGTTTGGACTTTGTGAACCTTTGAAAGGTTTTATGAAACTCTGCATCATGAGCCAAGACAGGCCATTTTTGTGGAAGGGCCTCTGAAAGCAGCTTGTGCGGGTTCACAAGCTGAGTGGGGCTAGGTCTCAGGGAACCACCAGGGCTGGCCGAGTGTTGTTAGCCATGTTGATGGAACCTCAGACTTGGAGCTTGCTTGAGCCTGCAGGCTGGGTTGGGGGAGGGTTCAACAAAGTTTAGCCTTGGAGAGAACAGGTTCTCCAGCCCTCACCCCAGTAACATAGGTATAGGCTTTAACAAAATGTTTCCATTGCTTTAGTTGTCACATAGCTGATAGTCAAAGACTAAGAAAGCATGTTAGGTCCTCCTTATTCCAAAGGTGTGCCTGGATAGCAAGTTCCAGGAGAAGAGTTTAAAAGTACACTTTACTTGAGATAATAGAAAAAATATATCTAGTTAAGCACAGAACAACGGGAGCTTAAACAATGGTGACAGACAGAAGATTTCTAGTTTCTGCTTTAAAGAGAATATCACTGACATACAATGATGAGATCTTTTGCAGAATCCTGGTTCTTCAACCCAGCGCCTGCCCTCTCACAACAGAATTTTGTGTTGCTGATGTACTATTTCTTTGCCAAGCAGAAACAGATAACTCCAGGGTTGCAGGAGAATTTATGAGTTTGTTTTGCAGAAGGAATAAATGCCTTTAAGAGAGTTCCAAGTAGCTGCTGACACTCAGAAGTCTGGTTGCCCAAAAAGTTATCTGCGATTGAAGAGACACAGACTTTCCTCTCAGTTTTCTGAAACTCCCCTCACTCCCAAGCCACATAAAAACTCCCTAATTTTGCTTTTTGAGAAAGATGGATTTGAGAGACCTTGCTTTCCCATCCTCTCACTTTGGCTAAATCAATTAACCTTTTTATATCTCCAAGTGTCTCAGTGTTTGGCGTGCCAGTGTATAAGGTACAGGAACCTGAATTTGGGGAAATTACTCAGCAATAGTTCTTCCCTGTAGGACCCTGGCACTTTTCAAGCTGCTGGCTCAGTGCTGGAGCTCAGTGCTAGTGAGTCCGAGTAAAGACATGATCCAGCCCTTTAGGAGGAACTGCCTGCGACTCCAGCAGCCTCCGTCTCACTCAGCCACAATCCCTGCTGGTTTTCACGGCCAGAAGTTATGGGGACTTCTCTTCCTGGCACTGAAACCCTGGGCTGGTGAGCCCAGTGTTGGGATGGGACCCCTCGCTCTTCAGGGCGACCTCTGCAGCTGAGATATCCCTCCTGTTTCTCAACAGCCACATGTGGGTGTGAACTAGCCCATTGCATGTCTCCACCACTCCTATCAGTCTGGACATGGCTTCTTCTTTATAGCCTTAGTTATAGGGCTTGTGTTCAGCTAGTCTTTAGATGGTTCATAAGGGTGGTTGTTCTATAACTCAATTGTTGCAATTTTGGTCATGGGAGGAGGTGAGGCCCGTGTTTACCTACTCTGCCATCTTGACTAGAGCTACACAGAAGAAACATTTCCCCAGTATTATCTCCAGTAGAAAAGTCCTGGGAGAGCTCTCTGAACAGCCCTTGTTCACATGACCCATCTGGGTGCTGGAGGACCGATGAATGGAATCAGTGATCTCAGATGGACAAAAAGCAGGTGTCCATCCACTGCGATTGCCATCTCCATGTGCACTGAGTATTCACGGGTGCCACAAGAGGCTCCAATGGAGTGGCGTGCAGTGTTAAATAGGAGCTTGAGCTTTCCAGTTAGTCTGGGTTCCAATCCCAGCATTTTATTTATATATAGCAGATTTTGGATTAGTAATTAACCTCTGTAAATCTCAGAATCTTCGCCTGTTAAAGGGTGATAATTGTTCTTACCTCACAGGGTTTTGAGAGAATGAAATGACATATTGCTGTAAAACACTGCAGGGAAAGTGAAAACACTTAGGCTTTCTCGCTATCTTCTCAGGGCAGAAGGCCACAGTTATGTAAGCCTGATAGAGCACAGTCATAACAGATGCCCTGTTAGCTGACTAATGTCTGACCCGCACTGGCTGAGAGCCACCATTGTCCTGGTTCCTATAAGACTGGCTCAGGCCTTCAGAGGAGCAGGTTTGCTGTTCATTGCCCTGGGGGGTGGGTTTGCGGATTGTTCCCCCTGGGCAGGTTTGTCCCCAGGGGTGTAGTGTCCCCCGTGTATGCCCGGCTGGCTGCCACCGAGAAGACGGTTTGTTTCTCTGTACTTCAGCCTGGCCGTTAGCTGAATAAAGTAAATGTCTCATCGCCTTCGGCTCCACAGTCTTCTTCAGACTGTCCCCGAATCTAGAGTGAACCTCCCTGGCCCTGAGTGGCCACTTTAGTTCGCAGATTCCTTGGCGCGACACTTGGCATAGTCCTCTGCATTACAAGCCTGTCACAGTTCCTGGTGTGCAGTAAGTGCTCAGGAGCAGTGAGAGGTGACGATGATGACTCGTTAGGGAGTACCTTCACTGGACAAATTTTCATTCCAAATCAGCAAGAAGCTGCTGAATCCTTTGTCCAGGTGAGTACATTTAATGTACATTACGTTACCCTTTTACCTTTATGCATAAACACCCATCTGGGGCTGTTCTCAGCAAGCGGATGGATGTAAGGAGACAGGCTAATTGAACTTTGTGAATCTGTTATGGGCATTAATCATACTGTGCCTGCCCGTTTGTTCTCAGTAGACTTTTAATATTTAGGGGCATTTCTACAGTTGAATTATCCCCCACAAAGTGTTGAATTCCTAGCCTCTCGTGCATCAGAGATGCAGCCAGGTGACACAGACATTCCTAATCATATGCACTTGCAAGAGACTTTGATTCAAGTGATCAGCACAAGGAAGGAGGGTCTGTTTTGAGCTTTTGTTCCGCAGGTGGCCACAGAGCTGTCTGGCTTTTGGTGTAGAAGTGTTGCAGGGCGAGTTGCCCAGGTCAGAAATGCATCTGATGGGCTCATAGCAGCAGCCACAGTTGCAGTACGTTGGAATACCCGCATTTAGTGCTTAGTCTTGGAGGCAGCAACGGCAACAGATTTCCCACTGTGCCATTTCTAAAGTGAAACTTTGGCCATTATTCCGGAAAAATTAGCCTTGAAACAGTTTCTTTAATTCTCTCAATGGTAATGTGAACAGCCTTCTATTTTTAAATGTGTCTCTTTTACTGCTTGAACTAGCCTGAGAGGACTCGGTTGTTTGTCTAAGAAGCCTAGCCAGTACAATTCCCCTCCAGTGTTTTTCTCTTGGGAGAAATTGAGGGAGGTCTACTTCCTCTTGTATGTTTACAAACATCAAAAAATATTGAACTGTTAATTCTAAATATTCTTCTTCGCAAGGGTATCTACTAATGGATCTGTGTACAAGAATTCAAAGATTATGGGGTGTTCCTAAATGTGGATAGTATCCAAAAGGCTGAATACAGTTCCTCAAAAAATTAAAAATGAATCTGCCTTATGACCTAGTAATTCCACTTCTGGGGGTTTATCCGAAGAAACCTGAAACACTAATTCGAAAGAATATATGCACCCCTATGTTCATCGCAGCGTTATTTACAGTACTCAAGATCTGGAAGCAGCCCAAGTGCCCATCAATAGATGAGTGGATAAAAAAGCTGTGGTACATTTACACAATGGAATATTACTCAGCCATAAAAAAGAACAAAGTCTTACAATTTGCAACAGCACATGGATAGACCTAGAGGGTATTAAGCTAAGTGAAATAAGTCAGAGAAAGACAAATGCCATATGATTTCACTGATATGTGGAATCCAAAGAACAATATAAATGAACAAGCAAAGTTGAAACAGACTCATAGACACAGAGAGAGAACTGGTGGTTGCCAGAGGAAAGGGGGACTGGAGCACTGGGTGAAAGAGACAAAGGCATTAAGAAATACAAATTGGTAGTTAAATAGTCACGAGGATGTAAGGCAGAGCATGGGAAATAGAGTCAATAACACTGTAATAGCTATGTATGGTGTCAGATGGGTACCAGATTTATTGGGGTGATCACTTAATAAGTTATATAACATCTAATCAGTGGGTTATATACCTGAAACTGATATAATATTGTATGCCAACTATAATTGAAAAATAAATTACAGTATGGCTCACTGGTTCAGCATTGACCTAAGAAACAGGAGGTCTCAGTTTGATTTTATCAGGCCAAGTGCTTGGGTTTCGGGCTCGTCCCCAGTAGGGGGACTGCAGGAGGCAGCTGATCGATGACGTTTCTCTCTATCTATCCCTCTCCCTTCCTATCTCTCTAAAAAAAAAAAAAAAATCAAAAAAAGAAAAAAATTAAAATAAATAAATAAAATTAAAAATTATTTAAAAAATAAATAAAAAGTTGAATTCAGAAAAAGCAGTTCCATCACTGAGATATCATCAACATCATCACTCTGCAGTATTATGTTTTCCTAGATAAGAGGGCGTGGGGAAATCCCAGTCTGATAGTTCTGCAGAACTACAGATGCGATGGAAATGTCATAAACATTTTGTTGTCACTAACGAGGGCTGCATAAAAGAATTTCCACATTACAGTAATTGTTTTCCAGATACTTTGCACTCCTGTTATACATTTGTACCACTTATAAATCAAAGGCCCGTGTGCTGCAGCTGGAGAACTGCCACATGCAAGGAGGCACAGTCCACACCTGAGTTCCAGATATGGCTCATGCCTCTAGAACAGCGAGAGGGAGCTAAGGGAGGGGCCCAGCCCCCTAGTGTCTTCTCGCTCGCCCTTTCCCTTCAACCTGATGGCTGCCCTGGATGGTTGCTCAGGCACCTTTCAAGATAATTGGAGGTTGTCCATATCTGAGATGAATTGTATGGGAAAAGGTCACTTAAATGTACTGAAACAGGCTTCAAATTTTCATGGTGGATACTGTTTAGAATTTTATCTTCAAAAATGAAACTGGAAATTTAAAAATTAAATTTATTTTGTATTTAACAAAATATTGTTTATATTTGCAACTAAGTGCCAATTCTCATAATGAACAAAGAATGAATTACACATGGATTTTTAAGCATAATTCTCCGAACAAAAATGCATTCCAACAAAATACAAAAATCCTTCCCTTCACTTTTAACTTTAACAGCACTGCAATGCAGAAGATTACTTTTGAAAAAAATATTGCAGGGCCTCTTCATTTTTCTCACCAGCTTTTTAATTTGTTGGTGTAAAAAAATCATTCTTTAAAAGAACTTTTGGTCAGCAGCCTTCTTTAGTTTCTTTACTTCAGTTGTCCACTGGAGTAACTCATCCAGATTTTCATTTGTCAAAAGTGCCCATCATTCCCCGTTTCTTTCACTATCATTGAACCCATCTCATGAAGTTATGGGTATTTTGCAAGATCAGTGCTGCACTATAGCTTGAACGTGCACTGTATCTACATTGCCTTTTTAGATGTTTACAAGGTTGATGAGTTGACCAGACACTAACCAACAAAGATGTTGACATTTTGGGCCTAGCTATATGCTAATAATATGCAGCAAGGTAGGTCTGAGTGAAGTACAATTTTATAAGGGGTCAGTTCACTGGGGAATATTTTCATATTCCCACGACTTTGATTTTCTGTGCAACCTAGTTCCGTGGAAAGACTGGGTCATGCACTCTTTGGATCACAAGGACCTTCCACCTCCCACTCTGCTCCTCTTTGGAGAATCCACCCCCAGGATTCTGTCCTCTCTGCATCACCCCTTCCCTACCTACTGCCTGAAGTTCTGTGGCTCCCTGCCCAGAATTCTGCTTGGCTAAAGTCCAGAACCTGGCCCCACAGAAGTGGACCATAAGTACACTTTTAGAGTCCACTTGGGTCTGTCTCAGTTTTAACACATTAAGCTTCTCAGAACATTTAAGGTTTATAGTTTTGTTTGGAACTATAGTTCCAAGTCAAACGTGTGTTTCTAAGATGAAACAATATGGGTTTTAGTAAACCTTTAATATCACATGGTGGTATCAGTGCCTTTCTGTGTCTCAACAACAACAGAACATCAGTGTTGGAACCCTAACTCTTCAATGAGGATATATATTCAGTCATCAGTCCATTAATAAAGAAATACTGCTGAGCCCTGGCCTGTGTACACCAAAAGGTGGCGGGCTGTATTCCAAGTCAGGGCACATACCCAGGTTTTGGGTTTGATCCCCAGTCAGGGTGGGTGCAGGAAGTAGGTGATTGATGTTTCTCTCTCTCTTTCCCCTCTCTTTCTTCCTGTCTCTAAAATAATTTTTTTTAAATCTCAAAAAAAAAACAACTGTTGCATATGTACGCTTGAATAGTTTTCTATCCATTTAGGCATGTTTAATACTTTGTCTTTTAATTTTAAATCTTGAAAACTTAGCTTACTCCTAAGAATGAAGTATCTTCTGGCTATGACAACTTCAGATCATTACCAGAATGTGAATTGAGCAATATTTTCACTTCATCATTTAAAATATGACTTTTAAATAAAATACCATCTAAAGCATTTATGTTATTGGATACTCTTGAAATGTGTGCAGAATAAATAAGCATTTATTTTGCTCTTTGCTGTTTAAAAGCAATTTTTATTGGGTTGAGGGAGTATATTTCAGGATATAAAGTAGTTTGCCAAATTCTGTAATCCCCTGTTTTTAAAATGTCATACAGGGTGTGGTGCCTTCAGAAAAAAATTCAAAAGTTGTGGTTCTTGCTGTTTTTTTTCGTCCTCTGTTTCAAAATAGTAAAATAATGTAAACTCTGCAACGAAATTCTGGTTCCTACTGTTGGCTGCTGGATTTCCCTATTAGAAGTTAAATTATTCCCTGCAGCTAGTTTTGACTTATTTCCTTGCCAGGAGTGTTTGTTCTTAATATTCTAACTCATTATTAGAAATGGAGTCTTGATAAGTTCTAACCTAATGCTTAATTGTTTTGCTTAGAAACGTGAACAACCCAAATAGAGTCTAAATTCAGCTCTGTCCCTCTTGCAGCGGTATGGTTGTTGGAAATCTCAAGAAACCCATCTCTTCTTGTTTTCCTTTATTATTCAATCCCTAGTTGTTGGAAAGCACTTCTCTCCTACGCCAGGAAAGCAGCGGAGTCTCCAGATGGGTAGATATTCAAGTGAGAGAGTAAGAGCTCGAGTGGAAAGTTGACAGAGGCCTCTTCTGGTCTCCCTTCCCTCGCATTAGGTGTGGCCGGCTGAAGGAGGCAGGAATGAAGAAGGAACCTCAGGTTTTCCAGCAAGCGCTAGTATTTTTTTAAAAGCAACTAGGGAAAAACATTCCCCAAAGCAAACCGTGACCCACCCACCCCACCCCGCGGTTGTCTGTGGATCCCGGAGCCAGGTCCCGCTCGGGCGCCCGAGGGCGGCGGGGCGAAGGTGGCGGGGGTCCCTTTAAACCTCCCCGCGGGCGGGCGGGCGGGCGGCGCGGGGCCGCGGGTCCCAGGCGCCGGGGGAGCCGCCCGCCCGCCGGGAGGAGGCGGCGCGGGCCTGGGGCCGCCCTCCCGCCCGGGAACAAACGCGACATTGAGAGCGCCTGCGGCCGCCGCAGCTCCCCGGGGACCGCGGCTTCCAGCCCGGCCGCGCCGCCACCGCCTTCAGACGCGCCCGGCCCGCCAGCCGCGCACACCGGACCCCCCGGCTGCCCGCGCCGCGCGTGTGCGTGTGCGTGTGCGCGTGCGTGTGCGTGTGCGCGCGTGTGCGCGCCGCTGCGTCTCCGAGCGCGCAGGGCGGGCGGGCCCGCGGCGTCTCCACCGGCCATGAGCGGCGCGGGCGCCCTGGCCGTGCTCGGCCTGCTGCTGGCGGCGCGGCTGGCGCGGCCGCAGCCCGCGGAGAGGTAACGGCCCGCCGCCCCTCCCCCGCCGCGCGCCCCCTCGGCCCGGCCCCGGGACCGCGCGCGGGCGCCGCGCTGCGCCCCGCCCCTGGCCGCCGCGGGCCGCGAGCCGGCGCCGCCACCGCGCGGCGAGGACGCCCCCCGACCGGGCGACCCTGCGGGAGGGGAGCGTGGGGGCCAAGCCCGCGCGCCGGGCTCGCGGTTTCGCCCGGGAGGGGCACCGAGTGAAGCCGAGGTTCGAGGTCGGTCGCGTGGCGCCGCGAGCCGCCCCCGGGGTCTCGCCCCCGGGGACTCGCTGCCCGCGGCCCCGCCCCCGGCTGGCCCCCCGGCCCCTGCGGCCCCGCACCCGGCCGGCCCCCCGGCCCCTGCGCCCCCGGCAGCCCGCCCTTTCACCGGAGGCCCCGCCGGTGCCCAGCGGCTTTCGGGAAAGAGGAGAAACTTTTTATGTGAACCGGTCGCTTCTCTGCCTGCACCGTGCGCGTCGCGCAGCCCGCTCTCGCCTCTCGCCGCCTCCCCGCGTTCTCCGCGGGCCGTGTTCCCTCGGGGGGCGCTGGGCCGGCCCCGGGAGGGAGACAGGTGGCGGCGGGCCGCGCGCTTGCTCGGGCGGAGCCGGCCGCCCCGCACCCGGGGCGCGTGGGGCGTCTGCTACCCTGTTACCTGCGTCCGTGTGACCGCCCGCACCCTTCTGAGGCCGGCATGTTGAAGTTGGTTTCCTTTTATTTCCCAGACCTGTTTTCACTTGCGGCGGTGTTCTCACTGGAGAGTCTGGATTTATTGGCAGCGAAGGTTTTCCTGGAGTGTACCCTCCGAATAGCAAATGCACTTGGAAAATCACAGTAAGCATATTTTAAAAGGGTATTTTCCTCGAAGTGGGCATTAGAAACAATGGAAGACCGCTCCTCTTTTTCTCGGAGGGCAAGATTTGGGTTAGGGGCAAACACCTGATAGTGAAATGTTGGATTTACCTCTGCTATTTCGGAGACTTTTATTAATAGAACTAGCGGTATCCGGCATTAGCAGTTGGAAAGGGCACAAGATGAAGCTTGAAAGAATAAATCCTTAAAGCAGATGTGTTTCTGAAAACCCAGCCTGACTGAATTGAGTTTCATGGATTAAAAATTAAGGCTGCTTTCAGTCAAAGTCTGTGGCAGTGATTCTTAGGAGCTGTTTTGTTGCCTGTGCTGTGCATAAATGTCCCCGCGTGGGGAACAGAAGAGCAAAGGCAGTGCTCCCCCTGACTACACCATTCCCAGAAAGAACGGGAGGGGAGGAGATGAAAAAAATCCCAGTGAATGTTTCTGACTTGAAAGGGCCACTGAAGACAATAAGAATAGATTTCACTTATATGTGGAGTCTAAAGAACAATATAAACAAACACAAGAGAAACAGAACTCATAGATAGGGAGAACAAACTGATGGTTGCCAGAGGGGAGGGCTCTTGGGGGTCTGGGTGAAAAGGGCGAGGGGTTAAGTGGTTCAGATTGGCAGCTACAGAGCAGTCACCGGGATGGAAAGACAGCACAGGGAACACAGTCAGTGATATTGTAAGAACTATGGATGGTGCCAGGTGGGTACTGGAAATATTGGGGGAGCACTTTGTAAAGCATATGATTGTCTAACCTCTATGCTGTACACCTGAAACTAATACAAAATAGCGTTGAATATTAAATAACTATATAAATTAGCAAAAAAAAAATGAGAATGATAATAACCCGGGGGACTAGATACCAAACAAAGACTAAAATGTCCATGCTGGTTAGTAACGACGTAGATTATGCTAAATCAAGGTAAGATTTAGAGCCGCCCAGCTTTTATAAAATGGCCTGGCCCGCTTGCCTCCGTTGTTGAGCATCAAGCTATGATCAGGGGATCGCAGTTCAATTCCGGGTCAGGGCATATGCCCGGGTTGTGGGCTCGATCCCCAGTAGGGGGCGTGCAGAAGGCAGTCGATCAGTGACTCTCTCAACACTGCTGTTTCCCTCTCCCTTCCTCTCTCTGAAATCAATAAAAACATTTAATAAATAGAATGGAGTGGAGTGGAGTGGAATAATGGAATGTCTGGATTTAGAATCAGCTAGATTGAGTCATCTTTCCAGTCAGCATAGTAGTGACTGTTTTCTTCTTCATTCTTCAGTTGCTGGGAAGTTCGTAATTGAACACATTGGTTCACTGAGACCTTCGTTTGTTCGGATTGTGCCACTAGATTATGACTATTAAAAGTAGCGACCTCTTATTGAGCACTTACTGTGTGCCAGGCACTGTGCCAAGTAATTAACAAGCATAATCTCACTGAATGCTCCAAATCACTCTTAAGAAACTAACATTACTATCCCCATTTTATAGACAGGGAAGCTGAAGCCTAGAACAATTATATAAAATGACTTGATCAAATATTTGGAAAGTCCAGCTTTATGTAAAGTGAAACCTGTTTTGCATCAAGGCTTTCCCACCAAGATCATTTGACAGCCATAATATAAGCCACGGCTCTTAGATGTATTGATGCCCTCCTATCAGATACCAACTGTCTGATGAACTAGTACACATTCCATTATGTTATTGCAGCACATGGGGCCAGGAGAGCATAAATCATAGAAAATAGCTTTGAAATATTGATATTAGCGTAAATGTGAAATTAGGCTCTGAAAAAAACATAACAATAACCTAGTTTTCATATTATAGTTGTGTTCCAATTGCAATTAAATGGCCATAAGGTAAAAATGATCCAAGAAATGTAATGCCTGAGGGGCATCACACAACTAACTAGGAGGAATTCACAACTGGCCACTTGTTTGGGGCATTAGGGGACATTGTTGGTGTGGCATCAGACTTTGACTGGGGGTGGGAGGTTCGGTGAATGTTCTTTTGGTAAATGGGGTGCGCCTGCTGCCTCATTCTTCCACATGGGGGCAGAGGGAGTATGAGGGATGCTCCATTGGATGCCGTGTAAGGCATGTGGGCTTAGCAGTCAGAAGTCCCTAGATTCAAATTATTGTTCTATCACTCATAAGCTGTGTGACCAAGACTTACCTCCTTTAAACCTCAGGACTGCTGGGAAGATAAAATGAGATAGCGCATGTACAGCCCTCTGGCTCAGTACCTGGAGTATAATAAGTGCTCAGTGAGGGTGTTTTTGTTAGCCTCATTGTTGCTGGAGTAGTGCGGCAGCTTCACCATCATTGGCAACCAGGGTCTTGCCCACCTCCTGTTCCGCATGCCACCCCGTCGTCCAGGATTACTGCTCAAGTCCCAGCTTTCAGGTTCATGTTGCAGCCAACTGAAAGCAAGAGAAGAAAGGCATATGTCCTCCCTTTAAGGGCGCTGTGCAGAATTACATGCAACTCACCGCTCACATTTCATTGGCTGGTTCTTAGTTACATGGCCACATGTAGCAGCAAAGGAGCTGAGAAACTCAGGTCTTCTGTCACTATGGAAAGAAAGGAAAACAGCAAATGACAGGCAGTCTCTGACATATTTATTTGTGGCATGAAATTGAGAAACAAATGCCAGCCTTTTTTGGGAAAGAAAAAAAAAGTCTTTAGAAAGCATAGTTAATGCAGAAGAAATGACTGCACAATTTGCTTTTCTAGTTAAAAGCTTTATAGTTTTAACTCAGCCAGTTGAGTTTATTCTCTCTCAAGGGGCTGCCTCTTCTATGTTTGCATATGAGTAGCTATCAAGAACTTCCAGAGGAGCCCAGCACCCCTTCTCGGTTTTAATTACACCCTCAGCAGAATGTTCACACAAGCCCCAGGTGCTCTCAAGGTCTCAGTGTGACAACATCTTTATTTCTTTGTATTTCAAAATTAATAGCACTAATTTGTTTGTAAAAATCTTCATGGTCCTCTGGTTTGTCAGAGTAGCAGAAGGGAGCTCCCCAGCTCCTGTAGATTGTAGGGGAGATGAAGGCAGAACTGTAGTAGCCCTAAAGCTGGTAGCCCTAAGATCATTCATTCATTCATTCATTCATCCATCCATCCATCCATCCATCCATCCAACAAATGTGTGTTGAGCGCTGGGTGCTGTTGGGGTTATGGCAGCAAACAGGGCAGCCTAGCTCCTTGCCACCTTCCATCTAGTTTTGGGAGATAGGCAATTGATGTTTAAAAAAACAAGTAAATAAGAAAATCAAGTATTGATACATGCATTATAAAAAGAGATTAGATATTATTTCACAGCCATTAAGACGGCTACTATGAAAAACACAAAGATACAGAAAATAACGAGTGTTGGCAAAAGTAAAGAGAAATTGGAACCCTTCTGCATTGCTGGTAAGAATGTAAAATGGTACAACTGCGAACACAGTATGGCTATTTCTCATGAAATTCAACGTAGAATTCCCATATTATTTAGCATTTCCATTTATGGGTATATTCCCACAGGAAGGGAAAGCAGCAACTGGAACAGATATTTCTATGTCCATGTTCATCAGACCATTATTCACAACAGCTAAAAGGTGGAAGTAATCCAAGTATTTTTCCACAGATGAATAGATAAAATATGGTACAGACATACAAAGAACATTATTCAGCCTTAAAAGTAAGGAAATCCTGACACTTGCTACAACATGGATGAAGACATTATGCTAAGTGAAATAAGCTAGTCACAAAACAGTAAATATTGTAGGAGTCCACTAATATGGAGCACCTAGAGTAGTCAGTCATAAAGACAGAAAGTAGAAGGGTGGTTGCCAGGGGCTAGGGGGACAGGAATGGGAGTTAGTATTTATTTGATGGGGACAGAGTTTCAGTTTGGAAAGGTGAAAAAGTTCTGGCAAAGGATGTTGGTGATGGTTACACAGTACACTTAAAAATGGCTAAAATGTTTAAGTTTTATGTATATTTTATCACAATAAAAATATATTTAAAATGAAAAGTGGTGGGATATTGTATAATTCCATTTACATGAACTGCTCAGACAAGGAAAATCTGCAGAAATAGAAAAGTAGGTTAGTGGCTGCCTAGGGCAGAGGATAGTTACGGGCATTAACAATTAATGGTCAGGAGGGATTGTATTGAGAAGATGGAAATGTTTTAAAACTTACAGAGATTGTTGTACAACTTGACATACTAAAAACCATTGAAGTGGGTGAGTTTCATAATTTGGAAAATATACCTCAAGAAAGTTTCAGAGACATGCACCCACTACATGGTGGTGGGATAGAGAGTGGCCACAGTGCTGGTTTAGATGGGATTGTCTGGGAAGGCTATTCTGAGGAGGTGACATTTAAGTGAGGAGCTGGCCGTGGGAAAGTCTGTGGAGGAGCATGTTAGGTAGAGAGACTAGCAAGTGCAAAGGTCTTGAGGTGCAAAGAAGCTTGGTTTGTCAAAAGAACAGCCAGGTCACTGTGGCAGGAACAGAATGAGCAAGGGGGACAATGTGAGGAGAATTTTAAAAGGTGAGCAGAACCCTGTAGGCCATGGTGAGGAGTTTGAATTTTGTTTTGAGCAGGAATCCACGGGAGAATCTTAAATGGAGTGAGATTACAGCGTAGTCCCCCCTTATCTGAGGCGGTTATGTTCAAAGACCCCTAGTGGATGCCTGAATAGTACGGAATCCTGTATGTACTATCTTTTCTCCTGTGCGTACCTACATGCCTATGACAAAGTTTAATTTATAAATTAAGCACAGTAAGGGATTAACAACAATAACTAATAATAAAATAGAACAGTTATAACAATTTATTGTAATAGAAGTTATGTGAACGTGGTCTCTCTAAAATATCTTGCTATAGTACTGTATGTACAGCGTGGTTATGCTGGACAACGGGGAGACTCATGGCATGAGTGGATGGAGTGAGATTTCATCATGCTACTCAGAAAGGCAAGCAATTTAAAATTTATGAATGCTTGTTTCTAGGATTTTCCATTTAATTTTTTTGGACCACAGTTTACGGCGGGTAACAAGCCATGGAAAGTGAAACCATGGGTGGGGGGTGGGGGTGGGGCTACCACTGTACCTGATTTTAAAAGCTTGTTCCCGCTGCAGTGAGTTGTGGGGGTTAAGAATGGGAGCAGGGAGACCAACTAGGAAGCTAATGTGGTTTGAGCAAGAAGGTGGCGGAGTGGACAAGGGTGGCAACAAAGGAGATGGACAAACATGGAGTCTCCTGCCTACAGCAGTTGTCACAGCAGTTCCCAATGCCTCTGTGGCACCAGCCAAGAGGCCTGATGTGCCGGGCTGTGGACACTCGCTGGGCAGCTGCCCTGGCTTGTCCTTGTTACAGCCATTCCCAAAGCTGGTAGACCCGGTCCTTTATCTTCCTGCTCCTGCATCAGTGAACCAAGGACAGAGTGCCCGCTGTTCATTATCACTTTCAGTAAAATACCACAGAGACCCCTCAAGACGGAAGGGCCTCAGTGGAGCCCTCAAACTCGAGTTCCTGTAACTAGAAAGAAATACCCTGCCTCTCACCATTCACCAGCCTCCCATTCGATTCTTCCAGAGTGGAGGTGTTTCACCAGAAGCCTCGAGGCTTGGGGAAAGTGGTTTTAGCTTCTGTATGCTTTGAGAAAGATGAATGGTAGTTTTCACACCCAAACTTTCTGGCTAGTTGTGTTGTACTTTCTGGTTTAGAAGTATAATGGAAATTTTGATTTGTCCTTAATATATATTACTTTAAAACTTTCATAGTGATTTCTTAGACTGCTGTACTGTGTAATATACTATCTACATTGGCTATTTAAATTTAAAGTTAAAGTAAAAAATTAAAAATCCAGTTCCTCAGTCACATAAGCCACATTTCATGTGGGTAATAGCCACCCCATATTAATATATAATATAAATATTTCCATCATCACAAAAATGTCCTTTGGACAGTGCTGTTCTAGGGAATTTTTGAAGTTAACATCTAGTCATGTAAGGATATGTTTAGGGTGAAGACGTTCTTTGCTGCTGAGTTGTACTTCTTTGCAAATGGGGAAGCTAATGCTTCTGCATAGTTGTTGGAGCTGTGACTGGAATCAAGCCTCCTGAGTTAGCTTTATTTTTCTGGCCACTAACTGTTGGTGACCTCATGTAGTCTTAGGTTTTACTCATTAATATTGCTGAGTATGTCCTCAAAAATCCAAGATTAAATCAGATAATTTGAGGGTTAGGAAATCATTAAATATTTTGCAATCTATGATGGGGTTGAGGGTTTCTTAGTTTCTGGTTGATTTTTGGGACTATAACCTTAGGGCGTCTGCATAAAATACCTAGTCCACTGATATGGGCAGGATTTAAGTATGATTTAACAGCTAAGGTATGTATAATCCTTTAAAAAATGGCATCTGGTCTTCTTCTGAGCAGCTTGCAAGGACAATAGGATTGGGTTGAGGCAAAAGTCACCCCAGTTGATTTAAGATGAGAAGCAATAACTTAAGCTATACCCAGCCCTACAACAAGAAATGAAACTCCCAAGCTTTGGCATATAAACATCTGGACCCATCTACTACAGTGGTCCTCCTGCTGAGTACACATGTCCAAAGGAACAAGACTGTGTGCACCCTGTGCAGGAGACAGCAGGAGAATGCTGAGACCCCTAGAGGAAGTCAGGGACAGTGGGTCATTGTCAACAAGAACACGGCCAGTGTGATGTAGTCAACTGCTACATAGGCAAGGTCCATTTACAAAGAGCCCACCAGGCACCGTGTTAGGTGCAGGACACGCACAGAAGAGTACAAAGGGGATATGAGCATGGGGGGCTGCCTGTGATGATGTGTTGGTGGGAAGTGAGATAAAGCCCAACGGGTTGCCTTTTTGGCTCCATAGGTGCCCCTGCACAAGGAAATTACCACAGTCATGGGGTCATTCACTGGAAAAACTGAAGTTCATCTTGCTACCTCAAAGCTCAAAATTTTTCAAAGGCTATCCATTTCCAACCGAATCAAGTTAATACTCCTCTGCTGTGAGTTTTAATATCTTTGCAATATGGCCACATCCAACCTACTTGACCTCATTGCTTATACTTTCCCTGCGTAGGCACTCAGCTCCTCATTGTGCTTAGAAGACTGCTGAGTACATAGTAAGTATTTAATAAGTGCATACTTACTAATGGATTTTTAAGGATAAAAACAAGGTGTTCCCATCTATTATCAATAAAGATAAAAATTTTGAAGCTATTATGTCAAAATATGACAATTGGGGAAACTTGAACTTTGAATATTTGATATTAAGAGATTATTGTTACTATTTTTAGGTGTGATAATAGTATTTTGTTTATATTTTTTAAAATCCTTGTGTTTTGGACTGAATTATTTCCCCCCAAAATCCATATGTTGAAGCTCTAACTTCCATGAGACTGCATTTGGAGATGGGGTCTTTAAGGAGGTAATTAAGATTAAATTAGGTCATAAGGTTGGGGTCCTAATGCAATAGGACTGTTGTCCTTATAAGAAGAGGAAGAAATACCAGGAGGGCAGGAACACAGAAGAAAGCCATCTGTAAGTCAGGAAGGACGGTCTCAGCAGAGCCCAGCCAGCCCTGATTGCATCTTGATCCTGGACTTTCAGCCTCTAGAATTCTATGACAGTAAATTGTTGTTGTTTTTTAAAAAATCACCATTCCATTAATGATTTCATTATAAATTTATTGAAAACGTGGCAAATGACCAATACTTCTATTCCTTGGTCTTCTCACCCATAACTTTTGCATTTTACAGTCCCATAGTAGAATTAGAGATTCATATTGATGATTTGACACAATTTTTTAATAGAGAAAAATAGGTATTGGGAGCAAAATAATACCTTGTTTGACTTGGGCTATATATAGTGTGGCCCATTGAGTGGACTGAACTGGCCTTTGTTTATAACAACTACGCAAGTTAGAGGAAACTTGAAGCCTAGAACCTCTGTGAACTCCCTCCAATAGGTATGTAGGAATTGTTATTTAAAATTGATTCCGAACCCTGGCCAGTGTGGCTCAGGTGGTTGGAGAGTCCTCCTGTGCCCTAGAAAGTGGCCAATTTGATTCTGGGTCAGGGCACACACCCGAGTTGCAGGTTCAATCCCCAGCCATGGTGTGTATGGGAAGCAACCGATTGATGTATCTCTCTCACATCAATGTTTCTCTCTCTCTCCCCCCCTCCCCCCTCCCCCCCTCCCCCCCTCTCCCCCTCTCCCTCTCTCCCCCTCTCTCCCCCTCTCCCTCTCCCTCTCTCCCCCTCTCCCTCTCTCCCCCTCTCCCCCTTTCACTCTCCCTTCCTCCCTCTCTCAAAATCAAAATTTTTTTTAATTGGTTCCAGAAGTTAAAACTAAATGTCACATCTGAATGTGTTAGGCAGTTGCTGTTACTATCCAACAGAAACAGCAATTAGTATGCAGAGGTTGATGAAAACGATTTTGTTCTTAGATTTAAAGCTGGGCATAATTTACAAAACAGTTTTAAAATGAGATAATCCATGTATATGGTCCTATTGTTACAAGTCATTATTAAAATTATACGGTATTTATTACTTACATCTTTTTATTTCAAAATAATTTTTCAGGTACTGAAATTAGCCAATTATTGAAGGATCCAGCTACTATTTTCTGCACAAATAGAGCTTGGGAAAAATCAGCAAACATTTGAACAGTTTAAAATTTGATATTTATTGAGGTCTTTTAATTCTGAAGTAAATAATGTAGGAGGGTCAGAAAGTCACAGACCTTTGCCAGAAATGGCAGGAGAATTACGACATTGAATAGAATCGGTCCCATTTAAGCTGAAAGTACGTGGCAAATTTTTCCTTATTTAGCTAGTTCACACAGATGAAAAAAAGAAAAAAGAAAGCATAAATTATCACATGTAGATCTTTGGATTTCCCAGGTAATGCATGTGCTATCATTTTGATACCTTTTTTTTTTTTCCTATTCAGCTGGAATTAAATGTACTAATCACTATATAGATCCTGGATCTAAAATAATTATTATGGCTTTTAGCATACCTTCTGTCTACCGATGGTTTTGATACCAGGTCAATGCCAGTGGGAATCCCCAGTTTGGGGTGTGGTGAAGGAGGAAACTATTCAGTGCAAAACAGCTCCACTGTGATACAGCACCGCTGTGAAAACAGCAGGGCTATGAGGCCGCCCTGGGGCCAGGACCCTCTTCAGCTAGACAGTTCTGCTCTGTCCCCGTTCTGTCAGGTCAGGTCCCATCCAGCCCCTGCCCTGCTGCCCTGCTCTGCCCTCCACTCTGCTCCTGTGTTGAATCTTCAGTGTTTCAGCTCCCGCCTGGGAAAGACAGTCTTCAGTGGAAAAGGAAAGTGGTCTCTCAGAGCCAGAGGGGAGCTGACTTATAAAGACAAAAGTCCTGGCTCCTGGTGTCTGATTAGTCTGTTCTCTTGCAAATAAGGACTCCAGGTCCTTGCAGTTTGACTGGCCCTGATTGGTCAGAATGGAGCTGCTCTGCTTGATAGTGAAGATGCTGATGGGGGGGGGGGGGGGCTATATCTGCACAGCTGTGATTGGATGGGTAAAGCCTCAGTCCTGTTGGTTGAAATAGGATTCCAAGAACTCCTTTATAAGGCCTGGCTCAGCTGACAGGCAGGTAGGCAGTTTAGTTCAGTATGTGCTTTTCCCTGAAGTGCGGTCTGCATGAGAGGTCTCTGTAGAAATGGTTGCTAGGCTCTGTTTTTTGTTTGCTTGTTTTTTTTTTTCTTTTGAGCCCAGCTAGCCACTGAGGACCCTTTTAGTAGGTGCAATATCTTCTTTCTCAGGGTCCACACTTCAAATATATCATTTTAGTTCATTTGCATTCAATTTTGTGAGGTCCGTCGGATACATATTAGTATGCCCATTTCACAAGTGGGGAAGCTGAGATCTAAAGAACTTGTGTCTTGCCTAATATTGTCATGCTTGCAGATGGTATGAAAAGACTAGCACAAAATTTCTGGCTAGGTGATACAAATGCACTATTATGCACTTATTTGGCAAATAAATAAACATTCATTCAATTCTTACTGAGTACCTACTATATACTTAGCATTGGGTTGGACCCAAGGGGTAAAAAGGCAAGGCATAGTTTCTGTCCTCAGGGAGTTTATAATCTGGCAAGAAGTAGACGAGAGAATCAGTGGTAGTTATGTGTGTAAATAATTACCATGCACTGTAAGTAGTTTTAAATATTGACAATTTGAAATAAAGTCTTACATTTATTTAAATTATTAAAGTTCTTAGATTAAGATGAAAGTATTTGTTGCCTCATGCAAATAGTGAAAGATGTTATGACCCATTTTACATCTGTACTTCTCTACAAATTGAAACATACAGTGATGTTCTAGTAAGATCATTGCGAAGTATATAATTTGAGAAAACAAATAGTGAATTTATACAGGAACTCAATATTTAAGTCAGTTGTACCTCAGGGGATGGCAAGGGATTCTAAAATTACTGTGGCTATTATTTGCCTGGCATAACCATAGCAGGAGAGATAGGGAATGGAATTTTGGCCTTAAACACATATTTCCTGGCTTTAAACTACACGTAGGATTTAGAATTATACAGATACATAAATTCCAATTTTTTTTTTTTTTAATATATCTTTATTGATTTCAGAGAGAGGAAGGGAGAGGGAGAGAGAGATAGAAACATCGGTGATGAGCGACAGTCATTGATCGGCTGCCTCCTGCACAACCCTGACTGGGGATCAAGCCCGCAACCTGGGCATGTGCCCTGAACGGGAATCGAACCCCTATTGCCAGGATCCTAGGTCGACACTCAACCGCTGAGCCATGCCCGGCCGGGCTAAATTCCAATCTTAACTGGTTTTTTAAAAAATGTACTTAGACATTGTTGGACTCGGCTCAGTTAGGTCAACTGTCAGAATACTAATTTAGCCCAGTGCTTGAGTTAATATAATTTATGTCAGATTCCTTGTAAAGATGAGAATAACTAACAGAAAGTCTGCATACTCAGGCTTGAGGTCTGTGTTAGTAGGATAAGAGCACTATAGCTGGGTTCTTTTGTTTTGTCTTTGAATTAATAGAGTATAAATCAGAGACTTTGTGATTCTTTTGACAAACTTCCCAGGTAGGTTTCAGTGGTAAGACAGGGGAAGAATTAAAGCATTTCCTTGCTGCCTTAGCCTTCTGGGAAGCAGGGGCAATTTAAGTCCCAGACAAATGAGCAAGTAGGTGACATTTTCCCACAGGGGCCTCAGTCCAGTTTTTCCTAAATTTGTTTCGTTTACCCCTTGCTGTTGGAGGCTCCTGCTGCTTGTTTTGTTTGTTTTTCTTTGCTCTTGCACATGGAAATCAAATGTGTTTTTGTTGATTGAAAACCTGGTATTTTATGAATGTGCTTATTTGTACTGTTTGTGTCTTTAGTGTGATGCTCAGGCAGTTGCCTTAGAAAGGGCTTAGTAATAGAGAAGAAATTGAGAAAACAGAAAAATGGAGTCTTCACTGGGTATTTATTTTTTCTGAAAGAGGTTCTCTTTAATATATTAATGACCAAAAGTCATTCCTTCCTGGAACATCACTATAATAATGGAGCACAAAGATAACACATTTAAAACCCTCCGTTACACACACTAAGAAGGCATTTCATAGAGTAAGAGACCCAGAAAGGACTTTTCAGAATGTATTATTTAAAAAACTGATTTTTACTTTCACTTCCCTTGCCACCTAAAGATTTCAAGTTGTGATGTGAAATTATGGGCAAATTTGAAGTGTCCCATGAAATCACAGATTCCTTAAAAGTTTATCAGGCACTGACAGTATAAAAAGAGTGGTCTCGTTGGTCGGTTGCTTTAAGCTGGAGACCAGCGAAGACTTTACAGGGCCCCTAATTCCAAGATTCCTCTAATTTTTCCACATTGTCCTGCCTAGAGTTAGGGAAGTGTTCCTGTGGGTGGGTGCTGCCCATGTTCCTTGCACCCAGAGGTTTTTGTTGGGATTATTGGCCCTCCATCCGATGGAGAAAGTAATCACTACCTTCAGCGCACAGTCGCACCTCGTAACTTAGCCGCTTTATCAGCAGTGGCTGCACTGAAATTTCTTAGGCCAGGAACTTGGGAGAATAGAAGCGTTTTCTTCAGATACGGTGTTTGTAAGATAATAGGATCAGTGTGGCAAGTCTCTGGAAAACTGATATAAACATCTAAAAGTAAACAGAGTTGGAATTAAAGCCCCACAAGCCCTGCCACTAAATGTCACCTCTCTCAGCACCTCACCCCCAGGACACTCCTGAGCATGACATACAACAGAGCTGTGTTTCCCGACATGTGGATGGGAGAGAATGGTGAGTCAGCCACAGGCTCTTCCCGGCCAGTTGACAGGAGGTGCAGGGAAGCCAGTGGTGGTTCTGTTGCTGCTAATGCTCCCAGGAATGAATTGATAGGGTCCCATCACTAGGTACAAACCTAAAAGAGCTGGGCCACAGGTGACCTTTGAAGAAATCATAATTTATTAACTCATTAAAACTGTGTTTGAAGTACCGCCCAGCAATTAGGTGCTGGGCTGGGCACAGAGTCTGTGATGGTTGGAAAACGACCTCCCCGGACAGGGCCGGAGGAGGGGAGGAGGCCCTCACTAGTCATGGAGATGGCCCAGAAATGATAACAATGACACAGGGTGACAGGGTTCACATGGAGGGTTGCACCTGTGGCATTACTCAGTGGCTAGGACAACAGTGGGCACTGGAGACTCATACTGACATTTACTAGGAATGTGGTGCAGTTTCCAGAACTTTCTGAAGTTGGTGTCCTGGTCAGACCTGCCATGTGAGGGTGGTGTGAGGACTGAAGGCAGTAGTAGCTGAAAGGCCCTTGGCACAGCGTGTGGGCGAGCAAGGACTCAATAAATGGTGCCAGTGATGATTTTTTACCTCTCTTCCAGCACTATAATAAGGCATAAAAGTGTGGTCTTTGTGTAGAACTTCTCCACAAGCCAACACCTTTCAAGCTGGATGGCAATCACTTTAGGGCATGGCTAGTTCCCACAGAAATACCCATTCCTGCTCACCACGTCCCTCTTCATTTAAAATGTGATTTCACAAGACTTTGTCCACAGAAGTGCTTCCAACCCTCCCAGCTCTCGTTGAGCCGGGTCCCTCAGCCAGCCACCTCCCACTCTAGCACCAACTGAGAGTGCCCCTAAGTTTTGAAACAGGTATGTTTAGAAGCAGAGGAAGGATTGTCAGTTAAAACTGCAAATACTTTTCTGTTTAAACATGGAATTTAACTCATCTGTATCGTTAATTCATCTTTGGAGCCCCATATCACCCTGTAGTTATACCAATTAAGTAGTGAATTTATTCATTTATTCCCAATAGAGATACCCCGTGACTTAGTGGGTGAGAGTATATAGTTTCTGGAGCCAGACTGCCCGAGTTCGATTACCAGCTCCACTTTTGTGGTGGTGAATCTCCAAAGACGACACCCCAGTTCCTGCACTGCCTGGCATTCAGGTCTTTTTTTTTTTTTGCTACAAACATTGAATCTGGGCTGGCCCTGTGAGACATAGAATGGGGCAGAAGTGACAGCACATGGTTTCTGGGGCTAGCATGTAGTACATGCAGTGTGCGGGAAGCTGCTGCGTTGCTGCGAGGAGGCCAGGCTAGCCACAGAGAGAGGCTCTGTGGAGAGACAGGACTCTCAGGCAGCCTCCCGCTGATCCCTTCTTCCCAGGTGAGGGGCCACCAGCCCATTAGGCCTTCAGACTACTTAAGCCCCAGCTGATAAATGATAGTCATTACAGGAGATAATTCAAGCAAGAAGCACTCAGATGAGACCTGTGAACCCACAGATCCCTAAGGAAGAAGAGGACATTGTTGTTTAAAGCCATTGCACTTGGGGTGGTTTGTGAAGCAGCCATAGATACCAGAACAATTACTTACTTGCTGTATGATCTTGAGTTTGCTAGTTAAGCTCTCTGTGCCCCAGTTTCCTCAACTATAAAACGTAGATAATGATACTCCCTACATCATAGGATCATTTTGAGTGTTAAATTAATTACTGCACGTGCAGTATTAAGAACATTGGCTGGCATATGGTAAATACTCAAAAAATAATAAGTATTCTTCATCCAGGAAATGTTTACTGAATACTGTGTTTATTATGTGTCAGGCCCTATCTCATAGTCTAGGAATATAGCGGTGAAGGTCCTCGCACTGATGGAGTTTACATTCCACAGGTGGAGAGACAATGAAATAGGTCACAAGGGGGTGGGTTGGGAATAAGCACCGTGAAGACAGTAAAACAAGGTGTATCAGAGACCGACGCTGACGATGCCACGTGTGAGGTAGAACGTGGATGGTGCCGATATCTCCCCACTAATGGCTCTCAGCGCAGTTGTGAGGTCCCCACTGCCCTGCATGCAGATGACTTAATTCATGAGGTTGAGCCACCTCTCTGAGGCTTCTTGTCCATCATTTGTAGAGTCTGAGATGTCTCCAGATGTTTACGAATGGGAAGGCCTTGCTCATGGATTAAGTTATTTTCTGTGGAGAGGGTAGTGGACTTGGTTGGCACCCTTGCTTATGTGTGTTTGACTGGTTTGGGTGTTGATTTTTGAGAGGCGCATTGGGGATGTGGAAGCAGGAGAAGCTAAAGGGTCTCCTTTTGTGAGTAGTGCTGCCACGGGTCCCAGCGTGATGCAGAGATGGGAGGAAGCTGCTCTCATTGTCCTCACCCACAGTTCTGCACCTCGGGAGAGCAGACCCTCAGGAGAATCAGGGAGCAGCCTCCTTGACCAGGCAGAGGCCTCCTCTTCTTGGGCCCGTTCAGGGGACTTGAAGGGCACACCCATCAGTGGAACATTTCATTTGTCATCTGCTTATGGACACTTGGTTTGCTTCTACCTTTTGGCTGTTCTGAATGTGCTGCTGTGAACTTTGGTGGTTGAGTCTCTGCTTTCAGTTCTTTTGGGTGTGTTCCTAGGACCGGAATTGCTGGATCACATGGAAATTCTACACTTAGCCTTTTGAGGAGCCACCAACCTGTTTTTGAGGAATAAGAGAGAAAAGACTTGGTGAGCCCTACCCCTGGGGAGCCAGACTGTTTCGTGGGCCTGGTAGCAGTCCCTCAGGGTGCTCAACAACTAGGATTTTAAGGGGATATTGGCACAGGCACCAAGCTGACCTTCTGTTACTTGTCCTTGATTTATTGTTTGTTAGTGATTACAGCTAAGCGTGTATTGTCTGGGATTACATAAGCCAGGTAGTGCCTCCAAGAGACGTACAACATACTTTATCATTAGAGTTGTGAGTTCGAATTTTAATGAATCTGTTTTATTATTGCCCATACATCTTACAGATATATTTATCTCTACCCGTCTTAGCTATGCATATACAGGGTGGGCAAAAGTAGGGTTACAGTTGCTTGTCTGGAAAATAATATAATAATTAATAAATAATAATACAGGAATAAACTGTATTTTGTGTACTCAAAACTGTAACCCTACTTTTGCCCACTCTGTATTGTTTCATTACTCTCCATAAATCTTATCTATATACTGAAAATAATGTAACTATATTTCTTAAAATAGAAAGAAACATAGGATTATTAAGTCAGAGAAAGATTGCCGCACAGCCTTCCTGTCTGCCCTTTGTCCTCCAGTGCAGAGTGGCTGTCGCTTTCTCTGGGGTCCCACAGCATCCCGGGAGTCTTTTGATTGCAGCACTGATCACTGACTGTACTCACGTCTCCTCTACTAAATGTATGCTCTGAGCACAAGGAACTCATTAGAGTTGTCTGTTCTCCAAGTAGCTAACATAATGCTCGACACATGCAACAGTAGTTGAGCGAAGGAAAGAAAGAATGAATGAATGAATGAATGAATGAATGAATGAATGAAGAGTGAGGGAGTGAGGGAGGAAGGAAGGAGTGAGGGAGTGAGGGAGTGAGGGAGGAAGGGAGGAAGGGAGGAAGGGAGGAAGGGAGGGAGTGAGGGAGTGAGGGAGTGAGGGAGGGAGGGAGTGAGGAAGGAAGGAAGGAAGGAGGGAGGGAGGGAGGGAGGGAGGGAGGGAGGGAGGAAGGAAGGAAGGAAGGAAGGAAGGAAGGAAGGAAGGAGGAAGGAAGGAAGGAAGGAAGGAAGGAAGGAAGGAAGGAAGGAAGGAAGGAAGGAAGGAAGGAAGGAAGGAGTGAATGGGCAATTACTCCACCACCTCCCTCTAGGCAGAACCGCACAGAAGCTATCCATCTCTGCAGAAAAGTGTCCGTTTATCGCCAGAGAGCTCTGGAGAAGGAAGCTTATTCTATAGAATTTGTAGTCTTGTAGAATGCTACAGTTGAAAGACATGTTCTCTTCCTGTGTCCCCTCTGTGTCTCTAGTTGTGTTCTGTGTGTGCTGATTGTCCCCACCCCTGGGTTTGTGTATTATCAGCCACTGTACGGTTGTGCTTGGTGACACCAGTCAATCAGCATAACAACTTCAGTGACATGAACACAGCAACTCTCCATTTGATTTAAAGTCAGTTTCTGAATAGTTACTTTCCAGCGTAGGTGAGCGTTCCAGATGCTTCCTAGAGTGAAGCTTTCTTAAGCACTTTCCTTGCTGCCATCCCACTACGCACTGAAGTGTGAGTATGTGTTGCTCTTCTTGCATATGCAGTTGTACAATGCTGCAAATTCCTGCTGGACTTGAAAGCTATTAACTTTACGTATAAAACTATTTGATTGGAACTTTCAAACAGTTAGATAAACAGTATAAACTAAGAGAGTATATTAAGTTAATTAACTTTAGGAAAAATATTAATTTTTTTAGAACCAACAAATGCTTATAAAATCTTACCCTTTGTGACAGCATGGATGGACCTGGGGAACATTATGCTAAGTGAAATGAGCCAGTCAGAGAAAGACAAATACCTTATGATTTCAATCATATGTGGAATCTAATGAACTAACAAGCAAAATAAAGACAGACTCATAGGTAGAGAGCAGGGAAACAGCCAGGGGGTGGGGGGTGTTGGGGGGTTGAGATATTGAGCAAAAAAGAAAAAACTCACAGACATGGTTTTTATGGTGATTGCTGGGGGTGGAGGGCTGGGAGGTGGAGGAGGATAGAGGGTAAATGGTGGTAGAAGGAGGCTTGAACACACAGCACAGTGCACAGATGGTGTGTTGTAGAATTGTGCTCCTGATACCTGTATAATTTTGTTTGCAAGTGTCACCTCAATAAAGTCAATAAAAAGGAAAAAGAAGAATATGAAGAACTTGGGGGGAAAAAGTCGCATGAGGCTGAATAATCTAGATTAGATTAGATTATAATTCTAACGTTGGTAGACCTGTTTGGCGAACTAGCATTATCACATTAAGTATTATCTTTAAGTTATAGGTATTCCATTTCATTTAGGCCATAAATCTTTTGAAGAAAACAACATAATTTGGGGGGAAATTCTTCACATTTTGTGAGGATGAATTAATAGTAAAGTTGTCACCCTGTTGATGCTATGTGGCTCCGGCTGAATGGTGATTTTCATACTTGCGCCTGTGAGTACACCCATGAGGAAGCAGGCGTGGTAACTCATATTGCACAGCATGCAAGGAAAGGCTTGACTTTTCCCTACTCCCTGTTGTTTTGTGAGCTGTGATGAAGACAAAAGATGGAGCGCCCATTGTGGATGCCACAAGAAGGACCCTGGCATGGGAAGTCATGAAATTATTTTATTGGACTCATGCAACAGATATTTACTGAGCACCCACTATGTACCAGGCAGACAGGGATTCCTGCCCTCAGGGAGCTTTACATGCCTGGCATGCACTGGGAACAGCAAAAAAAGGGTGACCCGAGGAAGGCAGTGGAAGCTAAGGCCAGACAGGGAAGAGGGGCATGTCCTGGAAAGCCTGCATACTGCGGTGTACTACAAGGAAACAGAAAGAATGCAGAAAAAGACTTCAAAATGATCATTACTGTCAGAGAGGTAAGAAAATATATTGTGTACATAAAATAAAAACAGGTTGCTAACAAGATAAGACACTCTTGGAAATTAATAACTTGATATAGAAATAATAGAAATGCTGGAAGATAAACTTGAAGAATATGCTCAGGAATTAGAACAGGAGAAGAGATAAAATACTTGAGAGCAAAGATGAGAAAGGTAGAGGATATATCCAGGATGTCTCCATCTGTCTAATGAGAGTTCTAGAAAAAGAGAACAGAGAATATGGAAAGAAAGGAATTACCAAAGAAATAATACTCAGTACAATCAGTGGACAAAGACAAACACCAGGGTGCATCTTTGTTCAAAATCCAACAAGCTTCTGGAGGGGAAATCATATGGAAAAGAACAAGGTGTTAGAAGGCCATGGGACAGTTAAAGGCCATGGGACAGTGCCTTTACAAGTGTGATTTTATAGCTACAATTCTGTACCCTGCCGAAACTGGCAGACTAATGTATGCATGGAATAAAGCTGTTTTTAGACATGCAAGATCTTAAACCTTGTATCTCTGTGCACCCTTTGTACTAAAGCTACAAAAGGATGAGCTCCAGCAAAATGAGGGAATGAAGCAAGCAACAAGAAGATAAAGGAGCCCTGGGGGATTCCTGAGTTGTGGTGAAGCAAGTCCCAGCCCAGCAGCTGTGCAGCAGCCTGGAGAGTAGCCCAAACTAGTAGAGGACAGCAGTGTGGAGGGCTCCAGGATGGAAGTGACAGGGCACCATGTCTGCTCCTTACTGAGAGGGCTTTTAGTGACAGGTATAGAAAACTAAGAAAACTTAAGGCAACTTTTAGCCCTAGGGGGAAAAAATGTGCATAAAATGTAACAGCTTAGCTCAGTAGAGGGTACTATGTATGTGGTCATGGTAGTGGAAATCCTGATACTGATATAACCAGAATTCTGATGGAAGAATGGGTGCAGTAATAGTAAGCAAAGAGATAGAATTGTAAAGGGGTAAATCAGGAAGTAGTAGCACAAGCATGTTATTAAGAAACAAGGAGGTAAATTTCAAACAAAACAGTTGAAGGAATAAAACTGGTTGCCTCTGAGAAGAGGGCATTGGGATTGAAGGAGGGGCAGGGTGGTTATCTTCCATTACAGTTTGCTGCTGCTACTTTAGATTATAAACTATGGACATTATTTTTTTATATATAAAAATTGGGATTAAAAACAATTTTAGTTCTCTTGTAGCGACCTAATGCTACATGTAGACCCTGTGTCTTGAGAACTCTGGCTGCTCACATTTGCATTTGCTCTGTTTTAAATGTGTTTATTACCTTACTGTGATTTCTCTTATCCCAGAAGGGAAGGGCTTTTTGTTTCATTCCTAAAAAAATATAATTTTGTGTTTCTGATCCATCACAGATTTCCCAGATGAGATTACAGATTGCGAAAGTGTTTTCTTGAAAATGTCATTTCAGAATTTTTCTTAGATCATTGCATAGACATCAGCTCTATCCTATGAAAACTTTCCAAAAATCCTATCACATGTCATTAAGAGGAAAACACGGGTGCCGTGTGGCACAGCAGCCCCAGCTAGCTGACGAAGCCTCCCTGGCGTTGGTGCCTGTCTTCCTCGAGCCTTATGTGACGACGTGCACAGCGGCTCTTTCTCCCAGAGTCTCCCCCAGTCTTGTTTATCCTATGCTCCATTAGCTTATGTGACCACTTCTGAGGAATGGAAAGTATATCCAAAAATGAATTAAGTACTTTGTTCCATTTCTTGAAGGTGAGAAGAAATTAGCTAGCTTTAATTTCCATGAGCTATCTACAATCTTCCACATGAAACACAAGTGAGAAAAGGAAATGAATATCCTTACTTTTAAAAAATTATAACCCTATATATGCAGACTGAGAGATTATAACAAAGCCAGGTACTTGGGGTGGGTGTTTAGACAAACGTTGGTGCCTTCGCACAGTCTTGGTGTGGCCTGACCTGTCCAGGTCCTGAGATAGGTGCTGGAGGTTCCTGTCATACTGTTGCATGGACCATCGAAATTACAGCGTGTGCCTCGGGGACACTGCATATTCTCACTTTAGTGATTGCTGCAAATGGTTTGTTGCTCTTGTTGTTCACACATCCTGAGATTGTGTATTTTTTGGTGGCCACATTGCACTTCTGATTCATGTAGAACTTAGAAGCTCCAGACACAAGGACAGTCTCTCTACAGTTGCCTGTCTCAGAGCTGCTGGGTAAGGGTTACTGTGAGTGTCACTATCCCTTTGTTAATCAGGATAATTAACACAGAGCGCAAAACCAACACCCCCGAATATCGGTGCCACACATCAGCAGTGACTTCTTGCTCACGTTACATGCCGTGCAGTTGGTGGCTGTCCTGGGCAGCTGTCCCTTGAGCAGCAGCCCCTGTGTAGTTCTGCTGTCTCCTGCAACCTCCACTGAGTCCCGTCCTCAGAGCACAGAGAGCTCCAGAAGGACTACACGGAACACTCATCGGCCAGGCCTGGAGGTGGGCACATTCCCTGCTCCCCACAGTCTGCTGACCAGGACTCAGTCACATGAAAAGGGAGGCTGGGTAAGGTCCGCTTCCCGTGTGCCTGGGAAAGGGGACACGGCGTTGGTGAGCACTGCCTCAGCCCCTGCCATAGTTGGGCCGTGGAAAACGGGGGAGAAGTCAGGAGGCCTGGGCCTGCCGCTGACTTGCCAGGTGGCTTTAGGTAAGTCATTAAACCCCCTGAGCTATTTCTTCCTTCCAGTCGGGAGCTAATGCTGCTTGCCTTGTGCCTGTGGGTTTTCATTGTTATATAAATGTATGTGCTAGTATTAGGAGGTGTGGCCTGCACTAGTTTTTTAAATACAGATCCCAGTGATTTATTCAATAACTACTTTTGGACTCCTGTAACAGGCAGGCATCGGACTAGCTATGCACAAGCTCTGGTCTCTGGAGCTTTGTCCTGGTGGAGAGATGGGTGATAAATAATCTCCGAAGAAATAACATGGTCCTGTGACCTACCCCAGCAGAAGGGCTCAGGGTAGGCCTCTTGGGAAAGTTGACGCTTGAGCTGAGACCTAAGAGATGGGGTAGAAGCAGACAAGTGAATGTCAGGGAGTAGATTAGCCAAGCAGAGGGATCAGACTGCGCAAAGGCCCTGAGGTAGAAAACCAGGTTGGAGAGTCTCTTAATCAGCCAAGTTTTTGTATGAGATGGAAGGATACAGTTTGAGAGATGGTCAGGGGCCCAGTCATGCAGAGCCTTACTCTCTCTGTAAGAGAGTAAACTCTTTCGTTTCCTCCCTTGCAAACTAAAACCAGGCTAATATCAACTTCATAAGGTTGTTTGTTAGGGGATAAAACCAAATAATATGTGTAAAGCACTTATAAAAGCACGTGGCACCGATACACACTACCCAGGCTTGTGAGGGAGGGTTTATTCCAGGCCCGCGGGGGAGTTTGGGAGAGTTTTCAGCAGGCCGTGTGGCCCAGTCTCCACCGGTGCCTCTGGGCTGGGCTCAGCTACTTGGAGGTTTCCTCCCTCCCTCTAGACACTGGGGGCCTGTAGAGGGTATAGAGGTGGGAAATCCCCACAACAAAACAAAACAAAACTGCAAAACATCACAGTGCTCCCGCTAATCAGAATGTTTTATTTTCCAAGCACTTATAAGATTCCCTTTTTTAAAAAAGGAATATTTAAATGTATGTGAATAAGACCTTATAACCTTTGAATTTATCCCCCTCTTGAAATGTAGCCAAATGTGTATTTGTGCGTAATTTTTTCTGGATTCTATTTTGGGGTATATGTGAGGTGAACTTTGTGTAAATAAAATGTGCCCTGCATTTTAGAACACGCTCACTTTCCCAAACATCTTCTTGTGGAAAAGGAAATCTTAGAAGATTAAAACAATGGCTCCGAAAACAATCAGATAGACTATAAAACATTTTTTCACACAAATTAGTAAATGATGTGTTAGGGAAAAGAAACTGCAGACACCAAGGGGCGTTACCACTTCTGCAGAGATCTCCACATGTAAGAAGCTGGCCTCGTGCTCATAGTATCCTGAAAACACAAGCCATCAGCCTAAAACGCAGCTCCCTGTTCATTCTCTGGCAGCAGCTCGGCACTGGGCACTGACATCAAGAAACTTGGCAGGTCAGCCTGTGACAATAGGGACCTCCCAGGGGCCGTGGGGTGAGCTGAGGTTGCTGTTGCAGCACTAGGCTTTGGCTCACCCAGGACTCAGCTGTTGATAAAAACAAAAACAAAACAATAACAAAAATGAGCATAGAATTGTTTTTCTACAGGCAGATAATGAGTCCCCTGGTCAATATAATCTCACAAACAGTAGCTTTGTCTAATGGCCACCAAAAGCTTCTTGATTGAGTTTCTGCATTAAGTGTTAGCATTTACAGGCTATTTGAAATATAAAGTTTCTCAAAAGATCTGTATCTTCCATTTTGTAAGGAATGGCTTAGAAAGGAGTGGCCTTTGGAGCTCTGCTGCCCCACCGGGCTAAGAGCTATTAGAGCCGCAAGCAGTGGAGCCACCGAGAACTGCCTCATCCAGGATTTGTGCAAAGAAGCTGGTTCTCCATGTAGCTCTGGATGGATTCATGCACTTCACAGATCTTTGTGATGTACCTTGAGGCCACTCTGGGCACTGTCCAGAGGCTGGGGATGCAACTGTGAATGAGGCAGAGGGATCCTGGCCTCCTAGAGCTCTATCTTTTAGGAGAAATGAACTGAGTGAGTGGGTTGAGCCATCCCCTGCTCAGACTCGAGGGGCAGGCTGCCCGCCTGGCTGAGCCCATCTTAGGAAGGGGCAGAGGGGTCTGGGAATGCCTCCAGGAAGACATGACGTTGAAACTGAGACCCTAAGCTTGAGCGAGGGGAGGGCAGGACTGGGAATGTGTTCTCAGCAGAAGGAAGGGCTTGTGAAGGCCCCGTGTGTTTGTTTTTATCTTTATTTGTCCCCCTTCTCTCCCTCACTTGAAAACTCAAGGATGCCCAGGTTGTACAGTGACATGTATGGCCTTATCTCGCCTTCATTCATTTTTAAAACAGACACAAAGACACAGTATTCTTTGCGTGGATAAAACATGTGTATATAAAAGTGTTTTCTTGTCGCCCTCATCCGAGGACGTGTTCATTGATTTTAGAGAGCGAGGAGGGGAGGGGGAGAGAAACATTGACTGGTTGCCTCCCACACTTGCCCCAACCCAGGATCGAACCCAAAACCTAGGTTTGTGCCTTGACTGGGAATCAAACCCACAACCTTTTGGTGTATGGGACGATGCTCCAACCCACTGAGCCACTGAGCCACCCGGCCAGGACATGTATAGAAAAGTATTTTGAATGATACGAAGGAAACCACTAAATTTGTGACAGTGGTTGCTTCTGAGAATCGAGGGAGAAAGGGGGCCTGGAACGAGCACAAAAGCAACCTCATTTCATCTGAAAGGTTTAATTTTATTAAAGAGGACTTAAAAAATGTTACCAAAATGTTAACAATAATCAATTCTGGAGGGTTGGTGCCCAGGTGTTTGTTATATTGTGTGTTTCTGTATTTTCAAAATATTCCTAACAAAAACCAAGGATACAGACTGTAGATTCTTCAAGTAGAAAGGTCAGCTTCAGAGAATATGCTTTCTAAAGTCCTTTAGGGTGACTGCCCAGGGACTCAGCAAAGTTCACTGTGCATGGCACGGGCGGCCTTCGCTCCTCACACCATGTGCATGGCAGCCACCCCGAGACAGTGGCACGCTTGCTGCGGTGTGCGTCTCACCTGCTGGAGAAGCTCCCTGGCCTCAGTGCGGGCTACAGCAGACCCGCGGCTCGTACAGGTCTCCTTTGCGTGCTTCTTTCCCAAGAGCTCTTGCCAGGCTTGTTGGGATCATCATGCGCTCAAAATCACAACGATGTAACCCAGTTTCTAGTGTCAACACTGTGTCTATCTCAGAGAAGCTTCAACTTTTCATTGCAGTGGGACCAAGTAAAGAACTTTTGAGAAGGAGAGATTTACTCCAGTAGGGATGAGTATCCAAGGCCTGTATGCATGTCAACAGCCAGGCTACGGGAACGAATTAACAGAATTTTCTTAGTGTCAGAGAACTGAGAACTTAGCGACGAAACAAGACTGCCCACCCGAGGCCCTCCTGTTGCGGTCATCGGAAGACCCTGAGAAAGTCTTCCTCACTCGCACATTTTCCCTCCGGCTCACTGCCACTGTCCCCAGCATCCCCCTCGTCTGATTTGTAGCCAATTCAGCGTCCGTGTGGGTGGTTCTTTTGAGTCCTTAACCTCTTCTCTTGCAACGAGCTTGTCATCCGAGCTTGTCCTCTCATTCCTCAGCCACCCACTTGGCATTGTCACCATCCTTCCTCCACCAAGGCCGAGGTGGTTACTGTCCTTACCCAGCTTGAATTCCATGCTCCCTTTTATGGTCACCCCCTGCCTGCATCCCCAGCTCTCCCAGCCCTCTCTTCTTCCATAGCCCTTACCTAGCAAGCACCCCTCCTCCCTGGCCCCAGCCTACCTACCACTGCTGAAATCCGTCTCTTCTCGCCCTGCACCCCCACCCAGGGAGCCGCCTGGGGCATGGCAGCCTTCTCCCTGTCCTCAAACTCCCACAGCTGCCCTCATGTCCACTCTTGCTGCTGGGACCTTGTTTTCCATTCACTATGGAAAAGAGAGAAACCAGAAGAAAAGTTTCACATGCCCTCAAGCCTCAGCTACGAACCTGCAGGCACCTGCCTTCCCTCCGCCCACGGGCTGCCCTCTGAGCCCCACTCTAAGGCTGCCTCCTGCACCTGCGCCTTTGCTCACATCTCCCCATGCTCGCTCAGCGACGTTTCTCCAGCAATTCTCCCTCCCTCCTACTTCATCAGTTTTGCCCTCTCTACAGAATTATTCCCACTCAATGCAAATATGCCTTAATATAGCCCATTGTAAAATCCTATCCTCACCTCACACCCCCTCAGATAACTCCCATCTTACTCTGGTTATCCTTCCAGCAAAACTCCTTGGAAGGTTTGTCTATATTTATGATTACCATTTCCTCTCCATTTTTCCTCGATCTTCCTCTTTTCAGGCTTTGTCCCCGCTGCTCCACAAAACAGCTTCGTCGGGGTCACCACTGACCCCTGGTTGTAAACCCAGGGTCATTGCTCTGTCCTCACCTTCCTCGGATGCAGCCGGCCAGTCCGTCCTCCTGGACACAGCCTCTTCGCTTGGCTTCTAGGCACCACCCTCCTGCTGCCTTCGACTTACTAATTCCGTCTCTGTTGTGGTTCGACCTCATTTGGAAAGCCCAGTGCCCTAGGGCCCTATTTTTAGGCCTCGTACCTTTTTTATTTTAATTTAATTTTATTTTTAATCCTCACCTGAGGATATTTTTTCCATTGATTTTCAGAGAAAGTGGAAGGGAGGGAGGAGGCGGGAGAGAGAAACATTGATGTGAGACAGACACATCGATTGGTTGCCTCCCGAACGCACCCCGACTGGGGCATGGATCAAACCTGCAACCCAGCACAGAGAATATAGTCGGTAATATTGTGATAACTCTGTATGGGGCCAGTTGGGGTACTGGAAATACCAGAGGAACATTGTAAAGTGTATGACTGTCTAACCACTATGCTGTACACCTGAAACCAATACAAAATAAGACTGAAAAAGAAAGATAAGCTTCTGATAACTAGAATGCAACCAAGGCAAGGCCAAAATGTTCCCCTTCCTGCGACTCCTCCATTACTGTTCCTACATTAGGGTGGGTATACACTGACACAAAAGGCAAATAGCACTGACACACGTCCTCTTGTACAAAAAAAATCATGGCACTGAACGCAGCAACATGGGGAAGCCACATCATGTCAGAGCATCTGTTGAGCCTTGAGTGTGTGATAGTTAACCAAAGTGAGTGTAAACCAACCAGGGTTGCCTGTGGGTTGTGTCGGCTTGTTTTTGAAATCACTGACCTATGTCAGCTGTACGTTTTTGCAGAATGAAATGTTTCTGCTAGTCAGTGGGGACCTCATCTAGTTGAGAAGGTGAAATAAATCTGACTGAGACTTCATGACTAAACTACTTTAATGAAGAACTGAAAAAGGTGGTGTGAACTGGGAAAGAAATGGGGCTTTTGTAAGAATTCTGCCAAAAGATTTTGCAGCCATTTCCACCCCTACCTATTCAGGAAGCAGAGGGAAGCAGGATAAGAATTATACGGGGGGAATTGTGGTGAAGAAAGTTATGAGATCATTTCAGGCTCCCTGGTACATAAAGTTGGCACCTAGAAAACAAGCAACAAAGTGACTTTGAGAAGAGAGCATTCAGCTGTTACTAAGTCAGTGTGATCACACGTTGTGCACAGTTGATCTGGATCTTTCAGGACCCAAAGTATTATCTATAAGTCATCTGCACAATTGCCAAATAATCCTTTTGGTTTTTACTTGTTAGGAATGTTCTGTATCCTGAGATTGTCCCATTGTATTATTTGCGAAAAATGACAATTCAAATGCTTCCCTGCCAAGCAGTGTCTCTGGGAGCCTTGCTGTTTTTGAGTATGCCAGTGTGTGAGCAGCGGCATCAATTGACAAGACCGGCCCAATATTCTGAAGCTCTGTTGAGATAAATTCCCTGGGAATAACATTGAGTGCCCTGGAGAACTGTGGGATTTGTCAAAGACCATAAACTTTCATATTTTATTAGGAGTACCTTTTCTGGCTTAGTTTAGGTTTGAGGGAAGAAACAGCACTGTCTTGGATATACATGTTTATCTGCTCACTGGTAATTGGCTGAACGTGAAGACCTCGGACATTATTTTCATGACACAGTTTTCTGATGGCCTTTCTCTCGGCAGGTTCCCAAGGGGAAAGTAGTGGTCCTCAATTTCCGATTCATAGACCTCGAGAGTGACAGCCTGTGCCGCTACGACTTTGTGGATGTGTACAACGGCCACAGCAACAGCCAGCGTATTGGGCGCTTCTGTGGCACCTTCCGGCCTGGAGCCCTCGTGTCCAGTGGCAACAAGATGATGGTGCAGATGGTTTCCGACGCCAACACCGCCGGGAACGGCTTCATGGCCACGTTCTCTGCTGCAGAGCCGAATGAGAGAGGTACTGTCTGCACATCATGGGGATAGCAGCAGGATGGCTCACAGTAATGGAAGTCCTGCTGTGGGTCAAGCACTGTTCTATACTCAACACTTTATATGTATTTACTCCTTTAATTTAAAGTTAAGAGAAGTTCTGAAACAGCTAATAAGTGCCACCAAACCACACAGAGACCAGAAAAAATCAGTTTTTTAAAAGCGCATATGTATTCTAAAAATTCAAATGTAGGCATTCATGGAGTAAAAATGTGAAGTTTGCATACATGTATACACATACAGGTATAGAAACATACCCTTCGCCCTCTTAGAAATAGCCATGGCTGGTAGTCCTCATACCTTTCAGTGTGCATATATATATACACACACACATACTTTCTGCAATAACTTTTTAAAAATATATCTTTATTGATTTCAGAGAGAGGAAAGGAGAGGGAGAGAGAGAGAGAAATATTAATGATGAGAGAGTTGTCATTGATCGGCTGCCTCCTGCATGCCCCTGACTGGGGTTCGATCCTACAACCCATGTGCCCCAACCAGGAATCGAACCGCGATCTCTTGGATCCTAGGTTGATGCTCAGCTGCTGAGCCACACCCAGCCAGGCTTTGCAATAACTTTTTAAAAGTGTAAGTGGAATCATGCATTCATTTTGTTTCACAACTTTCTCTTTTCACTTAACACTATGTGTCGGTATATTTTCATGTCAGTACATGTGACCTCCCCAAAATAGAGACCTCTACCCTTGAAAGATAACTATGGAGGGCAAGGTATGTCGTTTGCAGCCTTTTGCCTCAGGGCATTCCCTAGTCTGCTCTTTTTTAAAAAAAAAAAATTAAATTTTTTGGGGTGACAGTGGTCAATATGAACATAAAGGTCTCAGGTGTGGCTTTCTATGTTACAAGATCTGTATATTGCACTGTGTACCCACCACCCAAAGTCAGACCATCTTCTGTCACCATATATTAGGCCCCCTTCAACCTCCAGCCCCCATCATCTTCTCTCTGGCAACCACGATGCCTTTTGTGTCCATCATTTTCAGTTTTATATCCTTCATAAGTGAAATTGTATGGTTGTTAGCTTTTTCTGCCTGACATCTCATGTAGCATAATATTCTCAGGGTCCATCCGTGTTGTTGAAAATGGCAGTATCCATCCTTTCTCATGGTGAGTAGTATCCATTGTGCACACCTCCCACATCCCTATCCAGGCCTCTATCGCAGGGCACTTTGGCTGTTTCCGTGTCTTGGACACCTTGAATAATGCTGCAGTGAACGTAGGGGTGCATATGACTTTGAGAATACATGTTTTTGAGTTTTTTGGGGCATATACCCAGGAGAGGGACTGCTGGGTTGTATGCTAGCTCTATTCTTAATTTTTTACTTATTTATTGTTAATCTTCAGCTGAGGATATTTTTCCCATTGCTTTTCAGAGAGAGTAGGAGGGAGAGAGGAAGGGAGGGAAGGAGGGAGAGAGAGCAAGAGAGAGAGAGAGAGACAGAAAGAGTGATATTGACCGGTTGCCTCCTGCATGCACCCCAACCTGGGGCAGGGAGCAAACCCATAACTCAGGTGCTTACCCTTGACTCACAACCCTCAAGTGTGCGAGCCAGCGCTCTAACCAGTGAGCCACACCAGCCAGGGCTATTCTTAATTTTTTGAGGCCTCGACAGTCTGTTTTCTGTAGTGTCTGTCCCAGTCTACATTCCCCAGCAGTGAATGAGGGTTCCCTTCTCTCCACAGCCTCTCCAACACTTGTTGTTACTTGTCTTGCTGATAACAGCCCCTCTAACAGGTGAGAGGTGGGATCTCATTGCAGTTTTGATTTGCATTCTCCTAATTGCTAGTGAGGTTGAACATCTTCTCATATATCTGTTGGCCATTTGTATGTCTTCTTGGGAGAGGTGTCTGTTCAGGTCATGTGCCCATTTTTAATTGGGTTGTTTGTTTGGTGTTGAGTTTTATGAGTTCTTTATATATGCTGGATATTAAACCTTTGTGGGAGCTGCTTGTGAATACCATCTCCCTCTGGTCAGCTGCCTCTTTGTTTTGTTGTCAGTTTCTTTTGCTGTGCAGAAGCTTTTTAGTTTGGTACAGTCATAAAATGTTCTCTACAACCAAGGTCCATAAGTTTAGTACCTGTGTTATCTTTCTTCTATGTAATTTATTGTTTCAGGTCTCACACTTAGGTCTTTCATCCATTTTGAGTTAATTTTTGTACATGGGGACAAACTGTAATCCCGTTTCATTCTTTTGCATGTGGCTTTCCAGTTTTCCCAGCACCATTTATTGAAGAGACTATCTGTACTCCATTCTGTGTTTCTGGCTCCTTTGTCAAAAATTATCTTCCCATATACATGTAGTTTTATATCTGGGCTCTCTATTCTGTTCCATTGTCTGTGTGTCTGTTTTTCTGCCAGGACCATGCTGTTTTGATGATCGTAGCTCTGTAGTATAATTAGAAGTCAGGTAGTGTGATACCTCCAGCTTCATTCTTCTTTCTCAGGGTTGCTTTGGCTATTCATGTTCTTTCTGTGGTTCCATGCAAATCTGATGATTTTTTAAATTTATTTTTTTTTAAATGACACTGGGCCCAGCCAGGCGTGGCTCAGCGGTTAAGCATCGACCTAGGATCCAGGCAATTGGGGTTCGATTCCCGGTCGGGGCACATGCCAGGGTTGTGGGCTGCAGCCGATCGATGACTCTCTCATCATTGATGTTTCTCTCTCTCTCTCTCCCTCCTTTCCTCTCTCTGAAATCAATAAAGATATATTTAAAAATAAAAAAATTAAAAAATAAAATGACACTGGGATTCTGATGTGGATTGCATTAAATCTGTATATTGCTTTGGGCAACATGGCCATTTTAACTACGTTGATTCCTCCAATTCATGAGCACAGGATATTTTTCCATTTTGTTGTGACTTTTTCAGTCTCTTTTAATAATGCTTTGTAGCTTCTGTGCCTCTTTATTGGTGAATTCAGACCATTTACATTTAGGGTAATTATTGATTATGAGGATTTCCTATAGCCATTTTATCTTTTGTTTTCTGGTAGCTCTGTGCCTCCATCGGTTCTTTTTCTTTGTGTTTCTGTCTGCTGTTTTTGGTGGTGTTTCATACTTCTTTCCTCTGTGTCCTCTTTTTTTAAGTTGTGTGTCTTAATTTTGGGGGTTTTGAGTGTGGTTACCATTAGGTTTATAAAAAAATGAAGTTGCATATATACAGTAGTTTTTTTTCTTTTGATTCTGATCTCCATCTTTCTTTGCCAGTTCAGACCTTTACCCCTCCCCTTTTATGTTTTTGTTGTCACAATTATCCCTGTTTATGCTGTAAGTTTTTTGTTGATCTTACTCGTAGTGTTGTGACCTCATGTTCTCTGTTTCAGGTAGAACAACTCCCTTGAGTATTTCCTGCAGTGGAAGTCTTCTAGTGCTAAATTCTCTCAGCTCCTGTATGTCTGGGAAAGTGTTTATTTCTCCTTCCTATTTAAAGGATAATTTTCATGGATATACTATTCATGGCTGGTAATTTCTTTTATAGACATTTGAATGTTTGGCTCCACTCTCTTCTGTCCTGTAGAGTTTTTGCTGAGAAGTCGGATGAAATTCTGATGGGTTTTCCTTTGTAGGTTACTTCCTTCTTTTCCCTGGCTGCTTTGAGAACTTTTTTTCTTTGTCATTAATTTTTGACAGTTTTAATACAGTGTGCCTTGGCTAGGGCCTCTTTGGAATGAGGTAACTAGGTGTTCTGTTGGCTTCTTGGATTTGAGATCTACTTCTTTCCATAGGTTTGGGAAGTTCTCATCCACTATGTGTTTGAGTACACTCTCTGGTCCCTTCTTCCTCTCTTCTTCTCCTGGAATGCCTATTTTTCTAATATTGCTTTTTCTGATGGAGTCAGATAGTTCTTGTAGAGCTCTTTCATTTTATTATTTTAAGCTCAGGTCTCTCCCTTCTTCCTTCTGCATAATTTCTAGCTTCCTACCTTTGATGTCACTAATTCTTTCCTCCGTCTGGTTGGCTCTGTTTCGTACGCTCAGTGGTTCACTCCTCATCTCCTTAATTGCATGCTTCATTTCCAGGACTTCTGATTGTTTGTGTGTGTTTTTTAATGTTTTTTTTTATCCTCACCCAAGGATATTTTCTTCATTGCTTTTCTGAGAGAGTGAAAGAGGGAGAGAGAGAAACATCAATATGAGAGAGAGACATTGATTGGTTGCTTCCGGTTCACATGTTGACAGGGGCTGGGGATTGAGCCTGGAACCGAGGTATGCTCTTGTCCGGAATCGAACCTGGGATCCTTTAGTCTGTGGGCCAACATTCTAACCACTGTGCCAAACTGACTAGGGCTGATTGGTTCTTTTTTTAAGTTCAATCTCTTTGGAAAAGTACTCGTGTGTTTTTTCATTAATTCATTTTCTGAGTGCATTAAGTAGCCTGTTTGTATTTTCTCCTATCTCGTTGAGTCTTCAGAACTGCCATCTTGAATTCTCTGTCATTTATATCACATATTTCCATGTGTTCCAGTTTGCTTCCTGGAGATTTTTCATTTTCTTTATGAGCTGCGTCTCTGCTATGGTTATTTGTGGTATTTGTTGATCTCCTCTGTCTAGGCATCTATGTATTATTTGCCCTTCTCTAGCCACTTTCTCTGAAGAGGCCTTTCTACTATTTTCTAGTAGGTGGTACTAAATTACAAGATTTTTACCTCTGTGACCTCCCACAGGTGACCTCCACAGCCCTGCTGCTTGCTGCTTGGGGGTAGGGTATGCTTTGCCCTCACCATAATGGCAACCCTGAACTTCCATTGGGTTTACTGCAACTCACCCCAACTGGGGATCAGTCACAGAGGGAAATAGCGATTTTGCTGCAGTAGCTCTCAGTTTACAGATTATGTGCTTCTCAACCCGACCCGACATCAAGGGCAACAGGAGGCGAGTTTTGGGAGCCCAAGGGGTGACAGGGCTCTGTGACTCCCTTTCTTTGTTTGAAACACCAGCCACCCGACAGTGGACAGCCATGTGGCAGAACCCCTGCTCTGTGTCCTTGCCCCATCCTCTCAGTTGACTCAGCCCTTGTTTGCACTGCTCACCCCACTGGAGAGGCTTCCAAGATTCTCTGTTCCTCCCAGCTGAAGGAAGTTCCTGCTACTGCAGGCTTTCTCCCTTCTCTGCGCCGGTCTGGCCCTGAGCTCCTGACTGCATGGCTGTACCTGTGGCTGTCTGAGCTTTCCTCCCTTTTCAAAACCTCCCCATTTGTTCTCATTTGCCCACCTTTAGATGCCTTAATGCACAGGTCTCTCAGGTGTGCTATATTGAGCAGGGAATCATTTGTTGAGTTATAGTTGATTAACTTGTTAAAGGTTTAGGAGGAGAGGCCAAGGGGATCTCTAATGCTGCCATTCCTCTGCCAAGATCATAACTGCCTCTTGCTTTGGGCCATAGTGCAACATTAGTGGTATGGGGTGTCAGAGGAGAGAATCTGGGGGTGACAGAGCAGCCAGAATGTTTGGGGAGAAATCCTGGGTGGGAGCTACAGGGAAATTGAGGCAGAAAGTATACACATAAAATCCACCCTAATCTTTGGCTGACAGCTAAATTCCACATATATGGGGGAGAACTCAGTTGTCCTGGCACAAAAGCATCAGCTGGAAGATGAAAGAACTGACAGACACTATAGCCCACTGCAAGAGAGACATATTTTGAGCTTGAGTCTTTCCAAGCTAAATGCCAGCTAGAACAAAAATCACTTTTCATAGGAACATAACAGAATCTAGAGTCTCTATAATGTGTCGTTCATAATGTCCACTATCCAATCATGTTATGAAACCCAGGAAAGTGTGTCTATATTAAGCAAAACAGCAGTCAATAAAAATGGATCCCAGGATAACTCAGACACTGTGATTAGCAGATAGTACTTTAAAACAGCTATAAGAATATGTTTAAAAACTTAAAGGGAAATATATGTTTAATAAATAAACAGATTGCAAATCTCAGAAGAGAAACAGCAATTATAAAAAAGAATAAAATGGTAATTCTAGAGCTGAAAAATACAGAATTTGAAATTTTAAAATTTACCTTACTGCCTTACAAGCAGATTGGAGATGATAGAAGCAAGAGTCAGTGAATTTGAATATAAATGTTCTAATCTGAAGAACAAGGAGGGAAAATATTAATGAGAACGAGCGCCCAAGGGAGACAATATCACGTGGTCTTACATGAGTAATTTGTATCCCAAAGAATAACAGTTATATTAGTGCAGAAAAAAATATCTGAAGAAATAATGGCTTGAAGCTACCAAAATTTAGTGAAGTGCTTCAATTTACAGACCAAGATCAACAAACCCCAAATAGGATAAATAAAAATGAAACCACGATGAAGGAAACAAGATGGCACATAGGTAACAGCTGCACCTGCCGCCTCCTGCAACCGCATCAAAATTACAACTAAAACACAGAACCACCATCACTCAGAGCCTCCTGAGATCTGGCTGCACAGAAGCCCTACAACCAGGGAGCTGAGGGAGCACGGAGGCCCATCGGAGGGGCCGAGACACGAGGCCCCTCGGGGCTGAGTCAGGAAGACAGGGCCATGGGCCCACCCCTGGTGCTGCAGTTTAAACCCCAGAGGGAATCTCGGCGATGGAGGTTTCCTGGAGGAGTGAGGGGTCCCAGCCCCACATGAGGCCCCCAGCCCAGGGCTCCAAGCCGGGAAGAGATGCCCCCCCAACTCCGGGCTGTGAGAACCAGCGGGACTGTCTCTGAGCATCTGGAAGGCTGTGGGAGCCCCAGGCTTTCCCCTTAAAGGGCCCAGCACGGACTCACTCGGCTGCGCTCCCTCTGAGCCCAGGACCGGGCAGCAGCCTGAAAGGACCTGGGACACTCGGGGAGGAACTAACCTGCCTGAAGTCGGTGCGAGAGCTGGAGGGGCAGCTTCCTCCCAGGCAGAAGGGCTGGCGGAGGCCATGGCTCCTTTAGCGACTCCTCCCCACACAGCCGGCAGGCAGGCAGGCAGGCGCCATGTTTGAATCCCCAGCCCCTGACTCACACCTTTGGCCCTGCCCCATGATTCCTGGAGGCCCCACCCTCCCCACCTGCAGCTCATCCAGGCCATTGCCAGGGGCTTTTCTGTGCAAGTGGCCTCTCGAGCGTCATGCTTAGGACCTTCCTAAAATCTCTCAAACAAGCAGCAGCGGGCCCCACACGGCTTAATAAGTGGCCCCAGGCCTCACACTAGGGCAGCTGCATTCGCTCAGAGCTTGGCCTCTCCTGGACACCTCCAAGCCCAGCACAGGTAGCAGCCAACTATGGTTTGCTGTGCAGCTCATGCTGGGTGGCCCTGGGCAAGGCACTGGCAGAGGCTCACTTTGTACCTCCCGGGAGGCCCCAGAGACAGTGCACCTGGTGGTCAGACTCAACCACGCTGGGTAACAACCCTACCACACCCACGAGTGACACACTCAAGGGGAGGACTTGGTGAACACCAAAGCTCCACTGAAGTAAATCCTCCATAGGGGTGTCTCCAGCACAGCAGCTCTTTGCTATAGTTGCAGCTGGTCCTCACAGCCGATTGACCTGGGGGTCAATTCCTCCCAGTGACACCAACAGCAATCAAGGCTCAACTACAACAGGACAGTGCACACAGCCCACACAGGGGAGCACCTAGAAGGCCCAGCTCAGGTGACTGGGGAGGCTGAGCCACTGGACCCTACAGGACACCTACTACACAAAGCCACTCTACAAATTCCAGGAGACATAGCAACTCTACCTAATACATAGAAACAAACACCAGGAAGCAGCCAAAATGCGGAGGCAAAGAAACATGTCACAAAGGAAAGAACAGAAGAAATCTCTAGAAGAGGAACTAAATGAAATATATCCAAGCAAGCTAACAGATACAGAGTTCAGAATTTTCTTTATAAGGATGCTCAACCATATTAGTGAGAGTATTACAAAAATAACTGAGAAAATCAATAACATAAGAAAGTATCAATTTGAAATGAAGGCTACAGTAACTGAAATGAATAATTTACAGGGAATCAACAGTAGAGTAGAGGATGCTGAGAATCAAATCAGCAATTTGAACATGAGCAAACAAAAAACACCCAATCAGAAGAGCAAAAACAAAAAAAAAGAATCCAGAAAAATGAAGATAGTATAAGGAGCCTCTAGGACAACTTCAAGACGCCCAACATTCATATTATTGGGGTGCCAGAGGAAAGAAAGAGAGCAAGAAATTGAAAACCTATTTGAAAAAATGACAGAAAACTTCCCCTACCTGGGGAAAGAAATCGACTTACAAATCCAGAAAGCACAGAGGGTCCCAAAGAAGAGAAACCCAAAGAGGCCCACAGCAAGACACATAATTAAAATGCCAAAGGTTAAAGACCAAGAGAAAATCTTAAAGGCAGTAAGAGAAAAACAGTTACCTACAAGGGAGCACCCATACGACTGTCAGCTGATTTCTCAACAGAAACCTTGCAGGCCAGAGGGAGTAGCCAGAAATATTCAAAGTGATGAAAAGCAAGAACCTACAACCAAGATTGCTCTACCCAGCAAAGCTATCATTTAGAATCAAAGGTCAGATAAAGACCTTTCCAGACAAAAAATACCTAAAGGAGTTCATCACCACCAGACCAGCACTACAGGAAATGTTGAAGGGTCTTCTTTAAGAAGAAGCTAATGAACAAAAGAATCTGATGAACTAAATGGACCCAGAGATATCTACGCAGGCAACAGACGATCATATTTCAGAGGGAAGAGGGAAGGGGGTGGAGGATGGGAAGAGATTAACCAAAGAAGTTATATGCATATATGCATAACCCATGGACACAGACAATGACGGGGTGAAGGCCTGGGGAGGGGGTGGGAGCGAGGTGGAGGGTGTCAATTGGGGGGAAAAAATGGTACACCTGTAATACTTTCAACAATAAAGATAAATTAAAAAAAAAAAAAAATGAAGCCACACCTAGGCATGTCAAAATTAAACTACAGAAACCTAAAGATGAGCCAGTCTTAAAATCAATCAGATAAAAACCAGATTACACACAAAGGAAAGATGGTCTGAATGATGGCTTTCTTTAAATGAGAAACAATGGAGGCCAGAAGGCAGTGGGACAGCATTTTTAAAGTGCTGGAATAAAACTGTCAATACAGAATTCGATAGCCAGTCTTCAAGAATGAAAGCGTAATGAAGACATTTTCAAATAAACACTTGCATCACAAGAAATATTAAAGGAAGTTCCTTAACTTCCTTTACACTTAACACTGTATTAAGTTTAAGTGAAATGACTCCACAGGATAACATGAAGGTAATGGAAGGAATGAAGGCCACTGGAAATGATAAATGTAAAAGGCTATATATTATTTTATTTTCTTCTCTTAATTTCTTTACATGTGTCTGTTCAAAACAAAATAAAAAAATGCTCTAACACTCTGGCTTGTGTGGTTCAGTGGATTGAGCATCCTCCTATGCACCAAGAGGTCACCAGTTCGATTTCTGATCAGGACACATGCCCGGGTTGTGGGCTCGTTCTCCAGTAGGGAGTGTGCAGGAGGCAGCTGATTGATGTTTCTGTCTTGTCGATGTTTCTATCTCTCTCTCCCCCTCCCTTCCTCTCTCTCTAATATCAGTGAAAAACATATTTTAAAAAAATAAAATAAAAAATACTTTAACATTGTATTATTGAATGTAATGTATGATATATGTATATGTATGTCATATGTATATGACAACAATAGAACAAAGGATGGAGAGGTAAATGGAACTATGCTGTTGCACATACACATATGTACACAGTACATGAAAAGTACAATATTAACTCTGGGCAGATTGTGATAAGTTAAAGATGCACCTTGTAATCCCTAGAGTAACCATTAAAAATGCAAGAGTTAGGACTAAAAAGGAAAAGATTAAAATGCACTACTAAAATTATTCAACTAAGGAAGAACAGATGGAGCAAAAGAAAGGTGGGATGGATAGAACAAAATAGTAAATGGCACACTAAACCCAAGCATTAAATTCAAAGCATTAAGTATTCCTATAAGAAGACAGTAATTGTTAAAATGGGTGAAACAGGAAATCCCAACACTATGTGGTGTACAAGAAAGAGCTTGGAATACAAAGTCAAAATAGGTTGAATGTAAAAGGATGGACAAGTATGTACCATGAAAACATTATTAAAATTAAAATCAATACTTACAAAAAGACATTGTTACAAAGATGAATAGGTAATGTACAGAATGGGAGAAAATATTCACAAAAATATCTATAAAGGACAGAATATAGAAAAAGCTCATAAAACTCAACAATGAAAAGATAAAGATCCCAACAAATATAAAAGTGGGCCACACTTGAACAGACACTTCACAAAGTAGACACATGACTAAACTAATCAGCCCATGAAAAATGAATCAGTATCATTAGCCAATAGAGAAACCAAATTAAAACTACATGGAGGTATCGGTACATACTCACCAGATCACCTAAAACATCAAATGGTGGCAAGGATGTAATGCAACCAGAGTGTTCATACCTTGAGAGGTATAAAGTGCTACAACCACTTGGGAAGGATTTTCAGTAGTTTCATGTGAAGTTAAACTTCAACATTTGCTCTTGGCCCAGGAACAGCAGTCCTGGGTATTGATGCTAATTGATTGTTGCAAATACATTCCACAAAGATTTGTACAGAAATGTTCCTGCAGCTTTATTCACCAAATAATGCAAACTGAAAACATCCACGGGAATGTCACCAGGAGAATGGAAACAAACCGTGGTGTTTCCACCAACTGGAGCAGATTACCAGTGCGCATGGCAGCGTGAATGAGTCTCGGGGTTGTGCTGCGCAGGGGAAGCCAAACACAAAGGAGCACACACTGTGTGGCTTCGTTTATATGAAGGTCTAGAGTAAACTAATGGAAGGTGAAAGTTCAGAAGCGTGGTGTGGGACTCAGCAGATTGACTGGGCCAGGATACAGGAATTTTGTGGGAAAGGGGTTCATGTAGTCATAGGAGTGTCACTTACATGGGCATATCCACTTTTCAGAAATTTACAGCTAAGATTTGTGCATTTCAAAGTCTATGAATTTACCTTCTCCAAACCTGTAAATCAATAACAATAATGAAGCAGGTGGTGGAGACTGGGGAGCAGTATTGATAAAAAGAATAGTCAATTGTTGCTAATTGATTGTTGCAAATGGGTGACAGATACGTAGAAGTTCATTATACAGGATATCCCCCCAAAATGTATACACACTTTAACAGCTGATATCTCAATTTTGAAAATAAAATGTATTTAGTAAACACTGCCTTTATAATTATTCAAAGTGTGGGTATGCATTTTTGGGGACACCCTATATTATTCTATTTACTTTGTATATGCTTGACATTTTCCATGAATAAAAAGTCTTAGAAATTATTCCAACCTTAATTTTTAAAATACATTTACTTTAGAGATTTCTTTTAAAAATGATCATTTTCTGTGTTAAAGAAATATTTCATTAAACTATATTAATTTTTTTCATTTCAATTCAGTTTCTTTGTTAGATACATTCAAGTAAAATTAAATTTTGCCCTGGCTGATGTGGTTCAGTGGTTAGAGCATCGGCCTGCTCACCAAAGGGTCACGGGTTCAGTTCCTAGCCCAGGTCGGGGCTCGTGCAGAAGGCAGCCAATCGATGTGTCTGTCTCACATCGATGTTTCTCTCTCTCTCTCTCTCTCCCCCTCCTCCCCCTTCTCTTTCTGAAATTATTACTGTCAACCTATCAACACATATGTATAGAGATGTCTGAAATAGTATTTGTAAAGTAGTAACTGGTTAGATTTAGGTGGTGGGATTTGGGGTAAGTTTTTTTCTTTATGCTTTTCTGTATTACTGAAATTTTATAAACATGTTTTTACAAAGGATATTATTCTTAAAAATTATTAAAGATGTATAACATATAAAGTTTTTAGGTAATAAGAGTTTTCTATACCGACTAATTCAAGTTTTGTCAGTGGGCATAGACTTTAACCCTATTTATAAATACCCTGTCTGGAGGGCTCCTAAAATCGACATCATTTGCTGAGCCTGCATGATTTCGGAATGAGTGCACCCCAACTGCTTATCTTTACTTGTCCAAAATATGAAAGAAAGAGAGGAAGCTGTGGCCCTGACTGCATAACTTCACTCTCTTGTGCTGATATGTCAGGTAACAGATCACTTGGGGGGGTATATAGAGGGGACTGGAGACCGTGTGACCCTTATTAAGAGAAAGTTTAAGAGCTTCTGCCATTGCCCTTATTTACTGTACTATCACCTAATATTCCAAATCCCTAATCTCATGGTTGCATTGCGGTAACCTCTATGAGGACATAAACTTGGATTTTTTTCTTATTAAATAACTTCAGGGGATCAGTATTGTGGAGGACGCCTTGAAAGACCTTCCGGCTCTTTTAAAACCCCCAACTGGCCAGACCGCGATTACCCTGCAGGAGTCACTTGTTTGTGGCACATTCTGGCCCCAAAGAACCAGGTGAGGTTCCCTGAGCATGTGAAGGAAGTATTGTGTGTGAACTGTCCAGATGGTTTGAGGAGCCCGACTCTTAAGAGGAAGGCAACTGGACACAGGCCTTTCTTCATGTGGAGACCCAGAGTCCACTTGCTCTCGCACTGTTTGACTTGCAAAGCCATGGATTCAGTTTCCCATTCCAAAACTGCAATTTTCAAAACAGGTTTTGAAATACAAATGGTAAGCAGATCCCCCCGTATGAGATTGTTTAACCCTGTGGAAGATTTTCTAAGCAGCAGCTGCTAATTGTGGGAAGATAAAAAACCTCCCAAGTGCATGTATGTATGTTTCAGGTCACCCTTGCTCACGTGGCAAAGCCATCATGTACTTATAATAGCCACCCCAGTCGCCAGGCCAGAAACAGTCTGCCTGCTTCACCTGACACAGCCAGCCCAACAGGCCACGCCGCCCTGCAAAGAAAAGTGGTCCGCTGTGAAAGCCAGTCTGCTTATGGTTTCTTTGGTTGCTTTTAAAAATGGAATTTGTGCAGGTTCCCCACAAATAACTTTACTCGTTGCTGTGAAACAATCGACAGAGCAGCTCTGTGCCCAGTGCTCATTAGGAGCGGTTATAAGACTTTGCACTCCTTCTGGGACCCACTTTCATATGTTAATTGCAGGACAGAATTTAGCTCGGGAATAGACCAAGCCTATGCCGTGGACTTTTGAAAATAACTCATTCCCTGCTTCTGTAGCTGTCAGCAATCAGAGCTCCTAAGTTTAAGATCTTAACTAGGGTTGACCTGGGAGTGAGATGATCGTTTGGAATGATTAAAAGTTAAAGCAAAAGAGTAGCACAAGAAATACGAATCCCACAGAAGTATGACAGCAAGAATAACTTACGTAGAGTGAGTGCGTTTCTACAGAGGAAACCACGGTACCCTACGGTCCGGGGAAGGGGGAATCCACTTGAGCGTGCTCAGCAGTGGATTCCCACCCTTCTAATACTGTGCTTTCCCTAAAGCTCATAGAACTGAAGTTTGAGAAGTTCGATGTTGAGCGCGATAACTACTGCCGCTATGACTATGTGGCTGTGTTTAATGGTGGAGAAGTCAACGACGCCAAAAGAATTGGGAAGTATTGCGGTGATAGTCCACCTGCGTAAGTAGTACCTGCTTTATTTCAAAACCTCTTCTTTTTTAACCTCATCTGTGGATATGTTTATTGGCTTTTAGAGAGAGGGGAAGGGAGATGGAGAGAGAGAGAAACATCGATGTGAGAGAGAAACATCCCTTGGTTGTCTCCCGTGAACACCCCAACCCGGGATCAAACCCACAATCTGGGTATGTGCCCTGACCAGGAACCGAACCCGCAGTCTTTTGGTATACGAGTCCACTCTCCAACTGAGCCACCTGGCCAGAACTTAAAACTTGTTTCTTATGCAATTACTCAATTATATTGTATTTTCTGAAAGATTTTATGTTGTTGCTTTGTTCACAAATTCCTGGGTTCCATAACAATGAGTAGGTAACCTTAACAAGTGTGGTGAGGCCTTGACAGCCCCACGGATGAACAGAAACAGAGTTGGTGATGCCAGGGGCGGATGCTGAGTCAGATGCCTGGATATGTCACTGCCCTGCAAAGGTGAGGTCAAGCCTCAGAGCAAATGCGAAAGTCTGAGAAAAAACTAGGGGCTGCCTACTGGGGACCCAGACAAGGAGCCCAGGAAGCTTATGACAGACTCAGGTGATTTTACCGATCAGGTCCTGTCCTGGACCTTTTGGAGCCCTGAGCTCCTCCTCACATTGTTGATGCTCACATTTTTGCTGAGTGAACCCAAAAAGTACTTACTAGAACATTTATGGAACTAGGAACTCTGCTGCTTACTAGCTGGTGACACTGGGCACGTTACTTAACTCAAGATGCTGTATTTTGGTGCAACAAGATATTTCACAGCTTCGTACGCAAGACTAGGAAAGTGACCATTGAAATTACTGCCGCTTGTCAGCACAGCCACTGTCCTGCCTCAGTGAGCACCCTCTCCTGCTGTTGCTGAAACAGTTAGATTGCGTGCACCACCTGCTTTTACATACATTTCTATGGTTTCCACAGACACTTTTGAGTTAAAGCAAGGTGTTTTTTTTCAGTTTCAATTCATTTATATTTAAGTTCAGTAATAATTAAAAATTTTAATGTATTCCAGTTAGTTATAATTTAAACATTAGTATGTCCAGATTTGGCTTCATAGATGAGTGTGATGGAGAGAGGCCCATTTCTAAGCTCCTAGAGTCCTTGTCTTCTTTTCCTATTGCTGCTGTAACAAATGTCCACAAACTGAATGGCTTAAAACTACATATTTGTTCTCTTACAGTTCTGGAGATGAGTCGTCTGAATTTGGTTTCACTGGGCTAAAGTTAAAAGTCAGCAGGGTTGTTTTCTTCTGGAAATATTACTGGACAGGGGACCTGGCCCTTGGCGGGTCTGCCTAGGGCCAGCCTACCAGTAGTGTGTGGGTTCTTGACTCCATGAGGAGAGATCTCACAGCACGAGTCCAGGTGACTGTGAGGGAACGTTTATTAAAGCTGAGACAGTGAAACAAGAAAGGGCTCAGCATAGAAGCAGCAACAGGAGAGCCGAGGCTGGGCTGCCCTGGCTCACTGGGAAGCCAGAGAAAAGGGGGCTGTGGAGATAGGCTCAGGGGGTAAGCCCAGGATGCGTTGCCACTGCCCATGGCTGCCCTGGTTGCAAGTCTCCTGGGGAAGAAGTGTGTGTGGGGGGGGGACTGTGTCTGCTAGATCCTTTGTCTTGAGGCTTTTATCTCTCTCCTGCAGGCAGGAATCTTAGGGGAGGTCTCAGGGGAGGGTTTCAGCAGAATATTCATCAGTTTTCTAGGTGTGCTCTTACAGAGCCATGGTTTCCACTGATTGGTCAGTGTGAGGGCAGGGTGTTGTCAGTCATCACAGCTGGTCCTGGCATCACCCACCTGGTTTTGCTGCTTTTCTGAGCCTGAAGCTGAAATATAACTGAGGCCCAGATGTTATCTCTTGGGAGGTGACCTGTACCTGCTGTAAATTGCTCTGCCGGCTTGTTCAGCTGTCTGCCTCAATTTCCCCATCTGCTTGTCTTGGCTCACTGCCTGTCTCAGAAGCGTGAGGGGAGAATCGTTTGCTTGCCTTTTTTCAGCTCGGAGGCTGCTGGCGTTCCTTGGCGGTGGCCCCTTCCTCTGTCTTTGAGGCACATCACCTCTGTCCTGGCTTCTGTCATCACGTAACCAGACCTTCCAGTTATGAGGGTACCTGTGGTTACATTCAGGGCCCACCTACATAGCCTAGGATGCTCTCTCCTTCCCAAGATCCTTAATTTAACCTCTGCAAAGTCCCTTTGCATATAAAGTAACATTCACAAGTTCCAGGAGTCAGAATGTGGACATTTTAGGGGCCACTGTTCATGCCGTCGCACGCTCCTCTGCTCAGGCCAGTCTTTTCGCCTAGACCCCTCCGAGCATCTCCTGCCTCCCTAGAAGCACCCCTTTCCCCAGTAGGTCTCTTTGCCCCATTTTTAGCTCGGCCCCCTTTTTCTGTCCCTTCCCCATAACCTATAAACTTAAGTTCTCCCAAATTGAAAAATAATCCCTCTCAACAATCTGTCCTGGTCTAGCTTTTTCTGCTATGTTTTTTCTTCAAATCCAACTATTTAAAAAAATAATTTCATTTCATTTTCTAGCGATATGGCACATAAGCTAGGTTAAAGCATTGGTGAGTTGGCTAAAAAATAAGAAATCACCTGAGGAGAGAGAAGCAAGTCCTTGGAGGAGGCAGCTTTCCTCAGGACACACCTCGTTATTGACCTGGATCTTCTCTCTTTACAGACCATGCTCGGGGACAGGACACAGAGCTCAGGCAAGGGGGACATTGGGTCAAAGACTTCAGCATACACAGGGGACCTACAGAAAGTGACGCCAACTACAACCCAAGGGTGGTAGCTGGGACTCGGCATTGGGTAAAGGAAAGAGGTAGTTCCTTATGGGAATTCCCAGCCAAAAAGCCATCCACATGTGAGTCTGTGGTTACAGTTTACACTAAACGCAGTGAAGAATTCCGTCTGTAGAGTTTCCGAGTTGGTGGTGCCCACAGAGGTGACAGAAGAAAACATCCATTCTCTCTGGACGGATGCATCTTAGCTCAGACTTTAACAGTATCTACAGATAAAGTTTTAAGAAAATAAGTTCCCAATAAAAAATCATAAAACATAAAGGAAAAGCCAACATAAACAAGAATCAGGAGAAATAAACAGTATAGTCAGACCCACAGAGGCCATCTGTAGTGAAAGCATGAGCTGCAAAATGTGAAATATGTTTGCTCGGAGAGATTCGTGCAATGTATCCTGACTGAGGGCCTGCCAAGTGCAGCCTGTTGAAAATACGACTAACAAGCAGGAGGCCTTCAGAAATGTTCAAACATTTAACAAATAGCCTAACGGGATTTTCAGAACTGAGACATATAATAATTTAAACAAAAAACTTAACATATGTTTTGAATAGCTGATAAGACATAGCTCCAGAAAGAATTAGGGAACTGATAAATGGATGTGAGATGATTACCTGGAATGTACCACAGAGACAAATAGTCGGAGAATGTCAGGAGAGGTTCAGGGTCACCGAGGCTGGAGTGAAAGGACCACACATTTAATACACTAAAAGTTCTCTAACAGGAAATACAGAATGTAGGAAATTTAATGTTTGAAGAAATAATAGTTGAGGCTTTTCCAATGTGGATGAAAGATACCATCAAATTCAAGAACTCAATAAATCCTAAGCAACATATATATTAATATGCCCTTTCCTACGTGTAGTATAGTAAAACCACAGGACAGCAGAGAGAGGTGTTAAAAACAGCCGGAGAGAGAAGGCCGAGGATCACAAAGGAAAGACAGTTAACCTAATAACTGACTTCTCAGTAGCAACAGTGGAAGTTAGATCTTAGAGAATATCTTCAGAGCACTGAGCCAGAATAGCTCGGATTATGAAAAACCTCTCTTTCGTGAATGTGGGTGAAATAAAGACCTTTGCAGTTAAACAAGGGCTGAGAGAGTTCACTACCAACAGACCTAACCAAAGAAACTTCATTATGTACTTCAGGCAGGAAGAGATGGTCACAGAGTAAAGGACCGAGACACAGGAGGAAACACTGAACAAAGACCTTAGTCATAAGCGTTGAAGGATTCGGAGGTCTTTGTATTATTGACAATGGGGTGAAGATATTATTAAACTTTATAACTTGCTAAAGCAAATAGGGATGTTAAATTTAGGGCAATCTCTAGAAAAAGTAGAAGTCTTTAACTTCCCAAACAGTGAAGGAAAAACACAAAATGAGAAAAAAGGTAGATCCCAAATCCAAGGTAAAAGAGAAACATGAAAAGGCAGGCTAAATAAAAAGCACAAAATGAGATGGTAGAAATATCTCTAGGTGTATCTGTAACCCACACAAATGCAAGTGGACCAGATCATTAATGGAAAGGTAGAGATGGTGAGACTGGGTAACAGCCATGTGCTGTTTGTAAGACATATCCAAAAAATAAGAACACAGAGCATTCAAGAATAAAATGATGGCCAAAGATATCGGAAGCAAATGCTGATAGAAGAAACTGGCCTAGCTTTATCAATATCAAGACAAGTAGATTAGGAAGAAAGCAGTAGGAGAAACAATTACTATATAATGATAAAAGGTGCAATTTATCAGAAAGGTATAACAGTTGTAAACTTGTGTGCACATCAAAAATATGTAAAGCAAAAAAAATAAATGAATAAAAATTAAAAGATCTACATAGTCCACTATTATAGCAGGAGATTTTAAACACATCTCTTTAAGTAATTGGCAGATTAACTGTGAATTACAGAAAGATGGGAAATTAGGATGCAAAAGATTTAAAAAACAGTTAAGTGGCTTTTCTGATGGGTAGGAACACTGCACCCAACTACAGGGGAAAACATTTCTTTCAAGCAAAAATGGACACGCTTGACTTGGGGTGGTAAACACACAATACAATATGCAGATGATGTATTGTAGAATTGTACCTGAAGCCTATATGATTTTATTAACTATTGTGGCCCCAACAAATTCAATAAATAATTTTAAAATAAGAGAGCAATACAAATAGGATGCATATCCAGCCTCCCTCAGGCCCAGAATTTTGACACTAAACTTAATGGTAAAGGTTAACTTTCATTTCAAATAAAATACAATAGTCACTTTAAAAAAACAGAAGAAAGAATAATCCAGAATTGCCGGATAATGATGAAAGAAATCTGATTTCTAGTTGAAAGTGATTGGAGTGGGGGACCGGCCCAGATTGCATTTCTCCACCAGTTCTAACCAGTATTTGAGGAACAAGTTTAGCACCACAGGCTCTTCCGAAGAACAGCAGGGTGGTTCCCAGCTAACTTCATAGGGCTCCTGTAAACTGACACCAAACTAAGTAAGGACAATACCAGACTTATGAATGTGATGGAAACCCTAAAGAACAATATTAGCAAGCCAAACCTGACAATGTGTAAAACATGCTCTCTGACCGGGAACTTGGATTGACTTGAATTTAGAAACTGCTTCATACATCACCACATCAAAGCTGACCTGCAGATTCATGTATTTCCTTGTGGAAACATTAATTTATTCAAGAACGTCCTTTTTAAATAACTTGAATTTAAAAGCTTGTATTTTTAAAAAGATATTTTAATAGGAAAAATATAAAATACTCAAGAATAAATTGAACAAATTATGTGCAAGGCCTTAATAGAAAAAATGATAAAACCTCACTAAAAGGTATTTTAAAAGACCTAAATAAATGGCACTATATACTATTCTCATGAATAGGAAGAATCAATACCATTAAAAATATTAAAATTGAAGGTCGGGGGTTCGATTCCATGTCCGGGCACATATCTAGGTTGCAGTTCAATTGCCAGTCGGGGTGCTTACGGGAGACAACTGATGGATGTTTCTCTGTTTCTCTCTCTCTCCCTCCCTTCCTCCCCCTCTCTCAAATCAGTAAACATATCCTTGGGTGAGGATTTTTAAATTGCTAATAATATTTTAAAATAGTTTTTTCATTAAACCTGACAGTATGGCATTGCGAGGGAGGTGGGGAGGGGTGCTGCTGAGAGTCTTGAGGAAGAACCTGGCAAGGAGGGGTTGCGTCGCCTGGTGGGGCTCATCAGAAAGCTGTTCTTTAAGACAGCGTGGTTCTGCCGGGGACAGGGACAGACCGAGGCAGGACACCGAGAGGCCGGAGCGTTCCACCCGTGTCTGCCCTGCGCATGTCACGGCCCTAGGGCAGACGAAGGCAGGACAGTTGTCAATCGTGGGAAAGGTGACTGTATTCATAGCTAATATCACACAAAAGTTAAATACAGATCAAGTGGGGACTTAAATGAAACTTAAACAAGAACTTCTGCTCGTCAAAATAACCATGAAGAGAAGGAAAAGGCAAGGCATAGACGGAAGCAGGCGTTTGTAACGTATTTCACGAAGACCTAGGTTCCAGAATACATCAAGAAATCCTAAAAATTCGTAAGAAAAACAGAACAGCTCCATAGAAAAGCTGGGCACAAGGCCTGACAAGGCCTCCCCAAAGAGGCCGCGCCGTAGTAACCTTGGAGCGGAGTGCGCCCTGCGCCAGCCCCTCTGGGAATCAGTCTCGCCTTCTCTAATGAGGCCGAGAAGGGGCGCCTGCCCTGTGGCCGGTAGGGCACACACCCGCCCCTGTGCCCCCTGCAGGGTTGCATGAGAGCTCTCATTAAAAGTGGAATGAGGCCCGGCCGGGCGTGGCTCAGCGGTTGAGCATCGACCTAGGATCCAGGTGATGGGGGTTTGATTCCTGGTCAGGACACATGCCTGGGTTGCGGGTTCGATCAATGACTCTCATCATTGATGTTTCTATCTTTCTCTCCCTCTCCTTTCCCTCTCTGAAATCAATAAAGATAGATTTTAAAAAAGAATTAAAAAAATAAATGAAATGGGCCCTGGCGGGGTTCTCCAGTGGTCAGAGCACCATCCCAATACACCCAGGTTATGGGTTCCATCCCCAGCCCGGGCACATACAAGAATCAAGCATTGAATGCATAAATAAGTGGAGCAGCAAATCAATGTTTCCCCCTCCCTCTCTCTCTCTCCCTCCGCCCTACCCCCCTTCCTCTCTCTCTAAAATAAAAAAAAATTTTAAATCAATAAAAAATGGGAATAAAATAATAAAAAATGGAGCACTGCAGCACCAAATGAAAAAACAACAAAATGGAAGTTCGATTAAACCCTGATGGCTTTCTTATCCCCAGGTGACCAGCCCTTTTGGCCGTGTCTTCACAGCATCTGGGTATTTGTTCATTAAATTTCTCCCTCTGGTTCCCATGGCCAGCGAAACCCAGAGTCTTCATTCAGCAAAGCTGTGTTCTTCCCACATCTGGCTAAATTATGAGGTGCTCGTGCCCAACCAGCCACAGTGTCAGTGTTTACACTGGTCTCCATGTTTACCACAGTCTCAGGCGTCACCTGGTCCTGGGTTCAAATCCCAACTCTCCTTCACATAGCTGTAGGGCCTCAGGCGAGTCGCTGGACCCTGACCTTCAGTGGCCTGTTCTATAAAAAGGGGATAGGGGATAGGAACAGGGTTGTGGTGCAAACAGGCCCTGAGGGTTTGGTAGAGCACAGGCTGGACTTGGCAGACACTCAGTGATATTAGCTACCAGTGTTGACATCGAGCAGTCAGGCTTCCCCTTTTTAAAGTATTTTAGCTTTTAAGTTTAAACAAGTAGTAAGTTGTCAGAAATTAATGGAAAGCTACAAAATTCTACATTTCGGAGAAGTACCACTTAAACCTTAAAATGTATATTTGTTTAAACATGTTTTTGTTCTTTTAGGCCAATTGTATCTGAGAGAAATGAACTTCTCATCCAGTTTTTCTCAGACCTAAGCTTAACTGCAGATGGATTTATTGGTCACTACAAATTCAGGCCAAAAAAATTACCTACAACTACAGTACCACCAGTTACCACCACATTCGCTGTAACTACAGGTAAGTTTTTCTGTTTTGAAATTTGCACACAAACTTAAGGAGTATTAAGAAATCTTTTGAAGTAGAAAAAATCAAAAGGAAGCTTTTTGAAACTAAAATAAGTTAAATAAGATGAAAGCATACATAAGAGAATAATATGACTTAATTAATGAAAGAAACATATAAGGTATAAGAATAATAAGCTAATTCTTTTTAAATTGATTTTTAGAGAGAGAAAGAGAGAAACATTGATGTGAGAGAGAAACACTGATTGGCTGCCCCCCTGTTCCCCCCCCTCCACGCCAACTAGGGATCAAACCTGAAACCTGGGCATGTGCCCGAGTGGGAATTGAACCTCCCTCCCTTGGTGTACAGGATGACGCTCCAACCAACTGAGCCACACAGGCCAGGGCTAACCTAATAATTTTTAAATGTCATGTAAAAAAATTATGACCTGTTAAAAATTTCTAGGAACCCTAGTAACAGATCGTTATAAAACTAATTTTTTTTTTTCTGGCACTTAGAAAATATGGTTCTCTTTTCATTACATAGAATTATAGCGCTTTAGGTTAAAGTTCTAGGGCCTCGAGATACCTGCCTGCTTACACATCTGCCAGTATTTGGACTTTTTTTTTTTTTTTTGCTTTACTCCAACTGTGTCATACAAAATATATTACTTTTTTTATTGGAGTTAATAAAACAAAAATATTGACATATTCTTGAAGTCAGTTGGGAAACTCTGGCCTGGGACATGATCTAAGAATTGGAGAGGCAGGACTGGGTCCCCATATCTAGTCTCTACATCCTGTCAGCTCCACCCACTGGGATTTCAGGCCTCAGATATCAAAGTCTAAATCCAGGGAGGAGGAAAGTGAGGAGGAAGGATCTAAGGTTAAGAAGTGAAGCAGGTTGAAATAAGAACAACTTTATTGCCCACTATTTTCTGTGTGCTCCCAAAGTAAGGCTGTCCTGAGCACCCATACTTACGTAAGAGCAGCGTTTTCTGAGCTCTCCCCAAGTGTGCCGCCTTGTGGCCTGGAAGGGTACTGCCTCATGTTACAGCATTATTTCTCCGGCTCGTCTCAGTGGACCTGTGTCCTTACTCTTTCCAGTGAATCATTGGGTCAAACCCAGGGTGCTTGGTGGTTCCCCAGCTTTTATGTCCAGGCCTAAACTTTCTCCAAAATTGCAAACATGGATTTGTAATTATCTCCTAGAGTTTTGCAACTGCTAGACATTTAAATTAAAATCTATCAAACTCAACTTATCATCACACTGCTTTCTGCCCTACACCTGCTTCTCCACCTGTTTTCCCGGGCATGGCCCACAGCCTCAGAGCCCCACCCTTAGGGCCATCTTTACCTCTGCCTTACCTCTCCAGTGCATGTGCCGCCACTCCATAGCCGGCCATGCCGTCCTCCCCTCCAGTCATTCTCTACGCCTGTGCCATCCACTGCATTAGCCACTCTGAGCACTGGAAGTGTGGCCAGTGATACTGAGGAACTGAACTTTTAATGTAATGAAATTTAAAAGCCTGTGCCTAGTGGCTACCAAATTGGACAGCCCGGGAGCCCGCCTCCCTCACATAGTATGTAAGGCCCTTCACACTTCATCCCCATTCTCTCTTTCTAGATTCATCTTAGGTCCCTCTGCCTCTGTCCTTATGCTCTAAGTATTTTGGATTTTATCCTAAGTGGGGGGAAAGCTGTGGATGGATTTAAGCAAAGTTCAGGATTAGATTTATATGAAGATCACTCTGGCCACTATGAAGTGAACGGATTGTAGGGGTTAAGAGGACCCTTAGGTTCCTGTGGTTGTCCAGGTGAACTGTGCTATGACATAAATACAGAGGCCCTGGCGGGTAGCACAGCTGGTTAGAGCATCGTCCCCATACACCAAGGTTGTGGGTTTGATCCTGGTTGGGGCACATGTAAGAATCAACCAAAGATGCATCAGTAAGTGGAACAACAAATAGATGTTTCTCTCTCTCTTTCTCTCTCTTCCTCTCTCTAAAATCAATTTTAAAAATAAATAAATAATAAAGAAATAAAGAAATAAGAAAGAAATAGAAAGAAATAAAGAGGGAGGGAGGGAGGGAGGGAGGGAGGGAGGGAAGGAAGGAAGGAAGGAAGGAAGGAAGGAAGGAAGGAAGGAAGGAAGGAAGGAAGGAAGGAAGGAAGGAAGGAAGGAAAGAGAAAGAAAGAAGAAAGAAGAAAGAAAAATACAGAGATAGTCAAGAGTCATTAACTGTTGTGCAAGCCAGGGACCACAGGAGATACTGGCAGCGCTTGGTAATTAACTGGACTAAGGAGATCAGGGAGGTGTCCAGAATGCCTCCTGGGTCCCTGGCGTGCAAAACCTGGGGGTAATGTTATTCACTGAAGCTGAGAACTGGGTATGGGGGTGGATTCATAAAATAAGCTGTGACCTTGTTGGAACCGAGGTGTCTGAGATACTCCAGTGGAGATGTCATGTGAATAGTTATGTCTATGGGCCCCCAGACCAGAAAAGATTTAAGCAAGATATCTAAATCTGAGAGTCACCAACACGCACGTAGCTGAGACCATGGTCCTGAGTGAGATTGCCTAGGGAGAGGTTAGGAGAGAAAGAAGAAGGGCTGGGGATAAATCTCTGGAAACTCCAGCACTTTCAGGGGAGGGTATGCTGGTGAAGGAGACTGACCGGAGAGGCCAAGGGGGAGGGAGGGGAGCCAGGGGCATGTGCCGTGGGAAGGGAATGTCCTAAGAAGGGAATGGTCAGTAGAGCCAAGTGTTGATGGAACTCAAAAAAGGAAGGACTCAAGTGTTTCCATTTGGTTTCCTGACATGGAGGCTACTGGAAACCCTTGCAAGAGTTGAGTGAGTGGAGCTGTGTAGGCAGAAGACAAACAGAGTGGGCTGAGGTGTGGGGAACAAGGAGAAACTGAGACAGCAGTTCCAGCAACTCAGTCCACAAGTTTGGTCCTCAAGGGAGGGAGAGGCTTTGAGTGTCTGGAACTAGTTAAAGGCAATGGTACGTAGCCAGCTAAGGAGAACACATGGCAGACAGAGGAATGAGTGACCGGAGGAGGGAAAACGTCTACAAAGGTGGGGGGATGTGGGCTCCAGAGGACTCGCAGGACAGACCTCAGGCCAGAGAGGGAGCAGCCTCCTCTCTCGGGAGGGAGGGAAGAGAGAGGCTGCAGACAGCACAGCTTCGAAGGTTTGGTGGGGATCTTGACATTTTTCTCCTATGATCTCTGTTCTCTCTAGAAAGTAGGCAGGGCCACCTGCTGAGAAGGCGAGGGAGGTGGTTAGGAGAGAGAATTTTAGAAAGATGTGGGAGTTGGGGAGTGAGTTGATCCACCAAACAGCTTATCACTTGGGTGAGGGTCCGTGTGGACTCCGCGTGGACTCTGCGGAGTGTAGGCCCAGGCCGGACAAGGTCGAAGGGCCGGGGGAAGGGGAGTTTAAGGTATTGTCAAGAAAATGACGGTAATAATGGGCCACGGAAACTAAGTGGAATAGTCAGGGAAGTGAAGATGGATTGGGGAAAGAAAAAGAGTTGAACCACTAGAGACAGGGGAAAAAAGTAGTCATGACAGTAAATCAGTAACTAAGCTTGGAGTAGAGGCGGTCATGCTGGACACGAGCATGTCTACGTTTGAGAGACTGGTGACTAAAACTTCAACAGGACATGTGAGCCTGGGGCTGGTGGCTGAAGAGGAGCAGAGGGGAAGTCTCTGGGAAGGATGAGGCCTCAGCATCCAGAGGGAGCACCCCAAGGGGAGCCGTGGGAGGGGTGCAGGAACTTGGAGAGGGGAGGGCCGAGAGCCAGGCGCGCGCTTGGGAGCGCAGGGCGGTGGAGGCTGACAGGCTGAGGGTGTGCAGCTGAGGACAGGGCCAGGGAGCAGAGATGTACCAAAGGGAGGGACGGAGCAGAGTGGGACACCCACCCCGCCTCCACAAGCCATCCAGGTAGAGGGGTGCCCTTTCCTTGGTCAGGGAGAACCACTGATACCACTGCTCTTTACCCAGTTAATCAGTAAACTTAGGCTCCAACTTCTGGAACAGTGTTCCTTCTACGTGTCTACTGAGCCCGTGCTCTTAAAAAGAAATGTGTGTGTGTGTGTGTGTATTTAAGTCATTATAGGTATTAACATTAAACTGTATGTATTTTAATATTGAATCCACCTCACATCCTTTTTGGAGTACAGTAGGAGTACAGATTAAGGGTAAGCAAACAAATAAATAAATTCACAAAAGGGCCGGCAGAAGCTACTAGAAGGGTGATATTTCCAATGGGGATTCTTACCTGAAAGTACAATTTTGTTACAGTTGTTTTGTTTAGTTCTTCCTAGAATATTGCCACATGTGAATGGATAATTAGCGAGTATTTTTGAAACATTTTTATTGATGGTTATCAGGATTAAATATTTTCATTTTGTTAACTCATTGTTTCTCAGCCTTGGCACTAGTAACATTTTGTGCCACATAATTCATCCTGTTGGGCACTGTCCATTAAGTCATCTAGCAGCATCCCTACCCACTAGAGCTAGTAGCGCCCCCTGGTTGTGACAACCAAAACTCTTTCCAGACAGGCCATGGCAGGCTCTGCGTGCACGGTTAGTAATTGGTTGTCCCTAATTACAGCTATAACACACTTTACACCTGAGCAGTGTTTCTAAAAAGCCTGTACTACTCACATTTAGGCAATTGCATGTTTTAAATATACAAAGAAAGCTCCCTCCGTCTTCAGAGGAACAAATTCCTCGTGGAAAGGGAAGAATTAACCTATATTTTCTTAGTTCGTATTTGTTGTACTAGGTTTTTCTAAGCAAGGCAGATGGAGACTATATCTATTTTTTATTATAGTGTTAGTTTTATATAAAGAAAGAAGAGAAAAGGGCTAAATATGGGTTATCTTTGATCTCAGGTTTAAAATTCAGCGAAGGGCCCGGCCGGTGTGGCTCAGCGGTTGAGCGTCGACCTAGGATCCAGGCGATCAGGGTTTGATTCCCGGTCAGGGCACATGCCCAGGGTGCGGGCTCGATCAATGACTCTCATCATTGATGTTTCTCTCTCTCCCTCTCCTTTCCTCTCTCTGAATCAAGAAAGATATATTTAATAAATAAATAAAATTCAGCAAAGGGTGTTCAGTTATGCTGACAAAGGTGGAGCAGCAGTTGGTAGTATAGTATAAAGAATTTCTTTTGGTGAAAGGGCAGCAGAGGAAATGAATGGGGGCAGGAAACTTTAATCGTATCCATAAAGTCATTTCTTTAAAAAAATGTTTCATCGTGGATGGATCTTGAGAATATCATGCGAAGCGAAATAAATAAGACAGAAAACGTCAGGAAGCACATGACTTCACTCGTGGGATATAAAACTGAAAGCAACAAATGAACAAACACGACAGACAGACAAAAGCTCATAGACACAGACGACAGTGTCGTGGTGACGGGGGGTACTAATGGGGAAAGGGGGTCAAATATACGGTGACAGAAGGAGATCTGACTTTGGGTGGTGGGCACACAGTACAATACACAGATGATGTATCATAGAATTTTACATTTGAAACTTACATAATTTTATTAATGTCACCCCCAGAAATTTAATAAAAATTTTAAAAAATATATCTTTAGTAAATATGGGAAACAAGATTTGACAATGCTGGGTGATGGATACATGGGAGTTTATTATAGTATTCTCTATATTTTTCTGTATGTGTAAAACATTTCATAATTAAAAAGAACAGAACAGACTGACGCATCTCAGAGGGAGTGAGAGGAAGGAGATTAACCAAAGAACTTATGTGCATATATGCATTGCCCGTGAACACAGACACCAGGGTGGTGAAAGCCTGGGGTGGAGCAGGAACTGGGGTGGGGGAAGCAGGGGGGGAAAGAGGGGGAACATTAAAAAAAAGAACTACTTTTGCATGCTCTTTAATTGTTTCATTGCAATGGCATATTGGTGGCTCGGAGAAATGAATAGGAATTTTAAATTGATAGATTCATATCTAAATACCAATTATACTTGAATTCATTTTCCTGAATCTTATGTCTGTCTTCTTCGAATTAAGGTTTAAAACCCACCGTGGCCATGTGTCAACAAAAATGTAGATGGACGGGCACCCTGGAGAGCAATTACTGTTCAAGTGACTTTGGTAAGCATGAAGCCAGCCTTTCCTCTGTTGTAAGAAATGCGAGGCTACCTGCTGAGTCTCGAAGAAACTGCCATGAGTGTGATGGTAAAGGGTGAGTTACACTCTTCATTTACCCATGAAAGCATTTTCCCACACACTGAGGTGTGCTGACTTGTGCTCGTCAGTGTTACATTTCACAGCTGAGAAGATGTGTATACAGAAAGTACACTTTTTCACATAAACTTAATTTCACTCCTGGTATGCGGTACTGCTCTTATGTGTATTCTGGGGGGCTCAGCATTCTTGCAGAAACCTGTATACTTTTTTTCTCACATATTTTTCATGGATTGATAATTTTTTCACACATCTGTAATTCAACTCAGTAAATTAGAAACACATCTAAGCTGGCCTCTCTCACAAGAAATTCAAGTGTTTCCTCTGTAGTGTCCTTCTAAAGTACTAAATTAAAACTTGGAAATCTGAAATCTATTTGGAAACACTTGTAGATTGGAACCTGAGGAGACATTACTAATGGCTTAGAATTTATAAGAGCTTTTTACGCTAAAAAATAATTGCACTTTTTGTGAAAACCAAGAGCAAAAGATACCAGATTTAATTATGTTGCTTATATTCACAAGAACATTTAAGAAGGTCTCACGAGGAAAAGAAAGCCACGGTAGCCCAAACAGTTCTCCCAGACCAAGGGCCCCAGGAGAGGCCGCAAACCAAGCCGCGCGCAGGCTGACTGCGGCAGTGCAGCGAGGGCTGGGACCTGCCCTCCGCCCACCTGCACTTTAGAGGCATAAAATGTGCTGAACAGCATAGGCGTCCCAGCCACCGCAGCCTCTGTGGGAGGTGCTTGAGGAAACCTCCCTCCCTGCCCTTTGGCACCACCTGGTTCCACTTGCTACACACTGACATTTTGCAGTGAGCACTCATCACCAGGGACAAAGGGAGGCTGGAAGACTTCTGGTTTATAGGCTTTGCACACCACGAAAGCAGTGAGCTCTCATTTCACCCAAAAGACTCTTATCAGCCAAGTGCAAAACTCGATTGATTGCACTGACTCGCTTACATGGCAGAGTGACCAGACAGTCACCAGCCACCCATGAGCTCTCAGCCAGCACTGGTAACACCCCTCCAGGGGCAGTTTGGGTCACCACAATAACTGGGAGTGCTGCTGGTTGTTCTGGGCAGGGGCGGGCCCATAAAATGTTCATTCAACGCAGGTCCTGTGCCACACAGAGTTGCCCCACCAAAACTCCCAACAGCACGCCTGTGAGAGACACGGCATCTTTCCTTCTGTGGCTCAGAAATGAGACTCTTCTCTGAGGGTCACAGCGGAAGAGAGAGAGTTACGTAATGAAAAGCAACTGAATTTTGCTAGAGATTATTTTTTTAAGTAAGAAAATGTTTTGTTATACTTCAGTTCTATATTTTGACTTGTTAAATGAGATAAACAGGGAGGGTAAGAAAGAGAACATCAAACACCTAGTAAAAGACAGGTATTTACTGATAATTAGGGAGCGATAGGGGCCCATGGGATGCACTGAAGTTCCAGAAGAGGAAAACTAATGAGAAGGGTGGGGGTGATGTGGAAAGGTAGGCGCACACTCATCCAGATGCAAAGACTCCCTGCCTCGTGCCCAAACCCCCTCATGCAGCCTCTGATGTGGCCTTGCCTCTGAAGGCTCAGGTCTTGTTGTATGTGCACCAGTGGAGGCGCGTAGCCTGAGCCTTGTTTGGATTGACCCACGTGCTGGGTGAGACGTGAAGAGTCCCCTCTCGGCAATGGATGAAGACGAGGTCTCTGCATCTAGCATGTGGCTGCGCGGTGGCTCCTTTTCCCAGCCTGAGTTTTGGTGACAAGCGTGCAGAATCAAATTTGATAGCTCTGTTAGGGCCTTCTCTTTAACATTAAAATTTTTCCCATCTGAAACTTAGAAAAGTGTAAAAAATTATGTTCAGTTCTGCTTATATTTGCTTTCACTGTTACATTATTTCAAAAATGCTTTTTTCCGCAGTATTTGCTGGTACTGTTATCACAACCATCACTCGAGGTGGAAGCTTGCATGCCACAGTCTCTCTCATCCACATCTATAAAGACGGCAATCTGGCGATTCAACAGGCTGGCAAGAACATGAGTGCCAAGGTCATTGTGGTCTGCAAGCAGTGCCCTCTCCTCAGAAGAGGTGAGTAAAGAGGTACACTTTAGTCTTGTAGGGGAGCTCAGAGATAGGCGGGAGGAGGTAGCCTCTCCTGGCCACTCGGATCTGTGCACACCATGGCTGGTTAAGGAAGTCGGGTGAAGGAAGACCATGGCGTCAGGCAGAGTTGGGCTCTACTCCCAGCTCTTCTGCGTGGCAGGGGACGAGGCGGGGATGTGGCGAATGAGTCCAGGCAGCACTGAGGCGGAATGCGTATAGAGCAGCCAGAGGAGCAGTTCAGAAGAAGGAAATTTTCAGTTATTGCACTTAAGATGCCCATACTGTATGGAGAGGAAAATACCCAGCAAAGAAATGGCTGTTCAGAGCTGAAGTTCAGCAGAGAGAGGGGCATGTGGGCTAGAATGAGAGATTTGGGAATTATTGTCAGATGCAGGGTCATTCAATCCATAGATGGGAATGAGTTTATTAAGAGAAATTATGGGAAACGTTACTCCAGAGCCAGAGTTACATAATTTTTAAACAATCTCTTACAAAAGTACTGTGTTTTCTATGGTTTTTAAAAAGTTTAAGTGGAGAAGAATATAAATAAAATGGGAAGCCCTTTCTCTCTCAAACCCAGAGGCACTATGACAACTTCAGAAAGTCTCTGTCCTAGGCACACCGAGACAAATGGGGGCCACACTGTACACCTGCTATTGCAACTGTCCCCCCATGAAACGTGTAGATGGCTTTCCATAAACAGCACATAATGCACATCTAAACCTTTCCTTTGTGATCTCATAATGACCCTAGCAGTGCAGCCTTCAGGCGGCCGCTGCCAGCGCACTCTGATGACAGTGTTAGCGCAGAGGAAGGGTTACGCAGGAGAAAGGGGAAGCATCTTTCTCTTACGACATACTGGGGAAGAGGGAGAGTAAAGGAAGTCAAATACACACTTCCTTTATGACATTTTCTGAGGCAATACAAATCTTCAGAGTCAAACTCAACATGCCACAGCCTAGGCCCCAGTCTAGGCCAGACACACTAATGTAATAAAAATAATATGACAGATATAACTGCTTCTTTAGTACCAGTTTTTTGCAAAGGACTACAAGGATGCGAAGAAGTATGTGATCCAGCCATGCCCTGAAGAAACTTACCTTGTGTAGATGCTTGAGGTGTTGGAGAAAAGTTCAAGGCAACAATGACCAAAGGCAAGGATCACTAGTTGCCCAGAGCCTGGAGAATCCAGGAGCTCTATGGGACTGAGAGAAGACATCTGAGGACAGCGTGCTGGGAGCACTAGAGGCCTATCACATGAACACAGTGCATTGTTCTTGGTAGACTCTCAGTAAGTGCACCAGCCCCACAGCTTTGCAAAGCAGGGCATGACTGACTGAATCATCCCATCCAGCTTCCTAGTGTTAGCACAGCTGGGACGTGGTACTCAGTTGAATGTAGATTTTTGCTGATGAGAGTCTTAAACCAGATCTTATCCTAGATACAATAAATGTATATCATCTACAGAACATTTACCTACAGATAAGTTATAGTCTAAGTTGTGATTCCAAGATGGCAGCAGATTAGTTGGAAGCTACACTGACCTCCCAGGTACAAACTGGAATTACACCTAAAATATAGAAAAATAACCCTGAATAACCAATTGAAGACTAGCTGGAGAGAAGCCTTATAACCAAGAACATAAAGAGAAGGCCACACTGAGACAAGTAGGAAGGGCAGAGGTATGAGAGGGCTGGCTGGGCTCCACAGGCACCAGCTGAAGGGGTATCTCAGCTGCAGGGGGTTCCCCCTGAGAAATCTGAGGACTAAACCCCGAGCTGGGTTCCCTAGTCCAGAGCACCAGAACCAGGAGAGATGCCCACATAACTTCTGACTGTGAAAAGCAACAGGGTTCTGTCTGTCAGAGAGAGATGGCTAGAAACGTGGGCATCATCGTAAAGGACCAACACACAAAATTTCATTTGCTTCCAGTTGCCCTGGGCTCTGGCAGAGGGAGGTGAGATTGGACTAGAACTGTGTGAGGAGAGTCTGGGGTTGGTGGCTCTGGGGAGAGAGCTGAGACAATGGCCAGCAGGATCCCTGAGCCGAGTCATTCCCCTATACTGCAGGAGCCATCGTTCTCAGACAGAGCTTTCCATCTGTGTAGCATTAGCCTGGGGGAAAGCAATAGCCCCATTTGTTGGAATTCCTCTTGCTCCACCCTGTGGAGCTTACGCCCTGCTGAGGACTACCGTCTGAGGTTCATTAAGTGACTGAACCTAATAGCCTGCAGGCAGAAGTGGATCTCTGGGTGCTTTGACTCATCTGACCTGGGTCCGGTGCCAGTAAAAGCAGTTCTTGGAGCACAGCTTGATACTTTTCACAGACACCCAAGCTCAGCAGAGGGAGCCACCAGATGTGGATTGCTGATAGCTCCAAACACATTGCCCAGGGCTAGTCACAGACAGCATCTGACATTGGCCTGCACCAGAGACATTCCAAAGAGGCCCAGACCAGTACACCCAGTGGCCAGCTCCATACAACAGAGCAGAATCCAATCAGCTTTACAAGCAGCATATCCACAGTGAGATATTGGCAGGCGTCAAAAACTGCTGAGGCAAATTCCACTTCATGTGATCAGCACCTGCATAGCAGCCAGCATGCTGTGTTGGTGGTTGAGCTTCACTGTCAGCCTGACTTTGGGTGAAGGCCATGTATGAATAGGCCAATAGCAATCAACACTCAATTACAATAGGAGGGCCCACACAACTGCACACAAGGAATATTTTTAGAGCAACCAGTCCTGGTGATCAGGGAGACAATGCCACTGTGTCCCACAGGTCACCTACTGCTTAAGGCCACCCTACCAAGACTGGGAGTCATAGCAGATCTACCAAATACATAGAAACAAACACAAATAGGCAGCCAAAATGGGAGACGAATAAAGCCCCAAATGAAGGAACAAGGGAATTCTCTAGAAGAGTTAAATGAAGTGGAGGTTAGCAATTTATTGGATATGGAGTTCAGAGTAATGATTATAAGGATGCTCAACAGCATGAAAAAGGATGTAGAAACTGTAAAAAAGGACCAGTCAGGAGCGAAGAGTGTTGTATCTGAAATAACACACTGAGAGGAATAAACAGCAGGCTTGATGAAGCAGAGGATCGAATCAGTGGTTTGGAAGACAAGGTAGAAAACACCCAATCAGAGCAGCAAAAAGAAAACAGACTTTAAAAAATTGAGGATAGTTTAAGGACCATATGAGGGTCAATGTGAAGCATAACAAAACCCACGTCATAGGGGTACCAGAAGGAGAAAAGAGAGAGCAAGGGATCAAGAAACTATTTGAGCCTGGCCAGGTGTGGCTCAGCGGTTGAGCATCGACCTAGGATCCAGGCAATCGTGGTTCAATTCCCAGTCAGGGCACATGCCTGGGTTGCGGGCTTGATCCCCAGTGGGGGCCATCCAGGAGGCAGCCGATCAATGACTCTCATCATTGATGTTTCTCTCTCCCTTTCCTTTCCTCTCTCTGAAATCAATAAAGATATATTAAATAAATAAATAATAAATAGTAAGCAAATAAATAAATGTAAAGGGCTGGAAAAAGATAGTTCGTGCAAATGGAATGGGGAAAAAAAGCTGGGGTAGCAATGCTTATATATGACTAAATTTTAAAACCAAACCTATAGTAGGTGACAAAGAAGGACACTATATAATGATAAAGGAATCAATCCAACAAGAGGACATAACCCTTGTAAACATTTATGCATCTAGCATAGGAGCACCTAAGTATGTAAAGCAAATCTTGATGGACAGAAAGGGAGAGATTGACAATAATACAGTTATAGTAGGGATTTTTACACCCCCTTGACATCAATGGATAGAACTTCCAGGCAGAAAATCAACAGGAGATGGCAGCCTTAAATGACACACTAGATCAAATGGATTAAATTGATACCTTCAGAGTATTTTACATGAAAGCAGCAGAATATACATTCTTTTCAAGTGCACATGGAACATTTCCTGGGATAGACCACATGTTAGACACTAAACAAGCCTATATAAATTTAAGAATATTGAGCCCTACCCAGTGTGGGTCAGTGGTTAGAGTGTCAGCCTGCGCACCCAAGTGTTGCGAGTTTGATTCCTGGTCAACCCATGGGTTGCAGGCTTGTTCCCGTGCCCCAGTAGGGGCACATGCAGGAAGCAAGCAATCAGTATGAGTCCATGTTTCTCTCCCTCTCTCTCCCTCCCCCTCTTCCCCTCCCTCCTCCCCCATCCTCCCTTCCACTCTCACCCATGGAAAAATATCCTTGGGTGAGGATTGACAAAAAAAAAGTTTTAAGAAAATTGAAATGTTATCAAGCATCTTCTCTGACCATAATACTATGAAATTTGAAATCAATCACAAGAAAGCTGAAAAACACACAAAGACATGGATGCTAAATAACATGTTACTAAACAGTGAATGTGGTAACAGTGAGATAAGGAAGAAACCAAAAGACACCTGGAAACAAATGAAAATGATAACAGCCCACAACATCTGTGGGACAAAGGGAAAGCAGTTCTAAGAGGGAAATTCATAGCATTATAGGCCTATCTCAAGAAACAAGGAAAAGCTCAAGTAAACACCCTAACTTTACACTTAAAGGAACTGGAAAAAGAACACGAAACAAAGCCCAGAGTGAATAAAAGGCAGGAAATAATAAAGATCAGAGCAGAAATAAACAAAATACAATCTAAAAATATAATACAAAAGGTCAATGAAACCAAGAGCTGATTCTTTTAAAAGACAAGATTGATGAACCTTTACCCAGACTCATCAAGAAACAGAGAGAGGACCCAATAAATACAATCAGAAATGAAAGAGGAGCCCGGCCGGGCGTGGCTCAGCGGTTGAGCATCCACCTAGGATCCAGGAGACCGAGGTTCAATTCCTGGTCAGGGCACATACCCGGGCTGCAGGCTCAACCTCCAATGACTCTCTCATCACTGATGTTTGTCTGTCTCTCTCTCCCTCTCCTTTCCTCTCTCTGAAATCAATAAAGATATATGTATATATTTAAAAAAGAAATGAAAGAGGAGAAGTAACAGCTGACACCAAAGAGATACAAAGGATTGAAAGAAAATAATACAAACAGCTATATGCCAACAAATCTGGAAGAAATGGATAAATTCTTAGAAATATACAACCTTCCAAAATGAAATCAGGAAGAATAAGAGGATCTGAATAGACATTACAACTAGTGAAACTGGAGCAGTAATACAAAAAAAAATTTTTTTAATTAAAAACAAAAAAAAAACAAAAGCCCTGGAGCTTTTCCTTGTTTCTTTCTTTGTGACTTTGCACGTGATTTTTACCAAACATTCAAAGAACTAACCTCTATCCTTCTCAAATTATTGCAGAAAATTCAAGAGGAAGGAAGACTCCCAAGTTCTTTTTACAAGGCCAGAATTATCCTAACTCCAAAACCAGATAAAGACACAAGAAAGAAAGAAAATTATAGCCCAATATCCCTGATGAACATAGATGCTAAAATCCTCAACAAAATATTAGGAAACCAAATCCAGTATTACATTAAAGAGATCATACACCATGACCGAGTGGGATTTATTTCAGGGATGCAAGGTTGATACAGTATCTGCAAAACAATAAACATGATACATCACATAAAATGAAGTATAAAAACCCCACAATCATATCAATAGATGCAGAAAAAGCGTTTGATAAAATTCAGCACCTATTCACGATAAAAGTTATAGTCTAGGTTGTTTCAAACAAGCACATGTAGAGAAAGAAATTAATTTATCTTCTATTTTTTAGGTCAAAATTACATTATTATGGGCCAAGTGGGTGAGGACGGGCGAGGCAGAATCATGCCAAACAGTTTTGTCATGCTGTTGAAGACCAAGAATCAGAAGTTCCTGACTGCCTTGGAAAACAAGCAGTGTTAACAGTGAACTGTGTCAATTTAAGCCTCATTCTGTCATTGCCTTTGAAAGGTCTATTTTTCTCAGCATAAAAACAACCTTATAATACTAAACATTGAGCATTCAGAAAGATTTACTCTTCACAGAGGTAGGTGTGAGACCTCCAGTGTTGCTGCTGGGAGTTCCAGGCCTGCACCGAGAGAAGCAGACACCATAGTGTGGTGACAGGAAAGGAACGGCATCGAGCGTTGACAGTTTGGAAGCAGTTTATTTATACATCTCTGTAAAAGGGTATTTGAGAAATGAGTTTTGTGAAGATGTAAAAAAAGATTTTATAAGTGCAATACTTGCTCCAGGGTGTTATATTCTTTTCTTGCATTTTTAAATTGATGCTTAATAAAATATTTTTAAACAATTATGTAACCGCCATTGCACTACTTTTGTATAAAGTGGGTCACTGTAAAGGATGCTTCCTGCAGTTTACCTAGAAGGCTGTTTTTGTAAGAATTTACACTTTGCTAAAAGACTTAGTGTCTGAGACCTTTGGGGATTGGTGGATCCAGTAATGTAAACAGAAAACGTGATCGCTAGGATGGTGTCCCTCAGTGATCTAGTTCAACTCCTTCATTTCGTAATAGAAATTGAAGCTCAGATATATTTAGTGACTTGTCCAAACACACCTCTCCCATGGGACAGAGCAGGCAATCAAGCTTGGAAGCCCTAATTGCAAACCCAGTGCCTTCAACGCCATGAGAAGAGACCCTCACTGCCCCAGAGGAAAGCCCTCTTGTCCTGACTTACAAAGTCTGGTCCTTGTTTTCCTAGCCAAAATCATACTTGCTCATTTTATAGGACTTGGAATGAGAAGTGAGCCTGGCGCCCCTATCCTGCTCATTCCCAGTTAACTGGATCAGGCTGTGTCTGCTAGAATGCACTCTGCTTTAGAAAAATCTATTTTCACTCAGTAGTGGAAGAATTTAGAAGTGATTCCCCATTGTTTTCAGAAGGCTGCTTAAAATGCCACTGTATCTGCAGTGGGTGTAGCCCTCAGCCCTCAGGAGGTTGCCTGCCAGGAGCTGTGGGAAAGGGACCATCCCTGTGCAAAGAAGACAGAGCATTAGGGATGAATGAAGACTTTGAGTCACAAAGTCTCCCATAGTAGAAGCAAAGTTTTAGAAACAAGGGAAATATTTTTTGGAATATGTTCAAGTATATGCTACTTGAAACAGGTATCTAAAAATAAGGACACAGAAAAGTTGAGAAGGAAAGGATAGAAATGGATGGCTATACCTACAGGAAAAGATTAACAAAATTGATGCGGCTTTATTAATATTAGAAAAAATAGACTTTCAGGTGTTACTTAGGATGAAGATTACAAGGAGATATAACAATTATTTGCATACAGCTAATAACATCCTGCAAAATATATAACTAAATCTGGTATCGTATATAAGGAACTTGACAAGTTTATCATCATAGTGGGAGATTTTAACACTTTTTTTCTCAGTAGTTGACAGATTTAAAAGAAAAACACACAAAGATATAGGAGATTTGAACCACAGAGTTAACTAGATCGTCCTGATGGGGAGAACAGACTCTCAGTATGGAACAATTTCAGAACTCGCCCACTTACTGCACCAGGAAACAAATCCCAACAAATTTCAAAGAACTGGTAATGTACAGACATCCTTCAACAACAAGGAGTAATTAGAAATTAATAACAAAAGAAAGATAAGGAGAAGCGATATTGGAAATTGAGAAATATGCTTTTATTTTTGTTTCCCCCCTTTTAAAAATTTTTTTAAAGAATTTTATTTTATTTTTAAAATTTATCTTTATTGTTGAAAGTATTACAGGTGTCCCATTCCCGCCCCCCCCCCCATTGACCTCCTCCACCTCGCTCCCACTCTCTCCCCAGGCCTTCACCCCATTATTGTGTCCAGGGGTTATGCATATGTGCATATAACTTCTTTGGTTAATCTCTTCCCACCCCCTACCTCCCTTCCCTCTTCCCTCCGAGATACATCAGTCTGTTGCATGCTTCATTGTCTCTGGGTCCATTTTGTTTGTCAGATTCTTTTGTTCATCAGTTTCTTCTTAAAGAAGACACTAATATTTCATGTAGTACTGGCTTGGTGGTGATGAACTCCTTTAGCTTTTTTTTGGTCTGGGAAGGTCTTTATCTGACCTTTGATTCTAAATGACAGTTTTGCTGGGTAGAGCAATCTTGGTTGTAGGTTCTTGCTTTTCATCACTTTGAATATTTCTGGCCACTCCCTTCTGGCCTGCAAAGTTTCTGTTGAGAAATCAGCTGACAGTCGTATGGGAGCTCCCTTGTAGATAACTCACTGCTTTTCTCTTACTGCCTTTAAGATTTTCGCTTGGTCTTTAACCTTTGGCATTTTAATTATGTCTTGTTGTGGGCCTCTCTGGGTTCCTCTTGTTGGGGACCCTCCGTGCTTCCTGGACTTGTAAGTCTATTTCTTTCCCCAGGTAGGGGAAGTTTTCTGTCATTTTTTCAAATAGGTTTTCAATTTCTTGCTCTCTTTCTTCTCCTGGCACCCCAATATTACGAATGTTGGGCCTCTTGAAGTTGTCCTAGAGGCTCCTTATACTATCTTCATTTTTCTGGATTCTTTTTTCATTTTGCTCTTCTGGTTGGATGTTTTTTGTTTCCTCATGTTCCAAATTGCTGATTTGATTCTCAGCATCCTGTACTCTACTGTTGAATCCCTGTCAATTATTCTTCATTTCAGTTTGTGTAGCCTTCATTTCTGACAGGTTCTTTTTTATGTCATTGATGATCTCACTAGTTTCCTTAATAGTCTTACTAAGATCCTTGAGCATCCTTATAACCATTGTTTTGAACTCTGTTTCAGTAACTTGCTTGGCTCCATTTCATTAGGTCCTTTTCTGGAGATTTCTTCTGTTTTTTCATTTGTGAAATGTCTCTTTGCCTCTACATTTTGGCTGCTTCCAGGTGTTTGTTTCTATGTATTAGGTAGAGCTGCTATGTCTCCTGGCATTTGTAGAGTGGCTTTGTGTAGTAGGTGTCCTGTAGGGTCCAGTGGCTCAGCCTCCCCAGTCACCTGAGCTGGGCCTTCTAGGTGCTCCCGTGTGTGGGCTGTGTGCACTGTCCTGTTGTAGTTGAGCATTGGTTGCTATTGGCATCAATGGGAGGAACTGACCCCCAGGCCAACTGGCTGAGAAGACCAGCTGCAACTACAGCTGAAAAGCTTTTGTGCTGGAGACACCCCTATGGAGCAGGATTTACTTTAGTGGAGCTTTGGTGTTCACCAAGTCCTCCCCTTGAGTGTGTCACTCATGAATGTGGTAGTTGTAATCTGATGTTATTGGAAGCTGACCACTGGGTGCACTGTCTCTGGGGCCTCCCAGGAGGTGCAAAGTCAGCCTCTACCTGTGCCCTGCCCAGGGCCACCCAGAATGAGCTACACAACAAACCATAGTTGGCTGCTACTTGTGCTGGGCTTGGAGGTGTCCAGGAGAGGCCAAGCTATGAGCCAGTGCAGGCTGCTGCTAATGCCAGGCCTGGGGCCACTTATCAAGCCGTATGGGGCCTGCTGCTGCTTGTTTGAGAGATTTTAGGAAAGTCCTAAGCATGAGGCTCGAGAGGCTACTTGCACAGAAAAGCCCCTGGAAATGGCCTGGATGAGCCTGCAGGTGGGGAGGGGCGGGGCCAAAGGTGTGAGTCAGGTGCTGGCGATTCAAATATGGCACCTGCCTGCTGGTTGTTTGCGGGGAGGTCTCGCCAAAGGAGCAATGGCCTCTGCCAGCCCTTCTGCCTGGGAGGAAGCTGTCCCTCCACCTCCTGCCCCGACTTCAGGCAGGTTAGTTCCTCCCCAAGTGTCCCAGGTCCTTTCAAGCTGCTGCCCAGTGCTGGGGCTCAGAGGGAGCACATCTGAGTAATTCCATGTGCGGGCCCTTTAAGAGGAGCTGCTGGGGCTCCCGCACCCTTCGCCTCCCTCAGCCTCAATCCTCGCTGGTTTTCACAGCTTGAAGTTGTGGGGACTTCTCTTCCCGGCCCTGGAGACCTGGGATGGGGGCCCTGATGGGGTGCTGGGACCCCCTCGCTCCTCCGGGAAACCTCCGCTGCCGAGATGTCCTCCCAGGTTTAACCTGCAGCACCGGGTGTGGGCCTGCAGCCGTTTCTCTGTGATTCAGCCCCCATCTGCCCACATTTCCACCCCTCCTTCCAGTCTTGATGCTTTTTCAGTTCCCTGGTTGTAGGGCTTCTGTTCAGCTAGATTTAAGGAGGTTCTGAAGGATGGTGGTTCTGTATTTTTGTTGTACTTTTGATGTGGTTGCGGGAGGCAGGGGGTACCGCTGTTACCTATGCAGTCACCTGGTTGTCTCTCAAGAAATATGCTTTTAAATAACTTATGATCAAAAGGAAATTGTAATGGAAAATAGAAAATATTAAAAATGGAACAATAAAAATGCTAAATTAAAAAAAATTTTAATGTGTGGAATGCAGCTTAAATAACACTTTAAAATTTATAAACTTAAATGTCTGTTATTTTAAAAAGGGTGAAAATAATTTGTGAGTAATACAAATTAGGAAGTTAGTAAAAGAACAACAGAATAAACTTTTAAAAGGTAGGAGGAAATAAGCATAAGAGCAGAAATTGAGTAAAATAGTAATCATGAATAATGGAGAAAATTAACAAAGCCAAAAATTGGTTCTCTAAAATGACTAATATAATTGACAAAACTGACAAGATTAAGCAAGAAATGAAGTGAAAAAGGACAAGATAACAATTTAGGACTGAAAAGTGGACCTACCTACAGATGTTACAGAATCTTAAAAGGCAATAACAAGCTATTCTGAACCACTTTGTGTCAATAATTTTGAAAGCTTAAATGAAAGGCAAATTCCTAAGTGGAGCAATTTATCAACTCAGACTCAAGTAGAAATAGAATACCTAAGTAGTCCTATAACCATTAAAGAAATTTAGTAATATAAAATCTCTCTTCAAATAAAACTCCAGGCCCTGAGAGTCTGCCAAACACCTAAGGCTCAAACACTGCCAATCTAACATATACTCTTCCAGAGTATAAATAAAGAAGTAACACTCTGCAATTTTTTTCTATGAAGTGAATATAATCTTACTAGCACAACTTTAGCAGACGATAGGATCCAGTCCAATTTCACTTATGAGCATAGTTGCAAAAGCCCTAAACAAAATATTATCAAACAAAATTCAGCAAACAAAATAGGTCATGATCAGATTGGTTTTATCCCAGAAACACGATTGATTTAACTTTAGAAAATCAATGATCATACTTCACTGCATTACTAGATTTGCAATGCCAAGTAGGGAGTGTTAGGTGCAACTAAACATTTAGACTCACACTCCAGCTGAAAGTTCGCATCCTCTCAGAAACCAGTTATCTCTTGGGAGAATTCCATACGCACAGCTTCCAGACTCCTCACAGATGACATGCCTAGTTACAAGTGGTACACACTCAGAAAGGCCCAAAGGTATGGCTCCCCTATCAGCTATTTATAGTTCAATTATAGTTCCACCCAATCCAATGCAACTTACCAATCAGGGTTCATTTTTACCATAAGCAAGTTTGCCTAGCAACATAGATGATATACTGTATTGTCAGGTTACTCGGTGAGTTAAAGGTCAACTCTTAAAAGAATGGGGAAAGGTTTTGTCAAGCCCTATTCACAGCAGACTAAAGGGGAAAAATCATTTGCTCTTCATAATGCACAAAAGCATTTGATATAATTCAACATTGATTCATGACAAAGTAAACCCCAAGCGAACTATGAATAAAAGGGAAATTCCTTAAACTGACAAGAAAACCTGCAGCAAATTTCATACTTAATGGTGAAATGTTGAAAACATTTTCTTAAGATCAGTGAAGAAAGAATACCTGAAATCAACATTTCTATTAAAAATTGTACTGCAGACTCCAGTTAATGTAATAAGGCCAGAAAAAGAAATAAATTATATTGGACAGGAAGAAATAAGATTATTATAACTCAAAGATGATATGATTTTTCAAGTTCAAAACCCAAAGTAACCTGCAGGCGATTAGAATTAATAAAGTTTCACAATTTTGTCCCCTAGATGTATGTGTATGTGTGTGTATACACACACACACACACATCTTAGCCCAAGGACAAACTTTTGAAGTTTAATCCATTGAATAGCCTTTCTAATGAAGAGAGAGAGCGATACAGAGACACACTGAGAGAAAGGAACCTCTAGATTGTTTATAGCAGGATGGAGAAAATGGAGCTTACCTGTTAATCATCTGGTTAGCTGAAACAGTTCTTTTTTTAACATAGATTTACCTCCGACATAAACCTATTGTTTTCCCTCTTGTATTACTGTAATTTAATTTAATCAGAAATTGTGGCTCTTAAAAAATGATTATTTTGAAAGCATGTAACTAGCATATAAAATTTTTCCTCAATAATTTTGAGTTGCATATCTTAAATATTTACTTCAAACTGGGGGTAGAGGGAGCAGAAAAACACATGTGAAATGATCAAATGAAGGGAAACACTGTAATTGGCAATTCTTCAAATAACACAACATGTTCATGAATGGGGAAGTGATGCCCAAAAACTAGCAAATTAACTTGCATTTGAGAAATTCAGAGTAGCCATTATCCCTGGTACTATTAATATATACTTAGTATAATTCTGAATAGTTAGACCCAACTGATTTTTTAACAGTGGGGAATTGTAACCCACCCACCATTCTCTTGACATTGTTTCTGTCAATGCTGACTCTGACTAATATGTAGCTTGTAGATAGACAGCAAGTTTGTATAAGAATCCTAGGAACTAACTTCAGAAGACACAGACTCTGACCTTCAGTCATCCCAGCTCTAGTAGAATTGCTGGCCTTCAACCATAAAACCTGGGTGAGGAAGAGCAGGATGATGCACACCAGACCATCACTTGATAGTTTGGAGGTCCTTATCAGAATGGACTGTGCTGGCCCACATGCAGAGAATTTTCAACCCCCTCCCCTTGACCTCTGTTCCTATTTCCCTCTCCCTCCATATAAAAACTCCTGCCTGCACTGAGATGCTGAAATGGGCTTTAGACAAGAGTCCCCCATCTTCTCAGGTCGCCGCCACTTGAATAAACCTCTTTCCTTTTTTCACTAGCACCTGTCTCACAAGTTTGGCTTTCATGGCAGCAGTCAGCTGAACCTTGGTTTTGGTTACAGTTTTGGCAAGCCAGCCAGGAGCAAGCATGAGCCCCTCCCCCATAAGTCCCTGGACTTTAGAGGGGGTTTCCCAGGCTGCCTGTGGCTGACCAATACCATGAGAGAACTTGGAAGTCCCTAGCAACTGCTGACTGATTTTACTCAGGGTCTGTCTTTCTCTGTCTCAGTACTGGCTGCCTGCTATGCCCAGCTGGGGGAAGGAAATGGGTTGTTGGCAGGCTGAATTAAAGCTAGGGCTTTAATTCATTTTGAGTTTATTCTTGTGTGCAATGTAAGAAAGTGGTATAGTTTCATTCTTTTGCATGTATCTGTCCAATTTCCCCAACACCATTTATTGAATAGACTATCTTTTGCCCATTTAATTTTTTTGCCTCCCTTGTCAAATATTAATTGACCATGAAGGCATGGGTTTATTTCTCGGCTCTCTATTCTGATCCATTGAGCCATATGTCTGTTTTTATGCCAATACCATGCTGTTTTGATTACTATGAAACTATACTTGTACAGGTTTATATCAGGTAGCTTGATTCCTCCAACTTTGTTCTTCTTTCTCAAGATCGCTGTGTGGTTCCATATAAATTTTTGGAATATTTGGCTTAGGTCTGTGAAATATGCTATTGGTAACTTGATAGGAATTGCGTTGAATCTGTAGATTTCTTTGGGTAGTATGGATATTTTAATGATGTTAAGTCTTCTAATCCATGAACATGGTTCATGCTTCCACTTATTTGTATCCTCTTCAATTTCTTCAGTGTCTTATAATTTTCTTTTTTAAAAAATATATCTTTATTGACTTCAGAGAGGAAGGGAGAGGGAGAGAAAGAGTTGAAACATCAATGATGATTGATCTGCTGCCTCCCGCACACCTCCAACCGGGGACTGAACTGCGATCCCCCAGATTCCAGATTGATGTTCAACCACTGGGCAACGCCTGGCCAGGCAGTATCTTATAATTTTCTGAGTACAGGCCCTTTACGTCCTTGGTTAAATTTATTCCTAGGTGGGTTTTTTTTTGGTTTTTGAAGCTATTGTGAATGGGATTGCTTTTTTAGTTTCCCTTTCTGAGAGTTCATTATTGATGTATAAAAATGCAACTGATTTCTGGATATTTATTTTATATCCTGCTACTTTACTGAATTCACTTATCAGTTCTAGAAGCATTTTGATGAAATCTAAAGGGTTCTCTATACACAGTGTCATATCATCTGCAAATAATGATAGTTTTATTTCTTCCTTTCCAATTTGGATGACTTTTATTTCTTCTTCTTTTCTGATTGCTGTGCCTAGGACTTCCAGTACTATGTTAAATAAGAGTGGTGAAAGTGGACATCTGTCTTGCTCCCAATCTTAAGGGGGACGTTTCTAGTTTTTTCCCATTGAGTATGATGTTGGCTGTGGGTTGGTCATATATGACTTTTATTACGTTGAGGTATGTTTCCTCTATTACCATTTTGCTGAGAGTTTTTTTTATCATGAATGCGTGCTGGATTTTATCAAAGCTTTTTCTGCATCTATTGATATGATCATATGGCTTTTATCCTTTACTTTGTTTATGTGATGCATCACGCTTATTGTTTTGCAGATATTGTACCAAACTTTGCATCCCTGGAATAAATCCCACTTGACCATGGTGTATGATCATTTTAATGTATCACTGGGTTTGGTTTGCTAATATTTTTTGAATATTTTAGCATTTATTTTTATCACTGATATTGGCCTATAATTTTCTTTCTTTGTCCTGTCTTTATCTGGTTTTGGAATTCAGATAATGCTGCCCTCATAAAGTTAGCTTGGGAGTCTTCCCTTCTCTTGAATGTTTTGGAATAGTTTGAGAGGGATAGGTTCTTTGAATGTTTGATAAAATTCACCTGTAAAGCTATCTGGTCCAGGGATTCTGTCACTGGGAGGTTTTTCTGTTTGTTTTTTTAATTACTGCTTCAATTTCACTTGTAATCTGTCTGTTCAGATTCTTTAATTCTTTCAGATTTAGTTTTGGAAGACTGTATGTTTATATGAATTTATCCATTTGGTCCAGATTGTCCAATATGTTGACATATAGTTGTTTGTATTATTTTCTTTCAATCCTTTGTATCTTTGGTGTCAGTTGTTACTTCTCCTCTTTCATTTCTGATTTTATTTATTTGGGTCCTCTCTCTTTTTGTCTTGATGAGTCTGGCTAAAGGTTTGTCGATCTTGTTTATCTTTTCAAAGAACCAGCTCTTGGTTTCATTGACCTTTTGTATTGTATTTTTAGACTGTATTTTGTTTATTTCTGCTCTGATCTTTATTATTTCCTGCCTTTTATTCACTCTGGGCTTTGTTTCTTGCTCTTTTACAAGTTCCTTTAAGTGTAAAGTTACATTGTTTATTTAAGCTTTTCCTTGTTTCTTGAGAAAGGCCTGTAATGCTAAGAATTTCCCTCTAAGGACTGCTTTCCCTTTGTCCCACAGATGTTGGGTTGTTTTGTTCTCATTTGCATTTGTGTCAAGGTGTCTTTTGGCTTCTTCCTTGATATCACTGTTAACCCATTCATTGCTTAGAAACATGTTATTTAGCATCCATGTCTTTGTGTGTTTTTCAGCTTTCTTGTGATTGATTTCAAGTTTCATAGTATTGTGGTCAGAGAAAATGTTTGATATGATTTCAATTTTCTTAAATTTATATGGACTTGTTTTGTGTCTAACATATTGTTTACTCTAGAAAATGTTCCATGGACACTTGAAAAAATTGTATCCTCTTATTGGATAGACTTCTTTACCATTATGTAGTGTTCTTTTTTGTCTTTTACCATAGCCTTGGTTTTAAAGTCTTTTTTTTATATGTAAGTTTTGCTACCCCAACTTTTTTTTTTTTTTCTTCATTCCATTTGCATGAAATATCTTTTTCCATCCCTTTACTTTTAGTCTGTGTGTATCTTTCGTCCTTAGGTGGGTCTCTTGAAGACAGCATATACATGGGTCTCGTTTTCTTATCCACTCAACTACCTTATGTCTTTTGATTGGAGCATTTAATACATTTACATTTAGTGATTATTGACAGGTATTTATTTATTGCCATTTTAACTATGTTCCTCTGTTTTGTTTTTTTCCTTTTCCTCCTTCTTATTCTCCTTTATGTTAAAGCAGGCCCTTTAACATTTCTGTAATTCTGTTTTGCTGGTAACAAACTCCTTTAGCTTTTTCTCATCTGGGGTGCTCTTTATTTCTCCTTCATTTTTAAATGATAGCCTAGCTGGGTATAGTAGTCTTTGTTGTAGGTCCTTGTTTTTCATCACTTTAAATATTTCATGCCACTCCCTTCTGGCCTGAAATGTGTCTGTTGAGAAATCAGCTGGAAGTCTTATAGGCGCTCCCTTATAGCTAACTGACCACCTTTCTCTTGTGGCTTTTAAGATTCTCTGTTTTTAAATTTTGCCGTTTTAATTATAATGTGTCATGGTGTGGGCCTTTTTGGGTACATGTTGTTTGCCACTCTCTGCACTTCCCGGATGTGTATGTCTTTTTCCTTCACTAGATTAAGGACGTTTTAGACATTTCTTCAAATAGATTCTCAATTACTTGCTCTCTCTCTTCTCCTTCTGGTACCCCATATGACAAGAATATTGTTATGCTTCATGTTGTCCTAAAGGTCCCTTAAATTTCCCTGTTTAAAATTCTTATTTCTTTTTGCTGCTCTGATTGTGTGTTCTTCCTACCTTTTCTACAAAATCACTGATTTGATCCTTTGCTATTGAGCCTGCTGTTTCTTTTTTCCAGTGTGTTCTTTATTTCAGATATGGCATTCTTCATTTATGACTGGTCCTTTTTTATGGTTTCTATGTCCTTTTTCATGTTATTAAGGATCCTTATAAGCATTACTCTGAACTCTATATCTGATAAATTGCTTACCTCCATTTTATTTAGCTCTTCTTCTTGAGAATTATCTTGTTCTTTCATTTGGAACCTGGTTATTTGTCTCCCCATTTTGGCTGCCTATTTGTGTTTGTTTCTATTTATTATGTATATCTGCTATGACTCCCAGTCTTGGTAGGGTGGCCATGAGATCTAGTCACACAGTCTATCTGATTGCCTGAGTTGGATTCTATAAATGTCCCTTGTTTACATTATGTGGGCCCTCCTTTTGCACTTGAATCTTTATTGCTGTCGGTCCTTTCACGGCTGGGATCCATTCTCAGTCTGGCTGACAGTAGGCTCAACCCCCAGGCGCTGTCCACAAGACACTTAATGAGCCTCTGGCTATAGTCCTCAGCAGGGTGTAAGCTCCACAGAGTGGAGCAAGAGGGATTCCAGCAAATGGGGCTATTGCTTTCCCCCAAGCTACTGCTGCATGGATGGGAAAGCTCTGCTTGAGAAAGATGGCTTCTGCAGTATGGGGAAATGACTCAGCTCAGGGATCCTGCTGACTGACCTCTCAGCTCTCTTCCAGAGCCACCAACCACATACTCCCCTCACACAGCTCTAATCCACTCTGCCTTCCCTCCTCCAGAACCTTGGATGAGTGGCTGTGAATGAAATTTTGTGTGTTGGCCCTTTAAGAGTGTGCTAGTATATCTAGCAGTCTTTCCCTTGCTGATAGAAACCTTGTTACCTTTCACAACCAGATGTCAGGTGGGTGCCTTTCCTGTTTCTACTGCTTTGGGCTCCGAAGCCTGGCTTGGTATTTAGACCCCACACTTCTCAGGGGTAGCCCCCTGCAGCTGACATATTCCTCCGATACTTCATCTGCTGCCCATGAGTGCCTGGCCAGCTTTCTCATGCCTCTGCACCTCCTACCAGTCTTGATGTGGCCTCCTCTGTAAGTCCTTGGTTATAAGGCTTCTCTTCAGCCTGTCTTCAGTTGGTTATTCAAGATGATTTTTCTATACTTTCGTTGTAATTCCAGTTTGGTCCTGGAAGCAGGTGAGTGTAGCTTTCACCTAATCCACTGCCATCTTGCATCTCCTTCTGACTTATTCTAAAATATGAATTTCTGAAAATAAATTATCAGGGGTCATACTTTAAAAATATATACAAATTTATAAAACTCTAAGAAACAACTGAATTCATAGAAATACTGGCAAAAATCAGAATGAACAAGAATTAAGACTGAATAAATTGAAGATTATTATTCTTATGACTGTTCAAAATATTGCTGATTTTTAAAAAATCTTGTTTATTTTCTTAGAGCAGTTTGATAAATTGTACCTTGATAAGCAATATTAAATCATTTATTTTTTTCTCCCTACTTGATCCCTGCAGAATTTAAAAACTCTTAATGAGTATCATTATTTTCACGGCAATATGTTTGTTTGCATGAACCCAGTAGGAGTGTGATTTCTTCATCACAGAGACACTGAGAAGTGACAAGGGGCTCAGTCTGTCCTCATGGGTTCCAGCTTGTCCTTGTTTCCTCCACTTTACATGGATCGTCCCTTCCCAACTGCCTACCCCGTGAACTCCAAGTTCCAGCACTAGATGCAAAAACAACCTCATGGAGAATGTTTAACTGATTCCAATTGTGTAATGTGAATCCCTGTAAACCAATCACTACATAAACACACATGGTGTTGTTAATGCCCTAGCTGTTCTTTCTCTGATTGCTCTGATGATACAATTCCCTTTTCTTACCTGGGTAGATGTACAATATGTTAATTCATTTACTAGTTGCTGGACATTTCACTGTTCTTGGTTTGGGATGACATTCACATACAGGTCTGTGTGTGAACATATTTCAAAATATGGTATGTATAAAAATAACAATAGCTAAAAATATTAAATGTGGATTTTTTCTGTCCAACCAAACAGCTGATTGGAGATGAGAGCCAATCAGGGCTGCACTGGAAATTTAAATTGGGTAAAGATTAGACATCGTGTTAGGCAGGTGTTCTTTTTCCCCCATATAGTTACTTTCTATTGAATTTGTTACTGTTACAGAGTTCTTGCACTGCCAAACCACGCCTGAGAATTCAAAGACAGAAATAGTACAATGGACAGCCTCTCACCCATCACACCATATATTAAAACTTGATTCAGGTGCATTTTGTTAATTTCACAATCTTTTAAAAAGTTATGAGTTGGTTTTAAATCCCCTGCAGGTTTTGAGTACAGTGTGCCATTAAATAAGTCCCACATGCGCATTCCAGTTCATTCTTCAATAACATAACCCTCAACAACATTTTCCTGGAAAAAAATGCATACTTTTCAGGGAAAATATGTGGCTCAGGGTCCAAGAGATTCGTTAAGATTTTTGGTTCCCAAATGAAGTCTTCAGTTTAATCAAGAATCCCTTGTTTCTCTCTTAATCATCCGACCCCTCCTTGGCTTGCTCAGCTACTTACCAAAACACAGCAGAAGGCAGGCATCCTGCATGGCGCCTCTAAGACACCCACTACTGCCCAGAAATGGCTGGCAGGTCCTGTCAGGAGATCCTGTAAGACGCCCCCCCCCCCCCCAGTATGATTCCTGCATTGACCCTTTTATCAAGGCTAAGCTCCCACAGCCCTAGCTGGTTTGGCTCAGTGGTAGAGAGTTGGCCGATTCCAGCCAAGGGCATGTACCTGTTTCAGGCTCAGTCCCTGGCCCCTGTCCGGCATGTGCAGGAGGCCACCACCATCCACGTGTCTCTCTCGCATCAGTGGGAACCCCCCCCCCCCCAAAAGCAGTGGGGAAGATATGCTCGGGTAGGAGTAAAGAAAAGACTGAGCTCCCACAGAAACAGGCTCCCGCATCAGGGTAGTTTTTCTCACCCTGCCAGGGGCAAGTCTGCAAGTCCTGCCACGTGGCAAAGGGATTTATTACAGAGAAACACACTTTGCATTACGTGGTCACACAGCACTTTGAAACATTTCTATTGAACCAAAGATATAAAACTAGGAAATTACCAAACTATCTCATTAGATAGAAACTTTCCAGGCATCCTGGGTATTTTTCTGAAATCCCTTCTAAGGACTAAGATGACAGAGTTGAAGCTGTGATCGCTGGAAACAGGAGCTCCGTCGCCCGCCCCTCCCCGACGGTAGGTGAACAACATGGAGGCTCACCCGGAGGCCGGGACCGCTGCCGGGGCGGCCGCTGAATCTGCAGAACGCCCAGGAGTGTAAAGGCCTGGGCGCAGGTGCACCGGGAACGGCCAAAGGGCCTGGAGACCCACGGAGCCCGCGGGGCGCGGGCGGAGGTGCTGCGGTCGCGCTGTTTGCCGGCAGCAGCTTCGCCGTCGGGCCCGGGCGCGTGCAAGGCTGCGGCTCACCCTCGGGACCGGCGGCTTCCCGGGCATTTCACGCATCTGGCGCACGTTTCAGGTCGCCGCGCCGAGCGCGATGCTCCGTCACGGAGCTTCCCGGTCAAAGCAGAAAAGGCCTTTATGCGGCGCGCGGAGACTGCGCCACCCGCACGGCGTCTCCTAGGGGGGCCCCCGCCCCCGCGGGCCCGGCCTTCGCCGCGGGGTGGTCGCCGCAGGCCGCGGGGCGCTGCGGGGGGCGCCCCTGCCCCGGGCGTCCTGCCCCGCTCAGCGCTCCGCCCGCGGGCCCGGGACGCGCCGGTCGAGGCCGCTTAAACCCCCGCCTTCGGCCCCGCCCGGGCCCGGGCCGACCGCAGGGCTTCGGGAGGGATCCGGCGGCGCGGCCGCAGCACGCGGCGCCTCCAGGAGCCGCCCCGCCGGCCGCCCGGGGAGCTCGGCCCCGGCCCGAGGCGCTGGAACGGCCGCCGCTGCCTCCGCGCGCCGTGGTTCGGGATCGGGCTGGAGGAGGGCGGCCCCGCGGTCCACGCGCCACAGCCGCGAGCCCCGAACCCGGCGCGCGCGGAGCCGCCGGGACGCGCTCCGGCGGCACAAAGGGCCTGTGGCCACCGGCGGGCCAGCGGCGCCTCCCTGCCTCAGGGTCGCGGAGACGGTTCCTGGTCCCGGGAGCGGCTGCTCCTGACGTTCCCGCGGAGCGCACCGGCGTCCAGCTGACGCTGAGGGCGCGCTGTTTGTTTTTAAATATCTTTACTGGCTTCGGGGGACAGAAACGCGGGGGTGAGTCACCGACGGGCCGCGCCCCGCCCGCCCGCTGGGATCAGCCCCGCGCCCCGCGCCCCCGCCGCCTCGGCCCCCGCGCGCCGCTCTGCGCCGTCTCCCTCCTTCATTTTTCACTGAAGGTTTTTGGAGACGGAGCGAGAGCCGTCAGGAGACCCGCCAGCCCCCGGCCTGGGCCCCGCGGGACCGCCCTCGCGACCTCTCGCGCCCGGGACACGCTCCCACCCGGGGAGGCCCGTCCCGTCCCTCCGGCGGGGACGCGCCCCGGCTCCGCCCCCCCCCCCCCCGGGGCCGCGGCGGGCTCGGGCTCTTGGGAGCGGGATCGCGCCGACTCGCCGAGGCTGCCGCTGCTGCGGGGACGGTGCGGGATCCCGCCCACCGCAGCCTGGGGGAGAAGGGCCGCGCGGGAGCTGGACAGGCGGTCACGGCGGGTGGGGACGTTGCCGACAGACGCCCCCCGACCGGGCAGCGCGCGGACGGCGCTGGAGGGCGCGCGGCGTGGCAGCGAGGCGGGGGCGCGAGCGCGCGAGACAGTCTCGGGCCGAGCTCCGCGTCGCCGCCCGCAGCGTCCGAGGCCCACCCGAGCCGAGTCCGCTCGGGCCGAGCGCTCCGCGGGCCACCTTCAGAAACGAGGCGGCAGGACGGGGGGCGGGAGAGGCACAGCTGCAGGGCCGGCGGCCCGAGGCGGCCCCCTGGGGACCAGCTGTGTGGCCGCCACAGGTCCCTTCGCAGCAGCGCCTCCCAGGGGCGGACGGCCGGCTCGCAGGGCCGGGGGAGCGGGGCCGCCTCCCGGGGCGGGGCCGCGGGGCGAGGCTGGGGCGAGGCCGGGGGAGCGGGGCCGCCTCCGGGGCCGGGGCCGGGGCCGCGGGGCCGAGCCGCCGGCGCGCGACTGAGGCGCTCGTCCTGGCCGCGGCCCTTTTCCGGACTGATCTTAAAGGCATTAAAATATTTCTTGCAAGAGTTTGTTGCCCTGCGTGACCCCTGTATGCATTTGTGCGTTGCAACTTATTACTGTCAGAGATCTGTGGACAGTTTATTTTCATATTGAATCATGTTACTTTTGTAATTCAAGCACGCAGCTGGGTTGTCAGTTATTCCCTTTTAATACAATGTAACAGTAGAGTTTTAAAAAGTTACATGTATTTGCCACTGGAGGTAGGGAGGGGAACAGAGGGGTCTGAGGTTGATGTTTCCCATTTAGATCTTTCTTACCATGATTTAAAAAACAAAACAAAACTAGTTGCATACTTTAAAAGAGTGAATTTGATGACAGGAATTATCTCTCAAAAAAAGTAAATAATACAATGGACAGACTGTCAATTTAAAATCCAATGTCAAGTTTTATTCACCTTTCTTCTGACAATATGCTGTTATTCAAAATATACCTCATAAGTAATCCATGCACGCAGTAGGCACCCATACATATTTTTATTTCATAATTAGGTATTTTTTAGAATGACTAAAAATCCTGATGTAAAATCCCAACTGGGGAAGTGCATAATCCCATTGTAGACAAAATATATAACTTTACAATAAACATTTTTATAAGAATTTGCCCCAAAGGGGGAACACTTACAATTTGGAAACTAAAAACCAGAAAATCAAAAGCAAGATGACGCCCAAGACTAGTGTGTTCAATGTCCCTGGATAGTTGTGCTTCCAAGCTAGTACCCCGTGGCCTTAAGACCCCATGACATTCAGTGACGAAGGCAATTATATTCCTAATAGCCTCTTAACTGGAAATGTTGCAAGAATATATATAAGCAATAGCCTGTGGAAAAAATTTAACTACATCCTTTGCGTGAACATAGGAAAAAATTTTTAATATATATTTTGTTCTCTAATTTAAAAAATCAATACTTTTCATCTTAAGCAGCAAGAATGATCCACAGGCCAGCAGGAAGCACTTTTGCGGAAGCTGCGTAAAGTTCTGTGGAAAATACTTTGGGAGCAAAGCTCAAGAACCTTAGTTCAAATGTAAAACAGATCCTTGCATTAAGGGGTCTTCCAATGTTTACAAAAATAAAACAGGCTGTGACCACACAGGATACAGAAATACCTTCTAAATCCTTATTTCGGGTTAGCTTTATAACTATGAACATTCGTTCCAACCTGGAAAAGAATTACCGCACTTTTATAATAAGGAAAAATTGAAACCACTCAGCGCCTAACCTTACAGAAGTACCTGTGCAAACCTATACACATACAGAAGTACCCTATAGCTACAAATAAAAAGTCTACTAACTATAGTTTTCAAAAAAGATATGATTCTATAAAAATTAACGTGTGGACTGTATCAATACATGGAAATGTATATATAAAATACTATTACGTGAAAAAAGCAAAATTAAAAATATAGTGATTACAAACCATGTAAAAATAATATATATTACAATAACAAAACTGAAGTGAATTTAAATGTATAGAGACATAAATAGATTCAAATATTCATTAAGGTTGTTTCTTTGTTACTTAGAATTATAATAAAATAAAAAATAGACTATTGTTTTACATGAAACTATACTCCTAAACAATAAACACTATATTATATGTGAAGTCCTAAAACAGAGATTTTATAAACTGTGACTTCAACATTTCAAGTTATTCCATGGACAGAGATCAGCCCACATTTACTGGTCTTCATTTATAGAACTTTCTGGCAATGAGTACAATTATAACTACTCTTCTTAACATAAAAAGAAAAAACTTTAGAGCATTATTCCAATAAGAAAACCAAGCAGCATACTCACAAAACCTATCTACTTAATCTATTTTGCTTTGCAAAAAGCTACCAACAGAGGGTTTTAAAAAACTAATTAATTCTATATACATATTTTACATAACACATTTATGCTACAAATATTTTAAAGAATGGCTTTTACATAATTCCTTATTTCAATATATATCTTATTGATTTAATTGCGAGTTATGCAAATATAGTCTTTCAGATTACTGAAAATTATCCTCTATATGACTTAAAAAATGGTTAATTTCTTGGATAAAGCACAGCATATTTAGAAGTCCGAAAGCCAAGCAAATCCCTGATTTCATTTCGGAACTCGGCCAGGTCCTGGCGCAGCTCGTTCAGATTCTCCACAGTGGCCTGGTCCGAGCTCTGCATCCTCTGGCGCGTGGACGTCAGGTAGCGGTGCGCCAGGCAGCACATCACTTTCTGGTAGTTCTCATCTCGCTTCTGTTTCAAGTCCCTCCACTCCTTCAACACAAGCCACGATACGGTACCAACAATGGGAACAGGCGATATTTAAACGAGGCGGGTTTTTAAAAAATATTCACAGATACAAACACATACCTTCTAATGCTTTATTAAACTACACTTTCGCCACTCTATAAAACAACCCTCAACACTTGTTTAAAACAAATACAGCCTGCATATTTGTTTCATTCATTCACCTGTGTGCTTATTTTGATTCAAAAATAGTCACAGGCATCCTCAGTTTATAGGAGAAATCAGCAAACTATGACCCACACACAGGTCAGATTGACCCACCTCCTGGTTTTAGTGGCCTGTCGACTAAGAATGATGTTACAGATGAACATTTGTTATTAGTTTAATGACAGAGAACAGCAATTTCTTTAAGTATTGATTTTTTTTATAGAGAAAGGGGGAGGGAAGAGGAGAGGGAGGAGAGAGAGAGAGAAAGAGAGAGAGAGAGAGAGACACTGACTTGTCGTTCCGCTCACTTAAGTACTCACTGGCTGATTCTTATATGTGCCCTGACTGGGGATCGAACCCATAACCTTGGCGTATTGTGATGGTGCTCTAACCAATTGAGTGACCCAGCTAGGGAGGGAACAGTAATTTTGAACCCCAATTAAACAAAATTAAACAAAATGTTATCCCCCCTAAAGTGGAATTCCATTCTTTTCATTAATAGATCTGTATTATAAAAACTATTACTCAATTACTGTTACATTTTTTATTTCATAATTAAAAATTTAGAGGAAATATATGTTCTTTCTTATTATATTACTACTCATATAAATCTCTGGTTTTTGTCTCAGCCTGTAAAGTCTAAATTATTTACTATCTGTCCCTCTACAGAAAAAGTTTGCCAACTTCTGGTTTATAGCAACATGTACTGAATTATTCATGTACTGAGTAACTTTCAAGAAGAACCAGAAAGATATGAGCTGATTCCAGTCAATCAGCATCTATGCTCACAGAATAGGGATTCTGAATACAAGTATTTTCCATGTTTTAAAACTGAGACGAAATTTCATGAAAAAATTGTAGCTCTATCTCTCGTTCTCAAAAGCACTTACTGAATCCTTACTTTATGTCGTATCTATGCCGTGCACTAGGGGTACAGGAGGGGAAAACTCAGACAGTCCCGGGCCTTAAGAAGCCTGCATATTTATGCCTTTGGAAACATCTGCGATCAGGAATTATGAGAATTTCTGTGTTGCAAGTCCAGTCTCTTACCTTTAAACTGTTCTGCCGTTTAACCTTGCCTTTTGATGTATGCGAGCAAATCCATTTGCTAAGGCTGCTGATCATATAGCAGATAGTCTTCGGTGAAGGAATGATGTTAAAAGGTGGGGGTAACGTACACTTGTCATCGAAGTAGCTAAGCCACAACTTTGCGCGGGCAAACTTCCACTCTTTGTCTTCATGATTCTATAAGACAAACGGAAAAGCAGAAAAGGACATGAGCGTGTGCACACGCATGCACACAGACACACTCAGACATGGGCGTGGGGAAAAGAGGGATCATTTTAAACTGTCCATGTTTCCACATCTGGTAGGTAAATATCTGGTTCAAGACTGGCTGTTAATATACATTACTTGCATTTGAAATCTAATTTTAAAATGATAATTCTTAATTCTTCCACTATTTGGTTGCCTTATCCGGTGCGTACACTGGTGTGCTCTGAAGGGAACGTAAGTGAGTGAAAGAATGAGCACTTACTGCTATCAACTGGAAGCTTTTGTGGAGCATGGCAACCAGCAGCTTGGTGAGCACAATCACAACCACCACGTTGTACGTCCCAACGATAACCGCACCAACAAAGGACTGCAGTTCCTCTCCGTAGCTAAATCTTGTGACAAAGATTGCCACATGCGCTAAGGAGAAAATATACCAGAACAAAGCAAAGCAAGTGCCAATGAACCTGTAAAGACGATTACATTTTTGTTTAAAAGAAAATTAAAGAAATTCGTTAGCAAAAATGAAGAATTCATTTATATCAACATTATGTAAAGAAAACATTGATAATCCAAGAATAATACTTTATAAAATAAATGAGGAGAACCCAACAGCACAGATATGCCTTATTTTAAACAAAGAAATAGACTCAAAAGGGAGAGAAATTATTCTTATATCCTTTCTGTCCATTCCTAACACAGCAACGCCTATGGTCCTATTAAGGCCTAATCAGATTTTCACTCCTCTGCTCAGAAGTATCAGACAGCTGTCCCAGCGCCCGAAGTCCTTCAGGGGCTCACGGGGTCCTCCATGGCCCCTCACCTTTCTGACCCCATCTCCCGGGCGCTTGGCGCTCCCGGGGCCTTGCCCTCTGCCCACAACCTCGGGCCCTCCCGTGTGACACCTCTGCTGAGCGTCTCCACGGGCCTCCCCTGGCCTCCTGAGACTGCACCCTCCCACACAAGCCCCCGCCACGCTCCCGTCACCCTCTCGCTGGGACAGGCTGCGTCTCTCATCCTTTGTCGCCTGGATGCCTCAGGGGAACAGAGGCCCCAGGAGGCAGCTCTGCTCCCTGGCGCTTCACTCCCTGGCATTTAGACGCATTCGCAGCAGGTGTCGGGTGCGTGCTTCTGACTCCCTCACTCTCATTTCCTAAGGACTCCAGGGCACCTGAGGAAGGGCTGGCGGAAACCAGGAGCACGGCCAGGGTGCCATCCCCGCCCCTGCTCTCTAGCTTAAGAATGAGGGCGACATCTGTCTGCCTCCCAGCTGGTTGTTCAAGTCCTCACCGAACGTAATTAGAGGATGTCTGTATCATGATAACAGTAAACTAGAGAAAAGTCATCCTTAAAGCTCTAATAACTGTCCATTCTAACAACCTAACAAGTGTTGCAAATGTGAGAGTCTGGTTGTCACAGTGACTGGGAAGCAGAGCTGTAACCATCCCGCACTGTACACGCCCGACGGGGAACTGCACTGTCCCTGGTGCCGGCAGCGCGCCCAGTGCCGAGGTCCCCGTTCAGACGCAGGAGGGGAGCCAGTGGCCTAAGGGGGGCCCACTATTACAGTCTTTCTTATTAAAAAGGAATTCCTTAGAGGAAATTTGAAGTTCTCGTTCTGTAGATACTAATTCATAGATAGCACGATGGAATTTCTACTAACAATTTTCAGACACTCACGAGTGGAAGGTGTCGTTGCTCTGCTGCTCACAGAAGATGCCCACGCAGTCTTTCTGTTCCTTTGGGGTGTAGCCTTTATCATACAGCTGTGTCAGCCCAATTGTGAACGAAAACAAAACAAGAAGGAACATCCCCAGAAATTTCCCAAAATCTTGAAGCATCTGTCCCATTGAAATCTGTGGAATATATTACATAGGTGTTCATAAAACTTATCAGGAAAACAAAATATTAAATAGTAAGTGACCAGGAAGACAAACATATAAGCCACAACTACTGCTTCTGTTCCATCTGGTTGAGATAGGTTAGCTCTTTTCAAACAAAACTCCAGCCACCTAACAAAAAGCCATTCTAATCAGGCCACATCTGCCAGGGATTTTACTGCTATGAAGGGAGAGGCAGGAACATGGAGATCTAAGAAGGAGCCTAGTTTGCAAGGAATAAGAGGAACATTCCTTGCTCGAATCTAAAGGGAAATAAGTGCTTATTTTTATAGCTTCTTAAATTTTGCAAATATATAATCAATATGACATAAAGTATTTTACTTAATTTTGGCAGCCAATTCTAAACCAATTCCCCAAGGACAGCAGCTCTTCCTCCAGGACTAATCTCTTTTGCTGAGATAATTGATTTTCTTTCATTTTGGGTCCACTGTAAGAAAATACTAGTGTGAAAGCCAAATGGGAGGGTCTAGTATTAACATGAGTATCTTCTGTAATGTAGGCTTAATCCAGGCCTAACGTCATTTTTCTTCAATACTTCTTCAAAACCTGGGGAATTAGTACCTTTCACAAATTTATGGTGTTTAAATTGGCATACAAATTTGGAGAATAATTTGATATTACTCTTTTGACTCAGCAATTCTCTCCCTACAAAGTCAGCCACTAGGTAGGAAATGCACAGAGGTGAATGTATCTACAAGGATTTCCACTGCAGCACTGCTAGACGCAGCAAGAAAACGAGGACATCCTACCTGTTAAACAGCAATGGCCAAACAGAATGGACAGCTAGCTGTATGTGCTGGCATAGAAAGGTATCCGGGAAATATCAAATCAAAAAATCAGGGTATATAATAGTATTATAACAGCTCCCATTTCTATTTTTTAAAGGGTATGTCAGATATATATTTTCGGATAGATATGGTATCATACGCACAGGGAATCTCTGGAAGCTTACAGAGAAACTGTCAATAATGCTCATCTATAGAAGGCAGGGCTAGGAGTGGAAGGCAGACTTTCTCACTCTGAATTTTTTTACTATATGCATTTATTACTTTTAAAGTACAAAAAGGAGTGTTTCAAAATAATCCTTCCTCAAATTTAACCAGGTCAAATTTATATAATTAAATCCAGCTTCAAATAAAGTCCCTAATTGCCTCAAGGCTTCCAAAATAACATAACACCAGTGATATAAAATGGTAAGAGCAGGCAAGTAGCCAAGCCCTCCTGCACACTGAAGTGAGCCAGCCAGCTAAGCGTGAGAGGTATGCTACGATGTCAGGCACCCCACGAGCTAGTGACTTGGCTCTGTAGCTGACAGAGGTCCAATATACTTGACTTGAGCATGTGACTGGACCCTGTGGCACTTTTCAAAATCGTACACTTACCTCACTTGCCAGATCCTGACAAAAGAAACAGGAGTTTTTAGAATTAGAAAGCTCAGAATGTGGGGGTCATCTTGGAAAAGAAATCATTTACTCAGAGCATGCATGCATAGAAGAAAGCCACACCCTACTGTAGAGAACTTAGTAAGTTATAACAGCCAGTAATTTAAGTCAGTCCAACAGTTACTGTGTTTCTATTTTTTAAAAATGTCTGTAAGTTAATCATAATATATGCTTAAATATTATGACTTAGTTCAGCAAATGATTTTTTAAAAATTATCTTTATTGAGGCATAATTTGCATAGAATAAAATGTACCCATCTTAACAGTATAGTTTGAAGAGTTTTGCAAATGTATAAACTTGTTTCTCATCACCACCGTAATCATGATACAGAACATCTGCGTTCCTCCAAAAAGTTCCTTGATGCCTTTTTGCATTTAGTATTTTCCCCACCCTTGTTCCAGTCAACCACTGATTATATGCATGTGATTGTCTAGTATAGACGAGTCTCAGCACTGAAGGATTTGGAAGTACAGATAGAATTAATATGATGTTGCAAAGCAAATCTCAGACAGAAGGCCATCTGCTGTCTGTAGAGTGTGACTGGCTCTCCTGGCTGCAGGCTCCTTGCTCCATCACACACCAAGTCTGCCTCCAGCCAGAAATGGGGGAAAACAGAGAGCAGGAGGCAGAAAACCTGGGCCTGCTGTCCAGCCTGTTAATTTTCATATTTCTTAAGTAAAACTGCTAATAAGTTAAATAAACATTCCTTCTCAGAGTAAAATAAATGTACTGTTTTTAGTGTTTGCCTTTCTCATGAATGGTTCACGTGCTACTCAAGCTGATGTCTCCTCTGTGAGGCCCACTGTGGTTGCTTCTGGTTGTTCATATTATACAAGAACTGCTATCATGCTTTCGCAGAGCAAGTCAGGAAGTTTGTGGTATTCTTATTAAATATTGTTCATCTTGATATTAAAGTTGAATTGCTCTTTAAAACTTAGTAATGTTACATTAAAACTTCTACTTTGGGACTAAATTTTTAAAATTGAAATGATAACATCATACATGGTCACTCTGAAAAGCCTATTTATGTTTACAGTGTCTACATTTTCTTTGAAGGCAGTACTTTCTGTAGTTATTTAAAGCAGTTCCTGTGTTCTATCCTATGAAGCAGGATTTACTGTAATGGAGCTTTGGTGTTCACCAAGTGCGCCCCTTGAGCGTGTCGCTCGTGCATGTGGTAGGACTGTAACCTGGTGTGGTCTGAACCGACCACCAGTGCACGGGCTCTGGGGTTTCCCAGGAGGTACAAAGTCAGCTACTGCTGTGCCCTGCCTGGGGCCACCCGTCATCAGCTACAGAGCGATCTGCAGATGGCTGCTATTTGTGCTGGGCTTGGAGGAGCCCAGGAGAGGCCAACCTGTGAACCAATGCTGGAGGCTGCTAGCGCTGGGCCTGGGGCCCCCCTTATTGAGAGTTATGGGGCACACTGAGGCCAGCTGCTGCTTGTTTTAGGAGAGCCTGAAGCCTGAGCTAGGACAGGCCATTTATATGGAAAAGTCACTGCAAACAGCTTTGGTGGGGCTGCAAATTGGGTGGAGTGGGGGGTCTCAAGGAGTCACCAGGGCAGGGTGAACAGTGTGAACTAGGTTGATGGAGACTCAGATGTGGCGACTGCCTATCAGCAGTGTGGTGGGGAAGTCTCAGCAAAGGAACAATGACCTCTGCCAGCACTGTGGTCTGGGAGAGAGCTGCCCACCCAGTTCTTGCCCTGATGCCCAACTATTTAGTTCCCCCTCTATGTCCCTGGATCCTTTCAAGCTGCTGCCCCAACACTGGAGCTTAGAGAGCGTGAGTTCAAGTAAGTCCATGCGCCAGCCCTTTAAGGGACTGGGACTCCAGCAGCCTCTGTCTCACTCAGCCATAATCCCCACTGGTTTTTATAGCCTGAAGTTACAGGGACTTCTCTTTCTGGCACTGGAACCCTGTGCTGAAAGGTCTGGTGTGGGGCTGGGACCCCTTGCTCCTCAGAGTGGAATCTCTGCAGCTGAGATTTTACTCCCAATTAAAGAAACGCCCCACATGGGTGTCGGTTCTGCGCCTTGGCCCCTCCTACCAGTTTCAGCGTAGCTGCTTCTTTAATTCCCTAGTTGTAGGGCTTCTGTTCAGCCAGATTTCAGGCGGTTCTGAATGATGGTAGTACTGTGGTTTAGTTGTAATTTTGATGTGGTTGTGGGGGGAGGCAAGTACTGCATTTACCTACTCCGCCATCCTGACTGGAATCAGTATGTTATTATTTTTTACTGGATTATCTATTTATATTTCCTAAAACTGTTGACTCGGGTCTTCTTGACTTAGCCTCTTCCCAGAAGAGCTACAGATGTGTGCACAAGGCTGCATTTGGCAGTTCCGCTGCTGTGCTCTTGTCTCTCCCAGCAGGATAGTTTGTGGGCTCCTGCTAGCCATAGCTAGCTAACAGAGAGTTCAGAATTTTGGTTATAAGGATGTTTAAGCAAATGGTTAGGGAAATAACTGAGAAAATCGATAACATAATGAAGTACCAATTTGAAATGAAGGCTACAGGAACTGAAATGAAGAATAACTGACAGGGAATCAACAGTAGAGTAGAGGACGCTGAGAATCAAATCAGCAATTTGGAACATGAGGAAGCAAAAAACACCCAGTCAGAACAGCAAAAAGAAAAAAGAATCCAAAAATATGAAGATAGTGTAAGGAGCCTCTGGGACAACTTCAAGAGGCCCAACATTCATATTATTGGGATGCCAGAAGGGGAAGAAAGAGAGCAAGAAATTGAAAACCTATTTGAAGAAATAATGATACAAAACTTCCCCTACTTGGGGAAAGAAATAGACTTACAAGTCCAAGAAGCACAGAGAGTCCCAAACAAGAGGAAGCCAAAGAGGCCCAACACCAAGACACATCATAATTAAAATGCCAAAGGTTAAAGACAAAGAGAGAATCCTAAAAGTAGCAAGAGAAAAGCAGTTAGTTACCTACAAGGGGGCACCCATACGACTGTCAGCTGATTTCTCAACAGAAACTTTTCAGGCCAGAAGGGAGTGGCCAGAAATATTCAAAGTAATAAAAAAACAAGAACCTACAACCAAGATGACTACCCAGCAAGGCTATCATTTAGCACTGAAGGCCAGATAAAGAGCTTCCCAGGCAAGAAAAAGCTAAAGGAGTTCGTCACCACCAAACCAGTATTACATGAAATGTTAAAGGGCCTTCATTAAGAAGAAGAAGAAGAAAAAGATAAAAGGGAAGGGGGAGCGGGGAGAGATTAACCAAAGAACTTTTATGCATATATGCATTACCCATGGATACAGACAACAGAGTGGTGAAGACCTGGGGTGGGGTGGGATCGGGTGGAGGGGGCAATGGGGAAAAAAAGGGGGGGTGAAACATCTATAATATTCTCAACAATAAAGATTTAAAAAAAGAAATAATAATATACTTTCTCCTTTTTAATTCTTTGTAGAAATTTATAAAGAAATTTCTAGCATGCAAACTTAGTGATACCATTAGTTTTTAGCCAGAAAAATCAATGTGAATGTAAAAATACTGTTGACTCTTGAATAAAACATTCATAAAAGATATTAGTGGCAAAATTAAATTAAAATAAGAGATGGTCTAAACCAGTGTTTCACATACTATGTTTTGGGGGAAAACAGAGACCTAAGCACGTTTCATAAAATATGGGTTTGGCTTTAAACAAATTTAAGTAATGATAGTTTGAACAATGTTAACAAGTTTCTGTACTTCTTTCTCACAGGCTTTAATGTGATAATGAACTGTGAATTCACCAAAGAAGTATATGGAATGCAGTGTGTCCCAAACTTATTTCACACTGTTATAGGACAATGAAAAGTAAGGAAAATTCCTAGACAAGTGGAATATGGAAACCAAGGCAGAAAAATTAAACAAAGCCAGAAAGCTTTGCAGGCCACATGTAGCAGGACCTTATCATGAGAACAAAGGGTTAAAACCTCTCCTTCTCACAAAACAATGCAGGAGAGGAGGGGGAAAGAAAGGGAGAGAGGAGGAGGAATCCTAATTCAACTTCTCACTAACCAGAGACTACTTAATGCAAATCACACTGGAGCTGTTAGAACATCAGGGAGGAGGGAGAAGGAGGGGTGCAGTCTTATTTCATCCCCCTGTTTAAACAGAAAAGCCAGCTGTCTCAGGATTTAATGTCAGGTGCTTCTCATAAGTTGTGGAAAAGCCATAACAAAGAAAAGGGGAGACCTTCAGCGTTAATCTATTCCAGGATATCTAGCAGAGAAATTAAAAACCACCACCACCATTTATAGACTGGAAGGTATATAAGGCAGAAACTGCACACCCCACTCACTCATCAAATTAGCTGAGAGCCCATCTGTGCCTCCTAAGCCAGATGCATAGGTTTGCTTGCCTTGCTTATTTAACAAATGTGCATGTTTTAATTTTATAAATAAATTCACTTTAACACAATGCAATTATTATCTGGAGTCACTTGTTTGAATTCATTCCAGTGAGCATGACAAGAACAGAGGTGGGGACGGCCCTCTCCCTCTGACGCAGGGGGCTGTTCTGTAACACCTCTCTGGTGTCTGGGAGGGGTACCTGCCACAACACTCCAGGAAACACTGTTGCAGGCTGACAGCACAGACCAAATCAAACCAGGTTTTCCCTCCATATTTTACATTTCATATTTCTGGAGAAGGTAATTATGCCTTTTATTTAAACTATCTCCTTTAAAGATATAAAGGAGAATCTAAATTGTCAGTAAATTTTGATTTATCAAGAAAAATAAATACTGCTCATATTTTCAGACTTCTAACTTAGAATATATGTAGAGCCAATTACCTGGCAGAATTGACCCCACCTCCTAGAAATAACCAACTACTAAAATCTGTGGGGTAAATTCAACCAATTATGAGTCCTTTCTTTAGTGTAAAGAGACTTAGGATTTAGTCCTGGACTCTCATGCATAATACACTACTTTGAACAAATCACATACCATCTCAAAAGCTCAATGTCTTTAACTATAAAATGCTATAACAAATAAGACTGGACTACATGTACTCTATGAAATTTTTTGTCTAAATATGCTATTTTCCAACTTATTACATTTAATACTTATTTGCACAATGAGAGTATTTTTTAAATTTAGCTTACATGTTTTCAAAACCATGTAGTATAAATTCTGTTTATACAACACCTCCCTTATATTTATCACTTAAAACTTTAAATGTGAGATTCACTTTGTTAAGAAGCAGATTTTTATGTCCCTCTAATGTCTGAAGTATAACTCTATTTAAAAGACATCTATGTCTGTGGACTGGGGAGAGAGGGACAATGGACTTCAGTATGGAAAGTCTGAAAACCTGAAAGCAAAGGGTTACCATTCAGACAGAAGCAAAGGAGATGAACACGCTGTCTTTTCAATTATTTTCAAAAGCAAAGGTGAGCTTCAACATCGTGAGATGACAATGCTCTAGTGACAAGCAGCAAGGTGGTAACAATAATGACCCCTACCAAATATTCTGTATGGAATTTTATTTACCTGTAACGGACCTAAGACAGAGCTTGTTGTGTACATGAAGAAGAGCCGGAGGTAACTGAGGACATTTGCAAATGCAAAAAGGCCTTCTGCCACCAGCGTGGGGTGAAACGCGTCCCAGTCCTTCCGCTCAGCGAAGTCATGAAACTGAGGAAGACAGAGCCAAAGGGAAATAAAACTTACTCCAATTACTCAAAAAACCTTTTAATTGTCTCCTTGTGGGAGATTGTTTACGTTTTATAAAGTTCTCTTCTTTTAATAGAAGTAACATTGTCTTAATGAAGTATTTCTACATTGGTGAGGCAATATCACTGCTCTATATGAGGTTTTCTCAGATATCGTTAGGTTTAAAAAAATTAAAGTTTTAAAAATTGTCATTAAACTTTTTATGAATAAATGATTGCTAGTTTTTCTTAAATTCTACAACACAAATTTGAAGTATGTTAACATGTCAATTAATTAGCTGTCATATTAAATTAGCCTAGCCCCTTGACTCAGGATTCTAGAGTGAACCATGGAAGTTCTCCCGTCTAAATGCCCAGGAGTGCACTGTTACCTAGACAGAGAGTGGACACACGTTCCAACTGCCTCGGATAGTCGCAGATTATGTACCAGTTTTCTTGGCATAATTGTTAACACTGCCCCTCCTCTTTCATTCTCAAAATACCCTGGTTTGGTTAATACATGATCTGGGCGTCCCACTTCCAGAACTAGAGACTAGTGTAAAAAACAATGATCCTTGACTCTGTATTAACTGTATATCTATGTACAACCAATTTTTATTTTTCAGTTATTTCACAATTCTGGTCACTGAACATATCTAACATGTTCCATACCACTGATTACTTAAAGGAATAGTGTTTTTTAATAAAGTAAAATGATATTAGATAACCAGTTCACCTTTTCTATAGTCTATAAATTAGTAAAAAATAAAATAAAGTAAAATAAAAAACCAGAAAATACTGTATCTTTTATAATGAATTCAATTCAGATAAACATTTTTTCTGGCAGATATAAAGATATCTAACACTACTTAACTAGCTTTGTGTTTTCATTTTAAGTACATACACATGAATGAGGTACGTAAACCTAACTCATATATAAGGAGTCAGCATTGGTAGAAAGAAAATGCCTAGACAGACCTGGATTTAACTCCAGTCTTGGCTTCTGACTGTGTGGTCTTGGGCAAGTTACTTAATATTTCTGAGCTTCATTTTCCTTATCTGAAAATGGGGATAAGAACATAGAGCCTCATAGAGTCCCTGTGAGGATAGAATAGATAAAGTATAGCAAGTATGAACCACGGTGCCGGCACGTGACAGAACCAGCGCTCACAGGTGATCAGCCACCTGTAGACTGGGTGAGGAAGGGAGCAGTGGGCACCACTCCCTTCCACAGGGACAGGGTTAAAATGAAAACACATCAGGTACAGATTTGAGCCAATGTAACTCTGACTTTGGTGGCTAAACATCTCAGGTTTTCTCTAAATAAACTTCATTGTGCCTCCAGTTGAGTTAATAGTCACCTTGTTGTGAGCAACCACTTTGAGGGCAAAGGTTGCCAAATAAAGGGAATTCATGACAAAACTGAGTTGATTACGAGATTCTTCTAAAAAGTCTTCCAACCCTTCATACCACAGTCTTTTAATGTCTGACCAAATCATCCCTAAAAAAGGAAGAAAAAAATCAGATAACGCTTCTTACTTCAATAAGCTTAAATATGCTTTTGGATTCAAAGAATTAAATAACATTTATATCAGCTGTAGCCTCATTAAGAAGAAAACTTTTCAAAAAAACCTCTCAAAATCTGAAAAAAAATATTAAGTTTTATATGGTAAGGTCTTTCCCAGAGTTGGAGCAGCCACACAGAAAACAAACTGGTGCCACATGCAGACCCCCACCCCCGAAGGCTCAGTTCCATTCCCTTTTCTCTCTATGCTCACTCCCAAGGTGGCCTCATTCAGTCTTGTCTAATGGTTTAAATGCCATATATGTCAGACTTTCAGATTTACATCTCTAAACTCAACCTGTATTTATATAATAATCAGTATCTCTAAACCTCTCTTAAATCCCACTTGTTTAGGTCCTCAGCTGCTCTGTCCCCAAATGGGCGCCCTACATGTGCCACCTGAACTCATCTGTCCCAATGCACTGCACTTGCAGACCTCCCTGCCTCACTGGAGGGCAATTCCCTCCTAGTTGCTGCACCCAAATGTCCTTGAATCATCCTTGACTCACTTTTCTTTTAAACCACACATTTAACACCCAGCAAAACCTTTAGGTTCTACTTTCAAAATATATTTAGGATATAACCCTTGTCATTACATCTCAACTTCAAGCCACCATCATTTCTTGCTTGGATTATCTTAACAGCCTCCCAGGTCTCCCTTCTCTTACTCTGATCTCCCTAAAATCTATTCTCAACACAGCAACCAGAGTAATTCTTTTAAAACGCCAAGTGTTGCTTTCCTACTCAAAACCCTGTAGTAACTCCCAGAGAAAGGATTAACTGCAGGTCAGAACTTTCTCCATGGGAACCTCGTGCTATCATCTATTAAAGCGGTTTCCTTGAAAACATATTATGTCAAGAAAAATACAGAGGACAGCTGTTGCCAACATTATAACAATAACCACCGCTGGGAAACTGCCTTTGGACCAGGCAGACTGGGTGAGCTCAGAGACCCCGACGGCACACACAGCAAGCGCACCCCGAGAAACAGGCCTCAGCTGTGCGAGGTCCCCCGCCGTCGGAGCGCCTGCACCAGGGGGGCTGCTCACGCTGTGACACAGCTCCTGCAGGCCTGAGGCCTCACCCCATAAACTGGATGTGCTCCTGGTGGGCTGTGGGCTGTGGAGCAGGCCCGACCTTTCCAAGAACCGCCGATGAAGGTCCATTTGAAGCCGTCTTGTGACACGCTGGGCTTGCTTGCAGCCGCCCACACAGCTCAGTGCCGCCCATCCCAGGTTCCTACCAGTGTCCTATGCGTGAAAGGAACGGGGACCCAGGCCACTGCTGCGGGTTGTGCCGTGAGCCCGCACCCTCCCTTGCACCCCATATCCCCGAGTGCAGACCGAATGCCTCACAATGCTGGCAGAGCCCACCTCTCCTCGCCTCCTCGCTCCCGTGCTGGTCTCTGACCGGCCTTCGGCCTGCACATGGGCACGTCCCCCTGGAAGAGCCCCACCTGGTGCCACCTGGCCAACTCCCGCACGCCAGGTCTGCTCACTACCTACTCAGCGCCGTATTTAAAACTGCAAACCCCATGCTCCCACTCCCAACCCCAATTCTGCTTCTCTTTCTTTCCCTTAGTACTTACCATTTAAACACGGGGTAAAGTCCACGTAGTGTGCCTAGTACTAACTCTGCCACTCACTGGGCGAGCTCTTCCAGGGTAAGAAACTTTGTTTTATTAACCAATGTCCTAAATGTAAATGTCCCAAATAGTGTCTGATACATTGTGAGTGCTCAAAAAATTTGCTAAGTGAATAAACATGCAGATAAAAACCAACCAACCAACCAACCAACTTCCGTTTTTGGCCAGAGGTACCTTCATAGATATATATTCCTGGGAGTACCAGAGAACAGTAATGTAACCCAGGATAGTTTTACAATACATTTCTCCAGGAAGACACTTTTAGAGATCATGAAGTAACAAAAGAATAGAATGCTGAGCCGTAACACATGGGTGAAGACCAAGTCCAGTCCGCCAGAACTGCGCTCTGGCCCACCAGCGGGCAGATTAGCCCCCTGGGAAACATGAAGCATTTCTGAAAAACTCTGTTCACAACATCTTACTTATAATAGCACCCATATTTTATGTAGAAAAACATTTACAAGTATTCGCAGACCTGACAAGAAAAACACTTTTAAAAACTCCACTTGGGCCCTGGCCAGTGTGGCTCAGCTGGTTGGGTATTGTCCCGTGCACCAAATCGTTGCCTGTTTGGTTCCTGGTCACGGCACATGCCCGGGTTGTGGGTTTGATCCCTGGTAGGGGGCGTACAGGAGGCAGCCGACCATGTTTCACTCTCACACTCATGTTTCTCTCTCTCTCTCCCTCTCTAAAAATCAATTTTAAAAATCTTTTTTAAAAATCCCACTTGGATGAGTGTCTATCTAAAATGAGCAGATGGGGGGGGGGGGGTGGCAGGGGGATAAAACATAAAATATAATGAACAGATAAAAACTATCTGAAAACATTAAATCTGTCTACATTTTATTAATTCAAACACTGTGACATTAAAACACTAAACCAAAAAAAAAAAAAAAAAGGCTTACAGGAAAAAGGCTGCCAGAAAAAATAAGTAGAATTGCATTCTGTAGACTGCAACATTATACCTAAAGAAAACTCTTGACAAAAATTGGAACATGAACTGGAAAAGATTTTTGATCAAAAAAGGCAGACATGAAAGAATATTAAGCACCACCCTCAGGTGGCTCCCGTCTCCTGTGCAGCACCCCACACCAGAAAGGAAGCAGATACACACTTCCGAATGGGATTGGAAGAACGAAGTAATTTTAAACTACAGGGTGTATCCCCAAAATGTCTACACACTGTAACAGCTGATAGCTCAATTTTGAAAATGAAATGTTTTAATAAACACTGCCTTTATAATTACTCGAGGTATGTGTATGAACTTTTTTGGACACCTCATATTATAAGCAATGCAATCACTGCACAACCAATGGACTGTATATCCGGTCCTTCTTGTTTTTGCTTTTTGGAACCAGTAACTAACACAGTAAACTGTAATCCCATCATTTGGGATTCCTCAAGGCTTGCTCCCAGGTCCTGTCTTCTAATTTTATACTTTCTCCAGCTTCACACCCACGGCCAGTGTATTCACAGATAGCGGACCTACGGGCACACTTCCGTGTGAGTTTCAGACTAAGACATCCAGTGGTCTGCCTGGGATCCCTTTGGGATATCTCGAAGCCTTTTCAATTTCAACCTATCCAAAACCACTAATCTCCAAACCTAGTACTCTTTCAAAATACCTAAGTTGTTTAATCATCTCTGTCTCCCTCACCCCCTACATATGATGTATTTCCATGTCCTATTAGCTTTACTTTGTAAGTACTTCTCACATCTGTTTCCTTCTCTCATTTTCTATCACAACCACCCTAAATCCCAGGTCCCATCAGCTGTCACTGGAGTACCGCAACAGCCTCCTCTTGGTCTCCCTCCACCAACGCTTGCCACAGACCCATCCTCCCAACCCATTTCCCACACTGCAGCCAGATGGCCTTTCAACAGGCAAATCTGATGGTGTCACTCACCTGCTTAAAAACTGCCACGGTTTCCCATTATTCTTAGCATAGCAAAAATGACTCAGCACGGTGTGGAGCACACCCGCTTCTCCAGCTTCCCTTGAATTCCCTTCCCTGCTCCGGCCTTCACTGTCCCTCCTTTGTACCATGCTTCCTCTCACCAGGGCCTCGGAATTTAATGACTTCATCAGCCTAGAGTGCGCTTCTCTCCCAGTTCTAGTTGCCTCCTCCTTACCCCTCAGATGATACTAGCTCACTTGGCACTTCCTCAAGAAGCCTGCCCGCCTCCCTGCCTAGTGGAGTGCCACGTAGTATGCTTGCCTTCCCAGCTCCATGACCTTCACTCAGTAGCACTTAACTCACTTGAAATTTTTAACTTATAGTTGTGACTCTTAAGTTACTTTGCTTTGGGTTTTTTGTTTGTTTTTACCTTAATTAGACCAAAAGCTCCATGAGTGTTGAGCCATATGCTTCTGCTGGTGCTTGGACAAAGTAGGTACACACATTTTTAAAAAGTTTTATAGTAGCTGTTCTATTATATTCTACAGTAAAAAATTAAGTGGCATAGACACAGACAGCAATGTGGTGATGGCTAGAGGGAGGGAAGGCGGGGGCTGGATGGAAGTGGGCACAGGGGGTAAAAATGGGGGCATCTTTAATAGTGTCAACAATAAAGGTCAAGATTTAAGTGAAATGATACCACTAATATTCTTTGCATTGACCACCACAGTTTCCTTTTTCCCCACCTTAACTTTTATAATTTAATCCTACCTTTCCTGGAGGGCTAAGGAAACGAACAGGAAACAAATGTAGGAAAGTCAGCTGCGGCGGAGTCAAAGCCGCCGTGCAGAGCGCGCGGGGAAACAGAAGCAGCGCCCCAGACAAGCAGGCGGCGCTGCAGGCTGGCACAGTGCGCGGGGAGCCAGTGCTGGGGCGGCCGGGCACCCCGGCAGGGGTCGCCGGGCCTGGTGCTTTAAACGGGAGCTGAGCTGAGAAGAGCAAAATAACTCCAGGAGTTTTACTGCCTCACATTTCACTGCTCTACTGAGGCGGAAGATGGCTAGAAAAGTAATCATATTGTGTGTGTGTGTGTGTGTAACAATGTTATTGAAACTGGGCCACTGTGATTAAAAAGGAGGAGCCATATTTTCACCATGATTATGAAATTCAGTGATAGCACATTTATATCATCTGAAGAGTGGTATGATTCTGAATTCAATGAGTTTTTACTCACTGCTAGGAAATATAACTAATTCGATTCTTATACAGACTTCGGTAAACTGAATCTTATTTATAAAACAAAGAAAATGTTATTTCTTCTCACTGCCATTTAAACAACAGGCTATAAATAAATAATATAAAATTTCCTTTCTTTATGACTAAGGTATATACAACAATCTCTCAGAAATAGTTTAAATAGAGAAAGAGTTTCTCAGAGATTCCTTTCAGCCCAGTATTTTTCAACCTACTCAAAAATATACACAAATTTCACACTGAAAAGATCTATAACAATGCAATTTGGAACTATATATGATAAAGTAAAATTATTTCCTAAGTTAAAACATATCATTTTAGAAAAAACAGCAGAAACACAGAAAACAGAAAATATTAAAAGAAATTAATCTTTGACCTAAATTTCAGATGTGTATTATTTTTATGTACCTAATTTTAGTTTAAAATAGCTTTTCTTTTTCAATTACAGCTGCCATAAAATATTTTATTAGTTTCAGTTGTACACATAGTGATTAGACACTTCTATAACTTAGGAAATGATTCCCCTGGTGAGTCTAGAAGCCACCTGGCACCACACATAGTTATTACAATATCACTGACCATATTCCCTATATTGTACTTTATATCCCCATGACTATTTTTGTAACTGGAAATTTGCATATCTTAATCCCTTCCCCCTTTTTACCCAGCCCCGCAAACCCCTTCCCACCCAGCAACCATCAGAATGTTCTATCTATGAGTATTCTTCTGCCTTGCCTGTACATTTATGTTTTCTTTCCACATGAAAGTAAAATCATACGACACTTGTCTTTCTCTGTCCATCCTACCACACCCAGCACAACATCCTCCAGGTTCATCTGTTAGTGCAAGTGGTAATATTTCACTCCATTTATGGCTGAGTCATATTGCACTGTACACATGTACCACCTCTTCTTTATGCACTTGCCCATCGGACACCTATGTCGCTTCCATATCTTAGCTATCATAAACAGTGCTACAATGAACGTAAAGATGCATATATCTTTTCAAAGTGGAATTGCTGGGTCCTTCTTTGTCTCTTGTTATAGCTTTTGTTTTAAAGTCTATTTTGTCTAAGAGAAGTTTTACTCCCCAGCATTTTTGGTTTCCATTTGCATGAAATATCTTTTTCCATCTCTTCACAATCAATCTTTGTGTGTCTTAAGATCTGAAGTAGGTCTCTAGTAGCAGTATATATATGGGTATTATTCTCTTATTCATTCAGTAACTCTATGTTTTTGATTGCAGCATTTAATCCATTTACATTTAAAGTAATTGTTGGTAGGTATGTAGTTATTGCCATTTCATTATTAATATTTTTTATCTTTTCTTTCTTCTCCTTAAAGAAGGTCCTTCAACATTTCATGTAATACTGTTTGGTGATGAACTCCTTTAGCTCTTTCCTATCTGGGAAGCTATTTATCTCTCCTTCAATTCTAAATGATAGCTTTGTTGGGTAGAGTAAATCTTGGTTGTTAGGTCCTTGCTTTTTACCACTTTGAATATTTTTTGCGACTCCCTTCTGGCCTGCAAAGTTTCTGTTGAGAAATCAGCGGACTGTCTTATGGGAGCTCCCTTGTAGGTAACTAACTGCTTTTCTCTTGCTGCTTTTAAGATTCTTGGTTTTTAACCTTTTGCATTTTAATTATGTGTCATGGGATGGGTTTCTTTGGGTTCATCTTGTGTGGGATCTCTGTGCTTCCTGGACCTGTATGTCTATTTCTTTCACCACAATGAGAGTTTTCTGTCATTATTTATTCAAATAGGTTTTCTACTCTTTTCTCTCTTTCTTCTCCTTCTGGTACCCCTACTATGTGGATACTAGTATGCATAATGTAGTCCCAGAGACCCCTTAAACTATCCTCATTTTTTTTTTTTTTTGCTGTTCTGATTGGGTGGCTTATGCAACCTTGTCTTCCAAATCACTGATTCAATCCTCTGCTTCATTTAATCTACTGTTGATTCCCTGTAATGTATTCATCATTTGACTGACTCTTTTTATGTTTTCTATCTCCATTTTATTGTTGAAGTTCTTGCCGAGTTCATCTATTCTTCTCCCAAGTTCATTGAACATCCTTATAACCAGTATTTTACACTCTGCATCTAGTAGGTTGCTTATCTCCATTTTGTTTAGTTCTTTTTTAAGAGTTTTCTTCTGTTCTTTCATTTGGGACGTTTCTTTGTCTCCTCATTTTGGCTGCCACCCTGTGTTTGTTTTTATGCATTAGGTAGAGCTAGTATGTCTCCTGGTCTCAGTAGAGTGGCCTAATGTAGTAGGTGCTCTGTAAGGCCAAGTGGTGCAGTCTCCCTGATCACCTGAGTCAGTTGCTCCAAGTTTGTCCCTTCTGTGGGCTTTGTGAGTCTTGATTGCTGTTGGCAATGTCAATGGGAGGGACTGACCCTCAGACTGATTGTGAGGGCTGGTCATGACTACAGTGGAGGAACTGTTGTGCAGGGGCAGGACCTACATAGCAGGATTCACTTTAGTGAGGCTCTGGTGCCTGGAAAGTCTGCCTTTTCTGTGCAGTTTGTACAGATGGTTGGGTGGTGCTCTGGTGTAGTCTGAGGCTGGCCACCACATGTGCTGGTTCTGGGGCCTCTTGGGAGAGTTTCTGGTGCTGGACAAGGTCAGCTGCTGCCTGTGACCTCCCTGGAGCCACCTGGTATAAGCTCCAAAGTTATCTGCAGATGGTAGCCACTTGTGCTGGGCTTGGAGGTGCCTGATAGAGGTTAAACTGTGAACCAAGGCTGGCTGCCATTAGTGCCAGGGTTGAAGCTACTTAGCAAGAGGTACAGGGTATGTTGAGGCCAGATGCTGTTGCTTGAGTTTTATGAGCCTTTGAGAGTTTACGGAAGTCTGAAGCATGAGCCAAGACAGGCGATGGAAAAGCCACTGGAAGAGGCTTGGGTGGGCACACAAGTTGGGTGGGGCAGGATCCTAGGGAATCATTAGGGCAGGGTGAACAGTATTAGCCAGGTTGACTGAGATTCAGATATGGAGCCTGTCTGCATCTGCAACCAAGTAGGGGGAGGATTTAGTAAACAGTTGCTTCTGCCAGCACTTCTATCTGGGAGTAAGCTACCCCTCCAGCTCTCACCCTGAAGCCAGACAATTCAGTTCCCCCTAGTATGTCCCTGGCTGCTGCCCCAGAATTGGAGTTCAGAGCCAGTGAGTCTGTCAGCAAGTTAAGCCCCTGAGTGGACCATTTAAGAGGAATGCCTGGGATTCTACCAGCCTTCCGTCTCACTCAGCCAAAATCCCTGCTGGTTTTCACAACCAGAAGTTATGAGAACTTTCCTTCCCAGTACTCAAGCCCTTGGATACAGATCATGGTGTGGGCTGGGACCCTTCTCTCCTTAGGGGAAACCTCTACTCCTCAGGGGGAACTTCCTCAGCCTCCTGATTCTCAACCACCAGAGTGAGTATGGAAGCAGCCTATATCGAGTCTCCACCCCTCCTACGGGTCTTGATGTGTCTTCTGTATATCCTTAGTTATAGGAGTTCTGTTCCGCTAGACTTCAGGTGACTCTCAATGATGGTTATTATGTAGTTTAGTTGGAGTTTTGCTTTGGTTGTGGGAGCAGGTGAACACATGGTATACCTAACTCTGCCATCTGACCAAAAGTCTGTTTTATCTATCTGATTTTAAGCATTAATGTACCATGGATTGAACACTGCTAAAAGTAAAAAACTGATGGAAATCAAGTTACTTGAAATTAACTAATTTCCAAATAAAAAAACCAAATATGCAAATTATATTTTTAAATTTTTTAATCCTCACCCAAGGATATTTTTTCCATTGATTTTTTTTAGAGAGTGGGAGGGAGGGAAGGAGACAGACAGACATCGAGAGACACTGAATGGGTGCCTCCTGCACGAGCCTCAACCAGGCTTGGGATTGAATCTACAACTGAGGTATGTGCCCTTGAATGGGAATCGAACCACATGTGACCCTTTAGTCTGCAGGCCGATGCCCTAACCACTGAGCCAAACTGGCCAGGGCAAAAGTAAACATTGTACTTTAACTATTCTCAAATTATTTAATAACTGAAACAATAAAAAACATTAATCAATCAGTGCTTTACACCATAGAAAAGACTAAATTTCAATATTTTTACTCTATAGCAAATGAAAGATAAGTCGGAAATGCTGAGGTTAAAAACAAGGTTGAAGATCCAGAGAGAAAAAAGGGAGAAGTCATTAAAAGTCTATAAACAGACAATTTGATTATACCTCAGCTCCTTACCTCCCACCCCCATCAAAAAAAGGGCAAGGGGAGCAGAAGGTCATTTAAAATATTCACTATACAACATAATACTTATAAAAACCAATTTTCACATAAGAAAATGTCATATGTATCTATATCTATACATACATATATCTATATATATTTAAAACTGTAATTTCTAAAGGATATAGCTATCAATACAAAGAATTGATTTTTAGAGTGAGTCATCAGGAAAATGTAACTACAAAAGTTCATAGGTTCTTAAAAGGAAAAATAATGATATAATAAAACAAAATACTTAACTCTTCAGATGCAACTAAGTATAAAACATATTATACTTCAAAATACTTAATAGGTTCATACTCTTATACCAAAAAAAGCATTCATCAGCAAACTTTTTGTTTTAAGTCATAAACAATTTTAGAGACTGAGAATAGAAAAATTTCAACTTCCATGTAAGTAAGTAATATTAAATAAGAGCTGTTCCTTTATCATCAAATTCAGGACATTTATCTTTACAAAAATGTTAGTTAAGTCTTCAATGATCATGGAAGTATTCAAATTCTTGATGTGCAAACAGTGTAAAATTACAAACTGAACGCATATGTTTATAATGCCACCAAGAAAAGGAGAATTAATGGGCTTAATAAAGGCTGAACCTTTCAAATGAACCCAATACTTACCGATAATCCACAGTATAAGAAGATAGTCTATTCTTTCAAGGGCTGGTCCCATAGTGTTTTTCTTATCCTCGTTGTAGACAAGAGAGTATAGGTTTAGTAACAGCAAGAATGTGAAATATGATGCTCCATGAATAATAAATTTCATAAAAGGTGTATGAATGATTCTGCCGAACTGAGATTTAGGAGCTATCAAATAGCAAAGTGACAAAAGTGGCCAAAAGATGCCAACTGTTAACACAGTCATTATCTTCTTACAGGTGGGCTTACGTCGGTAACCTGACATCTGTCCAAACCAAACAGTGTTCAGAAATTGTTGGCAGTTAGACTGGGAGACAAACTGAAAAGGAACACACATACAAAAAAAAGTGAAGTGCAACCTGTAAATAGGATCTGATAACACCATTATTTAACTGATACTTAAAGTGTTAATAATAGCTTAAAATGAATTTTATACAGTCCACATAGATTTTTTTTCTTACATGTAATAAAGACTGTACAAGTTCAGAGCACAGACTCCGGAGCCAGATTACCTAGATTCAAATCTAGGCTCTTCCACTCATTAAATGACCTTGAGCAAGTTTTTAACCCTCAAATTCCTTATGTGTAAAATGAAGATAGTACAGTATCTACTTCATAAACTTGCTACAAGGATTAAAAGTAAAGCTCTTAAAATAGTAACTGGTTAATAGCATACACTATTATGTATTGATTATTAACTTGCCTATTCAGCTATTTTGCAACATTTAATTTATAAATACTCTTATAATAATGTTTACAAAATTTCAAAGTTAACAAGTAAAATCCATAGAAAGAGATTTCAGGCTACAAAAACTAATGATTTCAGCTACAAGAACCCAAGATGTCAAGATAACAAAGCAATTAAAGTATAAACATCATATTTATGATCCATAAAAACAACATTTAAAATGCAATCAAGATATTCTTGCCTGGCCAGGTGTGGATCCAGGAGATCGCGGTTCGATTCCTGGTCAGGGCACATGCCCGGGTTGTGGGCTCCATCAATGACTCTCTCATCATTGATGTTTCTCTCTCTCTCCCCCCCCTCCCTTCCTCTCTCTGAAATCAATAAAGATATATTTTAAAAAAAGATACTCTTTCATCTGCTTAGAACTGAATTCCATGTGAGAAGGAAAAATATTCCCAAATAAGAAGAAAATTCAAGTACAGAAAGTAATTTACCTAAGTTTATGAAGCTTTTTAGTTTGCAAATTCCAGAAGCAGTATTTTCCCAATATAATGCTCACTTAGGGATTCTGATAACTCTTCATACAGTGATGTGATCAGGTTTGAAATGAACAAAGTAAAGCACAACTGATCATATCATCATTCAGATATCTAAATAATATTTAGTCAATCTTCTCTTTCAAAATGATTTATCCTGATATAATTTATAGGATGTAACACCGTATTAAAAAAAAGTTTGTTGTTGTTTATTGTGCTTATCAAGAAATTTCCTACTATACTATAGTTTTTTTGGCACTTAGGTCTTACTTCATTCTTTATTCTTCTGCTCAGATTCAGGTATTCTTAGAGAATCTTAATTCATCTCAAGATGAAATACTGGAGAGAGAAACAGCTTTTTCTCCCACCAATTACCCAACTTAGTAACATCCCAAACTTATTGGTTCACCCTTCCCCAAATATCAAAGTAATCTCAGGACTGATTGCTGTCCTTGCCATCCCTCTATATAATGATGATTTAATTAACAGTAATGTTAAGCATGTAATTGGGAGAACAAAATTTCAATTGGAAATGTTGTAAGTCTGTGGTGGATTTTAAATGCTTTGATACTCCTCTGTTCAAGTGGTGAGCTATTAATGTTCCCTACCCTTCAACAAGCTTGGATTGCTTTTTTAAAAACCTGAATATTCATTTATTCATTTATTTTGTTAATACTCACTGAGGATATATTTGCATTGATTTTTAGAGAGTAGGGATGGAGGGGGAGACAGAGAAAGAGAGAAACGTCGATGTGAGAGAGAGAGAGACATATCAATTGGTTGCCTCCCACACTCCCCCTGACTGGAAATCGAACCCGCGACCCTTTGGTGCATGGGCAGACGCTCTAACTGAGCACACCAGCTAGGGCTGTGATGGCTTTCACCAGGAGATTCTGGAAGAAATGATGCTATGTGACTTCTGAAGGTAGGTCATAAAAGGTCATGTAGCTTCCACTTTGAAGAACACTTGCTCTTGGAGCCATCAACTGCCATGCATAACGCTCCCTGCCTTGAAGCCACCCTGCTGTGAGGAAGCCCGTATATGGTGGCACTCCATGAGCCCTCAGGATTCTCCACCACCACGGCCACGCCCCTCCACAGTGCCAGGTCTCAGGAGGCCACGCTATGGACCCACCCGCCTGAGCACCAGCCCACTCAGAGCTCCCTGTCTGAGTCCTCAGCTGCTACGCAGGCACCAGACCTAAGTGACAAAGCCTCCAGGTGGCTGTAGCCCAGTCACTAGAGCTATCTCCAGGTGAGGCCCTCCACACAGTGAAGCAGAGACATAGCATCTTTGCCATGTCCTTTCCTAATTCCTGACCTGGAGGATCCAAAAGCATTATGAGATGATTAGGAAACTTGTAAAATGGTTATGAAATGCTGTTTTATGCCACTAAGTATCAGGGTAGTTTGTTATTCAGGATGAATCACCTGAATAATGTTTACCAACTATTTGGAAAAATATTATCTCCTTTAATCATATTTTGAAATCTAGTTTATAAAGCTATCTTACATTTTCACTCATCTTTAAAATTATAGAGCATCCTCTTTCAACTAAAAATATTACAATTTCTTTAAAAAGCACGGAAGCATTTATTACAGGTAAACTGAACATAATTTTAATCACATACAACCAGAGATAACTGAAATCATTGAGAGATTATGCTCAACCCTGAGTAACAGGAAGCATCCAGAGTCTGCATGAAACGGCAAAGTGCTGACTCTCCATGGAAGGACCGGCTCAGAGCAGCCCCTGCACGGCACGGCACACTAACCGCGCACCACGTAGCTGTCACACTGGGATCTGAATCACAGTCAGCAGTAGTATCAACAGGACAACTAGTCAAATTAGACCTGATACAAATGCAATCTAGAGACGAGTGCGTAGCCTTCACAAAACAGTCTCAACCCTGAGAGTCTACATCTGTTGCCACCATATGGTCGGCACCTACGGCGTGCAGGAAAATCCAACCTATGCTGGATCGTTAATGCTGAATTCTGAGCAACTGTAAAGCTTACACCTGGCATCAATGGAAGTCAAGCAGTCGATGGTGGTCTTTCTTGGCTGGCAGGGCAAACGCTGAGGAAAATGAACTAAAAGCAAATGTACACAAAAGCTCTATGCTTCTGTCTGTCTCCTTTACACAAGTGGCTTCAAATCATCTAATCCTATTTCATTTCTGCATTCATGTTTCATGTAAGTTAGGCCATGGTGATTTCTAACACCAAACCACAGAGGCAACAGACTGTGGAAAATGTACTTCACAACATTCCTCACATTGCTGTAACAGTCAGAAAGGGTCATGTCCACTCTAGATTTTATTGTCCTGTCACAGGTATTCTCTTCTTAATCAAAGTTCACAGTCCAAATCCCAGCCAAAAGCAATGACAAAAAGCAAAGGACAACAGATGAAAATAATTCACATGGGACCCTACAATGAATTTTTCGTACTTACAAATATATGGCAATGTCGAGTGTATTTGGAAAATTAAAAACACGTATTGCAAGAAAACGGAGTAAGGCTTTGCAGGCCAAAGAAAAGGCCTTTCCTCTTAGATCAGAATATGTATGTGGGGGTGAGGCACGTTCATTCAATACGTGCCACAGGAGCCCAGTTGGAAAAATGAACACATCCCCAAGTATCATTTTTCAATGTTCCTTTCCTTACAGAACAATTGCAAAATTACATAAAAGTTGCTTTTCCCTTTCTTTCACCTTCTTTAGAACGAAACATTTGGTATCTTGTGTGTGCTCAGGGATATGTCATTAGAAGACTGCCTCCTAGTTTTTCTTCCCTAACCAGGATAACCTTGGCTCTGCCCACTTCTTTGACATTCTTTCCCCAATCACTGAAGTTGATTTTACATCTTGTTATCTCTCTAGTCTATCATTTTCTAAAATTTTATGTCTATTTTAAGTTGTAAAACAAAAGTAAAAAAATTAACCTAAGATCTAGTCAATAATATCTAGTCAAAATGTGTATTAGAAGATTACATTAGGGTTTCTAGGCTGTTTCTACTCATAGGCACTAACTAGCATTGTATTTCCTTTTGAAACCACATACGCATTCTACTGACTTATAATCTTATAGCTACACTGATTCAAATTCTTCTACTTAATTTTCCCCCCTATAAGTGTTCTACCTTAATCAAGAAACTTGGAATATTAAAAATATATATATAGGATTTGAAGCCAGAGATCTGGATACGTAATATATTATCTAGGGAATCTTAAAGTAAACATCTTAAAATTCCTGTATCAAACTACTGTGAGGCTCAAATTTTCAACCAAGATAAAAAAAATAATTCTGTTCCCAGCATCAAAGGTCCTGTATTTTGCTTTCTACCATTATCTATTTCAGGCCCCATTTTTATATTAAAAATAAATTTGATAAACAAGTTTTATTCCAACCTCTATGTTGACGATGATAATTATGGGTCTTAGAAGCAATACCTGTAAAGTACCATTTATCAATACTCCATACTGTCAACTGGATATCACTGTCTACATATAAAATGTTTAGTAAATTATACCTAAAATGAAATTTAAAATGCATACCTTCCTTCTTCAAGTTCCTGAATCATGTGTATATATGTGTATGGGGAGAGGAATAGGTATTTCCCTTAATAGGAAGGGAGGAGGGCAGAGGAGCCAGATTCAACTTAGTTATCTTATCATGTGCCTCTCCACCTCTGGTTTCACAATGAGCTAACAAGATTCAGGAAACATAATCTCAAATACTTCATTTTTAAACAGAAAAACACTATTACTATAAAAAGGACTATTATAACCAGATCAATAAAAAAAACTATGACAAACAAAACACAAGATGGTAACTTCATTATGAGGTCATGATACAAGATCTTACCTGGGTAGCTACTATTTTGCAAAAACATTAAATTAATATACATATTATTATAATTAAAATTGTTAAAAATAATAGCAAATACCCCTGACTACTTGCTTGCTTAACTATATATCCTTAATTAATTCTTAAACCTAAGCTCACACAGATTCAGTAACTTTTCCAAGGACACGCATTTTTATGAAGCAGAACTAGGATTTCAGCCTCTATTTCTGCCCCAAAGCCTTTCCTCGGACCCACTAAACTACTGTGGAGGAAACAAGTTAAATACATCACAGAAACCCTCATACCTCCTTTTGGTTATATTTGATAGCAAGTTTTAGACGACTTAAATTCATTCTTTCTTCTAATAATCCCCGTTTGTCAAGAGGCTCATCACTAGATGTATGGTTTAGAATAACCTCCAATTCGCGTGAATTCCGGGCTTGTGCAAGCAAATCTTTAGCAAACATTTTACATTGGCGGGCTAGCTCCTCATAATCATTCCTGTAAAATGCAATGGTTGGTTGGTTATTAGAAATGTCACTTCCACTTTCTAACTAAGCTATTTCATTAGAAAACATTTTCTTGGGAATATTTTAATTCTGATAATGGTACACCAAATGGGCAGTCATTATGTGCCGACCGCCAAAGGAACCTACTGTGCCTTAATTCTCCACAGTTTTGGGGAAAACTGAAACACAGTTATGTTCCTGGTGTTCACACAATGTTTCCATATATACATGTACATATATATACTGATAGTCCTAGAAATTCTGATAGTTGTCAACCAGTTCTTCACTTAACTCATTTGCCCTTATCCTCTATAAGTTTGGTATAAAATGTCCTTTTATATGACTTAGCTAAACAATAATAAAAAATAAATAAAATTTAAAAAACCCCCCAAAACAATGATAATAATATATTAATGCTAACCAATAAACATTATTATATAGTTTTCAACGAAACATTTTCTCAATAACAGTCCATAACATGTTTATGCTACTTCTGATATTAAAATAGTATTTTGGTTAATTTCTAAAGTGCTCATTTAAAAATACTCAAGTTAGAAAGAAAGATACTGAAACATGTCTAGTAAAGAATTCTCTTCCAGAATCACATTTCCTTGAAATTTAGGACTTAACTGCTTGTTAAAGACAAGCCTAAATCAACTCGTGAGGAACTAAGAAGTCTTAGAACATTTTAAAAAAATATATCAATTACACTAAACTTATATCTGAGTAAAATAATTTAAGAATAAAGTTAGAAATATTATGAATCAATTGAACATCAGGAAATTATTTTTTTTCCTTTTTCTTTCTTTAAGGGAAATAGGAGGACTTCCCATTGATTAATATCTCTATAAATCGAGTCTTCCATAAACTGGCTGCATAAAATTATAATGAAAAAAATTCAAAACTCTTAGGGGCTAACATTTTTCTCATCCATTCTTTGCATTTACTATGTAGCCAAAATACCTAAGAATAAACAGTTGGATTTCTTTTACAACTGAATTAGTGCCTGCTTCTTAGTCTAGGAATCTAATTGCAGATGGGAGCATCCACCTAAAGTGGGTAGTTTTACAAAGATAGCTCACCTTTAGATAAAGATTGCAAAACCAATAGATTCAAAGGTAAAATTAATATGCTTTATAAATCTAATTTGCTTACGTTCTACCAGGTTACTGGAAGACTAGTAAGTGGCTGTACAGTTTAGATAGAAATATAACAGACTCGACGCAAGGAGTCCTGTTCTAGTTACAACTCTGCTCCTAGTTAGATGTTAGTATCAGTGAAACATCTAACCTATATAGATGACATTCTCTGCCCTTAAAAATAAGGGGTCATAGAAATGGATTCTACGATCACTTCAAAATCTACCTTTATTAGTCTATGATTATAATATAATCATAGTAGTTCTAAATCCTTCGTGAGAAGAATTGAATGAATTCTATTTTATATGATAACTCAGAACTCCAATTATCAGATTATAATAGAAAGTTCTTCATACATAAAAGGAATAATTTATTAATAGTCTCATGTGCTAATAAAATTAAAAGTAGCAACAAATTACATTTTAAGCATGTCTTATATGTTCATCCAAGTATATACTTTATGTCATTTCAAGTTGAAATAAATTTTAATTTATCCAAATTAAAATATAGTAGTTCCAAACTTGAAAACTTATAAACGGGTATTTTTAAAGAGTTTCTAGAACTCAGAGCTATCAAGAATACATTATGTATTGCTATAAAGGTAAAAAAAAATGGCAAGCTTCATTTTGCCCTTCCAGTAAGTAGAAGTTTGAATTTCCCAATAGTATCAAATCCCTGGAGGAGAGCAGGGTAAGACGTGGGGCTCCGCCATCGGCTGGATGTGACAACAAAGGCGGGACTGGCAAGGGATCTCGACCACTTCTCCATTCTTCGGAGGGCATCAGGGATGCCATAACTTAGGGGAAAGTCTCAAAGCTTTCCCTCAAGTTTACTAAAGGTGGTTTTCTAAAAAAAGTTTTTTAAGTGTCTATCAGTAGTTTAATAGGCTGCTTTTTCCAAAGCCTCCCCGAACTTAGCTCTTAAAGGAGAGACGATAGCAGCGGTTCTTTGGGTATACAAAGTGCCAGGACTGCAGGCACCTCTTCATTCCAGAGACATGCCTCCGTGCTCTGCTTCTCTCAACAGAAGCTCTCAATGAACAGTGAAAACGGAGGCTTCTCCGTGTGGAACCTCCCTGACATACAGAAAGCAGTCCACATGCTTCTAAAAGTTACGAAGAATCACACTCCGAGGCCGGTTACGGAATGTGGGATGAGGGGAGGCAGGTCAGGGAACAGTTGTGCGTGATTCTGTTCTTGCTTAAGGCTACCGCTACCACTGCCACTGCTCTGCACACGGCCCTAGGACGCCCTGGGCATGCTGAACAAAGCAGGCTTCAGGGTGGTGCAAGAGGGGCAGAGAGCAGATGGGGAAGTGACCTAAATTACACCAGGGTCCATTCCCCTGAGGGAAGGAAACCCTGGGCAGGTGGCAGCAAGGTCTGGTCATCTTGGATCAAATGTAAATATATATTTTAATTTGGCCTAAGAAAAAACTCAGGTTGAAAATATTCTAAAAAAAAAAAGAGAGAAAGATATAATTTATAATTTCCATTCATCCCACCTGAATTCCACCTCCACAAGGCTTAGTTCTTTTAAATCAGCACTAAGTTCAAATGCTCTCAGAATTGGATCCTCCTCTGTTAACATTATTAGAGCTGGACTGGCCAAACAACGATATATATCAAGACGAAACCTGCGATAAAATTTTATTCCATAATGTAAAAGAAAATTATTATATATGATTAGTATTTTTAATTCACAATTTTCATAAATTTAAAATTATAATATTATAAAATCAAAAGAACATAAAACAAATATACTTATTACAAGATATTTTGCATAAAAAGAAAAAGACTTTTAGAATATTTTGGTATAAATACAGAGAAATTTTCTATTCCTGAATCCAACTTTATTTTAAATGAAATATGCTAATCAATAATACATTTTGATTATTAAATTCTTCCTTCTCCAATAATAAAGACTACTTTAATGTGCTAAATATATGTAACACGAGTCACTCAACTAGATTTTTAAAAGATGTTTCAGATCTTAAGAATGAAATCATGTATGTATGCATAATCTAGCTACTAGATTACTTCCTTTACCTTCTGTAAACTAATTAATGTTCATATTCAATATCTAAATAGGAACCAAACCAGAAAAATTTTGCTATAATTCTTTCACTTATAAATATATAATTCTTACTTTGTAATTTGGCAGATGTTATATAATGCATATGTTTCTTTTAAATATAAATTTAATACATGCTTGCTATTTTTAAGAAAAAAAGTCATTTAGAAACTAGAGAGTATGGGGAAACTGTACTTTCTGCTCAATTCCATTGAACCTAAAAGTACTCTAAAAATACAGTCCATTAATAATTAAAAAACCATCCACCAAAGAAATCACAAGAGAAACTGGAAAATATCTTAAAGACGCTTACATTAGAAAGGAATCAAAATCTAAAATCAATAAGCTAAATTTTTAACTTAAGTTAGAAAAAGCACAAATCAGAAGATGGCAACAGAGTAGGTGGCAGTTACATTCGCCTCCTACCAGCCCTGAATTGTAATTACAACTAAAGCATAGAGCAATCAATCTGAATAACCAACTGAAGACCAGCTGAACAGTCTTATAATAAGGATTTACAGAAGAAGCCACATCGAGACTGGTAGGAAGGGCAGAGACTTGAAAAGGGCTGGCCCTGCTCCCATGTAGGTGCTAGGAATCTGGAGGGATATCAGCTGCAAAGGTCCACCCTGAGAAAGGTGGGGTCTCAACCCCACACCAGGCTCTCCAGCGCAGAGCACCAGAGTCATGATGAGGAGCCCACGTAACATCTGGCTGTGAAAATCAGCAGGGATTCTGTCTACCAGGGAAAGATGGGATTCTGATAGGAATTCCAGGCTCCTCTTCAAGGGTCAGCACACAGAATCTGTTCACAGCCATTCACTCTGGGCTCCAGCAGAGGGACTGTGGGTTGGAGCAGGCTTGAATCTTGAAAACACAGACTTGGGCTGTGTAGCTCTTGGAAGAGAGCTGAAAGGACAGCCACCAGGGTCTCTGTGCTGAGTTCCTCACCTGTGCTGCCCACAGACGCCATCTTTCCTGGGGCTAACACTTCCCTCTAATCTGCACTGGCCAAGGGGGACTTGTACAACTTCCACCTCCTGGGCCCCTGCTACCCAGCCAACCTCAAGCCCTAAGAAAATATCTGCTGCCTAAGCTTGTGGTATAGACTTTCTTGAAGGAATGTTGAGAACAAACTCAAGGAGAATCAGAGACACAGTTGTGTGGCTCTGGGACAAAAACTATTTCCCGTCCCGCTTACCACAGGCAAGCCCGCACTGCCCCACACCCTGAGGCCATAGTAACCCATGGCTCACACCCTGTTCCCATAGCCAAGCACCAGCCTGGAGTAGTGGCTCTCCTGCAGCCAGAGTAGTGGCTTTCTTACCCCCACAGGAGATTCACTGGCCCCATCAGGGGAGAACCATTCGCTCCACCCTCCTGACTCTTGGAGACGCCACTCTGCTAAGCATGTGCTCCACAGTACTGTTAGCCTGCTGTGGACAGCCTGGTCCCCAGGTGTAGAAGACTCTCCAGTAGATCCGGATAGACTCAGGAAAGAACTGAGTTGTTTGGCTCTTGGGCAAGGCCATTTTTTCTTGGGTAGGCCATTTGTCCCCTGCTCATACCAGAATAGCATCACTATTAATGATGTTCTCCCTTCACACGGCCAAGCCTTTGTCTGTGTAGGCGTGATGAACATTGCTGGCCAAACCCTGATGAATCCCCGAGACTCACCCCTGCGACAAAGGACTGTGGGCACATAGCTGGTGGCAGCCCACCTGGGTGTACCCTGAGACTGTTTCTCTGTGGCTTCAGGCCCAGCACTGATACCAAGATGAATCTGTATCAATCTGGTGAACATCACTTTCCCCTACCTGGTGATTGACTGAAAGCTTCCCTTTCAAGAAACTCATGTACCACCCGAAGCTCTTTCAGTAACTGAGCCTAATAGGCAGCTAACAGGTGAGGGAAGAATGCAGGGAGCCTTGGGCCTTTTGCTGACCTGCCCCCAGTTCGGTGCCTGTGGAAATCGGTCTTATTGCACAGCTAGGCCCCTGCCACGCATACTCAGGCCCAGCAGAGGCAGTTGCAAACTGTGCATCACTTTGTATCTCCAAAAAGGTAGCTCAGGGCCAGTTACCAGCAGTGCCTAACATCTACTGGCACTAGAACCCTTCACAAGGGGCTCTAGAACCAACACAACCAGTGTTCTTACCACATTATAGCAAAGCCCAATTAACTGCATAAGCAGCGCGCACAAAGGGATATTTCAGCCCTAGATCCTGTTGGGGTAAATTCAACTTTGTGGAGCCAGCCCCCACACAGAAGCTCATATTTGACTCCCTCGTAGCCAGCTGAAGAAGCAACTGCACCCATGGAGAGGCCAACAGCACTCAAGACTCAACTTCAGCAGAAGGGCTCACATATACCACACAAAAAACATTCCTGGAGCACCCAACTCATGAGATTAGAAAGACTGCTCCTCTGAGCCCACAAGACACCTACTACATAAGGCCACCTTACCAGGCCATGGCAGACCTACCTAATACACAGAAACAAGTACAGAAAAATAGCCAAAATGGGGAGACAAAGAAACATGCCCCAAATGAAAGAACAGAAAAAATCCCCAGAAAAATAACTAAATGAAATAGAGGAAAGCAAGCTAGAGTTCAAAACAATGGTTATAAGGATGCTCAAGGAAGCTAGTGAGAACTTCAACAGCATGAAATGGCATAGAAACCATAAAAAATAACCAGTCAGAAATGAAGAATACAATGTCTGAAATATAGAATACACTAGGAGGGCCAGCCAGCGTGGCTCAGTGATTGAGTGTCGACCCATGAACCAGGAGGTCACAGTTCGATTTCTGGTCAGGGCACATGCCCAGGTTTGGGGCTCGATCTCCAGTAGGGGGTGTGCAGGAGGCAGCCAATCAATGACTCTCTCATATCAATGATGTTTCTATCTCCCTTCCTCTCTTTGAAGTATATAAAAACATTTTAAAAAAAGAATACACTAGAAGGGTCAACAGCAGGGAGATGAGGCATAGGGCTGAATCAGTGAATTGGAAGACAAGGCAGTAAAAAACACCCAAACAGAACATCAAAAAGAAAAAAGCTTTACAAAATGAGGATAGTCTAAGGGACCTCTGGGACAATATGAAGCATACATCCGCATCATAGGGGTATCAGAAGGAGAAAAGAGAGAGCAAAGAATCGAGAACCTATTGGAAAAAATAATGGCTAAAAACTTCCCTAAGCTGGTGAAAGATAAAGACACACAAGATGGATCCAAAGAGGCTCACACCAAGACACATCATAATTAAAATGACAACGGTTAAAGACAAAGGGAGAATCTTAAATTAGTTATGTACATGTGAGCTCCCCTAAGACTGTCAGCTGATTTCTCAACAGAAACATTTCAGGCCAGAAGGAACTGGCAATGAAATATTCAAAGTGATAAAAACCAAGGAGCTACAACCAACACTACTCTTCTCAGCAAGGCTATCATTCAATATGAAGGTAAAACAAAAAGCTTCCCAGACAAGAAAAAGCTAAAGAAGTTCATTACCACCAAACCAGTATTACAAGAAATGTTAAAAGTCCTTCTTCAAGAAGAGAAAGTAAAAGAAAAAAAAGAGCAGTTATAAAGAATAAAATGGCACCAAACACATAACTATCAATAATCACCTTAAATGTAAATGGATTAAGTACTTCAATCAAAAGACATAGGACAGCTGGATTAAGAAAACAAGACCCATCTACGCATGCTGTCTAGAAGAGACCCATCTCAGAATGAAAAATACACACCGACTGAAAGTAAAGGGATAAAAACGGATGTATCATGGAAGTGGGGGGAAAAAAGCTGGGGTAGCAGTACCTATATCAGATAGAATAAACTTTAAAACAAAGGATAAAATAAGAGACAAAGAAGGACACTACGTAATGACAAAGAGATCAATCCAACAAAAGGATATAACCCTTGTAAACATATATGCACCCAACACAGAATCATCTAAATATGTAAAGCAAATCTTGATGGATATAAAGGGAGACAATGAGAGTAATACAGTATAGTAGGGGATTTTAACACCCCACTGACATCAATAGATAGACGTCTAGACAGAAAATCAATAAGGAAACAGCAACCTTAAACAACAAACTAGATCCGATGGATTTAATTAGTATCTTCAGAACATTTCACCCCAAAGCAACAGAATATACAGTCTTTTCAAGTGCACATGAAACATTTTGTAGGACAGACCAAATGTTAGAACACAAAACCAGTCTCAGTAAATTTAAGACTGAAATCATATCAAGCATCTTCTCTGACCACAATGGTATTAAACCAGAAATAAATGACAAGAAAAGAACTGAAAAACACACAAACACAGAAAGACTAAATAATGTTACTAAACAATGAATGGTTCAACAATGAGATCAAGGAATGAATAAAAAGTTACCTGGAGACAAATGAAAATGAACACACAACAACCCCAAACCTATGAGAAACAACAAAAGCAGTCCTAAGAGGGAAATTCATAGGCCTACCTCAAGAGGCAAACAAAATCTCAAACCATCTAACCTTACACCTAAAAAAGCTTGAAAAAGAATACAAGCAAAGCCCAAAGTGAGTAGAAGGAAGAAAACAATAAGGATTAGAGTGAAATAAATGACACAGAGATGAAAAAAATTACAAAAGATCAATGAAACCACAAATGCTGGTTTTCTGAAAAACAAACAAACAACAACAACAATTGACAAGCCTTTAACCAGACTCATAAAGAAAAAAGAGAGAGGACCCAAATAAATAAATAATAGCAGAAATGAAAGAGGAGAAGTAACAACGGGCACTACAGAAATACAAAAGAATGTAAGAAAATATTATGAACAAGTCTATGCAACAAGTTAGTCAATCCAGAAGAAATGGATAAATTCTTGGAAACATACAATCTTCCAAAACTGAATCAAAAGAAACATAAAACCTGAACAGTCCAATTACAACTAATGAAATTGAAGCAGTAATCAAAAACCTCCCAGCAAACAAAGTCCTGAACCAGATGGCTTCACAGGTGAATTTTACCCAACATCCAAAGAACTAACACCTATCCTTCTCTATCTATACCAAAAACTTCAAGAGGAGGGAAGATTCCCAAGCTCATTTTATGAGGGCAGCATTATCCAAATTCCAAAACCAGATAAGACAGGACAAAGATAGAAAATTATAGGCCACTATCCCTGATGAAAAAAAATGCTAAAATCCTCAATAAAACATTAGCAAACCAGATCCAGCAATCCATTAAAATTAGCATACACCACAATCAAGTGGGATTTATTCCTAGGATGCAAAGGTGGTACAGTATCTGTTAATCATTTAATGTAACACACCGCTGCAGGGGTACTTACTGAAACGTAATGGGGCTCCAGCAGCAACGGCCACTGGGATATGCTGGACTCTCTGTTTTACTTTCTGTGACCGTTTAACTCTCTGTAGTCTCAGGCTTGGCTGACTACCCAGAAAACCGGAATGCCACCCAAACACAAATGTCAGCCCCCCAGGAAGATGGTTAATAGCGGTATAGTGTGACAACTGCCTGATGTAGTTAACTTAGAAATACATTGTTCCGGCTGGTGGTTTCCATGACTACCCACCATATGGTTTTACTACTAACTCCCCGTAAAAAGAAGACCCTGTCCTATGAGGGGTGTAGATTTTTTTCCCGGCCAGCCACCAGTGGGAACAGCTGTTTTGCCCATATATGTAAGTTTCTCCTATTAAATCTCTTATGAGTTTGTATAAGGTTATGTGTCAGTACTTCAGAATCCATCCTGAATTTAGACTTTAGGGGCTTTCCCCCAATAACCACATAAACAAAATTGAAGGATAAAAACCACATGATTATATCAACAGGTGCTAAACAAGCATTTTATAAGATGCAGCACCAATTTATGATAAAAACTCCCAGCAAAGTGGGAATAGAGGGAATACACCTTAACATAAGGCCATATATGACAAACCCACAACTAACATTTTATCAATGGGAAAAAACTAAAAGCATTTCGCTTAAGATCAGGAATAGAGACAGGGATAGCCACTCTCACCACTCTTATTCAACATAGTACTAGAAGTCCTAGCCACAGCGATCAATGAGAACAAGAAATAAAAGGCATCTAAACTGGAAACAAAAAAGTCATTATTTGCAGATGACATGATATTGTATATAGAGGGCCCTAAAGACTCCACCAAAAGACTAATTAGAACTGATAAATGAATTCAGTAAAGTAGCAGGATACAAAATTAATATTCAGAAATCAGTTGTACTTTTATATACCAATAATGAACTATCAGAAAGGGAAACTGCCCGGCCATGTGTGGCTCAGCAGTTGAGCGTTGGCCTAGGATCCAGGCGATCGGGGTTCAATTCCCCGTCAGGGCACATGTCTGGGTTTTGGGCTCGATTCCCAGTCGGGAGCGTGCAGGAGGCAGCCGATCAATGACTCTCTCATCACTGATGTTTTTCTCTCTCTCTCTCTCTCCTTTCCTCTCTCTGAAATCAATAAAGATATATTAAAAAAAAAAAAAGGGAAACTAAGGAAACAATCCCATTTACAACTGCACCCAAAAAAGCAAAATACCTACTGATAAATTTAACCATGGAGATGAAAGACCTGTACTCAAAAAATTATAAAGCAATAAAGAAAGAAATAAAATAAGAAACAAATATATGGAAATATATACTGTGTTCATGAACAGGAAGAATTAACATAATTAAAATGTCCATATTACCCAAAGCAAGCTATAGATTCAATGCAATCCCTCTCAAAATACTAATGGTGCATTTTCAGAGAACTAGAACAAATTATCCAAATATTTATATGGACCTACAAAAAGCCCCGAGTGGTCTCAGCAATACTGAGAAAGAACAACAAAATTGGGGGTATCACGCTACCTGATATACAAGGCTATAGTGGTTTCAGCAACACGGTACTGGCATAAAAACAAACACTGATCAACAGAACAGAATAGAGAGCCCAGGAATAAACCCACACCTTTATGTCAAATAACCTATCGCAAACGAGGCCAGAATATATAACGAGATAAAGACAGTCTGTCTATTCAATAAATGGTTTTGGAAAAATTGAATAGATACATGCAAAAACATTAAACTAGATCATCACCTTTCACCACACACAAGAATAAACTCAAAATAGACTAACGGCTTAAATGTAAAACTCAAAACCATAAAAACCCTAGAAGAAAATATAGACATGAAATCTCAGGCATTTCTCTTAGCAATATTTTTCTGATATGTCTCCTTGGACAGGAAAACAAAAGAAAAAAAATAAATAAATGGGACTACATCAAACTAAAAACTTTCTGCAGAGCAAAGGAAACCATCAACAAAACGAAAAGGCAACCTATTAAATGGGAGAACATATTCGCCAATGATACATCTGATGAGGGGTTAATATATAAAATTTGTAAAGAACTCATAATACTCAACACCAAAAGACCAAACAATCCAATTAGAAAACGGGCAGAGGACCTTAGTAGACACTTCTCCAAAGAAGATATACAGAAGGCTAGCAAACATTATGAAAAGTTGCTCAACGTCACTAATCATCAGAGAAATGCAAATTAAAACCACAATGAGATATCACCTCTCATATATCAGAATGGCTACCATCAATAAATCAACAAACAACAAGTGCTCTCAAGGATGGGGGAAAAAAGAGAACCCTTGTGCAACTGCTGGTGGGAATGTAGATTAGTGCAGCCACTATGGAAAAACAGTATGCAGTTACTTCGAAAAATTCAAAATGGAACTGTCTTATGCTCCAGCAATTCCACTTCTGGGAATATATCCAAAGAAACCCAAAACACTAATTTGAAAGATTATATGTACCCCTATGTTCACTGCAGAGTTATTTACAATAGCGAAGCTATGGAAACAACCTAAGTGTCCATCAATAAACGAGTGGATAAAAATCAGTGGTACATATATACAATGGAATATTAGTCATTAAAAAAAAAAAAAAAAAGAATGAAGTCTTACCATTTGCACAGCATGGATGAACCTAGAGGGTATTATGCTCGGTGCAATAAGTAAGGCAGAAAAAGACAAACACCATATGATTTCACTTCTGTGTGCAACCTAGAGAACAAAATAAATGAACAAACAACACTGAAGCAGACTCATGAACACAGAAAAAAACTGGTGGTTGCCGCAGGGAAGGGAGGTTGCAGGACTGGGCGACAGAGGTGAAGGAGGACTAAGCAGCAGGAACTGGTGGTTACAAATAGCCATGGAGAAGTAGAGCACAGGGAACACAGTCAACAGCACTGCGATAACTCCCTATGGTGCCAGGTGGCTGCAAATATCGCAGGAGCACTATGTGAAGCATATGGCTGTCTGAGCACTAAGCTGCACACCTGAGACCAGCACAAAATACCACTGACAGGAAAGAAGGGCAACCCAAACCCAAAATGAGTAGAAAGAACTAATAAGGGGCCAAGCAGAAGCAATGAGACAGAAAACAGAACAGAAATAAAATTAATGTTTCTTGGAAAAGATCAATAAAACTAAGAAGCCTTTAAGCTAGACTAGGGACCAGCAAACTTATTCTGCAAAGGGCCAGATAATAAATATTAGGCTTTGAAGGGAGTACTATTTAATTATATTTTTTGCAATTACTCTGTTCTGCTGTTACGCAGTAATAACAGCAACAGACAGTATCTAAATGAACGGGTGTGGCTATATTTCAATAAACTTTATTTATAAAAACTGTTGGTGGGCAGGTTTTGGCCTGAAGACTGTAGTTTGGCAAACTCTGAGTTACGATGGCCAAGAAAAATAGAGAAAACACAAATATCTAGAAGAAAAAAAGCCCTTCAGAGAGGAAGATGATTGTAAGGATTATGGACAACTTTATACCAGCTGGACAGCACAGACAACACAGATGAAAGGCACAATTCCTAGAAGACCACAAACTACCAAACCAGATTCAAGAGCAAGCAGAGCCCGGGTGTGGCTCGGCTGCTGGGGTGCCGTCCCGGCACCGAAGGCGCGGTCTCATTCCCGGCTGGGTCGTGCCCGCTGCAGGCTCAGCCCCAGCAGGGGCGTGCAGGAGGCGGCCGCTCAGCGATGTTCCTCTCCCTCTCCCTCTGCCCTCGCTCTAAAAATCAACAAAAATATTTTTAAAAAGGAATAAGGAGAAATACAAATAGCTCTGTATTAAGAAAATTAACTTAATAATTAAAGATCTAGATCAAGATGGCTTCAGTCATGAATTCTACCAAACATTTAAGGACTAATACCAATCCTAACACACACTGTCAGGAAACAGAGTTGGTGTAAAGGCGTCAAAACTCATTCCATAAAACCAGTGTATCCTGATATAAAAGTGAGACGAAACCTCAGAAGAGAAAGTTATAGAGCAGTATCTCTCATGAACACAGACAAAAATATTTAACACACCAGCAAACTGAATTCAGTAACACATAAAGTGAATTATATAACAAACCAAGTGAGGTTTATCCCAAGAATGCTAGGTTAGTCTGACATCCAAATATTAATTTAGCAACATGTTAATAAAAAATGAAAGCCATGTGATCATCTTAATAGATGCAAAAAAGATTTGACAAAAATTGAAAATCAACTCATAATTAAAAAGAAAAATTCTCAAAAACTAGAAATAAACTTCCTATAAAGGATATCAATGAAAAACTTACAGCTAACATCATACTTAAGAGCAAAAGACTTAATTCTTTCCCATTAAGTCCAGAACAAAGCAGAAACATCCACTCTTTCTGCTTGTATCCAACATCACACTGGAGGCTGTGTTCAGCGCAATGAGGCAAGAATAATTAAGGCTTAAAGAGTTGAAAAGATGTACTGTCTTTACAGATAACAATCATTTTTCTCCTGTTATTAAATTTACTGGGGTGACACTGGTTAATAAAATCATATAGGTTTCCAGTGTACAGTCTATGATACATTATCTGCATACTGCACTATGTGTTTACCACTCAAAGTTAAATCTTCTTCCGTCACCACGTATTTACTGCCCTGGCCTCCCCTTCCCTCTGGTCACCACCATACTGTTGACTGTGTCTGTGAGTTTCTGTTTGTTTGTCTTGTTTATTTGTAGCTTTCAGTTTTATATCCCACATATGAATAAAATCATATGGTTATAACATAATTATATATTACAAATCCTTAGGAATCTTAAAAAAACACCTATCAGAACTAATAAATGAGTTTAGCAAGATCACAGGATTCAAAACCAATATACAGTAATCTGTTTTATTTCTATATACTAGCAATGAACAATCTGCAAATGAAATTAAGAAAGCAATTCATGCACGACATTATTAAAACAAAAAAATACTTAGGAATAAACTGTGAAAAAGAAGTACAAGACCTATACACAAGACAATAAAATACTGCTGAGAGTAAGTAGGAAGATGTAATAAAATGGAGAGATATTCATGTTTGTGGCTTGAAAGATTCAATATAATTACAATGGCAATCTTTGTGACCTTGAGTTAGACAAATATTTCATGAGTATGACAACAAAACACAATCCACAAAAGGAAAAACTGATACATTGGACCTCACCAAATTAAAAGCTTTTAATCTTCAAACGACACCAAGAGGGAAATGAAAATACAAGTCACAGACTGGGAGCTATCACTTGCAAACGTACCTGATAAAGGACTTGTCTCCAGAATATACAAAAAATGTTTACAACTCAATAATAAGACAACTCAATTTTTAAAATGGGCAAAAAATTTGAATAGATACTTCATCAAAGAAGGTTTATTAATGGCAGAAAAGCACATGATAAGGATGCTTAACATCATAAGACCTAAAGGAAATGCAAATTAAAACAATTAGATACTACTACACTTCTGCTAAAACGGCTAAGATAAAAAAGACTAACAATATTGATGTTGGTGAGGACGTGGAGGAATCAGAACCACCATACATCACTGGTGAGAATGTAAAATGGTACAACCCCTTTGGAAAACAGTTTGGCAGTTACTTAAAAAGTTAAACATACATTTACTGTACAACCTAGTAGTTTTACTACTAGGTATCTACCAAACAGAAACATATGTCCACACAAAGACTTGTATATCAACATTCATTGCCAAAAACTAGAAACAACTCAAATGTCCATCAATTAATCAATGGATAAACCAAATGTTAATCCTTACAGTGGTATACTACTCAACAATTTAGAAGGAACTACTAACATATGCAACAATATGGATGATCCTAAAAAATTATGCTAAGTGAAAGAAGCTACAGACAAGCATTAGAAACATATTGCATGATTCTATTTTATATTAAATTTCTATAAAAGAAAAAACTAGAAACTATAGACAGAAGATGATCTGTGACTGCATGGGGCTGGGGATGGGAGCAGGGGTTGACCATAAATGGCATGAGAAAACTTATTCCAGTGATGAAAATGTTAGAACACTAGATTATGGAGTTGGTATATAACTATATACATTTACTACAAATCACCAGTCTTAATTTAAAAAAAAAATTTTTTTTTATTGATTTCAGAGAGAGGAAGGGAGAGGGAAAGAGAGACAGAAACATCAGTGATGATGAGAATCATCCATCATGCCTCCTACAAGCCCCCTGCTGGGGACTGAGTCTGCAACCCCGGCCTGTGCCCTGACCTGGAACTGAACCACAATCTCCTGGATCATAGGTTGATGCTCAACTGCTGAGCCATGCTGGCCAGGCCAGTCTCAATATTTTTTTAAAAAAATGCTTCTGAGGCCTGTGGAGTTATGTGATTATATTCTATGTAACTCTTTGTGGTTTTGGTTTAATCACACCAATATTGAAATATGTAATTCCATACTGTCCAAAGTACTTTTTTTTTTTTTAAATATATCTTTATTGATTTCAGAGAGAGGAAAGGAGAGGGAGAGAGATAGAAACATCAATGATAAGAGTCATTGATCAAGCCCACAACCCGGGCATGTGCCCTGACCAGGAATCGAACCCTGACCGCCTGGATCCTAGGTCGACGCTCAACCGCTGAGCCATGCCCGGCCGGGCTTTTTAAATTTATTATTTATTTATTATTTATTTGTTTATTTATTTATTTATTTATTTATTATTTTTTAAAATTTTTATTTTTTTTTATTTTTTTACCAAAGTACTTTTAAAACAGTAATTTGATATGGTTCAACCTAAATTTTCGGACAACCATAGAACTGGAGTAGATGAGGCAAGATTAATAACAGTCAGACAAAATTAATGAAACAGGAGAAACTTGCATTCAGCCTTCACAGATAGAAACTGGGAATGGAGATCTCTAACTTCAACATGGAACTGCCAGCCAACACTGGCACTTCAGTTTCCAGCCTAACAACTGCAGGTAAGAGTCACATTTCATTTTTTAAAATTTACTGGGGTGACACTGGTTACTAAAGTGATATAGGTCTCAGGTGTATGTCATAACCCATCATCTGCATATTGTGTTGTGTGTCACCACCCCAAGTCAAGTCTCCTCCCATCACCATTTATCCCCCCACCGCCTTCCCTCTGGTCATCGCAATGCTGTTGTCTATGGCTATGAGTTTTGTTTTTTCTTTGCTTAATCCCCTCACCTTCTTCATCCAGCCCTCCAACACCCCTCCCCTGACAACTGTCAGTCTGTTCTCTGTATCAATGAGTTTGTTTCTATTTTGTTTGTTAATTTATTCTGTTCATTAGATTCCACATATAAGTGAAACTGTATGGTAACTGTCTTTCTGACTGGCTAATTTCACTTGGCGTAGTACTCTACAGGTCCTTCCACACTGCTGCAAAAGGTAGGATTTCCTTCTTGTTTTTTTTTTTGTTTTTTTTTAATATTTCTATTGATTTTTACGGGGGTGGGGGGGACACAGAAAGATCGATGTGAGAGTGAAACGTTGATTGGCTGCCTCCTGCACGTGCCCTGACTGGAAATTGAACCAGCGATTCTTTGGTGCACAGGACAACATCCAACCAACTGAGCCACACCAGCCAGGGCTAGAGTTCCTTCTTTTTTCCAGCTAAGTAGCATTCCATTGTGTAAGTGGACCTCAACATTTTTTTTTCCCCCCCTGCAGTTTTGTTTTATCAGACATCTATGAAGACAGAGTTTGCAGATACAACCTTGTCAAGTCGTGAACTGCTGCAAAGTTCTGTGAAGTTTGAACAAGACCCATTTTAGAATATAGTTCCTTATTCCAAGCAGACGAGAGGTGTAACGTTACGGCCAACAACTTATACTAGCCATCCAGTTAAGCCATTTCCCAGCACAGATATGCAGCTTAATCACAGCTATTTCGTCTCTACAACGTGAAGTTCGATCGTCAGCTAATAGTACGTTTTGACTCCTGTGTATACTGGTGCATGCGATTCTTTGCCACCCTGGCTGTTAACCAGACCTGGGCTCTAAAAGCTAAACTTGATTTAAATATCATTCTAGGGGTAGGGCAGGCTCTGTGATCTGGACGTGTCCCAGCCACCACTATGCAAAATGCTGGTACATCTCCTCCTCTTTCCTGTCTTGTCTGCCTGTAACCTGTCTGTCATTGAGCATTTAGTAATGCCTGCTACGTACAGAAAGGGCAGGTACAAAGGAAATCCTTTGACAGTTCTGCTTCCAAGAAAGGTGAACATCAGATAATAAACTGAGGACAACTGAGTAATGTGTCACGACAACAGGCCTTTTAGAAACTTTCTAAGATTAGATAATGTGTCCAAGTGTACTTACCCAGTGCTCCTACTCTAGAATATTTCCATGGAGGGGAAGGGAGAAGAGGGATGGATCTGGGGATTCCCTTTAAGGAGTTCCACTTATTGGGGCTGCATCTCTGGGCCAGAAGCAAGTCCAGTAAAACGATCACGCCCTCTGCATCCTCTATTTGCCAACACTACAGATTTTCAACCAGCTCGTGTTAAGAGAAATAGCAGACAAGGAGACATCCTTAATGCAAGGTGGGAAAGGTCTTCCATCAGCCACAAAAAGAGGGACTTGACTGTGTCACCCTCACTTAATCCGGTAGAAAAGCTGGATCTGCGCCCCACCTGATCTTTCCTTTGACCCTGGTGTCCTGAGAGCATCCTTAGAGTGACTGCTTTGCCCCACAAGGAGAGATGACAACCCTGCCGGGACGCAGAGTTTTCGTAGGTTTTTCTGCACAGTCACTTTTCTTACAGAACCAGAACATTCAGCTCTCGAAGACTGGACAGGAGAATCGATACATTATTACACTCCTTTAAATATAAACCAGGACCCTTTGGGAAGGGTGTGTGTGTGTGTAGAAAGATCTGATGAAGCTGCTGACCCAGGTGGCCCATTTGGTCAGCGTATTCTGACCCCAGGCACCTGTCTACTGCTCAGTCTTGCGTACACAGTCCACAGCTTCAGTGTCGGCGCAAACTGATGAGCAGGAAAGCACAATGAAGAAATGAAACCATGGAAAATTAAAGGCAGCAATATCATCAACAAAATTCAAAGAGCAGTTTCCTTTTTTTTAAAAAAAACAAGAAAAGCACATTGTAGAAATAAAGAATCTGTACAATATTCTAATACTATCTGTACATAAAATTATATTACTTCTAACTAAGTTGAAAGGTCTCATTTGTAGAGTTTGGCTGGCAACACCAGAGGCCCAGAACAAAGAGCTTTTGAAGCAGAGCAGGCAGCAAGACCCTGGCCAGCACCCCTTGTGCCTGGACGAGAGCCTGTGGCTGTTGTGCGACTAGCATTCCCAGTTCTGTGGTTCGTGGTGAGGACCACAACTTTTTTATCCACTCATCTACTGATGGGCACTTGGGTGGCTTCCAAATCTTGGCTATTGTAAATAACACTACAATGAAATAGGGGTGCATATGTTCTTTTGAATCAGTGTTTCGGGTTTCTTTAGATACATACCCAGACGTGGAATTTCTGGATTAAGGCAGCTCCATTTTTAATTTTTTGAGGAACCTCCACACTGTTTTCCACAGTGGCTGCCCCAGTCTGCATCCCACCAGCAGTGCCCTAGGGTCCCCTTTCTCCACACCCTCGCCAGCACTTGTTGTTTGTTGATTTGAGAGACACTCTGATATGAGAGGGGATATCTCACTGTGGTTTTAATTTGCATCTCTCTCATCATTAGTGATGCTGAGCACCTTTTCATATGTCTGTTGGCCATCTGTACATTCTCTTTGGAAAAGCGTCTATTTAGGTCCTTTGCCCATTTTTTAATTGGTGTTGAGTTTTATAAGTCCCTTATAAATTTTAGATATTAACCCCTTATCAGATGTATCATTGGAGAATATGTTCTCCCCTTCAATGGGTTGTTTTTTTCATTTTGTTGGTGGTTTCCTTTGCTGTGCAGAAGCTTTTGAGGTTGATGCAGTCCCATTTGTTTATTTTTTCTTTTGTTTCCCTTACCCAAAGAGATACATCAGAAAAAAATATTGCTCAGAGAAATGTCCTAGATTTTACTGCCTATGTTTTCTTCTAGGATTTTTATGGTTTTGAGTCTAACATTTAAGTCTTTAATCTATTTTCAGTTTAATCTTGTGAATGGCGTAAGAAGGTGGTCTAGTTTCATTTTTTGCATGTATCTGTCCAATTTTCCCAACACCATTTATTGTATAGAGTATCTTTAGTCCATTTTATGTTTGTGCCTCCTTTGTGATGAGTCAATTGACCATAAAGGTATGGGTTTATTTCTGGGCTCTTTATTCTGTTCCATTGATCTTTATGTCTTGTTTTTATGCCAGAACCAGGCTATTTTGATTAAGGAGTCACACTTCTGACCAATGAAAATACTAGCCATTAAGAAGCAGATGTAGAACATCAAAGTGATAACAGTGGTTAGCTCTGTAGAGGGGAGGAGAATTAGGACTGGTCCAGAGACTTCCAACCAAAATTAAAGTTAGAAGTTTTACAAGGATTTAAGGATTTATTCACACGTTACTTGTATAACTAAAATAAATACTTTTTGATAAAAGAATTCCATATTCCTAAGATTACTCTAGTATCACAGATTACTGATTTTCTCAGTGCCAACATCCTACTGTTTTGGGAGATACGTACTAGGTTTTATAAATTCAGCTGCTTTCAGGAGCACAGTGGGTAATAATATGAGTAAAGCTGAGTGTATATGCAGCATATAGGCTTTCAAATTCAAAACTATAAAAGACATTGTACAGATTAAACAAGGCACTTCTGCAAATTAAATATAACTGGCAGTCCATTACTTTGCTATCTCTCCCAATCTGTGTTTCTCGACTTTTTAAATTGCCTTCCTTTAAATAGTAAGATTTCAAATCTCCTTTAAAGTTGTTTGAAATTTCATATCCCATCAAATCTTGAGACTAAAACCAAATCACAACAATTATATTACTGGAAATGTTCTTCTAAACTCAATGGCCCACTGCGCTTCCCTAACCCATTTAAAATTATTGTCCCTAGACCTTACCCTCACCTGAAATGTCACCGTCTCAATCGCCTCACTTCCCTAACGCTAACACTGGCTCTTCAACTTCACAGTCTCATAACTCTTGTTAATTGCTTTTTTTAGTCTCCTTTTCTTCTGCAGGTCTACTTAGTAATTCCGGAAAATGACTTTAGTCAGGACCTTTGACCTTTCCTCTAGCATCAATAACAAGCTCTCAAACTCTTCTGCAAATATACCAAACCATTTGCAGTTCTCCAAATAAACCACAATCACACAATGTACTTTCTGTATAAAATGGCTTTCACCTTTTAATTCTTATTCATACTTAAAGACTGAGCTCAAGCCACAGCTCTTCTAAAGCTTTCAGAACAAGTGTTTCCCCACCTCAAACCAAGCAAGGGAGTGTTCTTTCCAGCCCCAACCTGTCACCCATGGTGCTTCAACTACAAACATTTAACAAGCATACTACTTGGAAAATATTTATAGTTAATATTAAGAAAAGATTTTAAAACTAGAAGAAGCCTTAAAGATCATTTCTTCTTGTCATTTTACAGATTAGTCATTTTAAAACAAAAAAGGTAAATGATATAGTCAGCTGTCAACCAGATCTTATAAAAAAAAAAACAAACACATAGATCTTACTGGAAAATAGAAAAAAATTCCAGTTTGACCTCTGCAAATAAACATTAAATTGATATCCAGGAGACTTTCTCAATTTATGTATTTGTGATTGTCAATCCATCAAAGATCTGTTTTTAAGATGAAGAAAGAGGTTGGATATCTTATAGTATTAAAGCTAATTTCATATACACTGTACAACAATCTTCAACTGAAAACAGCTTGTCAACTGTATGCCTGGGCCTTCCAGACCACGTATTTCATAGTAAATGCTATACTTGATACTATTTCAAATATACATATATGGAGAGATGGGGGAGCTTATGCTGAAAATCAGAATCCCAAGCCTGGCCAGAAGCACACACCTATGCAGCATGCGCGGCCCTGCGCGACCGTCCAGGATGGGGCACTTTCTTGTTTATTCATTCCTCAGTCCTTACTATTTTCAACTGGGAAGAGTGGGAAGAGAACCAGACTTAAATATGTAGTGTGAGAGGGGAAGTAAGAGGCATAATAGGTTAATGCTTAGATAGTAAACAATTTTTGTTACAAAGAGATAGGAAGTGGTATCTCTACCCCTTCTACTACATGGAAATTCTCTTACACTAACAAGCTCTGCTTCTAAAAAGCAAACAGTGCCCCTAGCTCCCACAGGCAGGAGTATGAAATAAACTTTATTCATAATGTGAAGTTTCCTAATTATTCATCACCTACTAAACATTTCTAAACAATGCTGAACCCACTGTTTTAAGCAAAGGAGCTAGGAGTTTGGCTTTCATAAGTCATCCCACTTCCACAGTTCTTAAAAGCTACATAGAAGGAACAACAATAAAAAACCTTCACTGACATACATCTTACTGCATCACACATTTGTCAAAACATCTTAATTTCTAACCTGGAATGTCGGAGGCTGTCCTTTTTGTTTTTTGCAGAACACATTGTGCATTCACAGCCAACCGCATGGGGCTTGGGGAGAGACACATCCTGTTTTAACAGCATCGTAAGGATTTCATAGTTGTTACGATGAGCAGCTAAAATGACAGGTGCGACATCCATAGTTGTTGAATACTCAGGATTCTGAATTTGCTCCATTAGTTTCTGAAAAATATTTATATAAGTGTTCAAAAGTTATTTGTGACTTCAGAAAAACATAATTATTTGAAGAACAAAATAGAAAAAATTGGAAGGCACAAAGAACAATTATTTTAAGGAACATGAAAAAATAGGCAGAGCATATATGCATGAAAAAAACTAAAAATTCCACCTGTGTGGCAAACCTTGTTACACTGATAGCAATGAAGCTGCTTGAAAGGGTAAGTAAATAGGAAGCACTCTTTATTTTGTATAATTCTCTGCATATTCTCCATCATTACCTATATCACTTTCGTTACAAATGCACAAAAACACTAACAATCATAGCTACTATAGACACTTTGCACTTATCATCTCATTTAATCCCCACAGTATCCTGCAAAACTGAACAGTACAATCCCCAAGAAGAAACCGAGGCTCAGAGAAGTTAATGTGTCTGAGGCACACAACAGAAGGGCAAACTGCAGAGCAGAACTCAGATCTTCGTTACTCCAGAGCCCGAGCTCCTCCACTACACGGGCTCACGGGCCTGATGATAGCAAGACAGGAAGGAAAAACATTAGCAAACAGAGAATCAGGGTTAAGTAAAAAGGCTGACTATTGTATGACTGTTGCGTATTTTCACTTTTTCAGAGGTTCCCCTGAGAGTTGTTTTATTCCATAGTATAAGCTGATCAAGTTCACAGTTTTATAGTTTTTATTAACATTGTAAAAGTAGCATGCACACACACTATAAAATATCTGAAAAACATAGAAAAGCAGAAAGCATACAAATGCCCATAATTCCTACTACCTGAAAACCATTTTATAGTCTTTTCTCTACCATACCTCCTTTAAGGACACCTTTGGCATAAATGATTTGGCACCAATAATTTAAAAATATGGTCTCTAATATTTTGAAGATCAAGGACACCTTTAATAATCTCATAAAGCCAGAGTCCAGAATCTTCTGGAAAAAAATCATGTACAGAGTACTGCATGCAATGTAAGGAATTTCACAGACCGTATTTTCAAGGTATTTTATTTTGCTAATTTAAATAACACTACCACAAACATTGTTATGAATACAGCTTTTAGGGTTTTTTTTGAATTTAGAATTATCACATTAACACAGAGCCCCTGAAGTGGAATTACCGCTCAAAAGGCCATAAAGTTTTGAAGCTCTTGATAAATATCATCAAAGCCCTTTAATATCTTATGTTACCAATAATACAGGAATGTACCCATTTTACTCTTGAGTTTTACTCACCAGCACTGGGAATGATCACTCCCAATTTATGAATAAAAGAGTATCATGAAATACTTACTTTCCTTTGATTACAGGTAAATTTTAATATTTTCTAACATACTTATCCTTTTTTGGCCCTCTTTTATAGTTTATATACTTCCCATTTATTTTTGGGGGGATTTCAAATTAATACATTTATTTAAAATTACAGAGAAATCTAAAAACTTAGCCCTTTTCCCGATTATTGGTTATAAAAAGAAGAAAATTATATTCAGTGCCTTAAGAGAAAAATGGTCTTCATTTTCCCTATGAAACATATTTAACTATATGAAAACACAAGCGATAGATGAAAGTTCATAATTTCATCTACACGCTAAAAAAAGCTGTATGTGAAGTTAAAATTTATTAAATTTACTAAATTTATTAAAAGACAAATTTGATAAATAATAGAGAATGAATTTACTAAAATGGTTAAAAAAAAGTACATAAAATATTTGACACTGCGTGTCTACAAGTAATAGGGCTGTTAAAATCTGATCCTGCTTCGCTGGGAGAATTCAAACAAAGGCTTTTTTTCTGAGCCTCACAAGCTTCCACTGGCAGCGGTCCCGGCAATGCAACAGCATCCGTGGGCTGCTCCCACACCCTGCAGGGCACCCCACCCTCCACGCGAGGAAGTAAGTGGGTTCAAGGCCAGAAGCTGGAGTAGGTACACAAAATACAGTCGCAACTGCAGGGCAGACGACAGAAAGCCCAACAGGGTATAGATACTTCTGATCCTCTGGACAGGGGCTATATTCTTAGCCCTTTTTTTCTCTGTTCCTGCGCTTTCTTACCACCAGTTAAACTAGTTCACACCCTCTGGAGAAAGTCACACACAAACTTTTTAATGGTCTAAATTTGAGTAAAATATTTCAGTTAATACATGATAAAGTATGTATTTAGCAGAGTTTCTCACTGTTCTAACATAATGCCGGATCATCTACAACAAATTTATAATTCTTCCTTAAACAATACTTTTCTTCTGAGTACAGCCAGTTTACACTCCAGCAGTTATTTAAACTGCTTGTTTCACTACATCCTTACTAATAACGAATGATATAATTTTTAAATTTTGATATACAACAAATATCTCATTTTTAAACTATAAGTTATTTGACTGTTAATATCTTCCTAATTACAAAAACCATTAAGAAAAATAAAAAGAGTAAGGAAAAAACCCTTAATTTGGCAACGAGATGGCTGCTACTGGGTAACATTTTGCTACCTTTCCATACAGTCCCTTTTCTATGCGTGTTTTTAACCTTGGATCATATTACATATATAGTTTACTATTCTCATGTTTTTCACTTCCTATATCATATTTTTCCACGCTCCTAAATATTCTTTAAAAAGTGCCACTTTAATATATATGTAATTATTTATATTCCCAACCTTCTATTTTGAGATATTTAAGTTTTTTTCACTGTTACAAATACGATTACAATTAACACTTTTATGCACATTTCGGACTATTTCATAGGCAAATTCCTAGAGGAAGAAGCACCAGGTAAAATAATATGAACATCTGCTTTTGCGAAAGTGCTATTCAAAACATCCCTTGTATCAGTGATTATTAGTATTATTTTTAAATGTTGGCTAACTTGATAAGCTAATATCAGTACCTTGTATTTGATTATCAGTAAGGTTTAATTTTTTTCCCCCTGAGTTTTCATGTCCTTTTCTGGTTTTGGTGGTTTTCATCAATTTGTCTAAGATTAAGGTTATGAACCTGTGATACATGCTGCAAATATCGTTTGCTAGTTATCCACCTGCTTTCTAAATCTTGCCTGATGGCCAAATTCCAGAATTCTAACTTCTATACAGCTATTACTTTTATGTTTAGCAAGTCCTTCCGCTACGATCAGTTAAACATTCACCTACATTTTCTTCGTTTTATGGTTTCACTGTTTACATTTAAATCTTAAATTCATATGGAAACTGATTTATATTTTCAACTTAACCTGCAGAATGTTCCAAACTAAAAGTACTGGTGCAAACTGACAAAATTATGGAGATATCATTAATTTAAAAAGGCTTCCTGAAAGCAATGTTATTCTTGCAAGTGTCTACTTACTTTAAAGCAATATTTTACAGAGTAAAAGAAATCTATTTCCTTAAGACAAATTTGGGGGAAGAAAAAGATGGCAATGGGGCAGGAGATTTATTTTGGTTTAAAATTCCAAATTAGTACTGACTACTACAGCTGGTGGTGATCGTTTGGGTCGATGATTAAGTGGTTATCAACAGCCCCCACTACTGCAGAGTCCATGCCACCAAAAGCGCATCTGTGGGCTTTAAAAGTTAAAAAAGAAAATGGGGACTAAAAAGGCAAACTATTTATTTTACTAATTTGTAAAGAAAACTTTTTTAAATGTCAACTGTATTATATACAGGAATACTGAATTTTCAAAAATTTAGACTGTCCAAAAAATACCGTTTCCTGCGTTGGCAGCGCCGCTGCGGAGGCGACGCGCCCCCCCCTTCGGCGACATGGGGGCGGTGACACTCGGGGTGACGGGGGGGGGGGGGGGGGGGTGCGGCCGCGCCCGCCCCCTGCCGGCCGGGCCGCGGGTGACACGGGGTGACGGAGAGGGGGCTGCGGCCGCGCGCTGCCCGCGCAGGGTCAGGGCTGGGCCTGGTTGTCACGATCCCGCCCTTGCGCTTGGGGCCAGAAGAGCCGTGACATTCCAAACCCGTGAAGAAACTGCCCGGAGCTGCCACTGCGGGCAGAGAAAGGCGTCCGGCCCAGCCGGCGGTCATCAACGCGGCCATGGCGGCGACACGGGGACAGGTCATCTCCAAGGCGCGCGGCCGCCAGGCCGTGGGGTCTGGAAGCCGCCCACGAGCCGGGGCGCGGAGCCCAGCACCGTCCTAGAGACGGAGGCAGGGGCCCGGCGGTGCCGCCCGCGCAGGGGACAGCAGCATCTACACGCGGTGTCACTACACTCGGACACGGAGATGTCAGGTTTTGGGGTTTCTTTTCTCTCTCTTTTTTTTTTTTTTAAAGGAAAACCATGAAGGCAGAAGGTAAACATGGGGATGAATAATGATTTAATCCAAGAAAATGCCCTGATTATTTTCAATCTGTGTATTTTTAAACTGTTATAATCTTTATCAACTATTTAAATCAACATTCTCTTAAAAATGAAACTATACTAGATCTTTAATATTCTTCATAGCTGGAAGGAATAAAGGTTTTATCTACTTTATCTAGATGTCAAAAAATAGGACTAAAAATGACAAACTTCATCTGGATGTCTAAAAAGTAGAATAAGCATCCCCCAAACAGGGTTGGGGGCCATATTCAATCCACTACTTTATCCCCTGAAGCTTTTCAGGTTCATTGGGCTATAGCCCATTGTTCAAAGTCTAGCATTATTATTATTGTTCTGCAAACATTTCTCTTAGGTTTTTAGTTTTTACTGTATTTGGTCAGGTGAAGCAAAAAAACAAAAAGAACATGTTCCTTACCACGTAACATTTCATTTCTGATTTTAAATTTTAACCTATAAAGCTAACTATAGGATTGCCACTGCTCTCAAAGTCAAAATACCAGGCAATTCTGGCCATCTGAGATATAACGTCTCCCAAAAACACCATTCTGGGTGGTCACAAACTAACTTCAAGGGCATTATTTCCCAGAAGGAGCTGCCTCCTGCTGGAAATGATGGGTATTGGGTTTTCCCAAGCACACCTCAGTCTTTCCTGAGTAAGAGCACAGCCAGACTAAAACAAACAAGTGGGGAGAAAGAAAAAAATAATTGCTAACAGTTGACCACTGAAGAGAGAAAGTATCAGTATATCATTATTCACACACAGCAGTGTGAAGCCATTTAATGCAGGGACAAACATGTTTAGTTTCAGGCTACGTAAAGCAAGGCAAAATGATTACATTCTCAACGATTCCCACTTACAATGGTAAAGTTAAATTATATTCAGATACACTATTTGGTAAAGAATAAAAAAAGATTCATATCAAACTTTCGATTCTAAAAGGATAAGCTTCAGGTATAAAAATATTTATGTAAAAAAGCCATGTAAATAAGGAGTTTCCACTGACTTACTCTGCATAAATGGTATGTTACTTAATAAATCAAAGTCGTTTCTGAAAAGAATGTTTTCAAGTATTTAAAAAATATTTATAGGTATACAAAATGTCCTTAGTTTTGCTTCCCAATTTCTCACAGATATTTGACCATTCCTTACTAAAACCTATTCAATTATATACTTACTATGTATTAATGAGGTCGCTATCTTCCTTCTCACCTCAGAATTTCCCACATTTCACACTCTTTCCTCTAAGCTGGGAGTGAGAAGCCACTTCCCTTCCGAAGCTGAGCAGGCCACCTCGGTGCTCCTCAGTGCCCTCTGCCCTCCACGGGGCCTCCGTCCTTCCCTCAAGGCACACCAGCCTGGTGCGCGCCTCCCACAGGAACCACTTCCTCACTCTCTGGTGACCTGACTTCATGCTCTCTTCTTTCCACTCACGTTTTCTTCCTCTCACTTGGTCCAACTTCTCAAATCCACGTGCATCATTTCCTTAGTTCTACTGATGCCAATTTCAAAAATTCATTTTCCTTGATTTCTAAGCGACATATTAAAACTGTTTCTTTGGTTTTCACAATGCTGCAGTACCCTAACTCCTTTCATGACACCCTTCCCTTTATCAACACAGATGTCCCCAGTCGTCTGCTCTTCTCCGCTTTCTCTCTGGAGGTGGGGGCACCTCCCCGTGCCTGTGACTGCTGCGCCTCTCAGCCTGGCCACTGCCTGGGGATGAACTCTTCATTGGTAACTGTCTGCTGGAGGGGGCCTGAGAGCCTCGAAGTAAACAAGGCCAAACCCGAATTCACATTTCTCTGCCCCAAGACTGACTTCTATACTTAACTTCTGATTTTTCTTCCATCCTCCTAGTCACCCATTTTTAAGATTTCCAAATCATCTTGGGCTCCTTCTCAATTCTCCCCTCCAAAATAAAACACTCACTAAATTCTGTCAATTATAACATTTCTCACATCTGCCATTCCCCCATTCTTATAGCCACTATTCCAGTTCAGGTTTTAACCTCTTCATAGGCAAACTGCTCACCGAGCTATAGCCTTCCCCACTGGCCATTTTCTCATGTACACTGAACACAGCCATTAGAGCAGTTTTTCTAAAATACCACTGGACCATCACATCCTTTCTCAAAAGTCATTTAATGACCCCACTATCTATCATATAAAACGCAAATTCCTTAGCCTGGCAGTCAGACCTTCTCCATCAGTTTTCTTTTAGTTGTTTTTCCAGATACTTCCCGCTACTATCCACCCCAAATACTTTGTTTAAAAAGGCTAAATCAATACACAGTCTCAAGATTAACATTGCACATGCCTTCGTTTACATTCCTCTCCACATCCCCTGTTCCTACCTACACGTTTTTGAGACTAGTTTTGGGAACTCGACAAAAGCATGAACTCTGGAGCCAGAATTTGGGTTCAAATTCCAAGTCTGCCCTTTATATAGTGACTTTGGGCAAGTTACTTAACCTTTCTGTACCTTGGTTTCCTCCTTTACAAAATGGAGATTTTAATAGTACCTATCTTGTAGGAATACTGTGAGGATTAAGAAATTGAATACATTTAAGGTTCTTGGCACACAGTAGTATTATACACATATTAGCAATTATCAAGGTTTTCAAAACTCAACTGACACTCTTCCATGAAACCTTTCTTGATAGCTCCAACCCACAGTGATCTTCTCTTTTCTGTGTTTCTGAAACATTTACCGTAAGCCACAAAACTTTAAATATAAAACAGGGTGTCTCAATAGTGGCACTGTTGACAATTTAGCCAGGTAAATCTTTGCTGCAGAGGCTGTACTGAGCATTGTAGGATGTTTGGCAGCATCTGTGGCCTCTACTCAGCAGATGCCAATAGTAACCCACCCCTTAGCTGTAAAACCAAGTATGTTTCCAAACACTGCCAAATGTCCCCTGGGAGGCAAAAGTGTCCAGTTGAGAATCATAAGTATAATACAAGACAAAATACAGGAAAACACTCAAAGCAATATACAAGGTTCAAGTATATTACACTTAGCACTTATCAAATACACTAGTTTTTTTAAATGGCTTGACATTCATATGTGCTTTCACTGTCCAATTAGTTTTAATATCCTTTAGTACGGAGCTCACGTTTTATTTATTCATTTCCACAATCACACCCAATCGAAGGCCTTGGACACTGTTGATTGATAGATAGGATATAGGTAACCTGAGACGGACATAATGAACTGGGAAGAGCATGAAAATTGCAATGAGATGATCAGATTGTACCTGAGAGTTGCACTTATTTTAGAGCTTTGGGCAATTCATTAAAGTTTATGAGCCTCAGTTTTCTGATCTGTAAAATGTAACATCTACATAGGCTGGCTATGATGTTCAAATGTAATCAGGGATGTGAAAGAACCAGGTATACACTGCAGAAATACACATAGAGTCTTATGTGTAAAAAGACAAAAATAACTGTTATACCATAATAGCTCCTTTATCCAGAATCATCCAGGACTTCCTTCATAAGCTTATTTTCTAGGTAACTGAAGCTTATGCTTTTAAGAGTCTAACTCTGAAATTTACACTACTTTGATGAAAGTCTTCTGCTTTTAGAAGTACTGTATATATTCTTCTTTCTTCTAAAACAAAAGACACTGAATATAATTTAATTCTTCCTTATTGACTCGGCCATTGTAATAAACATTATCATTCTAACACACAGCTTCCTCAGAGATTACCACGTATGTGATGCTGCTGATCTCTTTAATAGTCAGAGGTACGGGGCCTCATTTAGTTCCACTGCAGTCCTCATGCCCCTTCCGCTGCACTTTTCTCTATGGATTAGAAAACTAAACAATTAAGCTTGTTGAAGTGGAATCTAAAATGAGCAAATACAGACTTTAAACAAGGGCTCCAGAAGCACTCCTCTGACCAAAGTTCTAAGTGGGAAACTTCAGGACATCTACTCTGGCTGCTCAGAAGCATTTTTACTCGCTTCTTGGGTCTCATGGATGTTCTGGATAATGGAAACTGCTGGGAAAGCAACTTCTGTCCCTACTCTAAATATGTACATACAGAGACAGTACCATGGTGTAATTATAACTAACCTATTTATATTTGTAAAATCTTCTGAGTGCTTCCTGATGCCACTCAAAAAATACCTATATATGCCTCATTGAGTTAAAGCTACAACAGAGCAATCATACCATGTGAAAGAAAAAGAGCCAGGGTTCATGTGCTAAGTCCCATACTAAGCAAACTAAAAAGAAAAGAAAAATATCAAATTTCCTTCAGAACCTCTTGACTGAATTTTTTCAAGAGTTATATGCATGTTTGCTCTTCTACCTGAACTGATACACATATGAAAGGTCAGTATTTTCTAGTTTAAAAATTGATTCACCTTTAGTTTTAAGTGAACATTAACTTTCCAGGCAAAATGGAACATTTAATAACACTTAAGGAGAAAATCAGAATCAAATTGAAAATGGCCTTGTGAGTTAGAAGCATTTTGTTCTTATGCTTGTAAATTATATGGGTCACAGAAAAATCTCTTCCCTGACACTTCTAGAACACTTGTATATTTTTAGATAGATAATATTATATACATATAATACAAATAATAAAAACAAAGTCATCTTTAATGAGTCATGATAATTTATCCCTGTCAGATGTTATAAAACATATAAGATGGCGGGGGGGGGGGGGGGGAGTGAAACTTGGGAGAAAAAAAAAATCAAGTAAAAATATTATACTTTGAAAAATAGGCTTCTGATTTGTTTTTAGAACTTTTTGTGGCTCAAAACCAATTTAAAAGTGAAAGGAGAAAGACAGAGGAAAGAAGGAAAGAAAAAAAGAGATGGGGAGGGAGGCAGGGAGAGAGGAAACCAGAAAGGGAGAAAACATGGTGTATCTAACAGCACCTAGAAGATATGGATAAAATTATCTAGCCTTGCTGTACCTGACAACCGTAGTCCAAAAGAAGCTGCAGTATATCCAAATTCTCATTTTCAATAGTTATCGTAACAGCATTTCTCCCAAGCACATCTACGCAATTTATGTTCAAGTCACCTGAACTGCTTTCCTCCAGAATCTTTTTAACCATATAATAGTCACCTAAATAACAAATACAAATGCAATTTAATATTCATGACATATTAAATATGAATGACTGTAAAGAAAACTTAGCCTGTTGATTTAAAAGATTAAACGAGCTAAACTCATTTTTGTATATGGGAATATACAAAAATGTGAACATTTCTTTGCTCTAAACTCATATCCTGATAAAATCGTATGTATGTACATAAGCTGCAAACATAAAAAGTTGCTAGTTTAAAATTCATAACTGAATAAGGAGAGAAGCTTTTAGAAGGCATTTAAAACAATAAAGAATGTCCAGAAACACAGACTGGAAGCTAGAAAAATTATAAGCTTAAAGTTTTACATCTCAAACACATACCCACATTTACTTGCACATCAAAATAGTTAAAAATGAGATCTAGTAATAAGCTGAGGATATTATGAAGAGGTTTTACATACTTTGGAAAAGCAGTGTGAATGTGTATATATTTGATGAAAAAAAAAAGAGCCTGAAATGCCTCTCCTCTTCTCCACCCCCCACCTTCCTTGTCTCCTAAATGCAGACGTTGAGATTAAATGACCAGAGCAAATCCAACTCACAAAACTCTACAGTAGGACTAGGGTTAATGCTGGTAGAAGCCTAAGTCAGAACATTTAGAAGTAAAATTTTAACCTGTCAGGAGCATGCAGATTTCCTTCGGCCTAACGCTAGCCCACTCAAAACAGCTGAGGTGTGGGGAAATGAGAGTGATTACAGATGACACCATCTCCATGGAGGCCCACCCTGTCCGTCTGCTGACCAGCCAGTGCAGTAATGAGGGGAATTAATCAAAAGAGAAATGCTAATTAACCAAAGAACGAAGAGTGGGTTTTGTTTCTTTTCATTTTAAGTGACTTGTAAATACAGTTGTTCTTTAGACATCTATGAATTAAGAAAAAAACAAAACAGGAAAAGACCAGAGAGAAAATCAGAGAAAAAAAGAAATGATACAGAGAAAGTAAATCCTAAAACTTGATTAAATGAGTGAATAAAAAAGATGTATTTTTTGGGAGGGAGATTTCTAATAGATTTGCTATTATTATTTTTTCAATCCTCATCTGAGGATATGCTTTCACTGAGAGAGAGAGAGAGAGAGAGAGAGGGAGGGAGGGAAGGAAATATCCACTGCTTGCCTCCGGTACATTCCTAATGGGAGATCAAACCCGCAACCTAGGTATGTGCCCTGACCAGGAACTGAGCCCACAACCTTTTGGTGAATTGGACGACACTCTAACCAACTGAGCCATGCAGCCAGGGCAATTTGCTATTATTTTTAATCAATGACTTTAAAGTCATCCATGTATTTTGGAAGAAGTTGAATAGTAATTTTCTTGATGCCACATTTCCTTAGCTCCCTCAAGAAAACTAACCACAAAAGGGAATATTTTCCTCATAGCACTACTAATAGACACTGCAAAAATGTATCGACCACCACAGGAAGTGAAACTCTTAGTCACAAGCTGAACTGATAGTGAACATATATAGATCTGTGAAAATTTATCACTATTACTGGAACATTTAAAACCTTATTTCAGTATCTTAGTAGAAAACTGCCACATCTTAATAGGTTTCATGTCTAAGTGAGAGTTAATTTTTAATTTATCCTGTTTAGGACTCATTAGGGTTTCTGAATCTAAGAACTTTTGCTCTTCATTAATTCTGTAATATTTTCAGACATTATCTCTTCAATTATTGCTTTATGCCCGTATTATTTTTCTTCTTCTATTTAAACATCTATTAGGCATGTTGGATCATCTCATCCAACTTCTGTCTCTAAAGATTTCTTTCTCTCTCTCCTGCACTGTAGACAGTTTCTTCAGATCTCTCTTCTGGCTACTTAGTCCTCCTGCAACTACTTCTGCTGATTAACCCATTCATTGATTTTTTTAAATGACCTTTAATTTCTATACATTTTATTGGATTTCTTTCCAAATCTTTTGATTTACTTTGTTTTCATTTCCTTATTTTAAGCTTCTAATCGTTTTAAGCGTACTTATTTTATGGTCTTTGTATGACAATTAGCTGAGGGTCTTAGGTATTTAATCCTTTGTAGTGTCCACTGATTTGTGATAATGGATGGCTGTCTTCTTAATTTTTAAATTGGGTATTGCGAACTCATCTTGATGCAGCTTAGCTGTGGGAACCCTGGCAGCCTAGTTTGAAAGCTTGTCCCACCTCAGATGTTTCACATTTGTTTCTTCCAGGTAACTTGGGAGGTTTTGCTACCCTACGAATCTTTTTCATATTAATTTCTCAGTTTAGGTTTTCCCAGATCAAGTAGGTAGTATTAATGCAAACTCCAAGCCAACATGAGGCAGGACCATACTTACAAATTCTTAGGGAGTCTTATTTACAAGCTTCTTTGTAGTCTCCCTGTGCTGGGGGATGGGTTTTTCCCTCATCTAACCCCTTTCTAAAGGTATTGTCCTTTAGATCCTGATTTTATGCTTGGATGTTGTTCCAGTTCCCCCACTTTGTGCTAGACGCTCAAGGCCTTGTAACCTGTTCTCGTATGAGCATTAAAATTCAAATCCCTACAAGGTAACGACCAATAATTCTCACCCCCACCCATGGAGCAGCCAGAATGTCAGCTTACACACTCTTCCCATTTTCGGTCCTTTTTTCCATTTTTGAATCCTAAGTGTTCCCGTTACTGTCTTGAAAGCTCAGTTCATTTAAATGGATGTTTGTTATATTTTAGCTGGCATTTCTAGGTGATTAAAAGCAGAGGGTTTTCAGATTATCTAGTCAGCCATATTGCTAGAGACAGAAAAGTATAAAGAACTGTATAATCCTTATAAAATTTTATAAATTTTGGGTATAGCAAAAAACAACTGCTACACATTTTAAAAGTTTAGGCTGCTGTTTAAAAAGTGATTATATTGTAAATGTCAGATATTCCAGCTTTTCAAAAACGACTTCCATTACAGTCAGGGGCTATACAAGGGAAAAACACATAAAAATCAAAACCTAAAAACTTTCATCCCTAAAAATAATAAAAAGTTCAGCCCTGCCACAGATGACACATTCATGCAAATGAAAAAGTCACAAGACCTGCGGGAAGCCTAGAGTGTTTTCTAAGTGTTCCAGCACCATTTATATTTGCAAGCCATTTAAAACAATGTACTGTGTTCAAGAATTACAGAACAGTCAATATTTAGGATGAGTGTGTAATAAAAGGGTTAGGAAATGTAAAAATACATAGCCAGAAGCTAGCTGTAGAGCAAGGGTTACAATTCAAAATGCCTTATGTCAGGCAAATATATGTTTTCCATTTTATACTGAAGTTGCTTTTAAGAGTTACATCTTTTGTCTTTTAAAATATAATATATAGAAGGAAATGCAACATAATCTGTTTACTTTTTTGGCTAGTTTTTTCAGTGAAGGAAAAAAATATTTTTCAATCAATTCCACGAGTATACCAATTCAACAGAAAGTCTTCTCAGCCCCTGTCCAAAATTATCTCCATATGCACCCACTTCTATTCATGAATACTGCTGCCTGCAGTCCAGGCCACCACCATCTATCTCCTGGACTCTGCAACAGCCTTCTTCCTGACAAAGCTGCCTATAACCTAGCACAGGGATCAAAAAACATTTCATGTACAGGGCCATGGAGTAAATATTTTAGCTTTGCAGGAAACACTATTTCAGTCACATATACACAACTCTGCCCTTTGCAGAAGAAAAATGGTACGTAAATGAGCTCCAATGTGGTCCAATAAAACTATCTGTGGGCACTAAAGTTCGAATTTCATGTAATTTTCACATTATAAAATATCATTCTTTTATTCCCAACCATTTGAGATGCAAAAACCATTCTTAGCTTGCAGGCCTTACAAAAACAGGTAGTGTACATATTTGGCTTGTGGGCCAATTTGCCTACCCCTGCTATATATAGCCCCACTCCTTTAATCCATTCTCCATCCAGCAGGCAAAGTGATCTTTTCAAAACTCAAATCATATCAAGCTTATAATCCTCAAGTTTTGGCATCCAAAGGAATTCCACTGAATCTCATGGCTATATTGATATGGTACTGGGATTCTTTTAGTCCTGATAATTAATTCATTTAATCTCTTAAAAGTCACTACATAAGCCTCGCCTCTTTGAGATAGCTTTTCAGCAGCTCATTACATTATTAAACTACTAATCCTAGATTTTAAACATCTCAGTATCATTAAATTTGGTGGAGCTGGTTGGGAAGTTGTTTATTTACAGCACTGGAAGCAGGGAAGAAGAGGAGTTATTCTTAGACAGCAATGACACCCATACAATAAAATGTAATCTCTTAACACCCTTCCCCAGAGTCTGTAATATACAAAGTAAAGGGGTTTGGCTTGGGCTACATTTTTTCACTGCCCAGATAAAAGACTGTGTACTAAGAATGTCTCATCTTCCAAAACACAAATAGGCCATTTACATTAAATTCAGTATTTGTTTCTTTCCTTCAGACAGATTAGGCACACACATACTTTCCCCCCTTACTGCTTCTCATAAGAGCACAGGACAGCATCTCCATTACATAAGCTCCTATAGGATAGGGTTGCAGTCAGTTATTTCTTGGTGAAGCACCTTTCCAGAGCCTTAACACAACTAAGGACTTGATAAATATATTGAGATGATGACCTATAGAAAAGAGCAGCAAATTAAAATGAAATAAAAACACTGTGGAATCACTACAAAGAAATGCAAATATTACAGTACTTGAAACAGCTAACTGCTCAATGATTAGTCTGTTATTAACTACCCACTAAAATTTGGTGATTCAAGTTTCTGTTAAAATAGCAAGAACCACACACTGTGGCAGCACTGGTGACCCCAAAAATTCTCCTGCACAAAATACTTAAATGCTATGCTTAATGACAACTTGTGAAATGTCTGGGGAATGCTGTCTACAGTACGCTCCTTACCACCTCTCCTTTCTGCAGTTTCCTTCCCTCACAGCACACACCTTATTACCTTAGGTACCCTTGTTAACATAAAACTTCCGGGTACCCAGGAAGTCGTCGACATAAACTGCCCATTTCTCTGCACTTTTTCTTTCCACTGCCATCCTTTCTAAACCCTTCCAACACTTCAAAATCTCTTTTCAAATAGCTAAAAAAAAAAAAAGTCACATTACGTATATTAAAGTAAGGTGTTATTAAGACAGCATCTTCCTATTACTTCTCCCAGAAGTGTTGCTTAGCCCAAAGAAATGCAAAGTTTATGTGGGAATTCAGGAGTCAAAGGGCCCTGCCTTACAATGCAGTAAGCCATACCACAAAGAAAGGCTCTAAACTACACTGAGCCAAAGGATAAAGATGAAATTCAGCTCTCTCCATCTCTCCTCGGACCTCAAGCTGAGACTTCAAGAAGGGCCTTCGGACTCATTAAATGCAAATAAAATTTCCAGAAAATGCTGTTCATGGCGATTTGGCAGGGACTGAATCCTTCCATCATTTCCTTTTCTACACAAGAACTGATTACTGATTGCCAGCAAATTAAGGGGTTTACATGCATTTAGCTCCTGAATATATACTAAAAGATACCATCCACTCAGCAGTTACTTTAAAAGAAATGAATGAACTATATTTACTTTAGGTGCTCCCTAAAAAACCATATTAACCCTTTCTCCAGCCAGCAGGCCTAAAGTAAACTATAGGCTCTCACATAAAAGTGGCTTAATACCATAGCAACGTCAAAGAGAGAGGAAAAGACATGGGTGGTTAAGTACTGCTTAACATTTCATAAAACCACACATTGGCCAGCTGTTGTTTCAATGAACCTTTACCTTTGAATTGCAGTGCGGGCCCAGATTTAACTTTCTATCACTGGCACAAGAGCTTTCAATTCACTTTTTCTTCTAAATGTTTTACAAAGAAATCAGTGTTGAATTTTAGACAATTCTGACCCATTTTCAAAATCAGTAACAGCCACTCGCTATTAAGTGGCCACTACCTGGATCAGCACTTAAGTAGGTAGATCTATTGAACTCATTTACATAAAAGCCAGCTGTACAAACTATAAAACTATAAAATCTTTTTTCCTCCTAGTTTTTCTTTACTCCTCAACCTGTACGTACCTGCAAAGGCCCACATACCCACTAACATCCACATAACCACCTCACCTCCACAATTTTGGTTTTAGGAATTCTTTCTAAGCGTAACACATTATGAACGTTGTGTGCACGGAGAGTAAGGCTTCTAAATGAGAAGGATGAGAAGCACCAATGTTCTAGAGATTTGCTCTGGTTTTTACTTTAAAAAAAAAAAAAAAAAATCTTTATTGATTTCAGAGAGAGGAAGGGAGGGAGAGAGAGATAGAAACACCAATGATGAGAGAGTCATTGATCAGCTGCCCCCTGCCCACCCCCAACTGGGGATGGAGCTCACGACCCGGGCCTGTGCCCTGACTGGTAATCAACCGAGATCTCCTGGATCCTAGGTCAACGTTCAACCACTGAGCCATGCCCCGCTGGGCAAAGATTTTTACTTTTTATTGGACATATTTAATCCACAGAAATCAAGGTTTATAAAACATTCATAGAAAGCAAGTTTAATCTTCAACTAGTAAGTCCAAATGTGAACATGTGTTTTCTAACACAAACGATTTTCATTCATTCTACTAAAACTAGATCAATACAGCACAGTGGTTAAGAGTAAAGCTCAGGACAGATCCTAGTTCTGCCACTTCCTAACCAATGCAGCCTTGGGCCAAGTAATTTTAAAATTCTGCCAAGTCTCATTTTCCTCATTAGTGAAACAGGGGTCACAGATGTGGCTCACGGGGTTCTGAGGATGAAATGAGATCATCTATCCTAAATAGCTGTTTTAGTAAATAGTTTCCATTTGGTTTGATAAAAGCTCCAAAGTAATAGTGGAAATTACAGCTACTTCAGGAAATTTTCACTTGTAGGTTTGGTTTGGGTGACACTAAAAAAGGTTTAACAGTATTAGTGAACACAAACATGAAAAAATACTGCCATAACTCCTATTTATTTTTCCCATGTAAAAGTATACTGTAAGTGTAAGAAATGTCATTTTTCTCAGTCTAACCCAAGAGCTCATTTTACCACACCTGAAACAGAAAATACCTATTTACTCATTAAAATTTCTTTAATTTTATATAGGGAAAAAGCATGCATATTTACTTTCTACCCTCCCCCCAAAACCAAATCTCTCCAAGAATCTTAATGATGTTATAAAATGGAAAGTGACAGAGGGTACCAAGCTATTTCAACTGGCACTACTTGACAGGCTACAAAACTGTCACATAATAAAACTTCCCTTTGTTTGAGATGTCATACAATACTCTTAAACACACACAACACACAAGTACTTACTTGGACAGTGTTCCTCAATTTAACAGGAAATAAAATTCCCTTTCTTGACATGCTGTCTGTTTGCTCTAAAATAACCACACCTCAGTAAGCTGGGGACATGCAGAGGTGATATACTCCTTCTAGTACAACACAATCTTTTCCCTTCCCCTTGGAGAATGTTTTTAGTGAAAAGAACTCATACAATCCACTCCAATCCACTAAACAATTTGACCTAATCCACAGGTCATTTTTGTGAGGTATAACCTATAAGGCATATAACCTATAACTTATGAGGTATAACCTATAAGGTATATATTCTATGCTTCTTTACATTCCCAAGACTATTTAAAGCAGTGTCCATGGTGGACTTTAACAAATGCTTTCGTAATATAATTTAATACGATTACATAGAACATAAAAGTGGCTGACATAGGTGGACTTTATAAGTCAATGTGTCTGCAAAAGGTTACGTAAATAAAATCCTACTTCAAAAGCACTAAGAGGTTGGAGAGACTGACACATTAAAAACACACTAGCACATACACACACAAAAGTCCTCTGAAGCTAATCTTTTCAGTGTAAGCTGTCCTTTGGGTTTATGTTTTGGAAATCTGCATGATCCTAACTTGAGTTTTCTAAGAAAGCATGGCTATTGGAAGGTGTGAAAATCAAAGGGAACCTCATTCGAAATGGTGTCAGGCCAGAGCGGTGCTCACATGCAGTACTAGAAGTCAAATTATAGGATGGATTGATTATCAATTACAGACCCTAAGAGAAAATTCCTCAACAGGAAATTGAGGACTGTCAATGGTAATAAGCTCCAAGATAAAAGATGCACATTGGGTCTTCTACGAGAAATTGACCACCCAGCAACTCAGCCAATGAGAAACTATCATCACCCTTAACTCTCAATTTTTTCCAATGAACTTGTGTTCAGAACTACCCCTCAACTTCCTTTTTCTCCGTAAAACAACTTTCCTGTTTGTTGGACTTTGTTTTGCTTTAGAGCTTGCTTGTTCCAAATTGCAATTCTTTGCTGTTCCCAAATAAACCCATTTTTGCTGGTAAAATAACTTTTAAGGTCAACAAAGGTAAGCTGAATAGACATAGAAAGAGAAATTTTACAGCACTTCACAAAGGAAGTAAAAGTAGTCTTAGGGCAATTTCCCTTTCCTTTTATTATATGTAACAAAAGAAAGCATGCTTAAGTGAAGATACTTTGTAAGGCCATAAAAGTGATGAATCTCTAGTTTTTTTTTTTGTTTTTTTTAAGAAAAACATTAAATATATTCCACACTTTTGCCCTTTAAGTATTTTGAACTACCTTTACTTCTCAAAGGCGGCTCAGGATCAACAAATCTTCCTCTCCAATAACAAGCACGAACAAAGTTGTTCTGAAAATGTGGACAAAGTTTGGGACTATTCCCTCCTCCCGTCCGTCCGCACCCAGGACGCGGACATACCTGCTCCCCGTCACCGGTCGCCGCCCGCCCCGGCGCTGGGCGGCTGCGCCTGAACACAAGGTTACAGCGAACGGAAAACGCAGGGCGGCCGCGGCGCACGGAGCACCGTGGGCGAGGCCATGGGATTTTCTTACTAGACAAACCCTTTGGGCTTCCAAAAAGGGAAAAAGCGGGAGCCCCTACGGGGACCGGGCCCCGCGGCGCAGCAGCCGAGGCAGGGCTGAAGCTCGCGCCCCACGACGCCCCCTAAACACAGGACGCCGCCGGGGGCCGGGGCAGGGGCCGGGGGACCGGGGGCCGTCCGCCCGCGAGCCCCGTCCTCAGAGGGCGGAGGCGGCGCGGGCGTCCGCAGAGGCCACGGGGGCCGAGGGTCGGGCCGGGCGAGGGCGGCCCGGCGCCGCCGGCGGAGGACGGGGGCGCGGAGGGCGCGGCGGGCGCAGGGGCCGAGCTCACCCTTGTCGCACGCCAGCAAGAACAGCTTCTCCTGCAGCGTGTTCTCCTCCTTCACCTCCCGCACATCCTTCAGCGCCATCACCTCGCTCGGCGGGGGAGAGGAGGATGGGGAAGAAAGCAGGGAGGAGGAGGAGGCGCCCGACCGATCCAGGGCCGGACACAGCGCCGCCATCGTCGCGCCCCACTGAGGGGACAGCCCGGGAGACGGGGGCTCCGAGCCCGAGCCCCGCCCGGCCGCCGGGCTGGAGAAGGGGTGGGTGGTTCCCACGGCCGCCTCCGCGCGCGGCCCGGCCGCCCCGAAGGGCGTCCGGTCCCCGGGGAGCCAGCACTCGCCCTCTACGGACAGCCCCAGGTCGGTGGCGGCGCCGGCGCGGCCCCGGGGCCAGCGGCCCCTCCCCAGCCGCCTGCGCCCCGGCCGAGCCGGTCCGCGCCGGTCCGGGGACGACAGAGTGGCGGGCGCCAGGGCGGCGGCCGAGCGCGGGGCCGTCCCAGGGCCGCCGGGGCCGCGGGGCGGCGCGGCCCAGAGGACGCGGGAGCGGCGGTGAGAGGCCCGGGCGGCGCTGCCCACGCCGGGTCCGGGGCCGCGGGAACCGCCGCGGAGCAGCGGCCCCGGGAGATGCCCGCGACGCTCTCGCGTCACCTTCCGCTCGGCGGGAGCGACGCCGCGGGGCGGGACCTGTGGGGGCGGGGCCCCGCGGTGGGCGGGGCCTGTCGTGAGGCGCGGCCTCGGGCGGGCGGCCGGGCCCTGGAAGGCGGCGGGCTGGGGAGGAGCGAGCGGCCGGCACCGCCTCCACCCCCCGGACCCCCGCCGCTCCGCCCGCGGGGGGTTAACGTGCGGCCGCGCGGCCCGGAGCCAGTCGCCTGCGCTCCCGGACGCCCCCGCGAGCGGCGGGCTACGTCCCGCCCCTGCCCGGCCGGCCGTGCCCGCCGTGCCCGCCGTGCCCGCCTGCTCCTCCAGCCGCGCTCGCGTGGGGCCGGGCACGGCGTCCCCGTGTGCGGTTGTCGCCTGGGATTCGGCGGTACTGACGCGTAACCATGGATACGCGCGTTTAGGGCCCGCTCAATGGTTTCTTAATCTTCACACTCGTGACCCTGACTTTAAAGATGAGTGCCTCTGAGGCTGAAGCTAACTGAAGCACGGGCGCTTCCTTGAAGGATTTTTCTTTAAAGAACACACTGACCTTCGGAAGGAAAGGGAGAGGGAGGAACTTCGGTGTGAACGCGGAGCAGCCGTCGGCTGCCTCCTGCGCGCCCCCTGCTGGAAACAGGGCCCCCGGCCGGGCATCGAGCCCGGAGCCTTCCGGTGCCCAGGACGACACCCAAGCAACCGAGCCACACCAGCGAGGGCAGTAATTTATTTTCCTAATCAAGGTTGTATGTAAAGCAGATTCTTGCACCTTTGAAATCCAGGGCTGGGGAAAGACTGGAAATTCTATGGCTTGAATAATTATTGCTTCCCACAACCAACCATACAAAAATCTGAATTGTGCCCTCAGGCTTTAGGTTTTTAAGGCCATACATAAATTTACTTTGAAGTTATCTTGTATTTGAGGGAAATACCTCCTGTTCAGGTCGATTTGTTCCATGCCAATACCATCTCCCAAATTTCCTAAATATATCAACCCCCTCTTTAGATACCAAGAGGCCTACAAGACATAATTGTCCACCTTTCCAAACATTTTCATGTGTTAACTTCGAAATAGTGGAGTATCTATTGAGTCATTTTAGCCTTTTTTTTAAAAAAAAGATCTCTAGTAGATCATAAAATTCCCCCATTTTATACTGTTGAATTCAGTTCCAAATTTGTGTATATGGTGGAATGTCAAAGTTGCTCACTGTAAAATTTGTGGCCAGTGAACACAATGGTACATGTTTGGGCTTATGTGTGTGAGCTTACACAGTAAAAAAAAAATTTTATACCATATATTTTTTATTATTAATATGTTTTTATTGATTTCAGAGAGAGGAAGGGAGAGGGAGAGAGAGATAGAAACATCAACGATGAGAGTCATTGATCAGCTGCCTGCAGGCCCCCTGCTGGGGATGGAGCCTGCAATCTGGGCATGTGCCCTGACTGGGAATTAAACCATGACCTCCTGGATCCTAGGTAACTGGGTACTGAACCATGACCTCCTGGATCCTAGGTGACTGGGAACTGAACCATGACCTCCTGGATCCTAGGTGACTGGGAACTGAACCATGACCTCCTGGATCCTAGGTAACTGGGAACTGAACCATGATCTCCTGGATCCTAGGTGACTGGGAACTGAACCATGATCTCCTGGATCCTAGGTCAGCGCTCAACTGCTGAGCCTTGCCTGCCGGGCTACACAGTAAAATTTACTCAGTCACAGAACCGCTCTAACTACAACTCATCTAACAGTTCGAGTGTTTGAGAGTAAAAATTCAGATGGCTCAAAACTATACATACATTTTTAGATCTATTCAAGCTTCTGGGTTTAGGTGATTTCCACAGAGGCTGGGTTAATTTCTTAGGTTCAGGGGAATTCCAGCCTGCTTTAGCGGACAGACCTACCAGGCATTCCAAAGTATCAGAGGGCTTTTCTTCCTTCAAAATAAGGCAGAATTGCAACTGCATCCTGCTCCTCAGAAGTCTTGGGATCATCTCGGATGCAGACCATTTTCTCTTTGGTGCATTCTTTAGCTAGCATAAAGTGGGGATGTATTAACATCCCCTATGTGATGTTTATTTTGGTCTGTAATATGGAGACCAAGGATGGGGTTTTAATGAACAATGGAATGCAAGATTCAGAAGTAGCACATTACTCAGAGCAACTCACCAGTCCACAGGCTCAGAAGGAGAGCCATCTGAACTCCAGGGGAGAAAATCCAGATTCAGAACTAGTCCTGTAAGTAGAATAGGCCCCATCTACATCTCCAGACCCTGCACCTCGCCCTGACTACTCCTAGGCCACATTTGCCTATTTCTTTTCCTAAATTCCTACAAGACTCTTTCTGCTTCAGAGCCTTTGCATGTTTTCTGTGCTGAACACTTATTGCCCAGCTCCGCCTCTCATTCATATTGTCTGAATACACATCCTTGAAAAGACCTTCCTTGACAACTAAAACTAAAATAATGTTCATCCCAGTTCCCAAGTCAGTCTCTATCACATTATCATTTTATTTCTCCCATTGTGTCATTATCTAAAATTCACATTTGTTTATCAGCTGTCTCTCTTCACTAGGATATAAGATTCATGAGGTCAGGAAACTTTGTCTATATTTTTCTTGACTGAATCTCGTGTGTCTAATGTCATACCAGGATCATAAATGACTAATTTATGTTATTGAATTGGTTGATTCACTAGAATCACTTCAGTACAAACTAAACTTGTAGTAATATGCAACTAGTGTTTACTAAATTTCTTCATGTTAAAAGATAACCACAGAACTACCTCACTCCCCAAAAATAATCTAATAAACTTTTTTTGTCTTAATAATTAGTTTAGCAATTAGTTTTACTAACTAGTAATTAGGAATTTTGTTTTAGTAATTTTAGTTTCTCTTTTCTGGAAAATAATCTTATGATAGATTAATTTTCAAGGTTGTATATTTTTCTTTAAATAAAATAAATACTGACACATCTGTACATACACAGAATTTTTATTAAATATACTTTGTGAGAAAAAGAACATGCTAAAGTGCTAAATTTCATGTAAATCAGATAATTTAGTAAATATAACAGTGAAAAAGATCAAAGGGGGAAACATCACTTAAATCTCACAAAAGAGTAAGAACATATCTTTGTCATATAAGAAAACAATCTTCAAAATATAAAAGGAACATAAATCTATCTTGTACAAGAATATACTTCATAGTTCCACCTGTTGATAATTTCAGTTAAAAATTATAAACACATGAGCAGTCTCACTCTTACCAACATGTAAATTTTAATCAACGGCATAAAGGAAAGTTACACTTGTCATTCACACTGACATAAAGTGACAGCATTTTTGTTGCACAGCAGTTTCACTGGCACTAACAGTGGGAGATGAAGAAAGTAGATTTCTGAATTCAGTTGTTATCAAAGAATCTCTCTACTCCTAAAAATTCAGACAAAAATAGGTCTCAAGCTTAGCTGTTCCTAAGTTACAAGCATTAGCCAAACATTGCCAACTTGTAGGAGGCTGTGGAAAACACGTGAAAATGCTCCATGTCAAATAGCAGCTTTGTGTTACTTTCTGCTAAAGAAATTCAGTGGGCATGTTCTAAATTATTTAGGGCTTCAGTATAGATCAAAATTAGCATCTGTAACATGAAGCTAACATTATAGGGTCAACATGTCCTGAAATTCTCTAGCCAATGTTTGGCTATAAGTATTTGGAAGAAGTCAATCAAAAATAACCATATGCACATCAAAAATGAATATTTCTAAAAGAACTTTTCATGTACCAAATATCTACAAACTGAAAAGTACACACAGTGGGGCACAATAAATACTTAATGGTTGGCTGACTTACCAATTGTACATACCATTTAAGAAAAACCATGTAATTCAGATGCAAAATATATATACACACAGTTCTCTAATACCATCCTACCAACATATATATGCTGCCTGTCATTACTAAACTAGCATATATAAAGTATCAATTCAGTTAAAATTAAGTTTTAAGTAAAGAGCTCTGGCTTCTTACATAAGAGAATGAACTTTGGGGGTTACTCAGGAATTAGTTCTCATATGTAAAAAAATTAATGTTACTAGAACAATACTTGTCACTTAAAAGTTTTAGACAATATAGAAATTTACAAAAAAGTTAGAGTTTAGACCACTGCACATAGAAGGGGAAAAACAAAGTGATTAAACTGGACTATGATTTTGAATGCATTTATGATCAAAATTAACACACACACAAATCAAAACACATTTCACAGTAGGACTTGCAAAAAAATTTGTATTGATCTCTTTTTGAACCATGAAAAAGAATAAATTAGTCTTGTTCCAATGAGACCTTCAGGAAATGAAAATAATCATGAAATATCAGCGTGATGATGAACACATTCTATTACCAGTATCTACTAGTAAAGTAATTGTTATTCAAAGAGGTCGACAAACTCTAACTAGTATGAACAGGATAATGAATTCATTAGTGAATTTTACAACTGTTTTGAGCATATAGATAATCTCTGGTTTTATACCCACTACATTTCAGAATTCTGTAAACTGTGAGGCAATTCCATGTGTTTAACGTGGCAGAAAATCGTATTAAATGTTTATTTTATTCTGTTCAGCCCCTTTCCCATCAAGCATGCAAACACCGTCATGACCATCTTCGGTTTCACTTCTACCAGGTCATCGGGTAAGGCGTATATCCGGGCACCGATCTTTCGAGCAACTGAAATGGCGTATCTTGAAAAGACAAGAAAAATATCTTGGTATTTGTTATCTACTGTGTTTTCACTTAATATATGTTAACAAAAGAATGAAATGTTTTTGTAAGATTTAACTTTACAAAAAGGTTAAGTTTATGAGTATTTAAATCACATTCCCTACAAGTTCTACTTAAAAATGTGAATTTTAAGGACATAGTAACCTTGCCTGTATGGATTTAAGAAATTAAAGGGCCACTATGTTCTAATATAAACAATAAAAGCTTACTTAGCGTTGTTCAGCTTGTCCTCGTCAGAGAAGTCTTCTCTCTTTACCATTTCTTGACGAACTGCATTTGGTGCAATGGCATCTATTAAATCCAGGACAGGTAAACTAGTGCTAATAGATTTGTCCTAGAAAATGAGGAACAGATGAACATTCATATCAGACCAGAAGGTCATAACCACAAAACTGAAGGCAATTTATAAATTTTCCTTACACTTAACATTCAGCTTCTCTGTAACCAGCACACATCACAAAACATTGACAATACACTTTTCCTTCCATCTTTACAGAGCTTACAGTGTAGACAGTTGTCACCATACCTGAGGTTTTGGGTGTGACAATTACTAAAGTATGCTAACCACAGTATTCATTCTGTAAAAAATAAACACGTTTTGAAAGGGAGAAGATGATTTTTAAATGAATAGTTTTGAAAATTCTAGTAATATATTTTTTAGACCATGGATTCCTAAGCCTTCACTTAGTATTTTTCAGAAAGAAAAATGATAGTGGGAAGGAACCAACATTTACAAAGGCACTTTTCTTGCTGTTTTACATGTTCAGTTTATTTAATCCTTGTAAGTCTGGTGTTAAAGAAATTATAACCTCTCTTTTCCAGAAGAAAAATATAAAGTTCTGAGAGCTCTAGTGAATTTTTCACACAACCAGTGAGTACAGTCACTGTTTGGACCCATAACTGCCCCACTCCAAGGTTCTCTCCATTTCTGAAGCCACCTCTAAGACCAACTACAAATGGGCAGCTAAATTTTAGTGGACAGAGCATTGCAGCCGAGGTTAGAAATTCTGGTCTGAGTTGATTTTACCACTTGCCAATATTTGAACAAATGATCTGTTCTGTCAGCCTGCAGAGTGGCCGCTGTTGGTTGCCTCTCCAGAACCCACTCCTTGCTACTTTCTGCGCCCTAATGGAAATCACCTTTTGCTGTATCCACACCTCCCACGCTGGACATGTACTCCAAGGAAAGCTGACCCCATCCACAGTCCCAGGGCTGTCCTGAATTAGTCTAGGCCATGCATTCTGACGTTGGGCTGATCAAGTTACTCTTTTATGTATAAAGCAGACATTCAGTAATATCTAAGTTACTAAAATTTCATGGGGAGAGGCGCTTAGGAAGAAAATGTCTAAAAAGACTCCTGGGGTGACAAATAATGAAAAAAATGTTTGAAAAACACTAGTCTAAGCCAAATAGAGTGTAAGCCACATTGATTTGATCTGATTTGGGCCTAATTCAACTTACTGTGAGGCCCTTATTGTTTAGAAAGAGATGGAAAGCCAGCAAGCCCTTCTCCTGGCTGTGAATGGGAAGTAAAACTGCAACGGGAACAATCCCATGACCAGGAGGAGAGCCAGCTTTCGGGTGAGGTTGGCACTTGATGGCAAAGCGGAGCTGGACAAAGCCTGAGTCCTGAACGACACTCTTCAGTGACTGGCTCAACCAACCCTGAATCTACCCTACACCTCTGGACTTCTGCTACTGTTCTGTGCCTTTTCTTTTCGTTTAAACCACTTTAAATTGGGTTTCTGTTACCTGAAGTCAAAAGTATTCTTTCCTAATTACTACAATGGAAATGTCACAAGATTCCGGGGAATATTAAGATTATATAAGTGAAAGCATCCAGCACAGTTCGTAGCCAAATGTCATTCTTACTAAATGATAAAACAATGTGAAGCCTGTTGAAATTAGAATAACAGACTGCTCTCTTGGCACATGACCTATGAGCCACGGCATTTATTAACTTTAGAAAAGTTAGTTTATATTCTTCATTTTCAGGAATGTTCATTATATGAAACATTCGTGGGGGTGAAGTAGAGGGTAAAAATAATTAGGGCCCTTCAGTCTATCTCATGCTGGTAATTGGGATATGGTTTTTGGCATTTTCTCTATTTCTGAAAAATTCTCATGCCTGTTTTTTCAATGGGTAGTCAGTCTGCAAACCACCTACATGAATGTCATCTGAGGTGCTTGTTAAACGCAAAAACCTATCCTTATACTCAAATTAATGAGTCTCTAGATGGGGCTAGGAACCTAAATTCCTAATAAGCTTTCTAGATGTACACCTTTATACTTGCTAAAATTAACTTAACATTTATGTAATTCTATAATACATTTATAATATCCATGTGCTTGCTTTTTATAGTATTTCTGTGGTGATTCAAAAAATAGAAAAGTGGCTTAATTGTGCTATCTGTTGATTACTTATTGACGCCTCTGTGAGGGTTTCTTAAGTTCGGGGAAACCTGCTCCGCTCACTTGCTCTGGTCTGCGTTTCAGTTCCCTGGGCGGAGCCGACGAGGGTGCGCCCGCCGCCCCGCACTGTGGGGGCCCCGGTGGCTCACACGGCCATCGCCTCGCGCACGCGAAGAAGACCGGTAAGTTCTGCGCTCAGCAAGTTTTCGGTGCACGACACAGCGTTAACTAGAGCCACCACGCCATACGTCAGGTCCTCAGATCGCCTTCATCTCATGGCTGAGCCTTTACACCCTTTGTGGTATCGTAAATATTTCCTCACTTAGATATCGGAAGCAAGGGTTTTCCCACGCATTTCCCTATGATTCACCGTAGGAAAAAGTTTTATTGAGTTGAATGAAAATTTAACTTTTGAAGATTATATCGGATTCCTTATTGCCTTATTTTCAAGAAAACAGACCGATCTTCCGACTCCTCTGATTTGTATATTATCGGTGAAAAACATTTTACTTTTGCAAAGGAAGGAGGGGTTATAGTAAAACCCTTAGTTTGGTATATAAATATAATTTCATCATTTTTCTTTCCATGTTCCTTAACTTAATCATAAATAAATTACTTAAACAAAAATAACTTGCAGAATCTTAAAGACAATTAGCCTAGAGCTCAGCTTGATTTTCAAGATAATGAATTATACCATCTTTTTTTCTTAATTTGATTCACACTCCTATTAGAACATGCTGGCCCATTCTTCTTCCCGTCATTTTTGAAAATAAAAGTGGGGGGGAAATGTTGTGGCTGCCAGGATTCCCTAAAGAGCTCAACGGGCACCTTCCCCAATGTGATCCCTTTGTATGCCGGGGGTACCGGTAGCTCAGCCAGCCCCATTTACGAAGCCCTTGATATGTGCCAGGTACCACTGAGCACTTTACATTTGTTAACTTGTTTAGTTTGATAACAAACTCAGAAGATAGATACTATTAATATCTCCATTTTAAATATGGGAAAACTAAGGCATAGAGAAATTAAAAATTTGCCCAAGGTCACACATATACTAAGTGGTAAGCAAGAAGTAAATTCAGCTTTATTCATCACGAGATGGCCATTAGCTGCTAGTATAAACCGCCAAGGCTTCCATAAGACACGTGCCCTTCTCATGGGCTCCCTGCTTTACTTAGCTGATTTCCACAGTATTAATGACACCCACAGGATTCCAGGTTCCTTATCTGCCTCCTTGCCCGAGCAGTGAGCCCTTTGAAGGCACTACGTGGCCGCAGTGACCAGCAAAGCACCTGACAGAGGGTAAGCTTTGAATACAGGGGTGGGCAAAAGTAGGTGTACAGTTGTTTGTACAGAAGAAGAGAGACGGTTATGATTATTACAAAAGCTTTATTAACTCAAAAGAGCATCACAGTGCAACAGCAAACCCACTCTGCCCGCCCCCGTGCTTGGGGAATGAACGAGCAAACACCACGCAGCTAAGAGGCTGAGCCGAAGGCAGGCCCAGGCCACAGACCCCACAGCTTGACTTTAATCCTGCATCAGACACGCCGGCTGTGACAGCAGACAAGTTAGCTAACTTCCTAACGCTCACCTTTTCGTTTATATAGAGTTGAGGGAAAAAAGAAACAGTAATGTGTAAAGTGCTCAGCATAGTGACACATAGGACTCAATAAATGGCAATTAGGAGGACGGTTATTATTATTGGCTGATATATCACCTCCTTATATTCTTGGTGAGGGGAAATTACTTGGCAACAAAAAGGGATAAATTTGTCTTTTCTGACATTTCCAGGTATAGCACTGCTTTAATTGTGGTTCTTATTAGTACCACTTATAGCTTTCAAATATAATGCCTTCTACAGCTGGAAATGCCTCCCCACCCCGACTATTTTCAGCATTCGCTGCCACATTTCTTAACCACTTCGACTCTAGAATTTTAATATCAAGCACCTGCTAAATGCCCAGCACCTCTGCAGTATGTTTCTGCCACCTCTGTTTTAAGTAAAACCATGCTCTCAAGTCTACTTTTCTCAGTGAATTCTCTTCCCATAAAGCATTTGTGCACACCCATTTTTCTTTTTTTTTCTTTTTTTTCCATTTTTCAACTCTCTCTTCTATTCAACTGATCGCCACGTCTCTATTCCCAGTTTTATTACCTCCTTTCATTCAACTCCTCACTTCCTAAAAATTACCTCAAATTAACAAGCTTAAAACAGAATTCAGCTTCTTTTCCAGAAGGCAGCTGCACCTCATGACATCCCCATTTTTGTAATCATTTGTTTTCCATTTACCCAGGCCCCCAAATCAAGAGTTTTAATTCCTCTCGCTCTTCTGTGCTTCCCTAAATCAAGAAGCCCAATTCATACCTGTTCTTTTACAACGGCAAATAACTATTCATTCTTAACATTCTCGGAGCCGACCCCTAACTCCAGAACCTTCACTTCATACTCTGAGTTCAGCTTCAGTTTCTTATGCACTGTCCTTGGATTTAAACCATCTGCTCACCACCTTCAGAACAGCATTCCTAAAACAGTCACTTTTCTTACATCACTGCCCTTACCAATATCCTTTATTAAGGCCAGACTCCTCCACAATATTAACCCAGGCTATATCTTGCACTATGTCCCTTAGGAACCATCCTCTGGAGCCAAACTATTTCTCCGGACCTTCTGGGGTTTGCCTTTATTCAAGATGGACCCCTTCTAGGTTGTTACACCCTTCTGGTTCTCCACCAATTCAAATCCCTCCTCTCCATGGTGCTCAAATAAAATCCAGCTTTCTCCATCACTTTTCACTGACCATTCAGTTGGAAACGATCAATTAGATTTATCCATAATAATAGTTGCATTAATTCTTTGGATTTTATCATTTACTCTGTAGTGTCATTACCTTTGCAGTTTTACAAATTTATCTCTCAAATAAATGGTGAACACTGAGGGCCAAATTAATATTTTAAAAAATATGTATCTTTATTCATTTCAGAGAGGAAGGGAGAGGGAGAGAGAGAAACATCAATGATGAGACTCATTGATCAGCTGCCTCCTGCACACCCCCGACTGGGGATGGAGCCCACACCCGGGCATGTGCCCTGACCGGGAATCAAACCACTCTGGGGCTCAGTTTGGGTCAAGATGAGAAGACTGAACTTATCAACTTCTAACATTTCTCCTGCTCTAAGATGTTGTTAAACATATAGAGCAGAGGCAAAGAAGAGAATCAAGATGGGCAGCTAACTCTTAGGAGAACTCAGGGAGTCATCTGTTTTTATTTCACCAAAAAAATACAAATTGCTGATTTTTCACTTATAACAACATCACAAACACAACACTCACTGAATGAATGTGCCAAGCAGACATGCTTAGATGTAGCTAACATCAGCTTGCATGCAAAAGCGAAACAATGGAAATGCAAGAAAATTAGCGGACACGTATGTGCAAATCACACCTTAAGTGCTTTATGAATCGTCCACAAATGCCTGGGAGTGAGCGGTAAGTGCCATTATGAAGCCACATGACAAGATTGTTTTTTCCTACCAGTTTTCTCACTTGCCACTTGAATCGTTTGGCTGGCTCTGTTAGGCCTTGGAAATGATGTCAGAACAGTTCTGAGACTGCTGCTAGGGAGCACAAGACATTGCAGGTCCTGTATGAACAACGGCCTTTCAGCTTCCTCTTTCACCTGACAACTGGATTCTTCCGCTCTATTCTATTTCTTTCTTAAGATTAGATGATCGGAGTCTGATAGCATTAACCTGCATTTACACTCAATAGGACAAGCAATCGAAAATATAAAAATTCAAACTGTACATTTTTGGCTTACACATGCCAAATAATTAGTACGCCTAAGCTCACAAATTGTGTTCTTGAGATATAACAATGTAATTCCGAACCTAAACCAATGTAACTCCCAATAAAAATTTCTTCCTAAACATAATTTTTCACCAAAAAAATTTTAAATAGCTTTTGATTACCTTGAAGCTGGAAATAGAAGTGTTTTTGTTTGCACTTTTAAGAGTCTGATTGACCCATTTAATTATAATGTCATCACTGACTTTTTCACCTTCTCCAAGATCTGATAACACATTCAATGTGTACCTGTAATAGAAAAGATGTATATTTGAGACTGAAAGGGGTGAAATTTACTCCCACACCATTGATATCAATATTTATATCAATATTTAGAGAAATATTTAAGAAATATTTCAGTTCTAACAAATATTTCTAATTTTAGTCTGGTATTTACACTTAGTTACAATCCAAAGTTATAAAGCTCAGGAATCAGAAACAAAAACTACTATATGGTATTTAAAAAAATTAAAACAACTGAATACAAAGTAGTTTTTAAGGGACATTAAGAACAGTGATTGTTTCTAGAGATCTATCCACTTTTTCAAAGAATTATTTACAAAGAATATATTTCAACAGTAAATCATTTAAAAATTAATATTTTTGTAGTATATTCCTCCTGTTTGTAATTCTTCAAAAGGAACTAAAATCTTAGTTCAAAGGACTTGCTGAAGGAAACTCTCAGCGTTGCTACAGACATCCCAGCCTTTACCTCCTCATGAGCTGCCACACCAGGGCCAGCGTCAGCGTGGCGTTCCCTTCGTTTAGGTCCTGCCCAGCAATGCCCACCAGGGAGAACTTGGCCTTATTCTTCCCAAGCTCCACTGCATAGTTACAGTTTTCAATCTAAAATAAGTAAAGGTTTCAGTGTAAAAGTGAATTTTAAAGAACGCATCTCTTGAATCTGCCAACCTAGTTCAGGCATCTGAAATGTAACTATGATGACAACTTAAGTTTATATTATAGAATCTCATAGTAACACAGCAAAATTAAAAAAATAATTATTCTAATTTTATAGTTGAAGATATCCAAAGCACTGAAGGGTTCACCTAGAATCACAACTGGCTAGAATTTTTTCAGATCCTTTCTTACCTTAAAAGTCTTGCCTGTCCCAGATTACACAGCTTATTTGTGGCAAATCTGTGACAAAACACCTAGGTTTCCTGCATTCCATTAATAGAAGTATAAATATAGTTTTGCCTACACTTAAAATTAAGGGAAAGAGAAGAAATGGTTTCATCAACAGTCTGGCTCCATCTGCAATATTTTTTGTCTAGATCTTACTTGTCCTCTGAAATCCCACGTTTAGCCCACTTCCTTCAGCACAGGCTAACCTTCGCTGTGCCAGCTGTTAATAAGCCATCCCTTGTTTGAGCTCCCAATAATGCTTATACACCATTATATACTTATACTTGGCATTTTATGTACTTTCTTTGCCAACCATAGCGTAAGTTCCCTTTAAAGGGCAAAAACTGTAACGTGTACAAATCTCTTCCCCAACCCGGCCCAGGACCCAGCACAGTGCCCTGCTTACAGTAAGAATCTGATGGATGAACAAGTACATTACTTACCTACACACACACACACACACACACAATTTATTTATAGATATAAATTCTTATGCATTTGAGTCCTTCGTCTCCAACCAAATTGTAAGCTCTTGTAATCTTGTAATGTATCACCAGTAATAAAAAGTACTTACTAAATACTTTTTAGAATAAAGTAAACTTGACTTAAGAAAAATAGTGTAACTGGTTTCTCCTGATTTTCCTTCCCAAGTTGGTTGAAGCCTCACTGGAAAACAATCCAACCTAAGAGATAGAGATATTTTTTCTAAGACTAAGGTGACATTTCCAGAAAAGGTGAGGAAGGGACCACATAGTAACAGAACTTGCACACGTAAGTGGGTATTGTTCTCTAAAAAAGAGAATTCAAATTCCCGAAGGTCACTGTGTTACAAACAAAAATGCAGGGAGACCTGAACCTGCTGTAATATCTCCTTGGTTCCCTTAATAAGTTAAATAAAATCTTTGATGTGTATTCATTTTCTTGAAGTATAAGGAAATAAATAATATTCCAATATTCTTTATTTTTCCTAGTGGCCATATTACATTATAAATTTGGTCTGCCTACTAGAAGTACATGCTATAGAAGCACACAGACTTGAAAACATGGAACAGGTTCGGAACTTAGGAGAATAGCATCAGAGCTCTGATTAGGAACAGCGGGAGCAGGAGAGAGAACCACCAGCATGTTTTCCGCTGACACCCATTCCATTAGGAGAATTTTCCAGCAATTGTAACACTCACTTAAATATAAAATGTGTTTCAATAAAGGCCATTTGTTTTCTAGTTTGACCAAATTCCTGAGGGAACAGGGTGAGAAAGGAGCTCGGAAGAGGCCCAAGATGCGACGTGACCGCGCGAAAGGAAAATGGGAAGGGCGGCCAGCGGCAGGGGGAGATGTGCTCTCTCTTTCGGCATCATTTGGTTCCAAATCTGGCAAAACACTTAAGATCTGAAAACACTAGAGAGAGAGTAAGACTTTAGGTTCCCAGAGGTGAGCGTGTGTGGCAGTGCTCGGCGCTCCGAAAACGACTCCGCTGCCCGCGGCTGGGCAGCCCGCCCGGGGCATCCCGGAGGCGCGGGCGGGCAGGGCGGCCGGGAGCAGGCGCCCACGGGCGCAGGGGGGGCGGGCACCAGGCGCCCACGGGCGCAGGGAGGGGCTGTTACGCGGCGGGCAGGCGCCGTGACCGCGCGTGGGCGCCGCGACCGCGCGTGGGCGCTGCGAGGTCCCGCGAACGCCTCGGCCGAGGCGCTGGCCCGGCAGCGCGGCCTGTTTCCCGAGCGCCCCAAGCGCACCCCAGGCCTTACGCGTCGCTCTGCAAACAGCGAGGACTTGTTAAACGAAGCACCCTACGCATGATTCACTTGTGACACCTTATAATTAACATTAAAAAGTCCAGGGATAATCACGGATTCCATTTTTGTTTTCCTGTTAACATTTTCCGAATTCTACTTCCATGATTAGAACTGTAGGCAAATAAAATAAAATTTTAAATGTAGGCAAGTCCAACCACTAGAGGTACTGAAAAATATGAAAACAAATCTCTTAAAATCATACTATTCATTTAACTAATTTTAATATTATGATACATTTCCTTTGTCTTATTTTTAAAAAGTTTTTTTTAAAGTATAGACTATAAATACATATTCATTCTAGAGATCAGAAGAACAGAAGTCCTTTTTGAATGCACGTCTCTGTGTGTATTTTAAACAAATTAGATTCATATATATATGCCATTTTTTATCCTGCTCATTTCCATGTCACTGATAGTAAAATACTAAAAATGCTATTTTATGGTACATTTTACTTCATCTTACGGGTATATCCTAGTTTGTTAGCCCATTATGGAGCAACTACACTGCTTTTGCTTTTTTGCTCTGTAAGTGTTGCTATGATGAGGATTCGGGCAACTCCCTGTCTTTCCGATCGTTTCATCAGAATGGATAAGTGAAATCAAATCAAAGGACTTTTTCAAGATTACTGATCTGTAACACCAAGCTACATCTAGAAAGGGCATACAGACGAACATTTCCCCGGACATCGGATGCAGTGTGATCCAGCTGTTTCCCATTTGAAGCTGCGTTTCTTTATTGTGGATGAAACGCTGCTCATGTGTCCATTTCACTTCTGGTTCTGTAAACTGCTCACCCAGGTTCTTCCGTGTCCTCTGCTGCTATAACTTCAGTAGCAGCAGTCAGTTTTAGAAATGGGTTTGTATGAACTACTTACATGTAAGGATATTAACTATTTGTCATATTTATTGCAAATGTTTCCAAGTTTATTGTTTACTTTTTAATTTTGTTTATGGTATTTATTTTTGTACACATATGTTTAAAATTTATATGTAATCTACAATATCTTCTTTTTCTTTGTAATTTCTTTATCACTCCAAGAGTAGATAATCATTCACCTTTTAAAATTTGTCTATACATGTAGACTTTAATTATAGAAAAAGCACAAAAAAATAGCACATTGCTTCATAATTTGAGTTGTAAATGCTAAACACAACCTTCACTTATATTCTTCATACTAAATTCTTTTTTTGCAGCTTTAATGACATTTACTTTTTATATTTCAATTAGTTTACATTCAGTGCCTTATATATACCTCATAAAAACATCAGTTTAACTACCACATAGCAGGTGACTTAATCCAAAAATTTGCCAACCTTGCCCAACTGTCCTAGATCAAGTCTAAGTCATTAAATTCTTAGACAATCGTACACTTTACAGAGTGTTCCCCCTGATATTTCCATACCCAGCTGGCACCATACTTAGTTATTACAATATTACTAATTATATTCTCTATGCTGTGCTTTACATTCTCATGACCATTCTGTAACTATCAATCTGTACTAATTAATCCCTTCACCTCTGTCTCCCAGGCCCCCAATCCCCTTCTCTTCTGGCAACCACCAGTCCAATCTCTGTGTCTGTGAGTCTGTTTCAACTTTTTTGTTCATTTATTTTGTTTAGATTCCATATATAAGTGAACTTATGTGGTATATGTCCTTTTCTGACTGACTTATCTCACAGAGCAAAATACCCTCTCGGTCCACCCATGATGTTCAACGGTAAGATTCCACTCTTTTCTATGGCTGAGTAGTATTCCATGGTGTGAATGTCCCACAGCTTCCTTATCACTCGTTTACTGATGGGCACTTGGGTTGCTTCCAAATCTTCGCTACTGTAAATAACACTGCAATGAACTTAGGTCTGTATATATTCTTTCAAATTAGGGTTTAGGTTTCTTTGGATAAATACCCAGAAGTGGAATCACTGGTTCAAAAGGCAGCTCCATTTTTAATTTCCTGAGGAACCTCCACACTGTTTTCCACAGTGGCTGCCCCAGTCCGCATTCCCACCAGCAGTGCACGAGGGCTCCCTTTTCTCCGCATCCTCACCAGCACTTGTTTGTCTCATTCACCTGTTTTTAAGTGTTATTTATTATATTTAACCCTCTAAGTCTTTACCTTTAATCCATTTGAAATTTACTTGGTAGATGATATATGGTGAAGATCACTTTTTTCCCTAAGGAAATAGTTAACCAGTTGTTTTGGCATCATTTTTTGGATGATCTTTCCTTCCCCTACCGACTTTAGCAGGCACCTTGTCATACATTAAGTTCCTGTAATTTAGGATAGTTTTCTAGGCTACTCTCTTCCATTCCATTCTTATATATATATTAAACTATTTTAATTACTTTAGCCTTATGGTAATTTAAAAAATATTTTCTAACAGCTCCTCCCTCTATATCCTTAAAAATATTTTTTTAATGATGTAGGCCTGTTTCTTCTAGAGGAACTTTAGAATTACTCTATAAATCCCATCCCCCAACACATACATACAGATGCACACATATATACAAAAGGAGAGTTCTTGGAATTCTAACTGGAATTATTTCCCACCTAAAAGTTAATTCGCAAAAATTTAGTATCTTTATAATATTTAGTCTTTCTGACCAGGAATATGGTTATATTTCCGTTTAGTCAACTAGAGACCGTTTTTAAATCATGAGAATGCAGGTAAATTTCACCATGGCCACACTGACAAGGACGGCACGGATCCCCACTGGAGGACGGAGAATTCTGGAGATGAGCACTTCTCTCCACTGTTCATCTGCCAGGTATTCTCCCACCAACTGTGATCACGTCACTACCCTGCTCAAAAATATTCCATGGCTTTCTTCTGCTTGTAGTTTAAAACCCAAACTCTGTAATCTGGCATTCAAGGCTCTGGCTGCAACCCCAACTTTTAGTGTTCACACCGAAATACTTTATACTCCCCATCTCTCTCCCTCTTCCTGACCCTCGGCCCCTCCTCCCGGTCTCCTGACAAAATTCTCTCCTTTTCTCAAAAGCCACCTCCTGCGTGAACCCGCTCATGACACGTGCAGCCTGCAGCCTCTTCTTCCTTAGAAAGCACCAGATCCGCTGCTGTGTGCACTGTGCCGTGCCGCAGCTGTTTGTACGTATGTCTCCCTAACTTCCTAAGGCTTCCTGAGGACCTACTCCATGCCTTGCACTATTTTATATCTTGCATTGCCCTGTACAAATAATCAATAAATATATGTGGAAAAATGTTAACAAATAAGCAGTAAAGATTTGGCAAGTTTTGGCGATTATAAAATAAAATGCATTTATGATGCATCTCAAAGAACAGTGAGTGCTGGGACTTGCTGAAGACCGGACGGTCTGTGCAGCGTCTGGCTGGGGAAGCCGCCTTCGTCCTTCTGCTCACTGAGGCACCCTGGAAAGGCCACTCCGCCTAGCACGTTTGGCTTGGATCAGAACCGTGGGAACAGGCCACACTTCACTACACTTTGAAACACTCGAGACCCTCTGTTTTATATCAGAACAGTAAAAGCATATCCAGGCTGTTATTTCATTCACCTTCTTCATGTTCCCTCCGAGGGCAGGGTAAGGAGGCTTGTTGACATGGCTCCAGTTGACGGGCACGCGGATCATTTCGTAGAGCTGAAAGATCACCAGGGCATCCGCGAGATCACTGGAACAGGAGGGGAAGACGATGAAGGAGGGGGACCGTTGGCACCGCCTCATTTTATTACACACACTGGAGACGACTTATGTCTTTAAAAATACAACAGGCTCACTTAACGCCTAAAGGCTGACTGGACACATCATCCCACCCAGAACTTCCAACCTAGAAATCGGTCCAAAATGTTTTCATCAATGTTTACAAACATATGTATGTACAAGGATATTCATCACCATAGTATTTATACATTTGGAAGCAACTTAAATATCAGGCAGTCGAGGCTGCTGAATAAACTATCCATACCATGGGCTCCTGGGCCACCACAGGACCTAATAAGGCAGATTTCTATGCACAGACACGAAAAGCTTTACAAGACGTACTACGTTAAAAATGCAAATGGCAGAACGCTGCATAGTTTATTATTTATTAAATTTCTTTTCAAAATTAAGAGTATTTAAGTACCTTTATGTCCATGGGCTGTTAATAGTGGTTATCTCTGGGCAGGGAAGGGTAAGGGGCAGATGATCACGTTTTGTTTTATTCTATATACTTATTTCTGGAAACTTGTACCATAGGAATGGAGTCTATATATTGCTTATATATTAAAATTATTAAGACTTTTTAAAACAATTACAGAAAAATCACAATAGCTATTCAGTAGGCAGTTGTTCATGTTAAATAGTAAGTGTTACAAGGAATCTGCCCTGGCCGGTGTGGATCGGTCATCCCATACAACAGAAGGTGGCGGGTTCGATTCCTGGTCAGGGCACGTGTGGGGGGCAGTCAATTGATGTCAATGCTTCTCACATCGATATTTCTCTCTCCCTCCCACTACCTCCCTCTCTCCCTCCCTCTCTCTCTCCTCAGCCCCCCTTCCTTTCTCTAAAATCAGTGAAAAAACCATGTCCTCAGGTGAGCATTTAAAAAAAAAAGAGGAAGGAACTTATGAGCAAGTAGGAGTTATTGGCGTAAGAATAGTACTACTTTGGATTCAGAAAAACATACTCTCTTTAAGTGCTCAAAATACGTCTATTGAGTCTGTTTTCAAGTCTGTATGCTAAGGACATAAACAGCCATTGATCTTAAACTTTCGAGGTCTGTGATGTATACTGTGGCTTTTCTCTCTCAACAGCTTGTTCACTGAGCTATGTTTAGCTAAGATTCGTATTAAAGTTACTTTGCATCTGTGAGCACACACCACCCTGTGCTGAGCAATTGAGGGAGAGAGTCTATTATGAATGTAATTAAGAGCTGACTAGGTTATCTATAAGCACCTGGCTTCTGGAATCTCATCTATTTCATAAATTTTTCTTTTTTACTTTAAATGAATTATTATTTCTTTGTAGTATGGTATTATTATTATTCATGTTTTGCAAGTAGAGAAACTGAAACCCAGAGAGTTAAAATGATTTCCGGAGAGTTCAAGGTGTGTTCCAGAACCACCTTGTCACAGAAAATTCTGGAACTAATAGTTCTTAAAATAGATTTAATAACTTGTTAGAGGAGAGAACTGTCAGCTAAGGTCCATCTAAATTATTCTGATGCTTTGGTTGGTTCCCATTTGATATACTGTAGGGTGGGGGAAGCTAAAGTCACTTACTGGGTTTAGGAATATGACCTGGACACAAATTCATGGGCACATGGTTGGATGGCAACTGAACCTCCAGCTGTTGCTCTTCTGTATTCCAATAGGTTATAGGACTTTTGAGAATTTTCTGAATTCTCTTTCCCAAGAAGAAGTTACATATGCCTAGAAGCTTGTGTTAGCATTTCAGGATCTATATAACTACAAACAATCTTTAATTTAAAAATCTGGTCAGTTCTCTTCGCCACTGTCAGCCGTTGAGAACTCTAGTGTTCATGACCATTATGAACACGTCACCATGAGTCTCAACAAATTTGAACCCCCTAGTTTTAAATTTACTTTTTAATTAAAATAGAAATATATGCTCATTGTAATAGCAAAACAAAATAAAATACCATACTTATGTTACTAAGATTAAAACAAGTCTCTGCAAACCCCCAACACTACTGCCAAGGCTGCACACAGTTCAGTATTCATTCCTCTAGACTTTTAAAAAATTCACACACAAATATGTACATACTCAATCTTAAAATAAAATTGGGATCATACTAGCCCTATTATTTTTTTCTCTCAATTATACATTGCAGACATTCCTACTGTCTCTAAAGATCTAGCCGCTCCTCCCCTGCAGTATCTGGGTCCTTCACTGCCCTGCTGCTATGGCAGGAGTTCTGGTCTACATGACATATATCTCTTCTCATTTAGCTGATCTTACATACCCTTAAAAGTTTATCAAATATGAGTCTATCACATCAAAGCAAGTTACCATAATAAGGCACTACTGGTTTTAGATTTTAAAGAATATTTTGAATATACACCAAGAAGCAGAAATTACTCCATCATAAGTTCTCAGCCAGTGAACTTGGTCTTTTGTGGCATTAATCTCCAGTTCAGATTGAAATAATAATTTAGTTAACGTTCATTAAGGCATTTCCCTGACTGTGCAAATTATTAATAGGCTTAATTAGGCCTTTTTTCTAAAAAATATACAATGAGCTGAAGTTTAGTTCTTTTGCATTTTTGAGTCAGGCTGGTAGATCCTATAATAAAGAAAGAAGGAAGGTTTCCTTTTCAGCCATACCTAGAAAGACTCATTTTTATTATTAGCACCAACAGAGAGCACAAGAAATTATTCAGTACAATATTTTCTTAATCCTACCAATGTTAATAACATATTGTCATTTTTAAGAAATTGTTAAATGGTTAGAGCAGTGGCCTTTGGACTGAAGAGTCCCAGGTTTGATTCTGGCCAAGGGCATGTATCTCGGTTTCAGGCTCAAACCCTGGCCCAGTGGGGGAGGGCACGTGCAGGAGGCAACCAATTGATGTGTCCCTCTTGTATCCATGTTTTTCTCTCTCTCCTTCACCCCCCCACTCTCTGAAAAGCAATGAAAAAAATATCCTCTGGTAAGGATTAAAAAAAAAAAGAATATGATACATTATAACAATTAGGGAAAACAAGTTATTTCTATGAATTAGAAAATACACACAACAAATTATGGCATGATTGATGGTTCTGGCAAAATAAACTGTGACTTATAATGAAAAATATTGATACAATGATAAGAACTATTTATAAAATATTACTATTATTCTAATCTGTTAAATGGAAATAATTTATTTTCCTTATCTATAAGAGTAAGATGGATTATCTTTACCAAATTGCTTATATCATCAAAAATTATAACTAATATATATTATCTTTTTAAAAAATGCTATACTTTTCTTTTAAAATCCATTCCATAGCCAATTCCCAGCATTCTGAAACTCTAAACACTGGCTAAAATTCTTGTGATTTTTAAAAAATGTTCTCATGTAAACATACCTATAGCTTGAAACCAGAAAAGTTGGACTGTAGCCATGAAGCTGAAACACAACAAAAGTGTTTACCTGTACAAATGATTGATGTATGGGTTGACCCCCAAGGAGTTCATCCAGTTTCGAAATGTCCTTTCTTCCTTGCTCTCTCCTAGAGTAGACACAAGTCCACACTGATGATTCAGGACAAAAGGAATCAAGAACCGCATTTCAAACCAGCCAGGCAGGTACAAACTGGCCATAAATACTTTGCCATGGTTCCTATGATACTACAAAATTTTTAGGGGAAAATATCTCTTATTGCCAAAGTCCCTTTCTCCCTTCTGTCTAGAAAGCCTCTATTTGTTATAAATTTTTCCATCTAGATTTCCTTACATGATGTCTGTGAACTACTGAGCCATGGGTTTCTCTGTCCAGAAAAGTAACTAATAAATTTATGTGGTCATATCTGGAGTTAGAATTATATGCAAAGGAAATGGTTAAAAACTAATAAAAGAAAATCTTTAAGCAGTCAGGGTAGTATTAGCACATCAAACAGAAATAGAAAAGCTGTACCGTTTCCAACTCCGCATTACTAAATCTGTATAGATAGGGCTTTACACAGAAAAGTTGCTGGGCACACAAACCTACATTTTAATTACACCAAACAGCAATGAAGGAGATGGGATTACAGGTCAGATAAAAACACGCAATTAGTCAAAAAACTTTGATGCATATATGCAGGGCCTATGGGCACAGACAAGAGTGTGGAGAAGGCCTGGGGAGGGGGAGAGGGCAGATGCCGGGTGGAGGGGATCAATGGGGGGGAAACTGAGACATCTGTAATACTTTCAACAATAAAGATAAATTAAGAAAGAAAAAAAACAAGCAATGAGGGGATGTAACTGCTTTACAGGCTTCTTGAGTTACTTTAGATTGTCACTATTGAAAATACATTAAGGGGCACAGCCCCATACAGGGAGCTAAGAGAAAGACTTTTCATCACAGTAAATCCCTAGACCAAAAGGACCAGCTCAAGGAGAAATTCCTGCAGGCACTATTCTTTAAGCTGTGATTACCTAAACTCCCTGAGCATTCCCTTCTGGTATCGTTTACAAAAACAAAGTGAGCAGAGAGGGACGTGGGCCCTCCTTGCCCCTTCTGCCTCTACTCATCCCCTGACTGCAAACAGTCCTCAGTGACTAGAAAATCGTTTGTTTTTCAGCAAAGTTAAGGGACAAGGGAATGGCCTAGCCTGCATCTCATCACCAGACTTCTGAGAGATGAAGCATTTACAGTGCACCTCTCATCACTTCTAAACTGAGGCAAGTTCAAGTCACTCTCCAGACTTTGTCTCCGGTGAGAGTCCCAGGACAATCTGGCCTATAAATCTACAGCCGCCTGGGTCCAGGGGCCGGCCCCTGTAGAGCCATCCCTGCAGTCATCTTCACGCTGCGGGCACAGACACTGTAAACCGCAGGTCCAGAGGAGAAGCCCAAGCCTTGTAAACTCTAAAGCGTCTGTTCTTTGTTCCGCGTGTTCAGGAAGTAATCTGCCCACTGTACTTTCATGTGGTTCTCAATGCCATTACCTAATGGCTTTCCCCGAATCTGTCTAAATTCTTGCTCTATTAAATTATATAACCATATAATTTTTTTGCCTAAATGTTGTCCCCTCTTGTCTGCATAAAAGGCAACTGATTATTCTGTTGTATCTGCCACCACCACTCTTCATAACAAACGGCCTACATGAGAACCTTTTTAAAAAGAACCAATTGAAACTAAGTAAGTCTAGAAACCATGCTTGCCTTGTTTTATAGGAGTTATTAAACAGGTACGAATTAAAAATCTGAACTTTCCCCCAAGTAACTAAATACAAACATACTATAATCAACAGCTTGATGCATGTGACTTGGATTTACCTTTTAGTTGTTTCTCTACAATCTGTTATTTTGCTGTATATACATTTTTTCTAGTAATTAGAGTATTTTTGCATTATTTCCATCTCTGAAAATCCAAATTATGTTTTAAAATGACAAACATTGGTAGTGTAACAATTAATTTTTAATTAAAATAATATCTAAATTCTCCTGAACCTGATAATTTAGTGTATAATATTTAAAAAGACAATGAACTTGAACCTTGACTGAGTTCTTAAAGTATAAGTTTCAGAGGTTCACATTTGTTCTCAGCTAATTGTATCATTCTTATTTTAATTTTTGATACCTGGAAAGTAAAGCAGATTTTTAAGTGAGCAGTTATTTATCTAATACCAGTTCAAGTTGCCTTGGTAAGTACATGCTCAGAGCCAGCAGAACTCTGCATTTGTGCAAGGGTTTGGTAAAGCGCAACAAAAACATATGTACTCCAGACGCAGACGACCAAAGCAGCTCAGAAGTAAAATCTTAATTGCTGATATAAAAGAAAAAAACCTATAAAACATTCTTTTCATTTTCAAGGTCAAACTGACATCTGCAATTGATGAAAGTTTCATGAAAAATAACAAATATATTAAAAATAGGCTACTAAGATGAAAGAAAAGGAACTAACATGTTTAACACTCACTAAATGTGGTAAGTGCTGCATTAAGTGTCTTCTTCCCTACCTGACCATCACTGAGCACATACTGGCAGCTAAACTCTCTCATTCAGGGAAGGTCAATTTCAACTTGCTCTGTAATTCTTCAAAGTAAGTCTACTGGTCTTGTTTTATATATGAGAAAACCAAGGCTCGCAGAGGTCACTCAGATGTCTAATGGTGGAACCATGATTGAACAAAGTATAATTCCGTGGCCTATGTATTTTCTATCACCACAAATGAATTCTGAACTTCTATACATAGCCTACGTATTTGGCTCATTTTAACATGAAGGTTTAATATTTGGTTGGCCTTTTAATTTTCTTTAATTCCATATAGATAAAATTCTTTGCCAAATGAGGAGATACTAATATATGAATATGGGATGTGATAAGGTCAAGCTTCAAACTTCATATGGATCTACAAACACAAATTCACAGAGGAAAAAATTCCAATGACAGTTCAAGTCAAATACATTTTGGCAGATGTATCAGGACATACATATGTTCTAAATAAAGATGATTGATAAATATTTCCCATGGTATCTTCTTATATAGCAAATACTAATGGAAATATTTAGCAATCTGATTCACACTGAAAAATTCCAAAAGCATGCTGAACACGAGAGAGAATTCAAACGCTACGAGAGAACAAGCAGGTTGGGAAAGGACCCAGCAGGAGCGTGGTGACCGTGAAAAGCAGGTCGTTTTTAATATGCCACTCTAAACAACACCTTCCACGGAAGACACGAAGGGGTTTGGAAATCTTCCAGGCTAATAAAAACTTAGCAGTCTTCCTTTTTATTTAATTTTTTTCAAGCTCCAATTTCTCATTCTAGATTTCTCTGCTGCACCTTCTGCGTGTTAATCTAGCTGCCCCCCTGGTTATGTGAGTAGAGGAGACAGGCCTTATTTTATTGTACTGGACCCCAGGAAGAATTAATGGAATTAATCACATTCTTCAAAGAATGTATTTGTTAACTCTGAAACTTCTTAATTAATAAAAAAACAGCTGTAATTATAAAGTGACAAAGACACTGGAATGAACTCTGGCTGTGGCAGTCAAAGGGAAGACGATGGTGAGAGTGATTTCTCACCCCCCTCGCAGGGAGAAGGGAGACGTGGGTGGTGACCGCCGATCCTCAGATTCGCCCCACCAGCCACCCCTGCCTGAGGGCCACCTTCTCCAAACAGGGCAACCAGTGGGAATATTTTAGGGCTGGCCCTACCTCTGACAACTGCCACCACTGCCGCCACTGTTCTCACCTTCAGCTGACACTAATGTGGTTCTGGTACATGTGAGCGGGAGGGTGAGAGCCCGAGAAGGAAAGAACAGAGGCTGGGAAGCAGATAATGAGAACTAGGCCCTGAGAATGTCTGTCACTGTGACGATGCACATATTATAAGCTCACTGACATCCGGTGAGTGAAACAGAGGTAAGTAATACAAAATAATCTATGTTACAAAACCTAAATAGATCCTTTCAAAATTTACTTGTGATAAAAGATAAATTTATTTATAGGAGAGGCATAAAGGCCTTACATCAAACCATGAAGTCCAATTGTGAATGCTGATCTCTGGTGTCTACGACTACACTAGAAAGTGCCCGTCATTACAGAGGGCACTTCGGGGGGAGAATCTGCACAACCGAGCCCTGCCCTGCCAGTCTAGTTAAGTGTCACTCGTGTTTCTCGCCTGTCATCGTGCATTCTTTAGGCATATTAAGACTGAAAAACACAGCATGAACAATGCAAAAAATAAATATCAACCGAGACAGAAAGAATAAATGGTACTAATAAAAAGAACATTCAGAATGAATATATATAGAGAGTATAGGAAAGTACTAAATACAGTACCTACATTAGGAGGGGTCAAATCTGCATTTCATGAAGCAAAATAGGAAAGTATTATAAATTATGAGACAGATAACAATAGCCCACACACAAGACAAGTAATGAATATTGTGAATTTTTTCATGTACACTAAGAACATTAAAAAGAGAACAATACTGGAGTCAAACTGTAGCTTTTGAAGGAGAAAACAAGCTACAGATAATTATTTTTTCCAATACATATTCATTGTCCATATTCGTGGTGGAGTTATGTTATGTGGTCATTTAAGAGAATATTTTTAACGTCTGACAGTTTTCACTAATGTCTAGAGAAATGACAGACAAGTAAGATTTACCCCACACTCTTTTAACCAAAACCAACACCCACTTTCTTTCATTTTAACTTTTTAACGGGTGCACATGCCCACACACAGTACACTGTCCCCCACCACACTCTCCCACCTCTGACCCTGAAGTCAGACAGTACCACAGGCAGATACACACAATGAATCAATTAAAGGCAGAAAGAGCCTACCTTCCAGCAAATTCATATCGATGTCATTATTATCAGGCTTGTGTAGGCATGGGTATGTGTTAAACAGATTAGCTACGAAGGCTAAGTTAAGTTTAGGGTTGCCCGAAACCACGTCTGCAGGAGTAACAAACTGTCTGCAGCCCAGTTTATCTGCTTCTTGAAGCATGAACCCAGCACGCTTCAGGTCATTTTTCTCCTAAACAACAAAATAAAATAAAATAAAATAAAATAAAAATGGTCAAGATTAAATTTTTGATTGGCGTATCTTTTTATGGATATTCATATTTATAAGCAATTGCTCTTCTGAAAATATGTCTAATAAAAATTCAAAATAAGGTCAGAATGTGCAGAAATTCCAAATTAACTTCCCCATTTCGTTTAAATCAGTAAGAATAAGTCTCTGAATTTTCTTGCTGGGATCAGAGTAATATTTCACTCTCATTGCTGAAATACTCAACAAAACTCTCAAATACTGTATCAGTAAACTCCTACTGATCAAAATATAGAGAACTTGATCAAGGCCATATTTTAGAGGGCTCTGGCTGAGAGGCTTAGTTGTCTCACCCATTCTACCCTGACTAATATTTTCAGTGGACTCTTTTCTCAATGAAAACAAGTTAGGATATTATTATTTTTGTGGTTGCTGTTAATCCTACTTGAGGATATTTTCTCCACTGATCTTTAGAGAGAGTGGAAGGGAGGGAGGGAGGAGGGGAGAAAGAGAAAGAAACTTCGATGTGAGACACACACATCGACTGGCTGCTTCTTGCACGTGTCCTGACCGGCCTGGGATATGGAACCTGCAACCCAGGTATGTGTCCCTGACCAGGAATCGAACCCGTGACCCATCAGTGCACAGGCAGACACTGTAACCACTGAGTAACATTGGCCAGGGCTGGGATATTATATTTTAATAAAAAAATATTAAAATCAGAAGGAACAATTCACAGTTGCAAAACCCTGGAAACAAACCAAATGCTTATCAACAGGAGAGCAGATGAATAAACTGTTATATTCACACCTGGCATACAACAATATGAGTAACTTAGGAATACGGTATGTTCAAAATAAGCACTAGAAATTTAAGTACAACATGATAAACTTTATATAAAATTAAAAAGTAAAATAATTTAATTTTGAAGGAATGTATTTGGTTGAAAGAAAAGTATATAAAAAGAAAAGCAAAAAAAGCAATGAACGTAGGATTCAAGGTGCTCATCATTACATTATGGTGAGGCAGAGAGATGGGCAGGGAAGAACTGTGGAGCTAACGTAAATTACTGCCAAGGTCTCAGCTTTCTTGTTGGACTGAGAGTTCAGAGGGGCTTGTTACAATTTCAAAACAGACAACTACAAACAAAAATATTTAGTTCTCATGTTTCCTTGGGTTCTTCCAATCTGAGGTAGGTCCTAAGACTTTTATTTTTTACTTTCAAAATTGTGACACTTGAGAAGTACTGGCATACTCTACCAATTATTTTGTAGAATGTCCTTCAATTTGAATTTGTCTAATGTTCTCTCACAATTAGACTGATGGTTAGATTTAAATATTTTTTATTGAGATGTAATTCACATCCCATAAAATTCACCACTTTCAAGTATAAAATTAAGTGATTTTCAGTATATTTACAAATCTGTAAAACAATCACCACTATCTAATTCTGGAACACTGTCATTATCCACCCCCCCACTCCCCCAAATGAATGAGTGAGTGAACAAACAGATATGTAGGAACCCCTGATGACTATATATCATACAAGGATTATGACTTATTTGTTCTGTGCACCAGACTTGCAGAAAAGTAGAAATGTAAATGAAATCAGAGAGAGTGATAGGTTCAATGCTATTAAACAACAATAAAATGTTACTAAGGTAGATACCAACAAATCACAATATGTGGACCTTATTTAAATCTTAATTCAAACTTTAAAAAGAAAATCTGACATTTATGAGCCAATTGGAAATGTCAGTGTTGACTAGATATTTAGATGACATTACAAATTATTGTTAATATTTTTAGGTAAGATATGGTATTATGGTTATATTTCAAATGTATATATATTTTTTCATGGTTGATTCTATTACAGATATCCCCCATTTATCCCCTCTGTGGCCCTCTCCAGCCTACCCCCCCCGCCCCAAAGGCCTTCACCACATTATTGTCTGTGCCACTGAACTGTGCATATATGAATATATATTCTTTGGTTGTCTCTTCCCGTCCTACCCACCCCCTTCGCCTCTGAGATCCCTCAGTCTATCCCATGCCTCCATGCCTCAGGTCCTATTTTGTTCGTGAGTTTACTTTGTTCTTTAGGTTCCACATATAAGTAAGACCATGTGATATTTGTCTTTCTCTGACTGGCTTATTTCACTTAGCATATTATTCTCCAGTTCCATCCATGCTGACCCAAAGGGTAAGAGACCCCTCTTTTTTACAGCTGCGTAGTATTCCATGGTGTAAATGTCCCACAGCTTTTTTACCCACTCATCTACTGATGGGCACTTGGGCTGTTTCCAGATCTTAACTATTGTAAATAGCACTGCTATGAACATAGGGGTGCATATGTTCTTTTTGATTGATGTTTAGGATATACTCCTAGAAGTGGGATCACTGGGTCAAATGGCAGTTCCATTTTTAATTTTTTGAGGAACCTCCATACTGTTTTCCATAGTGTCTGCACCAGTCTGCATTCCCACCAGCAGTGTACTAGGGTTCCCTTTCTCCAAATCCATCTGTATGCCTTCTTTGAATATGTGTCTATTCAGGTCCTTTGCCAATTTTTATAGGATTGTTTGTCTTCCTGGAACTGAGTTGTATTAAGTTCTTTTTATATTCTGGGTATTAACCCCTTATCAGATGTGTCATTGGAAAATATGTTCTCCATACAGTGGGTTCCCTTTCATTTTGTTGATGGTTTCCTTTGATGTGCAGAAACTTTTTAGTCTGATGTAGTGCCATTTGTTTATTTTTTTCTTGTGTTTCCCTTTCCCTCAGAGAGATATCAAAAGTTCTTTATATTTTAGAAATACACATTGAAATACTTATCGATGAAAAGATATGATGTAAAGAATTTGCTTCAAAACAATACGGGAGAGGAAGGAAATAGGCAGGTGATAAAAGTGAAAAAAGACTGACCATGAGCTGATAGCTGTTGAACTTTGGGGATGAACAAAGAGTAGTTCAGTACATTAAATCTGTTTACTTTTGAATATGTTTGAAATTTTACATGTTTTTCTCAGTTCCTAATTTTGACTCAGACTAATTTGCTAATTTGCATAGTTTTTTAATACTAAGTTTCTTAGATGTTTCATTATAATAATTTGAAATATAATTAAGTAATGACTTAAGTTGCCTTTAAAACTAAATATTGTGGACATTGTACTTTAAATACTTAAGAGATTTTCATACAAACATAGTCTTACCCGATTTTAATGTTTAGATAGAACCACCCTTGGTATTTACAACTTATGCTAAAAGAATGGGCTTCCTAGGAATTGTGTTAGATGGATCAGGATCTGTGTCAGCCCTTCCTACCCCATAAATACAAGGAATTGTCATCTTTTATTCTCTGTGTTTGCAAATATAAGCTGGAAAAGCCAATCATCCATTGTTTAGCCATCTCATAATGGCTCGTCGCTACCTTTCCTAATACACAGTGATCGGCACAAAAACACTCTGTGAGTTCCAGTTGTGTCGCCCCAGGGAAGGTAGATATAGAGTTAATTGCACACATACTCAAGGATGGAATTCTGTAATTTCCTTTCTTCGTGACAACCAGATGACTTAGCATGGAGATTTGGAGCTTAGGGTATGAAAAACTTCTGAACACCAAGCTATAATGGAGGGCTGGGGACTCCACAGGGAATGTTGCCTATTGAGAATTGCACTCTCAGTTGGACTATAATCACTAGTCAAACTCAGGGACTTGAGAGCGAGGGGAATGGGGAGTTATTATTGGGTAGATTTCACTATGGGTGATGAGAAGGTTCTAGATATGGAATAGTGTCGGTGGTTGTACACAATGGGGATGTACTTAATGCCACTGAACTGTATACTTAAAAATGCTTAAAATGGTAAATTTTATCTTATGCTTATTTTACCAAAGTTTTAAAAAAAATTAAGTTAAAAACTGTACTTACATTAAATCCCGAAAGATCAATTGCAATGGCAGGCCCATCATCCCGGTCACCTTTAGGTGCAATCTGATTAAGCAGGTGAAAATAGGCTCTTGAATCCTTCAAAGAAAGAAATAAAATAACATTTTTAAAATGAATAAAGTCATTATTAGATTTAGGAAAAAAGTGCTCAACCTGAAGAAATAGCCCTCATCTATGAAATGGAATAACCATTAACTTACTTCTTACTTACGGGCTCCTGAGTCACTGTGCTATTCTCCACTTCAGAGCTTCTAGCAACACTGTTCCCTACCCTGGAATACCGTTCCCCACCCTCTTCATTTGTTTACACTGCCAAGTATCAGCATCAGTTAAGATCAGGGGTAAGTATTATCTCTTGGAAGCCTTCCCAGGATTCTCTTAGAAGTGGCCACACTGTAATAAATCATCCAAGGAGGTCATATGCAAAGATGGCTATCATAATTCTTCCCGGAACATACATATAGCTCCTCCCATTAAAAGGCAGGTTCTACTTGCCTGCCTTTAACTGAGACTGCACTTGTGACGGTGCTTTGGCGAACTGAATGCAGGTGAAGTGGTGTTCCGGGGCTGCCAACAGGCCAGAGGAGCGCCTGCTGTCCTCCTGACCTCAGCTTCCACATAACAAGCCCAACCGCCGGAGGCTGTCATGCGAGAGGACGACCCAGCCAGCTAGGTGCAAAGGCCCCCGGGGAAGCAGTGAGTCACTAGGCTAACCGGTGTAGGCCCAGCCAGTGATCCCACCCAGAACTATCTGAAGCGGAATCACCCAACAGAGCTGCACTAACCCACGGAATCCCGAGAAACAAGTCACTGTTCAAGTTATTAATTTTGAGTGGCTTGTTGCACAGCAGTTTCTAGATCATTGAAATATCTATTCATCTACTAGAAGTGTCTCTCCCTGTGTAACTGGTAAGCTTCAAGAGCTAGATCTTCGCAACCCCCCTGCCTGGCATCAGGTTCCACAGCAGGGGTTTAATAAATACCTGATGCATTGAATTTTAAAAGAGAAGAGCCCCCGGTGGCCAGGAGGAGGTGAAACCCCCTGGGGAGCCCCAGTCCTCCTCCTCCTGCTGTGGCTCCCTGTGAGCAGCCTCAGGGACAGGAGCCACAGGCTCTGGCCGGGGTGGTAGAGGGCTGGCTTGGGGGCAGATCCTTCTTAATCCTTTGGTAAAAGTTCTGGGATTCCAGATGGCAGTAAATATACCCAGTCAAAATTTTTTGGCCCTACATAGAGTCACCTAGGCAAGCGGGGTGGTCAGGGGCTGACCCTACAGTGCAGCAATGAGGAACAGCCAGGAGCAGGCTGCCTGGACAGGGCGGAGCGCTGCAATTAGCCCAGCACTTCCCAGCAAGTCTCCTCTGGCCTCCCTGTCACAGAAACCCGACGCTTTGCAGCCACAGCTGATCTGGGGGGACAAGGGCATATTTTAAGAGTAAAAAAAGATGAGAAAGTTCCATTTCTGCTAGTTGGTAACAAATCAGATTTAGAAGGCAGCTTTCTGCAGAGGAGGCGAAAACCAGAGCCCACTGGTGGAATGTTAATCATGTGGAAACCTGCTAAAACCGCTAACGTTGGCAAGGTATTTTTGATTTAATGACGGAAATTGGAGCCAGAGAGATGGAAGACAGCAAAGAATAGAAAAGGAGAAGTTTAGCCATGAGAATCAGAGAAAGATGCTGCACTTTATAATCAAAGCCCGAACTGCTTTCTTATCTTGGCCATACTAATAAATATAATGTACAAGCATTTCCTTTGAAGGCTCACTGGACTGAAATTACTTTAACATTTTGGGAATTGTTATATATCACTATAAGTGCGAATTGGAACTACACTGAAACTCAAAATCACTTAAAAAATAAATTAATGTGGCTTCACCAAGAAGCAAAGCTTAACTTAGTTCATAAATGCCTACATTTATCACGGTCCTGAATATAATGCGCGAGCTTGTATTTTGAGGGAAGTCTTCCCTAGACTGTTATGAGGTGAGCTGGGATGGGAGTGGGAGGAAGGACTAGTTCCTCTGGTTTATTAAAAAGCTTTAATTTCATATCACTTAAAAATGTCTTTCTTCTACTGCCCTGAAAATGACAATGGTGACCATGATAGTTAAACTGTACCAGTTTTTTTAACTATTATTAAAGAAAATATAGAAGAATAGTAATTGGCATGGTTGTTGTATATAGTTAAAGTGAGAGTAATTCATCTGTGAACCTGAATTAATTAGCTGGTGATTAACTTAGAAAAGTGTTGCAAACTTGTACATGGAAATTTTTGACTATGCCTTAATTTAGAAACTGAAAAATACCAGGTTACAGCATTCTGGGTGCGTCCTCACTGGAGCCATGGGCCCAGTGCCCATGTGTCCTGGTGAGAGAATATAGGCCTAATATGGAGTACAACTTGTGTGTAGAAGATTCTTGAGAAGTAATTGTCTGCTGGCAGTCTGTCCAAATTTAAAATGTGTGTCGTAGTCTGGTTCTTGCAAGTAAGGTTCCAGAGCTCCTGACTGCTTTTAATTAACTACACAGTAGTTTAAAATAAAAGGCCAACATAGACTTGCGATATACTTTTAGACTATGAGGGTTCACCACCAGCTATGTTTCAGCAACCCTCTTTTTATTTGAGATGCTGGTCCCTGGAAATCCTTTTCTTTTTTTCTTTTTTCTTTTTTAAAAAATATCTTTATTGATTTCAGAGAGAGGAAGGGAGAGGGAAAGAGAGAAACATCAGTGATGAGTCACTGATCGGCCACCCCCTGCTGGGGATTGAGTCCGAAACCCGGGCATGAGTTCCGACCGGGAATCGAACCTCAATCTCCTGGATCCTAGGTCGATGCTCAACTGCTGAGCCACGCCCAGCCAGGCCCTGGAAATCCCTTTCTGCAAGTGGTAAGCATGTGTTAAGTTTTTGTTCTCTCTGGAGCAGGCACAGGAAACTTCAACATCAACAGTGCTAATCCACTTTGCACTAGAACATTTTGGGGAAATATTCATGTTTGCCACCTGTCAATTTTTAAATGTGTACTCGTGAGGTGGCAGAATGGCTATAAGGAAGTTATTAGGAGTATTTGCAGTTCTGTGTGTGTACATGATGAAGAATACTGTAGCTACATTTTCTAAAGTTAACATCAAGCAATCTAACCTGAGTATAGGGCAGAAAATATGTTCAGTCTACACAGACCAAATACTAGGCATGTGTCACCCTGTGGTATGCCCACTGGGAGAATTATAGCATGCAATTTGGGAACATAATGTCAATGAGAAATCTACCACTGCCAGATTTTTCTTTTCATCTTTGGAACGGAGCTAAGATAGTTGCTTCACAATTTTTCTTTCCTTTTGTTCAGTCCTAATTTCAATAAGTCAAAGATGTGTTCAGGTAGTACAGGTAACAGATATGTATGTAAAGTTAACATAGGCTTTTAAGAAACTCAACTCTTTAGATATTACACTCAGCCTGTGATGTTAAATATTTGTCCTTAAACGGTGTGAGGTGTATGTCTTTCAGTTCATATTTTTCACAGGCTGTGCCATGTGCAGAATTAAAGTACCAATGTAATGCTGGCACCGTGGCCCAGCGATTCCATGTGAACTCACCGTGGTCTTATCTAACCAGGGCCCTAATCACTAAATTGTGACTTTGCTTTGAGACCTTTCCTCTCCTGGGTACTGAGGTGCTACGCCACCAGCTGACAAAGATGCAGCACATGTCTTAGGCTGAAGCCACTAGCTGATTGGTTTATTTGCAATTTGAGTCATTTAAAAACCAATAAACTTCCTTTATAAAAAAAGAGAGAGCCTCCCAAATAAATTTTAAATGAGCATATAACAGACAAAAGCAGAGAAATACAATGTCATTTCAAAGAGAGAGATTGTCATCTAGCCCATTATGGCAAGAACATAACTTGACTGAAGGTGTTAATATAAAGAGAAAATATGAGTTAATGTCAACATTGATTAGTCTGAAGAGAAAAAAAAAAAGCATAAAGAAGAAAAAGTCACAGGGACCCCAGGTGGCAATGCCTGTCTTGACAGTGCCCATTAGAGTTGTTATTAGGCAGGCTGAATGCTACAGTTCCCTTGACAACAGCCTCCCAACAGGGAGGGAAGTGTTTCCAGCGACCGTATTGAGAGACTGACCTGAAGACCTCCTTTTGTCTACTAACTCCCTGTGCCCTCAGGTAATTTGGTTTCCTATTAGCTGGCTATTGGCCAAGTGGCAGTAAGAGTGTTGAACTGGTCAGGCAGCAAGGGCCTCCAGCGCAGCAAACGGATGGAATTCTCAGACTGACATTCACTGTATAATTTAGTCTATAAAATGGAAAGAATGCTTTCACCTGCTACGGAGTATCTCCTTCCCTTCGCAGCCAGTTGTATTTCTGATTATAATTCTCAGAGAAATGCAAAATTACATTTCCTACACTGTGCCCTTGTGAATTAAATTGCAGTTCAAATTTAAGTCTGTATCTCTTTTGTTTTACATTGAACATTAAAATATAAACCTTAATGTCTTGGCTGAAGTTGCTGATAGTGTGCCATCCAGCATTGGTCAAATGGTAGTTCACCCACCGCAGCAGTAATTCCTCCGGAGACAGCTTCATCAGCTCCTCTAGTTCCTCACCGTCATTCAGCAATGCAATCAGGGCTGAGCGGAAAACAATGAAATATAAATTCTTCCTGTAGTAGGTATACGTCAATGAAAACTAAGTATTTTTGATGATCATACCTTCATTCCTGGAAATCTCAATATCAGCAAAAAGACCAACTTTGATGATCTGCCAGAGAAGTCCCAAGACCAAGTGAGGCTTTCCTTCCTTGAGATCCTGTGCACCAATGTTGACCACTGTACATCCAATGGCCGAGGCAGAATTCAGGGCAAGGTTTAAATTTTCCTGAATTGCCACAAAGAAAAATACCCATGAGGAAGTACTTCCTAAAGTCTTATCAACAAGTTGAGAAGGTAAAAAAGAAACAATGGATTGTGAAATTTCAGATCTTTAAACATAAGTAATATTTAAATAAGCAAAACACCACTATTCAAAAAAAATTCTATGGCTTTAACTATTACCTCTATATGCCAATGACTTTCAAATCCGCCTCTCCAGCCCACACTTTCTCCCAGTCCCCACTCTAAGCTCTACACCTATATACTCACTTGGTCAGGTCTATCTGGGTGTTTCACAAGTATCTCAAACTCCACATATCCAAAGCAAGCAATCTTCTTGCCATGCTTTGCTGATCTTCTTCTAGTTACCTGTTTAAACTGGCTTTTCTTTATTTCCTGTCTTGGTGATAGGACTAACATCCATTCTTGCCTTCCTTCTTCCTTCGTCAGAAATCGGAGCGGAACCCTTGGTCTTCCCTGCTTCCCACATCCAGTCGCCAGTATCTGTCAATTCGACCTTCTAAATACCTGTGGAACTGTCAATGCCTTTCTTCAGGTTTCTCAGTTCCTACCTCACACTCATCTCAAACTGACTACAATCCATCTCCACAACACTCTGCTGTCAGCGACCTTAGTAAGAGAGAAACCTGATTGTGTTCCCTAGCTTTAAAACCCTTCTGGTGTTCCCTATCACTCCTACTGTGTCCTCTCACTCACTACATAGGACCCTCTGCCTGGAGCACGCTTCCCCCAATACCCACAAGCCCTTTAATATTGCTCAAATGCACCTAATGGCCTTCTCTAATGACCCAACACAAAAAAGCAAGTGTCACCAAACCCCTGCTGGCACTCATCATTCCCGATTTTACTCCTTAGCATTCTCTGACATATTTTCTCTGACATATTATATACTTATATGTTTATTACTGCATATAACATATATATCAAATATGTTACATATATATGATAACAAAGGTTTTTGTTATGTTTGGGGCTGTTCCCCTGTACTTAGCACATGGTATGTGCTCAATAAATATTTATTGAACAAGTGGATGAATGTGTAAGAGTGATTAAAGGCACGGAGGGAAAGGAGAGGGTCAAGTCCAAATTTGTAATATGGCAATCAAAAGCCCTTAGGATCTGACTCCAGCCTCAACTCCTGACACCCCACTTACACAGTCCATGCTTCAGCCAAGTCAGAAGGTCCTTTAGAGCTCCCAAGACACTGCCAGGGCTTTGCAGGCGGTTTTTGTCCAATTTCATTAAGCAGTAAAACTCAGCTTTGTCTCATCATCAACAGGTTGTGTTGTTTGATACATGGGGAACCAGCTTTTGGTGTTAATTTTATTCCAAACCATTGGCTTTACAGGTATAGCAAATGATTTATAAGTTATTAGCTTAAAAAATGGATTGAAAGTAAGGTGATAAAATCTGATTCGTTGAATAAATGGTACTTTCTAATTGGCAAATACAACTACTGGTATGTAGGGAACAGGACAACCACTACCATCTAAGGCCAGTTCCAAATTCTGTAAGAACAAAAAGTAACAGGAGAGCCCCAGAGAGGCTGCTCCCCAGGTCTTAACATGGACAACTGCCCTGGGTGCTCAGCCCTCCTTCTGAAGACCTGTGTTGGGGGAGAGACAAGGACAATGGGGAATCTCCAACAACTGGGACGTGAGAGAGGTGTTCTCCCTTGAGCTCCAGCGTCCTCTGTAAACAGGGCATGTTACAGAGATGCTAACAAACGACCCAAGCGAACCCGGCAGTTCAACTTGGGCTACCCGTCCACTCTCTCCCATTTTACCGGGCAGGAAAGTTCATACTGCTGTTTCAGACGGCTTCTCATGTCCCTTCTATTTTGATTAATTAACTATTCTCTTCTTTATTAACAAGCTCATATAGGTACTGAAAGTCTTTTAATTCATACCACTTCACAAATTTTCATTTTTCATAAAGTTTCCATTCCAAGTGAGTTCCCTTTTGTTAATAATTTTGAGAGGGCTGTGCTAGACACTTATTGGGTCAATAAGAATAAAGACATGATTTGTTCTTCAGATTTCACCATTTTACATATTACCACTTTTACTTCACTTGGAATGTCCAAATGGGATCTACGATTTACCTACTTTAACTGCAACTGTATGTAAGGTGAAATTAATTTTATGTGTACATTTGTACATACATGCAAATAAAAAGGACATGCACATACGAGTACTTTATTTGCACTGGATTTTTTTACATGTTATAATGAACAGATTCAGTATCCTATACCCACTCTTGTTAGTCTCCTGACTTTTGGGTCCCTAAATCACCAATCTGCTTTTCAGTCTTATTCATGTAATTAACTTTTCTTTCAATAATGATAAATAAGAAAATGCAGCTCAGTAGTACACGGGGTGAAGAGAAATGCCGAAGTCTCTAAGGTGAAAAATGAGTCTCGCCCTTAACTACCTGGTGCCCCTCCCCGCTTTCCCGGTTACTGTACGCCGTTCTCACCATTTCCTATTTCTTTTCTTTCCTACAACATGACAGCCTATAACCTATCACCAGAAGGTGAAAACTATATTATCACTATTTTTACAACCTTTTACAAATGAATTACACCACTTGGGATCAAGTTTCAAGAAAAACTGGTAGTTTCCTAGCAGATCTATCTAAAATTAGAGCTCTAAAATTACTGAATAAACAAAGCAGGTTTAAAATCCACAGTAACACTTTGCCTTTTCCTGGGGCCCGCCTTTCTTCCTTCTACACCAGTACACTCTCCCAGGCACAATTAGGCCTCAACTACTGCACCCTACTCATATTGGAAGAATGCCGTCTCTAAAAATAAAACTGCAAAAGGCTTAGCCCCTCAGACTCTCCCTGTAGCTATTGCAAAATAGTTACAGAATATTTTTTCTTTATTTTCTTTAATGCACTGCATACAAATATTAAAAGTAAAACCAAGTAAATTTATACAACAGCAAGAGAAGCTGTATTTCAGGTTCAGTGCCATAAAAAATTGAGTGACATATATTCTAGAAATAAGACATAATGAATGTTTTCAACAATCATAGATATTAGATGAAGCATCCTGACACAAGGTGTGAAAAAAAATAATCTTTCAGCAATTACAATCAGAAAAGGGCTTCAAGAAGAGCAGTTTCTGCCAGGGATACACACGTTCCTGGCTTACTGTAGCGGGGGGAAAGAGTCACATTCGTCAACATCTAACTACAGCTCTCAAGGGTGACAGGGAGTGGGAGTAGCCCTTGGACAGGCTGAAACCAACCACGCACCACCGCCCTCCGGGCACAGCTTCCTATAGGAGAGCCTTAACAGCGTCAGCAAAATCAAGGATTGTGCTTGCCAACAAAAATGAAGGAAACAGCTCACTTTGAACAGCTGCAGTTGTGACCAGCACGTGGAGTAGAGGATGGCACAGGGATAAAGGATGGGCTCTGGGAGGCCCTGGATGGCAGCCTGGCTCTGACACGGGAGCCCTCAGTGCCTCAGTGTCTTGATCTTTATAGTCATAGTGTCTCATTTTAAGGCTGCCGGGAGGAGTCAAAGGGGTAATTCATGCAGTACGTTTAGAACATGACTTGTACCTAGTAAGCACTTGGTAAATATTGTTATGCACCCATTGAGCAGACATTTGACGGGAAAAGTGTGGTAAATATAAATTACTGAACTTTAACAAGATGTGAATGGACAAGCTGACGACAGAAGAGTTTAGTACAAAAAGAATAGCTAAACATTTTGTGAAACAGTAAAACTATGCACTCTTCCTTTCTCAACCAACCAACAAAAGCACTAGCATTCAGCAAGTACTCATTAATAAAAATAACAATTATAATACTATAGCTTGAATACTATTATCTTAAATAAAGAAGTTCATCCAAAGTACTTTGGATCTTAATTTCATTTATTACAAAATGCAGCTAAATTTTTATTTAATAAAACCTCATTTTTATATGAAACTGAAATTATGTTAAATCATAGGTTTTACTTGGGCCCAAACATTCATTAAGAACATCCTTCTACTTTACAGCACAAATACTTACAGAAACAGTGAAAGGGGTGAGCTTTTTCTTATTAATGGCTCTTTCATCAATTGTATCTGGTTCAGATAAGTTGATCATTTTGCTAAAAAAAAAAATTGGAATAATTTAGTGTAAGTTTCCCAGAATTGTTTTTAATTCATTTTTGCAAGCAAAATAGTTAAATTTTTCAAAGTAATAATCATCTATTTCTTTACAATATTATACTGTAACTCATGTCAGTATAATTTTTAAAATCTAAAAAATATTCCCTAACCTGATACAAATACATCATTCACTCAATAGTAATCTTAGACCTTCCTAACTTTTAAAAACAGTCCTGCATTTTCTTTATGTGAGCCTTGTCTTGATTTCACTTAATGGTCATTAACATATAGCACTGTAACAAAGACATTCTAAAGGAGCCAAGTTTCATAAAGCAGAATCACACTGTTAAAATACTGTTGTTGCAGAAAGGTAAGTAGCAGGGACTTGGTCTTTCTCAAACTTCAATAATTCAAACATTTTAAAAGAAATTAACATAAAATGTATCTCTATATTTTAGAATATATTTTGGAAAATGTCCATTCAATTCATAATAGGAATTTCCTCTGAAGGTCAGAGGAAGAGACCAGAATTGTAGGTGTAGGTCACAGTATATTTCCTCCCTTCCTCCCTCCCTCCCTCCCTCCCTCCCTCCCTCCCTCCCTCCCTCCCTCCCTCCTTCATGAGGCCCCGCTTTCTTGGTCTGTATCATACTGAAAATCAAGATCAAGCCAGCTTCTGCCCTTCTGCTCCACGGGAGATTTCTGTCCTCTGTGAGCTCGCCTTAGGACACCTGCGTCACCATGTGACAGGTATGCCGCCCCAGTCAAACTCCCCACCTGGCACTGTCCCTTCCCCTGCTCCCGAGGGGAGGGGTGTGTGGCCCGTGGGGGCCTCCCACTTATGCACCTCTCAGGTCTCTTCCCCTTGCCAGCCCAGAGTCAAGCTCAACAGGGTTTCTTTCCCCGCTGATTCTGCCAGCCCGTTCCCTTGGGTGGTTTCGCTGGATAGAAGGCAGGGGCAGTGGGACTCTCCTTCATCCAGCCACAGTATACGTTACATGTAATGTCCCAAAAACTAAGATCCTGTACTCATGGTAGGTTTTCCTTCTTTTCAAGTAAAAACACAGAGAAAAGACTGAAGGAAATATGCCAGAATATTAATGATGGCTGAGTATGGGTGATAAGAATATCTGTGATGGTTATTTTCTTCTAAGTTTTCTGTATATTTATAAACTTTAAAAACACACACACTTGTTTTGTACCAAAAACTGTGCTGGGACTATAGTACATGCAACAAAGATAAGACATGCCCTTCGAGAGTTCACAATGGAGCCAGCAGAAGCAGCCTGCAGAGACAACGGGAGGACAGGCTGGGCAGCAACATTCATGGCATTTCTACACTTACTCATGTTCCTGTCCCCATCAACACGCCCTTACTGAGAAGTGAAAAAAGAAACCCTGTGAACACTGTAAAATGCATCAGAGGAATAACTCAGGTGTCCTGGTAAAAGTGTCTATTAAGGTAACAGAATAAAAAGATATCAGAAAATTAAGAAATTACATTAGAAAGAAAATTCTAGAAAACATATAGCACTTAATTTTCTATGTGATATAAACTCTTCAAGACCTAGGTAGCTATGTGTTAAGTAGTTCCAAAAGACAACCAATTTGCTGAATTGTAATTTTCATTGAATGCTCATCAACGGCGACTGTAAGAACATAGCTCCCTCAACCCAGTGCTCAGCTCACCAAAGAAGGATGCCATCTGCAAGGGATTTGAAAAGACTGCCGTCGCTGGGATTCATGGGTATGAGATGCTTACAGTCAGGGTCATTCTCCAGGGCCTTGTTTATCCAGTTAACAAAAGCCACCTTTTCTTCCTCTGAAAACAGAAAATCATAGTAGCAAACCTCATTTCACAAAATTCATTGCACTATCGAAACATTTCTGTTCAAAGATTATAAATGCCAATTACTAAAACTCTAATAAAACACTAAAAGTTTTAAGAAATGGAAAAAGGGGAATTCATTCCACTTTTTCATCTGCTATATTAGGGGAGTAAGGTATAGATCTTAAATGAACACAATAAATATTCAGTTTTATTCTATAATCTTTCCAAGTATATATTGCTTCTGAGAGCAAAAGAATCAGATGCTAACCATCAGAGGTCACACACACACACACACACACACACACACACACACACAGGGACGGGGTGGGGGGAAGAGAGAGAGAGAGAGATAAAAAGACACAAACATCTACTATTTTTCTTTTGTACACATCATAATGTGCCTTCTAACCTCCTTGCCTCACCATACATCCTCAGGACTTCAAGTCTAGGGATTTAAAGATCACTAAGATGCTGTAGCGTAATGATAAGATAAAACATAGAGAAGGAAATGCAACATGAGGAAAAGAAACACACCACAGGAGAGAGAAGCAATGCTTTGAAGAATTTAAAAAAAGAAATAATTTCTTCTGGTTGGGGTGAATCAAGAAAAGGCTTTATGGAGAAGGTGCTATTTCAAAGACAGGTTTTCAATGTGTGAAGATGGCAGGGAAAGGGAGGGTGTTCCAGATGCAGAACCAGAAACGAGACACCATTTCACAGCCACCACGATGTTTTTAATGGAGAAAAGGGACAAGTGTGGAGAAAAGTGGAGAAGCTGGAACTTCTATACACTGCTCATGGGAATGGAAAATGGTGCAGACACTTTGGAAAACAGTTTGACAGGTTTATTTAATGCTAAGCAAGAGTTACCATATGACCTGGCAATTCTACCCCTGGGTATATACCTAAGAGAATTCAAGCGCATGTCCACAGAAAAATGGAAACACAAATGTTCACGCAGCATCACCATAACAGCCAGAAAGTGGAAACCACCCGAGTGCCTGTCCTCTGGTGGATGGACGAACAGCACTCTCCACAGAACAGGGCATCATTCAGCAACAAAACCCAAGGAAGCACAACAAAGGATGTTCGCAAATATCGTGCCAAAGAAGAAGCCTGTCAGGTAAAAGGCACTACTGTATGATTCTGTTGATATGAAATGTCCAGAACAGGCAGATCTATAGAGACAGGAGGTAGATCAGTGGCTGCCAGAGGCTGGGGGCGGGCAGTGGGCGTGACTGCTAAAGAGCATGGGATTTCTCTTCGGGGTAATGGAAGGGTTCTGGATTAGGCAGTGACGATGACTGTACAACTCTGTGAATATACTAAAATCTACTGAACTGTATACTTCAAAAGGGCAAATTTCATGCTATCTCGATTATATCTCAATAAAGCTGTTCTTTATTTTATTTTTAAAGCCATTAAATGTTCTATATCTCGTTCTAGATAGTAGTTACATGGGTGTATTCATATGTAAAAAAATATCAAACCATATACTTAGGAATAGTGCACTTTATGTACTTTACTATGTGTATTTTATACCTTAATAAACAACCAAAAAAAAGGCAGAGTGACAGACATCAGGAACGTGGTTACCTCCAGGGAGGAATAGTTACTGTTCGAGACAGGAGGGGACTACTCAGGAGTCAGAGGTGCTATATCTTGATCTGGGTGGCAGCTACATAGTTGCTACAGGATATGTAGATACACATGTAAAAATTCATGGGGCTGTACACTCAGGATCACAGCACTTTTCTAAATGTATATATTACCTCAATAAAAAGGGGTTTTTTTTAAAAAGGAAGAAGCCTTTTCATTAAAATGGACAGGCAGAAAGTGAGTCAAAAAGCACATACCTTTTCAAAAGTGGAGGTAGCAGCGATAGGCCACTGCCTTCCCCACTAAGCACCCTAGCGGGAAAAGAGGAGGAAACAACGCAACGGGTGGGAGAACGGCGAGCGCGTTACCTGAGGAAAGTCCAGTTAGAAAGGAAGAGAGTCAAGAGGACACTTAACAGTTAGGTCGCAAAGGCAGGAGACGAAAGAAGTTACAGTGAGTTTCTGTTAAAAATCTTAAAATCATGGTTCTAATTATGTTCTGGTAATACGAACAAAGGGAACTTGGCCAAAGGCTCTCAGACACCTCCACCCTGAGAGGTGAGCTAACCTGGGGCAAGGCATCTCATCTTGAGTGACTGTGACTCTGGATTTGTCACTAGGCAACAACCCAGTGACCCTATCAGCTCCAGCAATCAGGCTCTGTGCTCTCCAGTCCCGCATGCTCCACAGGAGGTGCACCAGGAATCTCAGCTCCCGGACACAGAGGGGAAAGTCCTTGCAACCAACCTCTCCACACAGCCCTAGGGCCAGCCCAAGGGAAACTCACGTCAGGGTGAAAAAGCCGTTCAAAGGTTATGATTAAACAGTCAATGCTGAAAATAAGTAACACTTTTTGTTGCTGCTAATCTCTTTGCTGTGCACTGCACCTGACACATAGTAGGAACTCATTGATTTCTATGACTTTAGGATTTTTCATTCTGATATCTCTGAAATTAAGAAGCATTTCAAATTTGATGGCATGTTATAATTTAGTCTGATTTTCCCTCAACAGTGCACAAAACAATGGTGTGAATTACAATAAATGGCATCTGAGATCTGATGAATATGAGACTTTCTGGATGAATCAATGACCATCGGATGTGGAGTGGAGGTTACCTGAATAGGAGTGCTGTGTGCCTTCACTGGAGATGGACGAGGTTCCTCCAATGGCAGTAATCCCTTCCCTCTTGTTAATTATTTTTCGGAATGTTTGGCTGATGTCTTTGCTTTTTAACTCTTGCATTAGCTGGAATGGGATAAAAGTAAAACTGAGCCTTGATCAGATAATCATAAAAACCTCGTGACATGAAGGAAAATGATTTAGACTTCTTTATTTATTTGGAATAACATCAAAATAAATACTAACCAGGTATTCTTGCACCTATTGCTTGTGTTCACAGATAATTCACATGTCATTTTACCAACAACACAAAATGGACAAATGTTTGCATCCCAACCACTAGAAAAAAATTTATTATAATTAATGCTGACCAGCTATTTCAAGCCAGAACTCACCCATGTGGCCGGCTACTTTTCAGTCCTTGAATATTAAATGAAAGCATCTGAATAAACTTAAATGTCATATCTTTATTTTGTCATATCTTATATTTATATTACCATATTGAAATTAAACATATTGCACATATTTTAATATTTTTAAATATTTTATTTATTTTTAAAAATATTTTTTGAGTGTGATATGTTGTATAACATGTATCTTACATGCAATGGTACTAAACAAGTTTTACATACATATTGTATTTCACTACACTTTCCCTTAGAAGAACATTCTTTACATGCCCTAGTGAGATTTTTTTTTTACCGCTGGTTACTATTTTTTGTAAAACATGGTCTTTTAAAACTTCTGCTGTAATAAAAGACGGATGGAAAAAATTAGATGTAGCCCAGCCCGCGTGGCTCAGCGGTTGCGCGTGGACCTGGGATCAAGGAGATCGCGGTTCGATTCCCGGTCAGGGCACAGGCCCGGCTGTGGCGCGACCCCCAGCAGGGGGCGCGCAGGAGGCGGCCGATCAGTGGCTCTCATCATTGATGTTTCCATCTCTCCCTCTCCCTCCCTCTGAGATCAATAAAGATATACTGAAAAAGAAAAAGGAAGCATCAGATGCATCGCTCGCGCTGGAGATACTGACTGGGGCTGAGAAAGCGGCGGCCTAGAGCAGCGGAGGGACGGGCGGCGCGGGCGGGTCGGCTCCTGCGCTGACACTCTTCTTCTAGACTTGCCATGATCTTTGCGCTCAAACTAAAGCATAACTAACTCCATGACAGGGTTTATGTTTCTTTTTTTTAATCCTCACCTGAGGACATGCTTAGAGAGGGGCAGAGAGACCCTCCATCGAATGCCTTCCACATGCGCCCGACGGGGACAAACCCGGAGACCCGGCGCACCCTGGCCGGGATGGAAACGGCCTTTTCGTGCCCAGGGCACCACTAAACCAACCGGGCGCACGGGCCGGGCCCGTGGCAGAGCTGAAAGGCCTTAATGAAGGTGTTTCCCTGTCCGCACATCTCAGTGTCCACGAGCCGGCGTCGGTCAGCCCGCTCCTGTGGGAAGCGGCAGCGGCTGAGAGAAACACTCGGACCCTCTCTCCTGGGCTTGCCGGGGTCAGCCCGCTGGGTCCAGCCGGCTCTCCAGGCAGCAGCCGGCTGAGATCTAGCATGCAAATCTGCCCGCGCCCCGCGCTCGGCTCCTCCATCACCGGCTTACCGCTGCTCCTAGGCTAGGAGGGGCGCCGGACCGACCGGACCACCCGCCGCGAGCCGGACTCCGCCCCCCCGAGCCAGACTCCGCCCCCGAGCCAGACTCCGCCCCCGAGCAGGACTCCGCCCCCGAGCCAGACTCCGCCCCCGAGCCAGACTCCGCCCCCCGAGCCGGACTCCACCCCCGAGCCGGACTCCGCCCCCGAGCCGGACTCCGCCCCTCGCTCGGTTCCTCCGTCACCAGCTTACCGCTGCTCCTAGGCTAGGAGGGGCGCCCTGCCCACGGACCGCCCCCCGAGCCGGACTCCGCCCCCCCAGCCAGACTCCGCCCCGATCCAGACTCCGCCCCGATCCGGACTCCGCCCCTCACTAGACCCCGCCCCTCGCCGCCCCGCCCCGAGCTCGGCCCCGCGCAGCCCCCGCCGGCGCCGCCGTTCCTCCCCCTCCAGCCCTTCTCCGGTTCCCCGCCCTCCCTCAGACCTCGCTCAGTCCTACGGCCTCGGGCGCCTCCCGGGCCCCGGTCCTCCCGCCTCCCCACCGCCCTCAGTTCTCCTGCAGTCACGTCTCAGGGGCCTGCCCCGTGGTCACAGCCGGTCAGTTCTCGTCTCCCCGCCAAGCCCAGCCGGGCCAATGTGTGCTTAACGGATGAAGAATGCAGAACCCGACAGCTTACATTCGTAAATGTTTATTTACTTGTATTCACGGTTCTGTTTTTCCTACGAAAATGGTCACGGTGGTGCCCATGGGAAGGCGGAGCAGCCCGCTCGCTGCCAGCTGCCAGCTGCCCCGGGCACCCCCCCCCGCCCCCGTCACCTTTCATGCCCGGAGGTTTGAGATACACAGTCTTCAATATTTGGTTCTAAAACCTATTTTTCTTTTATTGGTTGAGTCCTACATTATTTTTCATATTGTCTAGCTCCCTGGGCCGTGAGGCAGTTTAACAAGGACACAGCGCTATCAGAGCGGCATCCAGGTTTACCTGGCGGCCCTCGCTGAAATGGAAGGTGCGGCTGGTTACGCGGAAATCACCAGTTTCTAGAAGGCACCGCAGCTATTTCAGCTCAAAAAAGGTTCCACTCCTTACGGCCAACTACTAGCATATTAAATGTTCTGCATACAGAGCCCGTCAGCGAGCAACACGCTTTCACCAGGCGTGAACCGTCACGGCTCTGCAAGCGGACTTCACCCCAACCACCTGCCAGGCATTTTCTCTTTTGTTTTATTACTTATTCGCGCACGTTGTCGTCATCATCAATTTTTTTGAGAAACACCAATGATGAGAGTCACTCTCGGCCGCCCCCTGCGCGGCCCCCACGGGACGGAGCCCGCAGCCCGGGCTGCGCCCTGACCGGGAACGAGCCGCGGTCTCCGGGTGGCGGTCGATGCTCACCCCGAGGCCCGCGCGGGCGTCGTCATCAGTTTAAAGCAGCGCTTTCTCTGGTCTCTGCAGCCATATTTAACCAAAGAGACAATGACAGTATTAAAAGTCTCAAGGCAATACGATCAGCAGCCAGGAGAGGATTAATTACTTACAGACACAAATTCTTCAAAACTGATTTTGCCGTCTTTGTTGTTGTCAGCAACTGCTAGAATTTTCTCCACGATCTCGCGCACTTTGTAGCCAGGCAGAGGGAGGCTTGCTTCCTTAAACAGGTCCTGGAGCTCGTAGTCGCTGACATACCCGCTGTTGTCGATGTCTGAGAGACACATTGAGAGCTGTCAGTGCCAGCTTCCCGGCCGCGGGGCGCTCAGAGGGCTGCTGCGCGGATTCCCAGGCGGGCAGGCCTTTCCGTGTGTTTCACAAGAGGCAGTGCTCTTCTCCTGCACCCGAACTGTACGAGGCATTCTATACACTTTATAAAAAACTCCTATTTAAGTGGATCTTTCCCCCTGGGTTTAGGACTACCGTGCGCATTTTAAGGGCATAGTACAAACACTGCCCCAACAGATGAAAACTCAGGTTTAGCACATGACTAAGCTTCAAAGAACTGACTAAGTATTGGGAAGTCTCAGATACCTAGAAGAAATACAGCATCAATGGTCAGGAAGGAACACCCGCCAGCATTTAACTTCTTCACGGAATTTACAGAAGGGGTCCGTGGGACCCACACTTCACATAAACGATGTATGTGTAAAATACACATACAGCATTTCTGGCCTACATGTCACTTAGTGGAGTTCTGTTTCAGGTGTTAATAATTCACTACTTCTTCATAATGTATTGATGATACCACTACGTGGGCTGAATCACGTTGGATGCTACTTTGAGTTTAAGTGTTCAAGAAATAACTTCACACCTACTTAGACTTTTGGAAGTAGGTTCCCTGGCATTTTCATGTCATCACTGAGATGCCCTCCCCTAGGTTTTCCCTAGAGACTGCATGTCACTTGTTGACACACAACAAAAGTGACACAAAACACTTCTGCCCAGAGTTGGCAACAAAACTCGAGTGTTTGGTTGGTTGCCTGGATCTACCTTGTGTGGGCTCTCATGGCTCATTTGGTAGCAGTGGCTTTGGTTCATATATTTCTTTTTCCTCTTAGTAAAAGATCTTCCCTCATTATACCTGAATTAATGATAAAGACGGAAACTTTTAAAGTCTCATGCACAAGTTTTAGAATTAATGCTGTTCAGAGCAATGAAAAATTTCTAAACTAGTATCTACCAATAACCAAAATATTGCTGTATCTCAGAAGTCAATTAGCAAGCTAAATTACTGCTTGATACTGCAATAATTAATACTGCTTTCTCTGAATTCAGACCAAAATTCATTATTTAGTATATCCTCGGCTCAGAATTGTTTCCTACAATTCTGAAATGGAAAAACAGATGAGGCTGGCTTACATCTATACCAGCACTGTGGTGGGGAGTATTTGAAAATAAACAAGAGCCCTGGCCAGGTGGCTCAGTTGGCTGGAGCACTGTCCCATCCACCAAAAGGTTGCAGGGCATATATTTAGGTTGTGGGTTCAGTCCCCAGTCAGGGCATGTGCAGGAGGCAACTGACTGATGTTTCTCTCTGTGTCTGTCTCTCTGTCTCTCTCTGTCTCTCTCTCTTTCAAAATCAATAAACATATCCTCCGGTGAGGGTTAAAATAAATAAATAAAATATTGAAAAATATAAACAAGATTCAGGAAAAGTTATTTGCCCACTAACCATCATGCTAAACTAACAAGAAGAGTTAAAAGTTAGGGATCTAAAGACAGAAAGATGTGTGTGCTTAAATCCCAGCTCCATCCCTATGACCTCTGTGGTTTGGGTGTGTTGTGACAAGAAAAATAGATACCTTTTTATAAGCATATATTCTGTGCCAAGATTTGTTAAGACCTTGACTTACCTTATTTCATGAAATCCTTACAACCCTGAGTTAGTTATACTAATCTAATTTTAAAAATGAGGAAATCAAGGCTTAGATTAAATAACCATGAAGATCACATTTTCAGAAAAAACAAGACTTCCCTACAACTCAATAACAACAAAAAACAACTGACCTTATTTTAAAATGGGCAAAGATACAGAGATATAAAGTACAGCACACGGAATATAGCCAAGAATATTGTAAGAACTATGTATGGTGTCAGGTGGTGCTGGAAATATTGAGGGGAACACTTTGTAAAGTACATGACTGTCTAATCCTATGCTGTACATCTGAAACTAACACAAAATAATAATGAATATAAACTGTAATTAAAAATAAATTTTAAAAAATTAAAATTTTAAAAAATGGGCAAAAGACTTAAACAGACATTACTCTCAAGAAGATACACAAACAGCCAATAAGCACATGAAAAGATGCTCAACATCACTAATTATTATGGAAATGCAAATCAAAACCACAATGAGATACCCCTTCACACTCATGAGGATGGCTATTAAAAACAGAACAGAAAAGAACGGTGTTGGCAGGGATTTGAAGAAATTGGAAGCCTAGTTCATTGCTGGTGGGAATATAAAATAGTGCAGCCACCATGGAAAACAGTATAGTGATTCCTCACAAAATTCAACAAAAGCCCATCCAGGGTGGCTCAGCGGTGGAGCATCGACCTAGGATCCCGGAGATCAGGGTTCGATTCCCGGTCAGGGCACATGCCCAGGTTGAGGGCTCCATCCCCAGTTGGGGGCGTGCAGGAGGCAGCCGATCAGTGACTCTCTCATCATTGATGTTTCTCTCTCTCTCTCCCTCCCTCCCTCCCTCTTTCTCTCTCTCCCTCCCTCCCTGCTACCCTCCCTCCCTCCCTCTTTCTCTCTCTCTCTCCCTCCCTCCCTCCTTCCCTCTTTCTCTCTCTCTCTAAAAGAAAAAATTAAGGAAATTCTGACACATGCTATGACATAGATCAACCTTGAAGACATTATGCTAAGTGAAATAAGCCAGTCACAAAAAAAATATTCTATGACTGCACTTGTATTAGGTACTTAGAGTGGCCAAGTTCATACAGACAGACGGTAGAACGGCAGTAGTCCTAGCGGGGCTGGGGCGATGAGAGTCAGTGCTTAATGGGTTTAGTGACAGTGTGGGAAGATTTGCTCTAGAGATCAATGGTGGTGATGACTGCATAATGTGAATGTCCTTACCACCACCGGGTGGCAAATTCTCAGATTATTTTACCACAATTAAAAAAATAAGACAGAAGTATTTTAATCCCCCACTTCTCCCTAGAGACCCCAAAACATCCCATCTAGTTCAGTTGGACGGCCTCTGAGAAAAGTTTGTTGGTACAACAAATAAACAGAGGGATTACTGAGTTTACAAGTAGCAATTTACCTTGTAAATAAAGTAAGCAAGTATATATTCTGCTACTGTTAGCACTTCTCTCACACAAAGCAAGTTATGTTGCTGTCAGAATTGTTCCATCAATGAATTATTTATTTTAAATATCACTAAGTACTACAGGATTATATGTCCACGAGTCATAAAGATTAAAGTGGGCATGCTAAACAAAGAAAATAGATTATGAATTCATTTATTTTACTAAGACCTAAGCAGCATTTTTCTTCAAGCTACTAAACTGCACCTATAAAATCACAGAAATGCCAAACTAAAGCGATACATTTTTATTACTTCCTCTATTTCAATGCTCAAAATGAGCAGAATATTCCAACAATTGCCTACTTTCTGTCTTGAAAAAGACTCTGGGCACTGCATACAAAACCCTATAATATTTATTTTTAACAATGATGTTTTAGAAATCATACCATACTCATACAATGCCCTAATGACAACTACATGGTGCCCCAAACAAAGACAAGGCCAAGGTTAAGGCATGCCCTGTGGGCCTCGTCCAGCCACCTTGCAGACTGGATTCTGAAAGTTTGAGTTACCCTGGAGATGGCTATCCGGGGCGCAGAGGAGGGGCCCAGAGAGCTGTCGAGCTCGCTTTATTTCAGAGCAATGATTCGTAAGTCATAAGCTTCCTGAGAGCTTGACTTTTTTTTTAAGAGCTTTTTTTTTTAACCTTACATCATTTTTTTTGCATTGGGCTCCAAAACTCGTCCTGCACTGCATTTCATCTACATTAGTTTTCGTCATTATTCAGCAGGTTTGGGAGAAGTCTAAGCACAAAACTGTGCTTACTCTGTCTGCCCTGGTCTACCGTCCGGCTGCTCCCGCCTGCACTGGAGAAGGGGCTGCTGAGGAAGGGCAAAGGCTGGTGGCGTCAGCATCCCGAAGTCTACGGCTGCTCAGCTTTCAGTGGGCTCACCTTCCACTTGCATGCAGACTAGAGCAAAGTGTGGTATTTATAGTCTCCTGGTTTGTCACAGGTTGCTAAGAGCAAAATGCAGAAAATCACAACCCAACAGAGTATGAGGGGATTTGGGGGGGAGGGGGGGGAATAACATAAAAATTATTATTAAAATGATAATCTTATAAAGACAAAACATTGAATGGCTTTAAAAAGTGAAAGAAGAAAAATAGGACATAATGACCTTTAAAAACAACACTAAAATTTTTTTAAATTATGCACGAGGGAACTGGAAAATAAGCCATATGGCTTTTAAAAAGAATATTAAGATTTTAGAATATTCTACATGAAGTGAAAAAGTATTATTGTTAATGACAAACACAAAGAGGCCAGAGTTCAGTTTGAAGACAAGGAAGTGTTTCTATATTTTGTCTCTGTAATGAGGATATCATGTTAAGCATATTCAATTACACTGTCATTCATTAACCTGGATTATTCTCTGCAAAGAAATGATCAAAGAATTGAAAGTACAATTGTCCCAGAAACTCAAGCCTAGTAGCAGTTTATCTTTCAGAAAGAATCCAGTGAAACCTAGATAGAAAAAAAAAGGAATAAATCTCAGGGTACATGGGTGGTGGTCAAAGCAATAAAGGCATTGCTCTGTTCCTGGAAGTCTGATACCCACAGAAGAGCGGCACCCGTGTAGTTTCTCTCAAGCGTACCTATCTTATTGAAGGCTTCCTGCAGCTCCTCCAGCTCCTCCCGAGAAATCGTGGTGGTGCTGTTTTCCATCTCTGGACAGGAAAGACTACCTTCAGTTCTTTATACCTAAAAAAAGCAATGTTATAAAACGAGCCTTTTAGAAACATTTATCTAAGCAAAACAGAGTCCGCAGGCAATAAAATATCTAGAAGGAATCACCTGAGAGGTCTGGCTGACTAGGAAGAAACAGAAATAGATCCCCGGGAAAGGAACTCCTGTTTTTCATGCCCTGTGCTATTTCTTCATAACCCGTATAACTTTCATTTACATTTTACTCTGATATTTCAGTAAAATATGCACTTCAGGTTTGAGAGAAGTGTAGCACTTGCTAACATAAAGGAAGAGATCAGAAAGCAAAATTTAACACATGAACCATGTCCACAAATAGAATCCAGTAGAAGAGTCTGAGCGTCTGAAATGTAGCTTGTGGCTTTCAGGCTCAGCCTCACAATACTGGGCCACTGCCTCCAACTCTCCCTTCCCCTGGGTGAGGTCCTTCCCGGATATGGGGGGTCCCTTCTTACTCTGAGCAAGTGATACAAACTAAAAGAAAAAAATTCTGTAAAATTGAGCTGTAAGAAAAGCAAACAGGTAGAAGTCATTGTAGAAAGTAATTGATAACATATGCCCCAATCAGAAAATTAGCCTCGGTGGTATAGCAGTGAGCACAGCTGCCTTCCGAAACATAACATTAAAATTACCCATAATCTCACTATACAGAAATATCAACTTGTATCATTTAATTATCTATAGCTATCTGTTCTATTTTTCAAGTACATGTATACCTTTTTAAGGGGTGAAAAATGTGAGTATACATTATAATTTTTTTGCCCGAATACATTGTATGTTTCCATGATCTTTATCAATACATTATTTAATGGTCACATATTACTACCTCACAACTTATTTGGTAAATCTCTTGTTTCAGGGTAATTCATAGCTTGCAATATTTCATTATAAACAATGCTGTAATGAAGATGCTTGGAGGTCAAAAACTGCACATATCCATGTTTATTTCTGTAAGCTACATACCTCACAGTGGAATGACATTCTTAAGGCTTCGTACATGTAGCAGGGAGACTTTTTTAAAGTGACTTAGTGGTTTGGCTATTAAACGGGCAGCTAAAGACGAATAGGAATCATACTGACTTCCTCTAGGCACACCTACTGCGTGAGAGTCAATGCCCATTCCTCCGTGCACACCTACTGCGTGAGAGTCAATGCCCATTCCTCCGTGCACACCTACTGCGTGAGAGTCAATGCCCATTCCTCCATGCACACCTACTGCGTCAGAGTCAATGCCCATTCCTCCATGCACACCTACTGCGTCAGAGTCAATGCCCATTCCTCCATGCACACCTACTGCGTCAGAGTCAATGCCCATTCTTCCATGCACACCTACTGCGTGAGAGTCAATGCCCATTCCTCCATGCACACCTACTGCGTCAGAGTCAATGCCCATTCCTCCATGCACACCTACTGCGTCAGAGTCAATGCCCATTCCTCCATGCACACCTACTGCGTCAGAGTCAATGCCCATTCCTCCATGCACACCTACTGCGTCAGAGTCAATGCCCATTCTTCTATGCACACCTACTGCGTGAGAGTCAATGCCCATTCCTCCATGCACACCTACTGCGTCAGAGTCAATGCCCATTCCTCCATGCACACCTACTGCGTGAGAGTCAATGCCCATTCCTCCATGCACACCTACTGCGTCAGAGTCAATGCCCATTCCTCCATGCACACCTACTGCGTGAGAGTCAATGCCCATTCCTTCATGCACACCTACTGCGTCAGAGTCAATGCCCATTCCTCCATGCACACCTACTGCGTCAGAGTCAATGCCCATTCCTCCATGCACACCTACTGCGTCAGAGTCAATGCCCATTCTTCTATGCACACCTACTGCGTCAGAGTCAATGCCCATTCCTCTATGCACACCTACTGCGTCAGAGTCAATGCCCATTCCTCCATGCACACCTACTGCGTCAGAGTCAATGCCCATTCCTCCATGCACACCTACTGCGTCAAGAGTCAATGCCCATTCCTCTATGCAGACCTACTACGTCAGAGTCAATGCCCATTCCTCTATGCACACCTACTGCGTCAGAGTCAATGCCCATTCCTCTATGCACACCTACTGCGTCAGAGTTAATGCCCATTCCTCCATGCACACCTACTGCGTCAGAGTCAATGCCCATTCCTCTATGCACACCTACTGCGTCAGAGTTAATGCCCATTCCTCCATGCACACCTACTGCGTCAGAGTCAATGCCCATTCCTCTATGCAGACCTACTGCGTGAGTGTTAATGCCCATTCCTCTATGCACACCTACTGCGTCAGAGGTAATGCCCATTCCTCTATGCAGACCTACTGCGTCAGAGGTAATGCCCATTCCTCTATGCACACCTACTGCGTCAGAGTTAATGCCCATTCCTCCATGCACACCTACTGTGTCAGAGTTAATGCCCATTCCTCCATGCACACCTACCGCGTCAGAGGTAATGCCCATTCCTCCATGCACACCTACCGCGTCAGAGGTAATGCCCATTCCTCCATGCACACCTACCGCGTCAGAGGTAATGCCCATTCCTCCATGCACACCTACTGTGTCAGAGTTAATACGCATTTCAGAAACTAGGTAAAAATGGGTGTTTTGTAAGGTAACAAGAACTAAAGCTAAATTACTTTTTTTATACACTTATATTTGTATAATTGGTTCAACATCATCCCTAAACATTTGTAACTTTTCAGGGAAATAACTTCTAAAATAATTTATGCATTAAAAAATTTCACTCATCGTTTAAAAATCCTATGAAGTTGTGCGGCGTTCGCGGGGTATGGCTCATGTGTCATCTGTAAGCTGTACAGCAACTTGTTTAGTGTTCTCGGTGTTCCATCTTTTACAGCTATTCTGATCCTGGTTCTAATTAAATGTGTAATTAAATCTTTTAGTTTTAAAATATATATTCCATTGCCCACTATTTGAGTCTAAACTGGTTTTTGTGTTCTTTCTAAACTTTTTTTTTTTAATCTGAAAAAGTCACATCAGTGGAGTAAGAAAAAGTGGTAAATGGAACTTATCTTACTCCCCAGAAGCAGTTTCTTACACCTTAGCATTAAACATCCACATTTTACTGACGTCTCACTTTTAAAATGTTTTACTATATTTAAGACTATTTACAGGCAAACTTATTTTCTATTGAAAGAGGTTAAGCAGTCCTTTCAGGGTTTACAAACACAACCCCCAGGGGCTGCAAAGGCTAATTCTGCCGGTTGGCTTTGAGCCTCTGTGGTTTTGGTGACGTCATCCTCCATACTTTTCCTACATTCAAAATGGTTTCTATCCCTTGCCTCGAGTTTGAAAAGTAGTAGTCTAATTTTAGAATTCGCACTCCACAGGAAGTCTGCAAATTCAAGGTCCTTGTGTTGACCTTGAACACCTGGGGTTCTACCATTTGTGCAAGCCTATTCAAATTCATGTCATTTGTTAATTACATAAAAAATTTTCCTCTACCATAACCAAGCAAAGCCAGCACATAAGCTTACTGAACAAGCAATTACCCATATTTCTTATCTTTAAATCTTTGTTTTTATAAGAAATTGTTTTGAGTCCTTTGGTATTTAAATGAAACAAACAGAAAAATATACAAAATCTGCATGATATACTCTTGAAAGAATAAAGCAAGGTGCAGAAAAGTAAGCACAGTGGGGCAAAAGGGAGCTGTGTCAGGCACATGTTTATAAACCGTTTTTGGAACAGGAAAAAGCTAACACTGATGGCCTCTCCGGGGGAAATGGGGGATTGGAGACAGAGTAGGAAAGGGGCTTACTTTTCATTATACACCTTCTTAGTCATTAAAAAAAATATATATATATATATATGTTTTTATTGATTTCAGAGAGGGAGAGAGAGCTAGAAACATCAATGATGAGAGTCAGTGATCGGCTGCCTCCTGCACCTCCCCAGTGGGATGGAGCCCACAACCTGGGCATGTGCCCCGAATAGGAATTGAACCATTACCTCCTGGTTCATAGGTCAATATTCAACCACTGAGCCATGCTGGCCAGGCCTCTTATTCATTTTTAAAAAATATAAACCCACTAAAGATAACTGAAAACAACACAGTTAATTGTAGGAAAACACTAAAAAAATTAAATAAGTACTAATGATCTGAAGGTACATGTTATTGAATGCTGATAATGATAAGCTTACATACATATGAGTACCTATATACGTTACAATTTTAAAGAAGAGCACATATATTTCATTACAAAGAAAATATGATTGTGATTAAAATAGTGAAATAATCGGTAACTTTCCACAAAGGCATGAAGAGTGGACAGTAGAGTGGGAAATATGTTGCCTCTTTACAAGTACAGACTCACGCATAAATATGTAATATCAATATTTGTCTGAGTTTTTGCAAAGTTGTGATAATGTTATGATTCTTCAAAACCTAAGTGCAGTATATGGTGTGCCTTACCAGGCATTTTTACATAGCACAATAAACTTACAGCAATGTATACTGTTGGCTAAGAAAACACAGTCGTTTCATTTGGTACATATAAGACTATAAGACTGTTCTAGTTACATGATCCCCCAAATGAATTGCTTACTATGATGTTTTTCAATTAAAAAAAAAAAAGTTTCTGCTACAATAAAATAGCACTGACTTTTAAAAAATTTTATGGAACAGAATGTATTCCATCAAAAAATTTTCAAAACAGTATCTAACATTTTAGAAGCCCAATGACCCTATAACTAGTAACACAACATTAATTTTTCTTACTACACCCACACGTAGATGATTAATGTGCCATGCATTGTCCCAAGTACTTTGTGTCCATTCTCGTGGTGGTGTCCTCATTTTGGTAACTGAGACAGGGACGCTTCACGGATGAGTGACTTTCTCAAGGTCTCAAAGTGAATAACTCTCTCACATAGTAAGTCCCATAGCTAAGCTGTGTGAGAAACTCAGCTCTCTCATTCCTGCCTCCAGGTCAGAATGCTCTGCAGTATCCCAAATATAATCTGATATCGAGACATATAACATATAAATATGCATTTGTATAATAATCATGCAACAGTTCACAAAATATATGAAGCATCTATTATTATATACTTGTGAAATAAGAATTTGCACTTTAAAAGTAATCACTGTAAAATTCTTTACAAAGTTTTAGGTAAAAATTCTAGGTAGATCAACTCATATTTCTCAGTCCTGAAACACTCTAGAAAACACAGAATTCACTTTGCAATTTTAGAAATGAAGAACAAACAGATCACCTAACCAGTACCTAAGCACTTGGCACTAAGGCATACACCCTGGACGCCGGAGGCTGCCAGCTGCCTAAGACAGCTCACGAGAGCACAGCTGTCGAAAGTCCCGAAAGATGCCGCCCGGAGACAGCCGAGGATCGCTGGCCGCAGACCCACCAGCAGGGCAGGTCTTGCTGAGTTCTATCTCCCCATGGATTTTGACACATGCTCTATGTTTCTTCAATAATTTCAACTCTGCTTTCCTCCTCCGCTTTTTTTTTTTTTTAAGCTCATATCATTTTAAAATTTTTTATCAATTAAAGCCTTTGCCCCTTCTCCTAATCCTCAAGTTTACCTTGATACAACCAGATATATATTTGGAAAGTTAAGGAAGTATATTCTAAAAACAAGCTTCTCAGTTCAGATGAAATTGGATCTGACAGTTTGTCCTACCTCAAATCTCACTTCCTTGGGACTTCAAAAGCTCCACCAAAGTTAGCGGACACAGTCCTTTACAGCTGCTGGGATGTAAGCCCTGAGAACAGTTTCAGAGAAAAAGGGGTGTGAACTGCCCTGGGACGGAGACTGGGAGGCCTTTCTAAAGCCCCCGCCTGTGGGAAACCCAGCTGTTTCCTCTGGTGCTTTTGACCTCCTGGCTATCCTGTGTTGCCTCCTACCACTGTGGCCCTCGGGGGGTCACCTGGGAGTCTGAGTTCCTGAGGCAGCCACTGACCCAGGTCAGGCAGCCTTTCCTCCTAGTACACCCTCCAAAAAGTTCTTCTTCCCTTCTTCCCTCTTCTCTAGTAATATACAAAATAATGGCACATGTCACCGAGGGCGTTCCATGGGCCTGCAACTATGCTAATCTCACGCACCTCAGCTCACAGTCTGTTCTACTGCTAAAACAAGCATCCTCCCTGAGAAATGTAAATTAGGGGCCCGTGGAGACCAGGTAACCTGCCCAAGGAAGGCAGACAAAAGAAGAGATTGACAATCAAATGTTTCTAGTGCCCAAGCTCTTAAATTGTACAGTTCAGTTAGCGTCCCTGTTCTCTCAGTGCAAGCATCACAGGTTTTTTGTTTGTTTTTTCTGGATGTATTTTAAGGAATTTTTTATTTGTCAATTACAGTTGACATTCAGTATTATTTTATATTGGTTTCAGGTGTACAGAATAGTGGCGAGACAATCATGTACTTTAAGAGTGTTTTCCTCAATACAGTATTTCTAGTACCCAGCTGGCACCACAGTTATTACAACATTATTGACTATATTTCCTATGTTCTACTTTTCATCCCCATGGCTATTTTGTAACTGCCAATTTGTACTTCTTAATCCCTTTACTTTTTCATCCATCCCCTCCAACCCCCTTCCCCTCTGACAAAGATCAGTCTGTGCTCTATATTTGAGTCTGTTTCTGCTTGTTAGTTTATTTTGTTCTCTAGGTTCCACATATAAGTGAAATCATATGGTGTTTGTCTCTCTCTGTCTGACCCATTTCACTTATCATTATACCCTCTGGGTCCATCCATGTTGTCACAAATGGTAAGATTCCCTTCTTTTTAATGGCTGAGTAATATTCCACCGTGTGAATGCACCACCTCATCTTCATCCATCACCTACTGATGGGCACTTGGGCTGCTTCCATATCTTGGTTATTGTAAATAATGCTGCAATGAACATATATCTTTTCAAATTAGTGTTTTGCTGTTCTCCAGATAAATACCCAAGAGCAGAATCGCTTAGGTCGTAAGGCAGTTCCATTTAAAATTTTTTGAAGAACCCCAAACTGTTTTCCACAGTGGCTGCACCAGTTTACAATCCCACCAGCAGTGCACCAGGGCTCCCTTTCTCCACACCCTCGCCAGCACTTGTACGTTGATTTGTTGATGGTGGCCATGCTCACAGGAGTGAGGAGATAGCTCAATGAGGTTCTGATTTGCATCTCTGATGGTTAGTGACCGTGAGTACCTTTTCACATGTCTCTTGACCATCTGTATCTTCCCTTTGGAGAAGTGCCTATTCAGGTCCTCTGGACATTTTTTAAGTGGACTTTTTTATTTTGGGGTGGGGTTTTTTTAGTGTTCATTTGCACGAGTCCTTTAAAAATTTTAGATATTCACTGCTTATCAGATCTTATTTGGCAAATCTCCCATTCAGTAGGTAGATTTGTATTTTGTTGATTTCCTTTGCTGTGCAAAAACGTTTTAGTTTGATAGTGTGAGACTACTAAACATTTTACTAGTTGTTTACTACTAAACAACTAAGCAACTACTAGTTGTTTTTCTTTTGTTTCCCTTGTCCAAGGAGATATATCAGAAAAAAAATATTACTAACAGCAAAGAATTTACTGCCTATGTTTTCTTCTAGAAATTTTATGGTTTCAGGTCTTACATTTAAGTTTTTAATCCATTTTGAGTTTATTGTATATTGTGTAAGAAAGTGGCCTAGTTTCATTTTTTTGCAAATAGCTGTGCAGTTTTGCTAACACTATTTATTTATTTATTTATTTATTTATATTTTATTAATTAATTAATTTAATTTAATCCTCACCCAAGGATACTTTTTTCCATTGCTTTCCAGAGGGAGTGGAAGAGGGGGAGGGGAGAGAAACATCGATGTGAGAGAGACACATCGACTGCCTCCCACACGTGCCCCACCTGGGTCTGGGGATCCCTCGAGCCTGCAACTGAGGTACATGCCCTTGGCCAGAAATGAACCCGGGACCTTTCAGTTAGCAGGCCAATGCTTTAACCACTGAGCAAACTGGCTAGGGCCCCAACACCATTTAGTGAAGAGACTGTCTTTACCCCATTGTACAGTCTCGCCTCTTTTGTCATAGAGTAATTGGCCATATAGGTGTAGGTTTATTTCTGGGCTCTCTGTTCTGTTCCATAGATCTATGTCTCTGTTTTTATGCCAGTGCCTGGCTGTTTTATTACTATGGCCTTGTAGTACAGTTTGACATTAGAGAGCATAATACCTCCAACTTTGTTCTTCTTTCTCAAGATTGCTGACGCTATTCAAGGTCTTTTGTGGTTCCATATAAATTTTAGAATTATTTGTTCTAGGTCTGTGAAAAATGCCATTGGTACATTGATAGGGATTGCATTGGATCTATAGATTGGTTTGGGTAACACAACATTTTAACAATGTTAATTCTTCTAATGCATGAGCACAGTATATGCTTCCATTTATCTGCATCCTTTCCCATTTCTTTCTATAAATCATTATAATTTTCCAAGTACAAGTCTTTTACCTCCTTCATTAAATTTATTCCTAGGTATTTTTTATACAATCATAAATGAAATTGTTTTCTTAATTTCTCTTTCTGATATTTGTTATTGGTGTATAAAATGTAACTGACTTCTGATTTTAAATTTTGTATTTTGCTACTTTACTGAATTCGTTTATCAGTTCTAATAGTTTTTGGTGCCATCTTCAGGCTTCTGTATATACAGTATCATGGCATCTGCAAATAATGACAGTTTTACTTCTTCCTTTCCAAACTGCATGCCTTTTATTTCTTTTTTTTCTTTTTTTGTCCTATTGCTGTGGCTAGAACTTCTAATACTATATTGAATAACTGCGGTGGAAGTGGGCATCCTTGTCTTGTTCCTGATCATAAGAAACAAATGCTTAGCTTTTCTCCATTGATATGATATTAGCTGGAGGTCTGTCATACGGTCTTTTTTTTAAAAAAAAACCATTTTATTTATTTATTTTTTAAATTTATCTTTATTGTTGAAAGTATTACACGTGTCCCATTTCCCCCCCCAATTGAACCCCTCCACCTCCCCCCCCCGTCCCCAAGCCTTCACCCCATGATTCACTGTGTCCATGGGTTATGCATATATGCATATAACGTTCTTGGTTAATCTCTTCCCACCCTCCACCCCCCTTCCCTCTTTCCTCTGAAATATGATCGTCTGTTGCCTGCGTCAGTGTCTCTGGATCTATTTAGTTCATCAGATTCTTTTGTTCATTAGCTTCTTCTTAAAGAAGACCCTTCAACATTTCCTGTAGTGCTGGTCTGGTGGTGATGAACTCCTTTAGCTTTTCCTTGTCTGAGAAGCTCTTTATCTGACCTTCAATTCTAAATGATAGCTTTGCTGGGTAGAGCAATCTTGGTTGTAGTTCCATGTTTTTCATCACTTTGAATATTTCTTGCCACTCCCTTCTGGCCTGCAAGGTTTCTGTTGAGAAATCAGCTGACAGTTGGATGGGTGCTCCCTTGTAGGTACCTAACTGCTTTTCTCTTGCTGCTTTTAAGCTTCTCTCTTTGTCTTTAACCTTTGGCATTTTAATTATGATGTGTCTTGCTGTGGGCCTCTTTGGGTTCCTCTTGTTTGGGACCCTCTGTGCTTCCTGGACTTGTAAGTAGATTTCTTTCCCCAGGTAGAAGTTTTCTGTAATTATTTTTTCAAATAGGTTTTCAATTTCTTGGTCTCTTTCTTCCCCTTCTGGCACCCCAATAATATGAATGTTGGGCCTCTTGAAGTTTTCCCAGAGGCTCCTTAGGCTATCTTCATATTTCTGGATTCTTTTTTCTTTTTGCTCTTCTGGTTGGGTGTTTCTGTTTCCTCATGTTCCAAATTGCTGATTTGATTCTCAGTGTCCTCTACTCTACTGTTGATTCCCTGTAAATTATTCTTCATTTCCATTTGTGTAGCCTTCATTTCAAATTGGTACTTTATTAGGTCATCGATTTTCTCCGTTATTTTCGTAATACTCTCACTAATATGGTTGAGCATCCTTATAAAGAAAATTCTGAACTCTGTATCTGTTAGCTTGCCTGGATTTATTTCATTTAGTTCCTCTTCTAGAGATTTCTTCTGTTTTTTCCTGTGTGACATGTTTCTTTGCCTCCGCATTTTGGCTGCTTCCAGGTCTTTGTTTCTATGTATTAGGTAGATCTGCTATGCCTCCTGGAATTTGTAAAGTGGTTTTGTGTGGTAGGTGTCCTGCAGGGCCCAGTGGCTCAGCCTCCCCAGTCACCTGAGCTGGGCCTTCTAGGTGCTCCCTAGGTGTGGGCTGCGTGCACTGTCCTGTTGTAGTTGAGCCTTGGTTGCTGCTGGTGTCACTGGGAGGAATTGACCCCTAGTCCAGCTGGCTGTGAGGACCAGCTGCAACTATAGCAAAGAGCTGCTGTGCTGGAGACACCCCTATGGAGCAGGATTTACTTCAGTGGAGCTTTGGTGTTCACCAAGTGCACCCCTTGAGTGTGTCACTCATGGATGTGGTAGGGTTGTAACCCAGCGTGGCTGAGTCTGACCACCCGGTGCACTGTCTCTGGGGCCTCCCGGGAGGTGCAAAGTCAGCCTGTGCCAGTGCCTTGCCCAGGGCCACCCAGCATGAGCTGCACAGCAAACCATAGTTGGCTGCTACTTGTGCTGGGCTTGGAGGTGTCCAGGAGAGGCCAAGCTCTGAGCGAATGCAGCTGCCCTAGTGTGAGGCCTGGGGCCACTTATTAAGCCGTGTGGGGCAGCTGCTGCTTGTTTGAGAGATTTTAGGAAAGTCCTAAGCATGAAGCTCGAGAGGCCACTTGCACAGAAAAGCCCCTGGAACTGGCCTGGATGAGCTGCAGGTGGGGAGGGGCGGGGCCTCCGGGAATCACGGGGCGGGGCCAAGGTGTGAGTCAGGGGCTGGGGATTCAAATATGGCGCCTGCCTGCCGGCTGTGTTCGAGGAGGACCGGCCGAAGGAGCATTGGCCTCTGCCAGCCCTTCTGCCTGGGAGGAAGCTGCCCCTCCAGCTCTCGCACCGATTTCAGGCAGGTTAGTTCCTCCCCAAGTATCCCAGGTCCTTTCAAGCTGCTGCCCGGTGCTGGGCTCAGAGGGAGCGCGCCCAAGGGAGTCTGTGCCGGGCCCTTTAAGAGGAAAGCCTGGGGCTCCCACAGCCTCCACGGCCCTCAGCCACAGTCCCCGCTAGTTCTCACAGCCCGGAGTTCTGGGGACATCTCTTCTCGCCCCTGAAGCCCTGGGCTGGGGCCCTGCTGTGGGGCTGGGACCCCTCACTCCTCCAGGAAACCCCCTGCACCGAGATTCCTTCCCGGGTTTAACCTGCACCAGGTGTGGGCCCGCGGCGAGTCTCCGATTCAGCCCCGACCCGCCCGCATCTCCGCCCTTCCACCCGGTCTTGGTGCTGCTTCAGCTCCCTGGTTGTGGGGCTTCTGTACAGCCAGATCTCAGGAGGCTCTGAGTGACAGTGGTTCTGTATTTTAGTCATAATTTTGAAGTGGTTGCGGGAGGCGGCGGGTGCGGCTGTTACCTACACCGCCAGCTTGTTTCCTCTGTCATATGGTCTTTATTTTGTCATACGATCCCTCTATGCCCACCTTGCTGAGCTTTTATTATACAGGGATGATGGGTTTTGTCAAAGATTTTTTCTGCATCTATTGATATGATCATATGATTTCTATCCTTCATTTTGCTTATGTTGTATATCACATTAATTGATATAATGATACTGAACCAACCTTGAATCCCAGGAATAAATCCCACTTGATCATGGTGTGTTATCTTTTTAATATATTGCTGAATTCACTTTGCTAGTATTTTGTTGAGGATTTTTGCATCTATGTTCATCAGGGATATTGGCCTGTAATTTTCTTCTTCTGTCTGATTTTGCAATCAGGGTAACGCTGGCCTCATAAAGTGAGCTTGGGGACTTCCCTCCTGTTCATCTTTTGTAATAGTTTAAGGATAGGTGTTAATTCTTCTTTCAATGTTTGGTTAAAATTCACCTGTAAAGCCGTCTGCTCCAGGACTTTTGTATGTTGGGAGTTTTTTGATTACTGCTTCAATGGCGTTAGTAGTCATCATGCTCTTTAGATATTCTGTTTCTTCTTGATTCATTCTTGGAAGTTGTATGTTTCTAGGAATATCTCCATTTTTCTTCCATATTGTCCAATTTTTAGCAAATAATGGTTTGTAGTATTATAATCCTTGGTATTTCTGTGGTGTCTCTTGTCACTTCTCCTCTTTGATATCTGATTTCATATATTCGGATCCTCTCTTTTTTTCTTGATTAGTCTGGTTAAAGATTTATCAACCTTGTTTATTCCATTCAAAGAATCTGCTATTAGTTTCATTGCTCTTTTGTATTTTGTTTTTAAAACTCAAGTTCATTTATTTCCACTCTGATCTTTATTAATTCCTTCCTTCTGCTCACTCTTGGATTTCTTTGTTGCTCTTTTTCTAGTTCCTTTAGTTGTAAGATTATATTGTTTATGATTTTTCTTGTTTCTTGAGGTAGGCCTCTATTGCTATCAATTTCCTCTTAGGACTGCTTTCTGTGTGTCCTATTTTGGGTTGCTGTGTTTTCAATTTCATTTCTCTCAAAGTATCTTTTGATTTCTCCCAGACCTCAATATTAACCCATTTACTCATTTTTTTAGTAGCATGTTATTTACCCTCCATGTGTTTGTGTTTTTTGCAGTTTCCTTCAGTTTTTAGTTTCATATCATTGTGGTCAGAGAAGATGCTTGATATGATTTCAGTCTTCTTAAATTTATTGAGACTTGTTTTATGGCCTACCATATGGTCTATCCCAGGTAATATTCCATGTAAGCTTGAAAAGAATGTATATTCTGCTGCTTTGGGGTGAAATGCTCTCAAAATATCAATTAAATCCATCTGGTCTAATGTGGCATTTAAGGCTGACGTTTCCTTGTTGATTTTCTGTCTGGAAGGTCTATCCGCTGATGTCAGTGGGCTGTTAAATTCCCCTACTATGACTGTATTGCTGTCGATCTCTCCCTTTATGTCAATCAAGATTTGCTTTATATATTTAGGTGCTTTTATGTTGGGTGCATAAAGTTTACAAGGGTTATATCCTCTTGTTGGATTGATCCCTTTATCATTATGTAGTGTCCTTTGTTTCTTACTATAGCCTTTGTTTTAAAGTTTATTTTGTCTGGTATAAATAATGCCACCCCAGCTTTTTCTTTTCGTTTTCATTTGCATGAAATTTATCTTCTATCCCTTTTTTTTCACTCTGTGTGTCTTTCAGTCTGAAGAGGGTCTCTTGTAGACAGTATAAGAATAGACCTTGTTATACGACCCATTCAACCGCCCCTGTCTTTTGATTGGAGGATTTAATCCATCTGCATTTAAAGTGGTTACTGATGGGTACATAGTTATTGTCATTTTATTATTCATATTTTTTTCTACTTCTTTTTTAAAAAGTGCCTTTAACGTTTCTTATAACACTGGCTTGGTGGAGATGAACTTCTTTAGCTTTTGTCTGGAAAGCTCTTTATTTCTCCTTTAATTTTAAATGACAGTCTTGCAGGGTGAAGTGGTCTTGGTTGTAGGTTCTTGCTTTTCATCCCTTTGAATATTTCTGGCCACTCCCTTCTGGCCTGCAAAGTTTCTGTTCAGAGATCAGCTGATAGTTGTGTGGGTGCTCCCTTGTAGGTAACTAATTGCTTTTCTCTTGCTGCTTTTAAGGTTCTCTGTCTTTAATTTTTGGCATTTTAATTATGATGTATCTTGCTGTGGGCCTCTTTGGGTTCCTCTTGTTTGGGACTCTCTGTGCTTCCTGGACTTGTAAGTCTATTTCCTTCACTAGGTTAGGGAAGTTTTCTGTCATTATTTCTTCATATAGGTTTTTAATTCCTTGCTATCTCTTCTCCTTCTGGTACATATTCCTACGATGCAAATGTTAGGCTGCTTGATGTTGTCCCAGAGACCCCTTAAAGTATCCTCATTTTTTGAAATACTTTTTTCTATTTGCTGTTCTGATGAGATGTCTTCTACCTTGTCTTTCAAATATCTTATTCAATCCAATCTGTTGTTGATTCCTCCTAGTGTGTTTTTCATTTCAGGAATTGTAGTCTTCATTTCTGACTGGTTCTTTTTTATGGTTTCTGCTTCCTTTTTTACGCTTACTATTTCTTTGTTGAAGTTCTAAGTTCCTGGATCATCGCTGTAACCAGTGTTCTGGACTCCGCATCTGATAGGCGGCTCGTCTCCATTCTGTTTAGTTCTTTTTCTGGAGTTTTCTCCCGTTCTCTCATACGGGACATGTTTCTTTGTCTCCTCACTTTGTCTACCTTCCTGTGTGTGCTTCTATTTATTAGGTAGAGCTGCTATGGCTACCAGCCTTGGCAGGGTGGCCTTATGTAATAGGTTAGCTGTGTGGCCCAGTGGCACAAGTCTCCCTGATCACCTGAGCTGGGTGCTCAAGGGTTGTCCCTTGTGTGGGTTGTGTATGTCCTCCTATTGTAGTTGAGCCTTGACTGCTCTGTTGTGGTCCGAAGCTGGCAACCAGGTGTGTTGTTTCTGGGGCCTCTTGACAAGGGCTCCTGTGCAGACCAAGATTAGCTGCTGCCTATTACTTGCCAGGGACTAACTGGTAGGAGCTACAAAGTGATCCACAGTTAATAGCTTCCTGCACTGTACTTGAAGATGTGTGGGAGAGGCCACACTGTGAACCAAAGCCAGATGCCACCAGTGCCAGGTCCAGGGAAGCTCAGCAAAGGCACAAGATACCCCAGGGCCTGCCACCACTGTCTACTGCCTGAGGCTCAGGTGCTGAAAGAGCCTTGGGCAGTACATGAGCTGGGTGAGGTGGAGTCTCAGGGAGTCACCAGGATGGGGTGAGTAGTGTTCACCAGGTAAACGCAAATTCAGTACAGCACCAGTGCTGAGCCTAGGGCCACTCAGCAAAAGGCACAGGGCACACAGACACCAGCAGCCACCTTACTGGGGCCTTCAGACCTTTGAGACTTTTTAAGAAAGGCTGTAGCACAGGCCGAGGCCATCTGCCGCTGAAAGATGGCACCAGTCTCTCCAGCACTTGCCCTGAAGCAACACAACTCAGCTTTTCCCTGTAGGTCCTCTGGTGCCCCCAGAGGGGCTGTCCCTTTGCTGGAGCCCAGGGTGAGTGCCTATGAGTGAGTGATTCTGTGCACAGCCCTTTAGAGGACATCTGGGTTTCTAGTAGCCCTCTGGTCTCACTGGGACAGATGGAAACCCAGCTAGTTTTCACAGCCAGCTGTCGTGGGGTTTCCTCTTCCTGGCACTGGTTATCCAGACTGGGAACCTAGTGTGGGGCAGAGATGCCTTGCTCCTCAGGGGGGACCTCTGCAGCCAAGATATCCCTCCCAATTCTCAGCTGCCACATGTGAGTGTATGGCTTGGCTGTTCCACGTCTCTGCCCCTCTTACCAGTCTGGACACAGCTTCTTCTTTATATCCTTAGGTAGAGCACTTCTGTTTAGCCAGTCTTCAGATAGTTCTTCAGGTTAACTGTTCTATAATTTAGTTGCAATTCTGATGTGGTCAGGGGCAGAGGTGAGCACAGTGTCCACCTACTCTCTCATCCTGATGAGAGCTCCCCATCACAGTTAGTTCTAAAAAAAGGACTGATGACCACTTTACACTTAGGTGTAAATGACTTATAAATCCCTGAAGTGTTCATTATTCTAACCATATCTATATTTTAAGGGCAAATGCCTGTTTTCTTTAGTAAAACAATGAAAAAATACATTATTGTTTAATCAACAGACTATACATAAGTAAAATAAATGGACTACATCTATCTGTTTCTCAAAAAAAATAGTAAATGGGGGAAAAAGTTGCTAAAGGGTACATACATTCACCAATTATTGTAAATTATAGAAACACAAAATACTATGTCAGCTGTTTATGCTACCATACATATATAGTAAAATTTAAAAATATGGGAATGACATAACAACTCAGAATAGTGGCTGTCTATGGAGAGGGAGGCAAGGGGAGCAACTGGGGTTAGAGCTAGATCTACTGCTTTTTTTAAAAGAGATTTTTAGCAATTATAGCAAAATTTTAACATCTGTTCCATCTGAGCTTAAGTATATGGGTATCAGTTAAAATTGCTATTGTACTTTTCAGTATTTTTTGTTTTAAATAATTCATAATACAAAAATTTTAAACTCAGATAGTAAAAATACTAAATAAATAAAATAATAAAGATAACAAAAGAATAAGTTTGGACAGGAGAAAATTTATTTTCAGTACTTAATTAAAATCGTTAATATTATTTTGGCAGAATAATGTACTGAAATATCAAGTTATGTTTATTCTCTCCCCTCCCCAAAATAATAACTACCTTTTATGTTAGGAATTCTGGCAGCACAGAAAGCGAAACCAGCCGGGAATCTGCGGTCCTTCTGTGTCTGGGTGGAGGCACTGCCCTTCTTGGGGCTAACTTGGGCTGGTATCCTGGGAACAGGCAGCAGGAGCGGGCTTCTGTGAAGCCACAAATGAGAGAGGCAGCGAGGAGGGAGGGAGTATCCCAACGGGGAGGGAGTGAATCACTGAATGCCAGCCAGGAGGGCTGCTGGCAGAGACGAGGCACAGACAAAGGATAGGCAAAGTGTCATGGGACTTCTGCACGCAAAACCCGCAAACTAAGCCACGGGGCATTTCCCAGGTGTCCACTGAGGACTGAAGACTAGGGCAGGAGAGCTTCCTCCATGCTTTGCTCTGGTTAAGCCCCCTGGACAGCAGAGGCTGAGATGCAAACTGCAGGTGCCTGAGAAAAACTGGACAGCACTCAGTTGGATGGGGCATAAAAGTCAAAATAAAGTTGCTTTACAGAACACAAAGAAAGGCGATATTTCCTTCACACCTGACTTGCATGGGAAAAGCCTTAGTGCTGCTTCTTGGAGAACTGACTAGGGACAGAGGTTCTGGAGCACTTGAGCATGTCTGGTGAGCCGAGCAGCAGTCCACTAGTGTCCTGTATACTCCTCTCTTCACAAACTCTTCTTCGGCTCCCACCATAACCCTCCTTTTTGCCTGTTACATCCTATTTTCAGCTTTCTACTACAAGTTTAAAGATCACAAGGTCAGAGGAATAAATCACTATGTGAAGAAATAAACAGCTAAGAAACATAAATTAATTGAAGTTTTCTTTCTAATTTAAAGGAAACCTGAAAAGTATTTTCATTTATTTATAATATTTCCAGCAGTCTCCTTTTTCAACCACATTTCACAACAGGGAGCTGCATCACTGACTTTGCAAAAGACAATCATGCATATTTCATATCAACCTGTTCATTTTTAATCAGATTTTCTTTAGTTAATTAAAATGTCTACTGAGTCTCTCATATAAACTGAGATGCCAATGACCTTGTTAAATATTAGTCTCTTACTCTACATAGCAGCCGGACTGTTCTTGGGCAAAACAAGCTATTAAATGGGTACCATATGATTCACATTTTTCCTAAGCATGCATCTCCATGAAAGAACTGAGCTCAGGTTTCTCATTCACTCTACAAGGGACAGCTATGCAAGGTAAACTTTCCTAAAAACTCATCAGTTTGATTGCCAACAGCCTGGATTTGCCAAACCCCAAACTATTTTTAAAAGGTAATTGATAAAGACTTAACTTTATTCTTAAATAAGCAAAATAATGTTCTAAGTGCCTGCACAACCCCAGAGACCATAATTAGGCAGCATCACAGAGCAAAGCCAGGTATAACACACCTGGGCTGAAATGACACTTGTTCCCAACTGCAGCACTCACTTGTGACCTCTTACAGGGGTGCTAGCAAACTCCTGCAAAAACAAACAAAATAATAGTACAGTTCACCCTTGAACAAAACAGGTCTAAGCTGCATGGGTCCACTGACACGCAGATTGTTTTCAATAAATATATCAGAAAAATGTTTAAGATATGCAACAGCAGTTTGAAAAAACTCACAGTTGAAATGCAGAGCCTAGAAATATAAAAAAAAAAAAAAAAAAGGAAAAGGTAGGTATGTCATGAATGCATAAAATATGTTACCATAAAATATGTGCAAATCTATCATAAAATATTAAAATTTATCAAAACTTATGCACAGAACATACATGGTGCCATTCGCAGTCGAGAGAACCATAAACGAACGTAAAGCTGCGGTATCAAGTCCCAGCTGCCTGAGGCTGATGTGCGGGACCTGGCGCGGCTGTAGTTTCACAGCTTCCCCCACGGCGGCAGGCGCACGTGTCGCAAACACAGGCACATCTTTCCCTGCTCAGGGCACGGTGCCCCGAAGTCCTGAGTTGCGCAAGGTCCACAGTGTACTGTCACCCTGGTGTTGGGGCTTTTTTCTACCTCAGTTTCCCTAAGTGTTAACCGCCTCGCTCCCCCACTCTGCACAGCGCCTCCGCCCCCTCTCAGCTCAGCCCCGGCCATCCTCGCGCCGCCCTGTGCGTTCCTAGCTCCTTCGCGGCGCATCAGACACGCTCCCCTCTGTCCGTACCTGGCCTCGGGTGTTTTTCAGTTCATTAGATTAATTTATTCTTGGTTAGGTATTGCCTCCCAGTAGCCGGTTATTTTGCTATTTTATTCTCATTCAGCTTTCTAAGTTCATTGTTTGCTCTTTGCAGGTAAAAGACAACATATTTTACTCTGTTCTTTTCATGTTCCCAATGGCCTTACCGTCTTAGGTATGCGGGGAAAGGTTAGTAAAACAGTGGCGTGTGGAAAATGCGCCAGCAGATGAGCGAAGGGAGGAAGCGTCTCTGCGCTCCTGGCCAGTTCGGTGTCCCGCACGGCGTGCCCCGCGCGCCCCAGCTCGCCCCGCACACACCACCCGCCCGCGCGCCCCAGCTCGCCCCGCACGCACCACCCGCCCGCGCGCCCCAGCTCGCCCCGCACACACCACCCCCCGGCGCGCCCCAGCTCACTCGCCCTGCGCGCCCCAGCTCGCCCGCGCCCAGTCCTCGGTCACAGCGCTGCGCACAGCTCATGCTGTTCCTGTATCTTTCGGAATCCTCCTTTCACAAAGGAGTCAGGGACGTCGCCCTCGCCCTTCCCGAGATGACTCTTCCAGGGGCGAACGCCCTGCGCGGGCACGAACTGTTTCCACAGGGAGCGCTGCCGGCGGGGCGGAGCGGGGGACGCGCGCACCTCCGCCCGCCTGGCTGCAGGGCCACAGCCCGCCGTCCTCGCGCGTCTGGGCCCCGGACACTGCCTGCGGCGGGGCTGGCTTTCTGAGCATTCCGTGGCCGCTAGAGTTGCCACCAAGGCCTTTGTACATCCCTTACTTAGAAGCTCCGATACGTAGTCCCTAGTAAGGGAGTTTAAACTCGTTCATCCAGGTATTCAACAAATACGTACGACTGGACTGGCCTAGCCACGGAGATTTTAAGATGAGTGACAATTACTAGCTTTCTAGATCTACACTCAATACAATGCTGATCAGGTTCAACTATAAATACAAAAAACTGTATTTTTTGTAAATAATGTACATCCCTTAATTCATTTGCTGTTAAAACCTGGATTTAAAAGGACCTCTTTATATTATACATGTCATTTATTGTAGGGTCATTCAGCATATATCATACATGACTTTGGTTGGAAGCTTCTGGACCAATTGTAGCCAAGTGTGGCATACTAAACCTGACAGCTCAGGGAGGCCCACATGGCGGCCTTGCAAACTCAGAGACCTGAGGCAACCAGAGGATGGTCTGAAATGAAACGTCCTAACCAAAAGCCAGTCACGGCAGGCAGGCATGTCCTAGGCCGGCATCTTCCCTGACAAAAGCCAATCTTTACCCTAACCGAGCCTGTCTATTGTCTTTTTGCATCTCAGATGACATACCTTTGGACTGTGACAGTGATCCCCCTTTTCCAGGCCCCGCAGGGCACAATCTCCCACCAGAGCAGAGGCCACAGGGCCCCTGGTTGTCTTGTTCCCCGCACACCATCCCCAGGTGCTGTAACCTTCATTGTCAACCATCCTGTCCCCACCAATGTGAGCAAGTATGTGTCTCTCCATTTCACCTTTATCCAGCCTCAGCGACTCCCCTGCTTCGCCTTCTCCCGCCTCCCAATCTACCACCAGGGGATTCCATGTAACCTTCCTTATGCCTCCTTTGACTCCAGTGTCTGAAATAAACTGCACAACTGCCATTCTCAGGGGCATGTTCTCAATCTATTGAGATTTTGCTTCCTGGTAATTGTCGTCAGTTTGTCTCAAATGAACTCATAAAAGTTCTCCACAGGTCTAGATGTTTCTTACGTCAGCACCAGGCAGCTGCAGCCTATGAAATGGCAATATGAGAAGGAAGGCCACAAGGTTGGGGGGCACATGCACACATACGCATTTAAGAGAAAACAAGAACAGGAGAAAGAGACAGAGACCAAAGATTTTTTTGAAAAAAAAACAGAAACAAAAATTCATGTGAAGGACTCCTGTTGTGGCAAAACTCTCTCTTCATGAACGCAAACTGCAGGTCAGAGGGGCACAACCCGAACCAGACACCAATGGAAAAGCATGTGGTGAGCCAACAAGTATTCTGAGTCCAGAAATGGAGTCAGACAAAACAAACAAAAAAGATTATATTAGAAGCACTGGGAAAAAACTAACTTTCCCAAGGAAAGCCACCATATTGAAATGAAAGGTACCAGCAGCACAACTCTGACCTTCATCTCTGCAAGTATGGGATTTGGTCATCCAAACACAGAGATTCAAAAGTTATTTGACTTTTATTTCTCACCCAACTGAATGAATGGGTGTGAAGAGTTAAAAGCTGCTGATTAGGGGGGTGGGGGAGGTAGAAGAGGGTATGGGGGGATATATGGTGATAAAAGGGGACTTAACTTGGGGTGGTGAACACACAATATAATATACAGATAATGTATTATAGAGTTGTACACCTGAAACCTATATAATTTTATTAACCAATGTCACCCCAATAAATTCAATAAAAAATTAAAACAACACGGAGGTGGGGAAATAAAGTAAATCCCCCAGGGAGGGGTTGCTCTTGCAGAGTACCCACTCTCTGTCCCACTCCTCCACTAATAAACTCTCTTTCACTTTAAACTCTATGCCGCTCTGTATTTTAATTCTTTCCTGTGTGATGCCGAGAACCTACAGGGACCTTCGGGTCCTGAACTCCCAGAACACCTGCCTAAGAACAAGCGCAGTGCAGCCTGTCCAGGGAGCAGGAAAATCATTGCCCTTTTTTCAGCTGAGCCAAGTTAATAATTTTCTTAGTTGAGAAATAGGAAACTGCATTAAATGTACACAGAAAAGATATAAAGTAGAGTTTATTGATCAACACTGAGGTCAAGAATATCCATAGAAGACTCTGACTGGAATCATCTGAGAGAGAAAGCAAAGGACTTAGTCCCCAGTACCTTCCTAAAGCCTCAAATTCTCCCTAAATTCAACATTGAATGAATACAGATAACTTTTATAAGCTGAGGAAATCACCAGCTATGACTTGAGAATCAGTTCTTCTCAACCTGCTGATCAGTGACACCTCAGGGCTCAACCTTGGCAACACTTCCATTCCACAGCCCACGCGAGTTCCTCCTGATGTATGAAGTCTTGGAGGGGCAAGGAGGCCCTCACATCTGATTCCCCAGCCTTCACCCCTTTTCTGATGTGTGCACAATGCAGCCGGAACTCTGAATGGGGAAGCCACTGCTGAGTTCCAACAGACTGTGGCCACAAGGAATCAGTCCCAAGGTTGCCAGATCTTTTAACTTTTAAAGGCAAGTCAGAAATCCGTTATTTTAAAGTGAAATTTGATTTTTTTTAACCTTGGCAAAAAATTTGAATTATTATGAAGTGCTGCGTGTCGCACTAGAACTCCAGTTCATTAACGTTGGTTCCACACCTCCTCCCTGATTCGAAGCCACTTCACTGGGCCTCCCCAGGGTCTTGGAGAATGCTGTGCTTCTCTAGAAACACCATCAAATTAGCTCTTTCTAAGGACCAGAAGGAAACATTTTGTCTCTTAATGTGTCAAAATGCAACCTCAGTGATGTGCCACTCACTACATTCCTGATCCCAAGGAGGGACATTTTCACTGTCAGCTATTCTAGGGAAAGAGGGTCAAGTAGGTCAGGAGCCCGTAAATCACATGCTCCTAGCTCAGGTAACTCGATCTGCCCACCACCCCAGGTCTTTTCCGTCTCATTTTTTATATCCCATCTACTCTCCCACAGCCCAATACCACCACCTCTTTTAGGGTTTCTCTGGTTCTCTGAGAAAATTCAACACAGGAGTATTACCCAAGTTCCTATCATATAATGTTACAATATCATCAATATTTCAAGTATAATTTCCTCAACATCTTTTGTTTTCTTCTCTAGCAACTATTTCTCTTCTTCTGGTAACAGCACTAGTTTTAGTTTGGGGTTCCACCCCTTCCCTATCATCTGTCCAAGCCAGTGAGCACATTGTCTTCTCAATTTAGGGGCGGGCACACAACCCAGCTGGAGCCCACTCGGTGTGAGAAGGCCTTTGTGGAGCTTTCTGTATGAGTCCCACCCACTGCTCTGGGTCAACAGGCATAGGAAAGAGGCCAAGCAGGGCAGCCACCTTGCCTGGTGCTGAGAGTGAAGCCTTGGTCAACAGAGCAGGAGGCACATAAATGCCTGAAAAGAAAACATCACCTGGCAGGGTTGAATCCACGTATTAAAACTTTTATTCTTTCTTGGTTACATGAAACCCTTTTTTTTAAAAAAAACAACACCACACAGGCAAAATGGGTTTCTATTGTTTGCAACAAAGAGTCCAAACTGATTTACAAAAGCAATACACTGACATAATTTACAAAAATAAAAGGGCAAGTCAGTTCCTCAAAGGACTGAGAGTATTTGGATATTCTGAATTGGGAAAGAAAATTAACCATAATTATATTTTCTAAATAAGTTTACATCTAGATAAGCGTTATTTTTGTCATAATTTCTATTTTACCGCGCCCACATCTAGCCCCAGAATTCAGTGCAGAGCAGTCGGTTCTGGCCGCCCTCAAACAGCGAGCAGTGTCGAAGGTTCTATTCCTGCCTAACGACTTTAGGTCTGTGGCTTCTGCACCTTTTCCCCGTTCCCTTTATCCACAAAGATTCTTCCCATTCCATTTCTCTCTCATTTTATCAAACTGAGTAGCACTGGGTAGGAAAAATGGCAGGTCTTTCTGGTATGAGGCAAAGCAGGGTAATCTAGCTGCAAAACAAACATTCAAAGAAAACAGATAATTAAAATCAGGAAGTTACTAATGCACCGTGAGTAGAGGGGGAAAAGTAACTTACCCGATCCGTGAGAATGAAAAATTACCAGGGTGGGGCAAAAGTAGGTTTACAGTTGTTCTCATGGAAAATAATACAAAAATTAATAAATAATAATACAAAAATAAACTCTGTTTTGTGTGCTCGTAACTGTAAACCTACGTTTGCCCCACCCTGTGAGTCAGACACGTCCACAGGGTTAACCCCGGCCTCACAGCCCTGCAAGCCGGCCCAACCCAGACCTCAGCAGGAGCCGCCCATGTCACTGTGCACAGCAGTGGGCTTCCAAAGTACAGCGGGAACAAGGGAGGTACAGGCCAGGCACTGAAAAGGCTGGAAGAATAAAGCTCTCCATCTATGCTTGCAACAGCATTTTTATCACCATCGGATACCTAATGCAGTTGTGGCTTCTGAAAGAAATTAGCCTGAAATCACCCTTAAGTGGGCCCACTGACAATGACAAGCTTCCTGGCACATCTATTTGCTACTTTTGTTGTTCTCTTGGACTTCCGGCTTGCAACAATTCCAGGTGATGTCACTGTATATCTGTTCAAAGTGACACAAGCTGTCCAGTTATTCTCTATTTAAATTCTACAGGAGGAATACACCCCAAAAGTGATGAGCACCCCACAACTGAATTTTCTCCTGTCTTTTTGTTGTTGTTGCTCCAAACGATAATTCAAACAATTTCCTCCATCAGATTATGACCTCAACAATCAGCCAAACCTGTCCCTCGAAGCGCCAATCCTTCCCTGTTAACAATTCTTGTTTCCCCTATGCTCCGAGAAAGGCCTTCTTTCTCCACAGGCCTCTTCCTGACAATCCCGTGACTTCCTTCATGCCATTCCCGCTCCCTGGAACTCTATCCTTCCACCTCCAAATCCTCACCTGCCCTCAAAGTACAGCGCAAATTTCACCACAAATTTCTTCACGGCCCTCACTTCATTTCAGCACATGTTTATTGAGCACATCTAGGGTACCAGATGTTGTTTCAAGAGTTGAAGGCAATCAAATGGCGACTAACACAGGGACCTGGCTCTCAAGGAATCTGCGATCTGCTAAGGGAGTCAATAAGCTGCAGATCACAGCGATGGCAAGCACATGGGACTCCCACGCCCATTGCAATTCTTTCCCACTGAGCCCCGAGGTGCTTTGGGATCCCCTCTCAACATGGGCACACACAGAGACCCTATCTAACATCCAGCCCTTACACTGAACCACAATACCACCTCCAGAACCACAATACAAGCTCAGGTGAAATAAGAAGGAAAGAAAAACCTTCTCACTGAAGATTCAAGGAAGGCTTCACAGAGTAGGTGCCATTCAAGCTGGATCTTGAAAAATAAACAGGCAGAGAGAGAAAGATACGAAACTCGCTAAGAGAGAAAATTCTTAGTGGTCTCCCCACAGAGCACTAAATGTGACAATGGAGCCCTTAATTAAGTATCTATACTGTGACCTTCCGGTCAAGTAGTGGAATAGCTATACCATGTGCTCACCTCCTCCCACAACCACATCAAAATTACACCTAAGCTACAGAACCACCATCATTGAGAACTGCCCAAAATTTAGCTGAATGGAAGTCCTATATCTAAGGATAAAAGCAGCAAAATGGAAACTGGTAGGAGAGGCACAGACACAGAACAGGCTGGTCCCACACCCACCCACGGTGGGTGAGAATTGGGAGGGATAGCTCGGCTGCGGAGCTCCCCGAGGACCGAGGGCCCCCAGCCCAGAGTCCCAGTGCTGGGAAGAGAAGTCCCCATAACTTCTAGCTGTGAAAACTACTGGGGATTATGGCTGAGAGAGATGAAAGGCTGTTGGAGTCCCGAGTGTTCCTCTTAAAGAGCCCACACGTGGACTTACTCGGACTCACTTGCTCTGAGCTCCAGGGCTCGGGCAGCAGCTGGAAAGGTGCAAGGGCCATAAGAGGGGAAACTGAATTGTCTGGCTTCAGGGTGAGGGTTGGAGGGGCAACTTTCTCCCAGACAGAAGTGCTGGCAGAGGCCAGTGTTCCTGTGCTGACCCCTTGCGCTGCGGGCACAGGCGGTGCATATCTGACTCTCCGTCAACCTGGCTATCACTGTTTGCCCCACCCTAGTGCTCCCTGAGACCCACCCCACGCAACTTGCAGGTCCATCCAGGCTGCTTCCAGTGGCTTTTCCATACAAATGGCCGGTCTTGGCTCATGCTGTGGACTATCCCCAGGTCTCACAAACCGCAGACGAGCAGCAGCTAACCAGTATGTCACATACCTCTTGCCAAGCATCTCCAAGCCTGGCAATAGTGACAGATGGCGTACGTTTGCAGCGTGGCCTCTCCCAGGCACATCTAAGTCCAGCACGAGCAGCAACCATCTGCAGATCACTTTGTAGCTCATACCAAGTGGCCCTGGGCTAGGCACAGGCCGCAGCTGACTCTGGCCTGCATCTCTGAAGACACCCCAGAACCAACACACATGTGGCCGGCTTCAGACCACACCAGAGCACCAGCCAAACCCTCTACCTACAACACACACCCAAGGGGCAGACTCAGCAGGCACCAGAGCCTCACTAAAGTGAATCCTGCTGTGTAGGTTCTGCCCCTGCACAACAGCTCCTCCACTGTGGTCATGGCCAGTCCTCACAACCAAACAGTCTGAGGGTCAATCCCTTTCACTGGCACTCCAACAGTAATCAAGGCTCAACTACAACAGCAGGGCCCACAAAACCCACACAAGGGACACACTTGGAGTACCCAACCCAGATGACCAGGGAGACAGCGATACTGGGCCCCACAGGACTCCTCCTACATTAGGCCACTCTACCAAGACCAGGAGACATAGCAACTCTACCTGGTACATAGAAACAAACACAGTGAGGCAGCCAAAATGGGGAGACAAAGAAATACGTCCCAGATGAAAGAACAGACCAAAACTCCAGAAAAAGAGCTAAATAAAATAGAGACAAGCAGTCCAAACAAGAAAAGGAAGACTTCCCCTACCCCTTAACAATAATTAACATCCACGGGGACTCGCCATAGGCCAAGCACTGCTCTAAGTAGTATATACAGCCTCACTTAATCCTCACTGCAATATCAGGTTGGTAACATTACAATTCCCACTTTATAGTTAAGGACATTGAGGCCAAAAGCTTCAGAATAGGTGGCAGAGCTGGACCCAAGCCCGGGGAGTTTGCCAAGTTCAGACCCTTAATTATATATTGCCTTCATAGTGGTAGTCTCCGCACATCCCCTCTATCCCTGTAGCTCAAGTTATACACCCTGTGACCATCTCCTGTTAGAAGCCACCCTAGAACCCAAATTTCCAATATAGAAGTTAGTGGAGTGTGGACATAGTGTGATTTGCCATCTTACCAGAAACTCAAGGAATAGATGGAAGGATTTAAATAAGATTTGTGAGAATGATATAAATTATTTTACATCACACTTCTTTCTTTCTTTTTTCTTTTTCGGTCCTATTTTCTGAGTACTACTTAGTCACAGGATATTATACAGTAGGGCAGCAACTGTCCAGATTATAACTGAGTTTAATGCCAAATATCTCCTTCAGAGTGAATGTCTCGGCACCTACGCCAGAGAGCTGCCAGAAAGCAGGAGGGGAGCCATTCCCGAGTGCCCTGAACCACCCAGCATCACTGCCTAGTTTATCATCTGTGTCCCCCACTTCCAGCCAAGAATTTCTATGTAAATGATTCACAGCAACAAAGACATTCTGGTCCAATTTGTATCCAAGTGAGCAGAGGATTCCTACCCAGGGGTTTCTGTGTCAGGGTTTGAACTTCAACCTCCAAAACACATGTCGGCTTAAACCTGAAGTTTTTTACCTTTTACACAAATAAATTAAAACTGCGTTAAGGAGTTGAAACTCTGAGGCACTTTATTTAACCACCTGAAGAATCCAGCTCTGACCCTCTTTATTAACTGGTAAAGGAATTATATATATCTGTGTTTTCATTTAAAAAAATGAATAGGAGATATTACATATAAAAATGGTAACAGGAGCTATTTTGGAAGCGAGGGTGATAAGATTATGGATAATTTTTTTTTATATATAGTTGCATATTTTCCACAAAGTCTATATATTACTTTTTATAACAGTCAAGCGATGAAGACAAGGAAGAAAAAATGTGAAGATTCACATTTAACCAGTCCTACATGACAGATAAAGAATTTTGAAAAAAGAAAGCGATAAGCCTTGCTGTCCCGCTAGGACAAATGCAAACTGGCACCTAATGAAATGCCTGCCACCAGCTACATCGTCCAAAGCCGCAGGCCTCCCGCAGCATGCCCTCCCACTCTCCCCGCCCTGGGCACTCCTGCTAGTCCAGAGCCGGGTCAAAAGCCCACCGTTTGCTTACATCCACTGCGACAACGGCCACCGCAGACTACTGGCCAGGCCTTTTGCTTTCTGGCCTTGTATTGTTTCCTGTCTCTGACACACCAAATACACCACACTCACTCACTTCGTATTTTATAAAATTCTCCTGGCTAAATTAGCAAACATTCTGAGTGTACTTTAAAAGGAAGTGCGTTCTGCTGCTTTTGGGTGGAGTGTTCTGAAATACCAGTAAGGTCAAGTTAGATAATGATGTTAAGTCTTCTATCTCCTTACTGAGTTTCTGTGTACTGCTTGTACTCAACTGAAATCTTCAATTATAACTATGGATCTATTTCTCACTGCAGTTCTATCAGGTTGCCTCACTTATTTGAAGATCTGCTATTAGGTACATAAATATTTGAACTGCTCTGTCCTCTTGATGAACTGACTCCTGTATCAGTTTGAAATAACCTTCTCTGCCCCTGGTAATAGTTTACTTTGCCTGATATTAACATAGCCAGACTCCAGGTCTCCTCTGATTAGTGCTACCATGGTATAATCTTTTTCAATCCCATTACTTTTAACCTATCTATATCTTTATATTTAAAGTATATTTCTTCAAGGCAACATATAGCTGGGTCTTGTGTTTTTACTGAATCTAGCTCTGTTTTTTAATTGGGGTGTTTAGACCATTTACCTTTAATGTGGTTAGTGGGTTGCTTCCACCTTTTGGCGGCTGTGAAGCATGCTGCAGCGAGTGTGGTGTACAAATCTCTCTTGGAGATCCTGCTTTGAACTCTATTTGACATATACGCAGAAATGAGGCTGCTAAATCACATGGTATACTTGTAATTTTCCTTTGAGGAAACACTGTTTTCCATTATGGCTGCACCATTTTACCTTCCCGCCAGCAGTGCACAAGGTTCCAATCTCCACGTTCCTGCCAACACTCATTATTTTCTGTTCTTTAGACACTGGCCATTCTAATGAACGTGAGGTAATATCTCACTTTGGCTTAATGTGCATGTTTCTTGTGGTTAACAATGTTGATCATCTGTTATGTTTGCTAGCCATTTGTATATCTTCTTTCAAGAATTGCCTATTCAATTCCTTTGCCCTTTTTAAAATTGGGTTGTTTTTGTTGTTGCTGAGTTGCAGAAGTTCCTTATATATTCTAGATCTTAACCTCTTATCAGCTATATTATTTGCAAATACGGGGGGAGGGGGGGAAGTAGGTTTACAGCTATGAGTATGTGAAATACAGAGTTTATTCCTGTATTATTTATGTATTATTGTATTATTTTCCACATGAACAACTGTAAACCTACTTGTGCCCTACTCTGTACTTTCTCCCATTCTGTAGGTCACCTTTCCAACCTGTGGAGGGTAGGGTCTGTTGTTTCCCTTGACGCACAGGTGTTTTTAAGTTCGATATAGTCTCATTTATCTACTTTTGCTTTTGTTACCTGTGCTTTTGGTGGTATATTCAAGAAATCACTGTCAAGTGCAGTGTCCTGAAGCTTGCCCCCTCTGTTTTCTCTAAGTTTTAGTTTTAGATCTTACATTTAGGTCTTTGATCTATTTTGAGTTCATTTTTGTTTATGGTATAAAGTATTTAAGAAGGAAGTCTAATTTCATTCTTTTGCATATAAATATCCAATTTTCCCAGCACCATTTGTTGAAGGGTCTGGCTTTTCCACATTGCTCCTCTGGTCTATATGTCAGTGCTACCACCTTGATTACTGTTGCTTTGCAGTATGTTTTGAAACCAGGACATGTGAGGGCTCCAACTTTGTCCTTTCTTCAAGACTGTTTTGGCTACTTGGCATCCCCTGAGATTCCGTATGCATTTTTTGGATTTTTTTTTTTCCTATTTCTGTAAAAAATACCCACTATTCTAAATTTTTGGTCTCAGATGCAGTTAAATTACTTAGAACACCTGAAACGTACATAATTTTATTAACCAATGTCACCCCAATAAACTCAATTTTAAAAAAAGGTCTAGGGCTATGTATCTCAACAGAAGGTGATTATATACTCCCTGGAGGACATCTATCCGTGTCTAGAGACATTTCTGACTATCATGACTGATGAGGCACACCGGCATCTAGTGTACTGAGGCCAGAACATCCTACAATGCATGAGACCTCCTTACAACAAAGGGTTATCCAGTCAAGTTTCTACAGTGCCGAGACTGAGAAACCATGCTCAAACTATTCTATTCCCCACTTTAAGACAGGATGGCTCTGAGTGCCCTACCCAGTACCCTGTGCATGACTGCCTTTTTTCAGCCTGGCTGACGGTGTGAGTCCCAAACACTGTTCTTTTTAATCCTTTCAGGTTGTTCTTTCCCAGCCCCCAGGTAGTTTCCTCACACACATGTGTGATCAGAATTATGCTGAAGACTTGAGGGGGACACTCTGCAGATGTGGGGGATTCCCTCTTTGCAGTTCTCTTCCCTCCAGTACTATGTCTCTGCACATCCTCAGGTCTGAAGCTCTTCTACCTATAGTCACCTCCCTGAGTTGCAGCCAGAGGGCCCTCTCAAGACTATAAATGAAGCAATTGGAGGGCTCACCTTATTGATTTCCTGACTCTCAAAGATGACTGTCCTTTGCTGCCTGATTTTCAGTTTTGTAAAATTTGAAAACCATCTTATACATTTTGTCTCTTGTTTTTCTTTGGTTATTTCGGGCAGGAGAGTAAATTAATTTTGGCCAGAAAGAAAGTTTAAACTGCACATTTAAAATTTTTTATGTTTACAAATTAGAAAGTATTTCATGTTCGGTATAAAAATCTAGACTACTGCAATACTTTGGGAGGTACTCTTCTGGGCTATTTAAATTTACAGACATGCATGTATATATATATCTACTTAGATACATGTGTGATTTTTTTTAATGGGGTTTTGCCATAGATTTTAAACATTTTAATAGCTACATAAAATGGAAAAGGCAAATGAAAACAATGACCTAACATCTTAAACCTATTAGGTTGCCATAAATGAAATAAGTGGTACACAGTATTAAGTATTATTAATAAAACTACTGATTTTCACCCTAGCCAGTTTTGCTCAGTCGTTAGAGCACTGGCCCTTGGGCTGAAGAGTCCCGGGTTCGATTCCAGCCAAGGGCATGTACCTCAGTTGCAAGCTCAAACCCCAGCCCCAGTCAGGGCGCATGCGGAGGCAACCAATCAATGTGTCTCTCTCACATCGATGTTTCTCTCTCTCCCCCTTCTACTCTCTCTGAAAAGCAATGGAAAAAGTATCCTTAGGCGAGGATTAAAAAATAAACACATAAATAAAGAATACTGATTTTCATAACAATAAATGCTGTAGAGAGTTGAAAACCTATAAAAATGATTTTAAAAAGTACTATAGGGGATATAAAAAATCAGAAGTCTTGTTGCCACATTACTCTCCAAAGTGGTAGTTCTGGAAGAGGTGAAGACATGCATATTTTGTGACCCTCAATTCCAATTCTGGGGAATTATCTCAGAGAAACTCCTACACAAATACGGGGTGGGCAAAAGCAGGTGTACAGTTGTTCATATGGAAAATACAATAATTAGTTAATAATAATACAAGAGTAAAGTCTGTGTTTCAAATACTCACAACTGTACACCTTATTTTGCCCACCCCTGTGTACCAAAATACAGATGAAAAGGGCAATGCTGTTTGCAGGATCAAGAAGTTGTAAACAATCAGAATGTCCATTATCAGAAGACTAGATAATTATAGAATATTCATCCAGTGAAATACTGCACAGCAGTTAAAATGAAGTAGATACCTGTATTGACATGAGAAAATCTTGGAAATATGTTAAATGAGAACAATGTATAGCAGATATCATTTGTAAACATTTTAAAGGATTCAAATGGTTCTCTATGTTGCTAATGGAAGTGTTCATGGAAAATGTAGAGACACAGACGGGAAGGGCAATCGACACGTGCCAACCTCAGGACTGCTGGCAGGGAGTAGGCCCACTGGGGACGCCTCCAATCATATCTCTAGTGTTTCATTTCTTACAGAAAATAAAGAGCTGATATATAAAATAAATGGCAAACTGTTGACATTTCTTAAGTCTGAGGAGAGAAAATATGAGTATAGATTACATTATTCTCACTATTCTTTTTCATGCTTCATTATTTTATAATTAAAAATGTGATAGAAAGTTTAAACAAAATAACATTAGGGCACGTCCTACAACTGCACTCAGCGGTCCTTTCCAGGATGCATTTCACGTAACCAGCCTCTTCATTTGGTTTTAAGAAAACACAGCAGTAAATTGTTTTTAAAGCAATTTGGGAATACAGAGGAAAGGCTTCTGCATGTCAAAATTTGGTTTTGGGCTCAAATAAAAAGCACCTGGAATGAAAGGCTAAATAAAGTACAGGGGCTCACACAGCACACCAGCCTGGACACAGAAATGCACAATCATGGAACAGTACAACTTTTTTCAATTGTTGACGTGAATCTATGTGCATCTATGTGCCAAGCACATTATATAAATTATTTTTAATCCTTAAAATAATCCCTAAATGTAGTAGTTAAATCTATTGTTACTGATAAGGAAACTTGAGCTCACTAAGGTTAAGTAACTTGCCCAGTACCACCCAGCTGGTAAGTACTTGAGTTGTACAGTTCAAACAACAGTAGTGCCAAGGTCCATGTTTTCTCTACTCTAAGTAAGGTTAGGCCCCGGATGTACTCTGCACCTGCCACAACAGTATTTAATCATTCTGCGTTAGAATTAGTTGGCCCTGCCCAACTTTTGCAATCTTAGAAAATTTTGCTTTAGTTGATTTCGGAATCTTAAAATAACATTAGTTGGCTGATACAATGTTTTCTGTGTGTTTCAATGTGATGAATTTTTCCTTTAAGTCTGTTTATTCAGTTAGTATAAGTGTCTCAAGGCACTTAGTTAATAATAATGACGTAAAGTTTGAAAAAGAAAAAATAAGTTTGAAACCGATTCTTCACGGTGGCCCAAAACCAAAGAGTAAGGAAGACCACCATGATACTGCAAGGAGCACATGCCATTTCCAAGGGAATAAGTCTCCTGAGTAAGCCCACATGGACTTCCTAGAGGTCTATAGGCTCCAGGCTCTGAACTCCAGCCCCGGGTTTTCCAAAAGTTCCCTTGGAAGAAAACATTTACAAATAGTTTCTCGGAGAACTTGTTCTCAACATCAGTCTTCAATTTTTTCAGTAGAAACAGTTAACCATCAAGGATTGCTGATGTAAAATTGAGCAATAAAAAACTATGCCTAGTGAAAGGCAAACATGTACACATATAACCATGACGCACGTCTCATGAATGTATACAAACGCAACTGTATGGAAGGAAAAAAGAGGAAGCAAAGACTTCTAAACGGGTCTGACAAAGATTTTCCCGATGGGGTAGTGGCTGAAGCTGGGTGACCCTTGAAGCATAAGGAGACTTTTAAAGTTGTGGTCTGGGTATAACAGATATTTCTAAAATCTTGACTTAAAAAGCATATCCTAATAAGTCACTCATATTTCTGAAAATTATTCATTTTAAAAATTACTTCTAATCCGTAAGAATCACTTAATGAGGATGAGTTAATTGGGATGCAGCAGTTAAAAAAAATAAACTAAATAGGGTAAAAATCCAGATAAAAACCTTAAAAGTCATCTAGACCAATGAGAACAGAGGCCACAGCCTTGTGAGGCCACATCTTCTGTACTCAGAAAACAACACAGTAACCAAGAACAGTGGTCTCCACCCGAGCGCAGGAGTAAATACCAGGAAGAAATATTAAGGAATAAAACTAGAGTTACAAATATCTAACATGCATTTTCACTAGCATCCCAACTTGGTCCTTTTGACAAATGATCCCATGTCACAAACAGCTCAAGCAATACTGCAGGGGAGAAGAGGACATGCCGCAGGGCAGAGGTGGACAGTGGATGGCCACTCCTTTGACCACTTCCAGCATTTGACAGCCTGCAGTTTGTGCCTACCTGGTTGAGTAGATTAATGGATTATATAATCTAGCTGATATCAAACCTATCTTCACCAAATGGCCAAATAGCTTTAAAAGATGCCTGCAAAGAAATCAGGTGCTAAAAATATACTATAAGCAACAGAAAATGGCAGAGCTGACATCTCTACGCCTAGTATGAATCTTCACCCAAAAATAAAACGGGCAAATGTGACCACTGGTTGGACATATGATTCAAAATGATGAAGACTACCAAATTACACTTTACACAGTCATTGACAACAAACAGTGCACTGTGTGTACACTGTCCCATGAGATGTTAGCTAAGGATATTATCAAATCCTTCTAACAGCACATTTTTGCTGGTTTTTGCATCTCTTCTAGCCTGCAAGACTGAGAATTGGGCTGGAAGCATTTGGAAGGAAAGAGAGCGAAGGAACCCTAAAACCTCAATTCCAATGGAAGGGTGTGATCAGAACCATCAATAAACTTTTGCAATTTTTAAAGCAATTCAAGCCCAGACACACTGAGTGTTAAAGTCAGCACTTAGAAGCACGGCATTCAATGTGTGCGCGACTCCAGTGCCCACCTAACCCCAGGGCGGTTGGTTCTCCGCAGGCCTGTTGTGCGAGGTCCTTAGCAATATGGTCTTTGACAGCACTGACTGTCAGCATGAACATGGACATTTTTAATGGCTAGAAAAGGCCACACCATTAGCAACATTTGTAGCTATGCATAGTAACATAATAAGGGTAATCAAATATCATGCTTTGGCTCGTAAGCTGATCTAAACTGGGGATCATAAAGGAATGCTATCCCCTCCTCTGCACAAACACAAGCGAGCATTTTGCCTGGTTCATTATGAAAGGACTGGCACAAGGGCAGCCTTTGTTGGATTCTGGACATAATACAGGAAAGGGAATTCTGGTTCCTAAGAAAGTCATAAAGTGTTTTTTAAAGAACTATGTGAAATTTGCCGGTAGCACTCACTTTCCAGAGTTAACTGGTCGTGACGTCTGTAAGGGCCACAGTGTAACTATTCTGATGCACATAAATAAATTTAAATGGCTGACTGCTTCACAAAGCAGGGCAGGTAAGTCTTAACTTTTTGCTTAGGTTTGAGAGCTCAGCACTGCAAAGGGGAACACACTTAACGTTTTAAAAGCTGGCCTCTTTTAAGAAAACTCAAGAGTATTTAATTCTTTGGCACTGAGACCTATGCAAACCGCCAGCAGTATCAGTAACCAAGTTTCCTCGACATGCATCATTTAAGACCTTCTCAGTTTCACAGGGGCTGCGAACTGTTCATTTTCCACTTTGCCAAGAAAAGAGCTAAAGTGAGACTGGTGCCCGGCCAGGGTGGAGATCCACCGTCCTCAGGCAGCTGCAGAGACCACGGGAAGTGCCCACAGTGACAGGCAGCAGGCTTACCTGTACGCTGTTCATAAGGAAACTCTCTATGAAAGTCTTCAGCCTCTTCCCAAATTCAATGAAACAGTGAAGAGAGCTTTGAAGCAAAAGCAGTATCTCCAAGTACACCTTGGTACTTAAAAATGTAGAACAGCAAAAATATAGATAGAGAATTTATTTCAATTTAGACATTTTCTTCAGGCTTCTGATGCTTGCACAGACTCTCCCCACATCCCTTGTACTGGTGATGTTCTCTATTACCGCTTTTGTTTTATGTATCCGTGGAACCCCTCTGGCAAAAAGGGTTTTGCTTACCCATGATTAAGCTATGGGCTGGGAGAGTTTGGTTAGACTGCAGGAATCAGCTTTGACGCAGTACTGCACACACACCCTAAATGCCACAGAGGGTACTCAGCCTCGTCAGCACTTTCCTAGAACTCAGTATGTATTTCTAAAGGGAAGATTAAAGCCAAACCAAAAATTATAAATTAAAATTTCTGTTTTTAAAACAGGAAAATTAAGAGAGAATTAAGAATTATGTGATCCTTACAACACGTTTACTATTTGCATTGATTAGGCAAAGCACAATCCCCAAAGCGAGCAGTTCCCTAGAAAACAAACAAACAAAAAACCCAGGAGGGGGGTTATCTCAATTTAACAATCATGTAAAATAAAACAGCAGCTCTAAAATCTGAGGCTAGATTATTGCTATTAACATAAGGGAAATTTGCATACCTGCTTCTGTTGGTCTTACACCTGAGATTTGGAGATCCAGGAAAACAATCCAGAAGATTTAAAATTCAGTCTCTCTAAACTGTGTCTTTTCTCAAATAATTCTCTGCCAAATTCAGCGTTTGACCAAAGAAAACAAGCAACCCCACACTGCAGTGTTCTGCCTGCTACCACAGATTTTAATCTTAAAAGAACTTGGTCTCAAGTACAAAGGCCAATTTGCAACACGGGTGTGGTTTGGAACTATAAAACATCAAGAGGCAAAGTGTAGATCTAGCCACGGACGATGCTTCTGTTGGATTATGCATGTGCTTAAAATACATCAGGATATTCACGTCACCCTTTCGATCCCACTCAAGCAGGTCTCCTTCCGACCAAATGGGACTGCTCTAGGAGGTCTTGTGTTTTTATAAATATTCCTTTGCCATTTTAATTTTGAAATAGCAATCTGGTTTTCACCATGTGAAAAATCACTTAGCAAGTATACATTGAGATTCCTGTAAAGACTTAGAAAATTGTGTTAAACGTTAAAAAAAAATTATATCGCAGTAAATTTTTTTACAGTCACTGGACTAGTTTCAAGCAAATGTACAAAATTACCTTTGAATAGAAACTGAAATTGCATAGAATTACACAGTGTGAAAGCAGGAAGTGCCCTGGGCTGGAGCCCAAGCCCCTCTCTAGATGAGGCAAGAGCAGGTCCACTTACAGGTCCAGCAATGCTCTGAAGAGGGGGCCTGAGTGCTTTTACAACACCTCCATAAAAGTAAAGAAGGGCTGTTATAAAACTGCTTCGCAAAGTGAAAGAAAAAGTTAAGGGCTGGTATGTTATAAGCCAGTTCAAAGAGGAAAGTACATACTGTATAATTCCATTTACATGAAATTCTAGAAAACGCAAACTAATGTGTGGTAACAGAAAGAACATCCACGTCTTGCCTGGGAGGGGGTGGAAGGACGGATGGACCGCACAGGGACAGGAAGAAACTTGGAGGGTACTGAAAATGTTTTGCATCTTGATTGTGGTGACAATTTTGTGGGTGTATACTCTATTAAAAATAATCAATAGTCCAATTTAAAAGGGTACTGTCTATTATACCCAAATTATACCTCAAGGATTGTTATTTTAATTGATTTTTGAGAGAGGGCAGGGGGGGAGAGAGAGAGAGACATTGGTGTGAGAGAGACACTTTGATTGGCTGCCTCCAGCACGCGCCTGGGACCAGGGCCCAGATCGAGCCTGCCACCAAGGTACGTGCCCTTGGCTGGATCCAACCCGGGACCCGCCAGTCTGGGGGCCGACGCTCTAGCCACTGAGCCACATGGACCAGGGCTCTCCATTTCCTTTTGTAACAAGGAATTTCACTTTCCAGTCTGCCAGGAGGTGTGGTAGACGCTAAAAATGAACAGTATGGTGGCTTCCACCTTTGCTGACAATAGTTCTTCCTTGAGTGCCTGCTATGAAACTCAGCCAACTCAGAGAAAACATACAGATCTGATACCAATAACGACAATGGAGGAAATGATGTGGTGCTGAGTCACTGACCAGGGCCAAGTGCAGGGTGCATTCTTGACGCCTTGTGACGGCAAAGGTACCGTTGGAGCTATTACAAGTACTCAATAACCATGGAAAACAAAAACCACTCAGAGTTGCTTATGTAACGCAAACTACTTGACGAAACAAGAACACGCAGAAAACGTTCGGTGTCTGCACCTGTGGGGCACGCACCACATTCCTGTAAACCCACATACACTTACTCGGAGATTTGCTTACAAGAATTATTTCCATAAAATTTAAAGAATTTTTTTCTGTACCTTAAAAATAGTCCATTTCTCAAACTTCTAAAACATCAGGGTAGCGATCGCCCTTGACAGTGGAAGCAAGGTTTCTGGGGTTCTGGTAATAATTTGGTTAGGTGTTGATTTCATGGGAGATTTTGTAAAAATTCATCAAGTTATATACACTTAGGATTTGTACATTTTCCTGCTTGTATGCTATATATCATTTAAAGATTCAAAACACAAAAAACAAAAAGTCTACTCCCTTGCCTCCAATACACTGTTAGGTAATCTGACAGAACATGAATTAACACACTCAGTAAAAGATGAATTGCAAACCTCACCTCTAAAATCCCAGTTTTACTCACTTTAAATTAAACATTCTTAGCAATGTTCTTCTATTAACAACATTGTAAGGAAATAACAAGTACACATACCTTGCAGAGTTTGTGTCCATAGATAATATAACCAAGTCACTTAAGTTTAGTACTTGAAATCAATTTCCAACCATTGGTTCTGAGCACCCTCTACGTCCCAGGGCTGCAGGGCTCCTTCCAGGCTGCACAGATCTAGGGAGGGCAACCTTATGGAGAAGAGCTTGCAAACCACCTTGGAAAGGCCAGCAGACGACACCGACAGACTCTTTCCACCACTTTAATTCAGCTACTAGTAAAAGTGAGTAGATTCCATACTTTAGCACCTTGGAGAATGTTTCCTAGAATAACTGGTTGTCAAACTTGTCAGAATTGTGTATTATTATATATAAATGGGGAGAAAGATTTTTTAAAAATATTTTTTAAAGGGGCAGGAGAGACAGTTGGAAGCATATAAACAACACAAGAGCACGCAGTGTGCAGTGAGGGTGGAGAGCAAATGTCCCAGCTTAAGGAAGTGCCCAGTTCACAGCACAATAATTTTTTTCTGAATCTGTTACCAGAGAAGCAGGCACAACGTGAATTACCTCCCTTTGAGGCACACAGAGGTCAGTGTTGCTGCAGCTCTGCCTGACACAGTCATAAACGAAAATCCTGACATTCTTTCCAAAATTACTTCTTTCGGAATCTGGCCCTGAGATGATTTCGATTTAGAAAGATACCCAGTTAAGTCACATTTTCTCATACTCATGTGCCTGCAGTCCCACTGGCACTAAGAGCCACTGCTATCCTGTTTGTCAACAAAGGCAGACAATGGATCTGTGGCAGGCAGAATAACTCTCCCCAAATAGGCGCCAAACCCTAATCCCCAGAACACGCTGGCTAACATGGCAAAAGGGACTTTGCAGATGTGATTAAGGGTTAGGGCCTTGAACAGGCAGATTATCTTGGGATATCTAGACAGGCCCAGTTCAATCACATGGGTCAAAGGGCAAAGAACCTTTCCCTGCTGGGTGAGAAGAGCTAGGAGGAGGAGGGGGATTCAGGTGCGGAGGGGCTGGACCACCCTTGCTGGCTGTGAAGATGGAGGAGGGGCCATGCACTCAGGAGCTTGGGTGGGAATGGCCTTCAGCTTCGTAGGTGACAGTGCAGGATCTTAGGCCTACCCCCTCAGGAAATTGCATTCTGTCAACAACTCAAAGGAGCCGTGAAAAAGATCCTCCCCTAGGGCCTCCAGAGGGGAACGCAGCCCTGCCAACACCTTGCTTTTCGCCTGGTGCACCGTGCTGGACTTCTGACCTACGGAACTGTCAGATAATAAATGTGCTATTTAAGTCACTAAATTTGTGGCATTTTGTTATGGGATCAATAGATAACTAATATAGGCTCAAATGGTTTTATTCAGAACAGGATGTTCTTACCACCTTGGCCTTCCATTGCCCACAAGAGAGAACAGCTCTCATTTGGGAGAAGCAGGGGAGAGGAAGTGTGCGTTTGGGAGGAGGGGCCAATATTGGCTTTACAGCTCTCCTTAAATACATTTCCCTCTGGTAGGATGTCCACACATATTGGAAGTTAATAAAATATTCAGTTTAACAGCCTAAAAAAACCAAAAATTAAAATATTCAAGATTCTGCCCGGCTGGGCGTGGCTCAGCGGTTGAGCATCGACCTAGGATCCAGGCGATCGGGGTTCGATTCCCGGTCAGGGCACATGCCCAGGTTGTGGGCTGCAGCCGATCAATGGCTCTCTCATCATTGATGTTTCTATCTCTCTCTCCCTCTCCTTTCCTCTCTCTGAAATCAATAAAAGATATTAAAAAAAAAAAAAAATTTCAAGATTCTGCCAATAATGACGAGCAGGGGAGTGTCCCTGTCTTGACCCTCCCTGGCAGGCCAGGGCCCAGAGGTCACTATAACCAACACTAAATGCTACCCAGCACCTAGGTGCAGTGGTTCTCACTAGTAGTCCTAAAATCACCCTGTGGGGCTTACTTTATCATTTTTTTTTTTTAATATATCTTTATTGATTTCAGAGAGAGGAAAGGAGAGGGAGAGAGAGAAACATCAATGATGAGACAGTCATTGATCGGCTGCCTCAAGCCTGCAACCCCGGCATGTGCCCTGATGGGGAATCAAACTCCTATCGCCTGGATCCTAGGTCTCCACTCATCCGCGGAGCCACACCCGGCGGGCTGTGGGGCTTATTTTCAATGCAGATCAGATTCCTGGTCCACATCGCCAAAGACTGTCATTCAGAAGTTTCAGGGTGTGGCAGAGGAATTTAAATAGGGTCAAAATTAGAATTTCTAAATTTTGTCCCCTAATGAATGACTAATATTGCTGGAAGCATTTCCCACTTCTCCTACCAACTACCTGAGACCTCTCCTATTCTGACCAAGTCCCGAAATGCAATTTTTGTCAGGAGTTCGTCTAACAGCTAGCCCACAGAACAGACTCGATGGTTAAGGGTACAGATGTGAAATAAACAGACACGGATTTGATTCTGCTGCTGCCTCTTACCAACAGAGTGCTTGGGGCAAGTCATGTAAATTCTTGGCACCTTACCTTCCTCATTTGTATAAAGGGAATGACAAGATCTACCTGCCCAGAGGGCTGTTCTTACAGATTAGCAGTTCTTGAAACACAATGACTGGTCATTGCTGTTATTACTAACATCACCATAATTCTATTTTGGATGAAGTCAGAGCAAAATATTTATAAGCAGAAGTAGTTTGAATTCTTTAGCATTTTTCATTCCTGTACAGTATCTAAAAATATTAAATATTTAATAGAAACAAGCTTCCACTCTGGGCTGCATGGAATCAGTGTGCTGTGGAAAGTATGTAAAGGGAACCATAATGTCCCTGTTTGAGGTTATGTACCCAAGGAGGCATAATTTCATATCACACGTCTAAAAGGTTGGCTAAAGCAAAAACACATTTTTCCCAAGCATTTGGGACATTTATCTCTTTTTTCACTTAGATTATGAAATGCCAACTGTATGGACTGCTGAGATAACAATCACCAAGTACTTAGTGACAAACAGGCCTCCGTTCTGATTTGAAAACTGCTGAGAGTGAAAGAGAACAACCTGCTCAAGGTTACAAACCAAGTTAAATGATCTCCTCTGCCAAGTAAAAATGAAGGACATAAATAATCCCGTCCCTAAGCAATATATAGAATTCAACAGCAAGAGAACGAACTGACACAAACAGAAAGCAGGCACCAGTGTCCTGGCGGCCCTGCTGATGCCTGATGGCTCCACCACAGCCAGAGGGCCAGCAGCTGGGGTCCCAGCTAGAAAAATAAATTGAAGACTAAATTTTTAATTAATAAAACACAAAATAAAGGATTCACTGTGAAGGGTGATGCTGGAAGAAATACAATCCCTATTTCATTATTCTTTCTGTGTCCTCTGGTGTTCCTCCTCCGCCTGTGCTCATTCCCTCACCATTCCTTTTTTCTCATTTACCTTTTATAGAAACGGTAGGAAATGTTAACAGATGAGAACAGGGACATCTGAAGAACGTCTTTATGTCTGCCTGCTGGTTCAGACGGTGGTCCTCCACAGAGAGCTGCTGGGGAGCCCATTCTCCAGTGTTTAGGTTTCTCTGAGGGCCTACTGGGAAAGCAGCACTCTGGCTTCTTTCTCTGCACTCCTTTCTCACTCTCCCCCAAAGAAGGCAAACTGATCATCTCATTGATAAGAGAATAAGTGTCTTGGGTCCACTGAACCTCATCCCTGTACTGCAATGATTTTCTGTCTGCAACAGAATCACAGACAGGGCTTGTTAAAACATAGACTTCTGGGTCTAGATTGGAGACCATGGACCTGCATTTCTAACAAGTTACAAGGCATTGCTGACGCTGCTTGTCTGGGATCACACTTTGAGAACCACTGCTTTACTGAATGGGGCAAAATGTTCAAGGTCATTGTCCACACATGGCTTGCCCCCTGCCCCCTTTAGCAGTAGCTTGTCTTCAGAACACAGCGCTCTCCCTTTCTTCTACATGGAAGGCAACCCAGAGGCAACTGTCCAGCAGGTCTGCCTGGGGTGGGATGGGTAGAAGTTAAAATTTTGGGAGGGAAGGTATGAGGAAGACCACTGGGCCACACAGGCCGGCTGCAGTCCTGGTTCAGCTGCACCAGGATTAAAGTCCTTAGTTTGAACTCTACCAGAAAGGCCTCTATTTCTTAAGCATTTCAGAGAATAAAGAGAAGAGAATGAATTATCCGCCCCTTCAACGCAAGAGCATCCAGCATAATGACTGTGGGAATGAGGGACTGTGACCAGGAGTTCTAGAGGCATGACCTCATTCTGGAAGCACTGTGACCTATCTTATCTGAGCCATAGTGCTGAAGCCAGACACTACCAGGGGCACGTCCTAAAGGTTCCTGCTCCTGATGAACATGCAATTAGCACCCAGGCAGTATAAGTGAAGAGAAGATTATCCAGGCCTTCAGGAAATGCAGCCTAGATGACTTCTCTGGGTTAATCATCAACCATCAGAGGAGGCTGGCTCAGCAGCTCCCTCCAGCCCACCGCAAGGCAGGCTGCTCTTCAGTGCCTCAGGCACCCCCTGACCACTCCTCCTACCCCTGCTTTCTACCCTTGGGTCTGGCAGCTCTGCTTCTGTGCCATATTCTGCCCACCTACCCACATCCTGTAGATGATGCTTTTGACGGTCAGATGACACCAACGCTGGCTTTAACCCTCCGTGGAGCCAGTCCTGCCCCACCTCTGCTCAGCCCCACTAAGCTCCTGGAGCCCCAACAGGGTTCAACATCCTAGCCCCTCTTTCTCCAGGAGGTAAATCTGGACAGCAAAAGGTTTTCCTTAAAAACAACAAAATTAAACCACAGTCTCATTGGCCAAACAGAAAACGAGGGGAAACCGAGGCCAGGTACTGCCTTCCACAGCCTCCAGGCTCCTGGGGCCCCATCCCAGGGCTCCTATAACTCCTGCCTGCCAGGGGGACAAACGGCACCAGGGCCACATCCTGCCCAAACAAGTCCTCTGCGGCTCACTACGTGTTTCTTAAATTTTGAAGCTAACATAAAAATTAGGAAATTAACATAAAATTCACATTTCTATTTTCTCTTTGAAAATCAGAAGGTCTGGCCATCCTGAGCCCACTTTTCCACGGGATAACACCTGGCTTGGCCAGGGACTGCCACGCCCTTTAGGTATGGGGTCAAGTCGGCCACAACCTGAGGACCCCGCCCTCCCGGCTCCCATGGCCTCCTGCACAGAGCATCCCTGTGCAGAGCATCCCAGCGCAGAGCATCCCTGAGCACAGCATCCCTGAGCAGAGCATCCCAGCGCAGAGTATCCCTGAGCACAGCATCCCTGAGCAGAGCATCCCAGCGCAGAGTATCCCTGCGCAGAGCATCCCAGCGCAGAGCATCCCTGAGCACAGCATCCCTGAGCACAGCATCCCAGCGCAGAGTATCCCTATGCAGAGCATCCCTGAGCACAGCATCCCTGAGCACAGCATCCCAGCGCAGAGTATCCCTATGCAGAGCATCCCTGAGCACAGCATCCCTGAGCACAGCATCCCAGCGCAGAGTATCCCTATGCAGAGCATCCCTGAGCACAGCATCCCTGAGCACAGCATCCCAGCGCAGAGTATCCCTATGCAGAGCATCCCTGAGCACAGCATCCCTGAGCACAGCATCCCAGCGCAGAGTATCCCTATGCAGAGCATTCCAGCGCAGAGCATCCCTGCGCAGAGCAACCCTGAGCAGAGCATCCCAGCGCAGAGCGTCCCTGAGCAGAGCATCCCTGAGCAGAGCATCCCAGGCAGAGCATCCCAGGCAGAGCACCCCTGAGCAGAGCATCCCAGGCAGAGCACCCCTGAGCAGAGCACCCCTGTGCAGAGCACCCCAGGGCACAGCATCCCTGTGCAGAGCACCCCTGTGCAGAGCATCCCAGGGCAGAGCATCCCTGTGCAGAGCATCCCTGTGCAGAGCATCCCAGGGCAGAGCATCCCTGTGCAGAGCACCCCAGTGCAGAGCACCCCTGTGCAGAGCATCCCAGGGCAGAGCATCCCTGTGCAGAGCATCCCAGTGCAGAGCATCCCTGTGCAGAGCATCCCAGGCAGAGCATCCCTGAGCTAACAGCGGCTGCGCACAAGCTCCGCTTCCCTCCACGTTCGCGTCCCGGGATATCCCGGAGCTCAAATCCTAGTATCAGGAGGTGGGAAGGAGACACGAGCACGAGACACGAGCACTTCCTCTTCCCTGCAGCGGCCTGTTGCTTCCATGATCAGTCAGGAACTGGAACTGCAGGGATCAGGAACGAAGGCGCCAGTGCTCGCCCCAAAGGGGCCCCGGCTCCCTGGCAAGGAGGCGAGAGGCAGAGCCTCAGCACAGAAAGGCCGTCCTCTTCCTGCAGCTTCAGAGCAGGGCGGGGCGGGCACCGCGGCTCCCGCAAGGGGGGTGGCGAGAAGCTCCCTCCTGCCATCACTGGGCCGTGACCCGAGAACACACCATCCCATTCACAGGCGCAGCCACGGGGTGCGTTTCCAGAAGCGCACCCCTTGGGGCTCAGAAACCCTGGACTTGGGCAGGGAGGAGGTGGGCACTCCAGGGGCGCGCACTGACCAGCCTCACCGCGCGCCCGGGCCCAAGGAGGGAGGAGCGGGCCCCGCATCAGGGCCGCTCAGGGGCGGCTGCCCAGGACCTAAGGAGGGTGAAGATTCTGCAAATGCACCCCTGTGCATGGGTCACCTGCGTGCCTGTCACCACTCTCAAAAATCTACAAACAGTTAATGCGGGTGAGAGCTAACTGCTGATTGTTGAATAAAGATATAAAACTGCCCCCCCAAAATCAGGACTCATTAAAGAAAAAACAGCCATATCTTGTGTTTTTACAGGACAAAAATTCCATAATACAAAGTTACCAAATGTAAAATTTTATGGCACATTTAATTTTTTAAAATGCATATAAAGCAAATACATGTTTCTTGTTTTCAGAAAGACCCTATCGCCTGCTGGCCCTTTTCATTTAGCAATAAACTACATACAAAGAAACAATCAGGTGGAAAGGACTGCCATGCCACAGGGACTGGCTTCAGAGGGTACAAGTCTGCAGACCTCTTGAATTCCTGATGTTTGCCCACAATATCAGATTAGTCATTGTCGAAGTAAATAATTGATTTTCAAAATCTCTCCTTTCTCTCATGTCTTTCTTTCCAAGGCCAGCACTTAAATGGGAAAAGAAACTGTATCCCACTTACTTGCCTTTCTTCTCAGAGATCCCCTAGGACAAGAATGGATTCTGTGGTCCTTGCTCTCATGGTTCAATACAAAACAGGTCCAAAAGTAAGTGAGGGGACATTTTAAACAGTCCACTAGGAATCTTTCACAGGTGTGTTCACCTCAGATCTAACCTTTTCTGCTGATTAAACTGAAGGAACAAGGAAACTAGGGCCAAGGCTATGTCTACAGTGAAATGGCCACCGAAATGACTAACAATGATTCCTTTGGACTATGACTTACAGATTACAAAGTGCTTTTGCATAATGTGTCACACACAACAGAAAACTTTGTAAACTCTATATACAAATACAAAGTATCTGTATCATGATTTTGGGCTGAACATGATGCATCATTCTATTGTAAATCCAGCCCTGCCCTGATTCTCAGTGTTAATTCAGGACGCTCAGAAAAGAGGAAAATCTCAGCACACTTTATCCTGTTAATCTATCCCAAGAATTTTTATCTTTGCTCATAGACTAGACAAAATTAAATAGCAAAAGCTATTAGAACACTTACTCCTTAAATGATTCCTTTTTCAGTTATGTACTTCTTTTTAGGAGAAATAATCTCTTAATTTTTGTTCACCACTTCTATTTTCTTACACTGCAATTAAAAAAAAGTTTAACTACTTTAATGCATACGTTTCAGTACCTAGGAAGGCACAGTAAACATATCATTAGAAGCCCTGCTCTGCAGTCAGAATTCTTGGGAATATAGACTCTGATTTTTAACACTGGGTGAGTCATTCTGAACTTTCGCTTTCATAGTCAAAAAATGAAGATGGTGATAATAATACCAAGGTCATAAAGTTTTGGGAAGGATTAATTAAAACAAACAGCAAAGGGCTTAGAAAAGGACCTGACATACAGGAAATGCCCAACAGATGTTAGGTATTGTTTTAAGTATTGGTGATTGTGATTTTCATAAAATTAGTGGTCCTCATAGTAATATCTGTATGGGCTCACCTGTATGTTATGTATTTTGCAAAATATACAAATTTGTATATTGCATGTTAAAATTTGTATATTATGCAAAATACATAATTTGCAGAAATGACATTCAGCAATAACTGATGGAAGAGTTGTTTTTTGAAGAAAGCCCTGAATGAAGTTAATTATGTTTAAACACTGAACTTGAATAATTTAAGTAATCATTAAGGCATTTCACTATTTGTGAGAATGAAACCACACGGAGCTGGTTCTAGACCAGGGCTTGGCAAACAGCCTGCAGGCCAAATCCGGCCCACTGCCCATTCACACACAACCTGTGAACGAAGAATGTCTTCTGCATATTTAAAAAGTTGAAAAAAGATTCAAAAGAATGACAGTTTGTGACATGTGAAAATTATAAGAAATTAAAGCTTTAATTTTCATGCCCATAAATAAAGCTTGTTGAGACACAGCCATGCTCATTTGCTTACATCTTGTTTGTGGCTGCTTTTGTGGCACCAGAGCAGAGTTCAGCAGCTGAGATAGAGACCACATGGCCCACAAAGCCTCGAGTACTTATTATCTGGCATTTTACAGGAAAAGTTTGCCACCCCATGGTCTAGACTGTTGTTTCTATGAGGGCGAAGACTGCTGGGGCCTGGCCCAAAACTGTGTTAAGTAAATATGGGATAAAAGAATATGGTATCAGCATAAAGGGCCTGAGGTAGGTGGGGCTGCTCCCATGCACTGCAGATGGTTGCTCTCAAACAAAGAACCAGAGGACTGCTCTGGTCTGCAACCCCAGTCAGGTCTTTGTTTTCAGATAATTCTAATGCAATTTTAGGCCACACTGAAGGGAATGGGAAAGGGCAGATCAGGAAGACAAGCTAAAGAGGAGTTCTGCATCTTCCAGTAGTATATTTTTAAGCAGAAAAAAAAATGGCATCACAAAAACACAATTGAAGAAAAGTAGTTTGGAAAAAGCATTTATACCAAAATATATATATAATGGCTTTTGTTCACCACAAGCTTATTTCTAGAAGTGGCTGCTAAAAAGGTTTCCAGCCCGGCTGCGCGTGGCTCAGCGGTTGAGCGTCGACCTAGGATCCAGGCGATCGGGGTTCGATTCCCGGTCAGGGCACAGGCCTGGGTTTTGGCTCCATCCCCAGTCGGGGGTGTGCATGAGTCAACCGCTCAACGACTCTCTCATCACTGATGTGTCTATCTCCCTCTCCTTTCCTCTCTCTGAAATCAATAAAGATATACTAAAAAAAAAAAAAAAAAAGGTTTGCAAAGTATTTAGTTGCGTGTGTGTGTGTGTGCACACGCGTGTATCTAAGTCACAGGAAATGTTAGGTCTCTCTGTAATCTATGCCAGGTGGACAACAACCAGTGTTGCCTTCAACCTAGGGAGCCTCATTTGTAAAGAAGCACAGTGACAGCTGTCTCCAGAGGGCAGTCATCAATATGGGGACAGCTCGAACGCAGGCACAATTCAAACTAGGCAAGTCGATGGAACTGGAGAAGATTTACCTTGGGGATGAAGTCACAGTCCTCAATCTGAATTAATTTAATTACTAAATATTTCAGTACGCTTCTGTCTTTACAGGAAATGTTTTGGTGCTTTGTTTTTGTTTATATTGCAAACTAGCCAGTTATCCTGCTCCAAAGAAAGTGAGGCAGAAGCATGTGCCTCATTCCAGTCAGTCGGTGGTTCCTTCTGGCCAGTGAGCTGCGAGTAGTAGCGGTTTATGTCCCTCTAGGCCAAACCCGGTCGCCTTGTGATCCTCTAGCCCACTCCCCGTTACGACACTCTGGAAGCCCCAGCAGAAGCAGTGGAAGGCCAGCAGCTTGCTTCCCTGAGACACGGCGTGAGGCAGGGCCGGCACACCCACCAGCGCGTGAGCAGGAACTCAGCGCAGGGCTCGGCGCCTGTCTGTGGCCACAGCACAGCCTCCTTGATCCTGCCTTCTAAAGAAAATCTGAGCAGAAAGAACCTTCTATCAGTCTGTCATCAACCAAGTCGGGCTATTTACAAGGATTCGCTAAATAAGTAGGGAAATTTTCCCGGCTTCATGAGCACTGAGGGAGGTGACCAATGGCAGGCCTCAGGGAGTGCTGGTCAACACACAGGCCCCCAGCTTCACGGCTCACGGGCTTCGTTTTCAGGAGACACACGTGGCAGTGGGGTGCAGTGCCTGGACAAAGCTGACTCCGTTTTCCTTTGTTAGCCATCAACAAGTATGCTGTTCACGGGACTATTTTCGATGGGCCTTGAACAGAGAGAGATGCTATTCCTTCTGGCTGGCAGTAAAAATACCCAGTAAGATAAGGAAGGACTCAGGCCTAGATCCTTCCATACATTTCTGATTTAAAATCACTGGAAACTCCGCTGCCTGACAGACAATAGGCTATAAACTTGCACAGCCCTGGGTTAAATTCTCAGCTCCACTACTGACAGCTGTGTGAGTGAAATGACAGGGCACTTGTGAAGATCGGTAGAACTGATGTAGGTGGAAGCACTCACTTCACTGTATGTTGGACTCCTGCTGCCTTGATACAAAGGAATTCTTCTTAAAGTTAATCAGAATTTCTATTAACTTTATTACAAGCTAAACAATATTCTCATTTACATGTAAAGCAGTGAAAAACAGACCTTTGGCTTTACCCTTAGAGTAACTGCTATGTCATGACAGTTGCAAAAATAAATTTTACTATTTCATCTGACTATCTCCACTGTGATCAAGTTTTCTACATGACAATATATCTTGAATTAAATTTCTGGTCATCTTCCAGAGGCAAGTGATTGTCTAAACTCCTAAGAATTTCTTAACCATACTTCTACTGGTTTCCAATTTTGTGACTGTATATTTTTATACTTTAAGTAAATTGCTCTAACTTTTTTTCATACGAAAAACCAATACCACCATAGCCCACTCATTAAAAAAAGAGAAAAAAACAAATTCCAACAGATGGGCATCCTACAATGTATCTCCTATAAGGACACTACTCCTCAACACTCTCCCAGTCATCAAAAAACAAACACACAAACAAACAAGGAAAGTCTGAGAACTGTCACAGCCAAGAGGAGCCTACTCAGAAATGACAAGTTAGTTAAGATGATATCAGAGACAGGATCCTGGAACAGAGAAAGGACTTTACATTGAAAACTAAGAATATATAAACAAACTATGCACTTTAGTTAAGAACAATATAACAATATTGGTTCATTAGTTATACAAATATACCATACTAATGTAAAACATCAATAATAAGGTAAACTGTATGTCCGTGGAGGGGCACACAGGAACTCTCTGTACTATCTGCTTAATTTCTCTGTGAATCACAGTGGCTCTAAAATGTAAAGTTTAATACAAAAAGAAATGTCGCCACAATGAGATACCATTTCCACCAAGATGGCCTTAATAAAAAGGACAAGTAATAATAAGTGCTGCAGACGATGTGGAGAGACTGGAACCTTCATTCATGGCTGGTGGGATGTAAAATGGTACAGCCACTTTGAAAAACAGCTTGGCAGTTCCTCAAAATGTTAAATGTTGAGTTGCCACATGACCTAGCAATTCCACTTCTAGTATATGCCCAAGAGAATAAAAACGTGTGCCCCCCACAAAACTGGTTCGCAAATATTCATGGCAGCATTATTCATAATAGCTAAAATGTGGAACCAACTCAAATGGCCATCAAATGATGAATGGATAATAAAATGTGGTAGATCCACACAATGGAACTTTATTCAGCCATAAAGGGTGAAGTACTGACACTACAACATGAATAAACCTTGAAAACATTATGATAAGTGAAACAAGCCAGACATAAAAGGCTACATATGGTATGACCCACACACAGTGTAGGAAATTTTAAGACTACGCAAATTTAGAGACAGAAATTGGATCGTCATTGCCTAGATAAGGTGAAGAAGGGGTGGGATAAGAAATGAGGAATGAGTGCTAATGGATGCAGGGTGATAAGGCTATTCTAAAACTGACTAACTTTAAATGAGTGAACTAGACCTCAATAAAGTAGTTATTTTAAAAAACAATAACATCATGTGCACCAAGAACACTGAGGGAACACCATTAACACTATTCAAGGCAAAGATCTGGACAATCTCTGGGTGATATGAAACCTTTAATTTCCCTGAGGAATCTTGCTGCTTGATTTTGTAGTACCCTTAGCATAGTGTCTTAGGGACTAATATAATGGAAAGAACCTATACACACAGAAGGTCTGAACAAGCCATGGTATCCAGTTTAGATTAAAATGAGCAACATCTGTAACATAAGGCCTCCCTAAATTGTACCCAAGAAGTGAAACAGGATTCAAAAGACTATTCCCACTGATATTTAACAAATTAATTTGCAAAAATGTGTATTGTTGTGTACCCTTTCAGTACACCACCTCATAATGTAGTCATTTCCTCTGAATCACTAGAAAATTACAATGTTTTCAGTTCTCTCATTATTTACTCTTCTAGTCCTACGAGAAGAGAAACATAATACTAACCTTGCGGAAATATGTCAACAGAGACTTAATGTTCCAAAGCACAACACACATAAGTAGAATCTGTCCATAAAAATTTAGAAAGTTTAATCTTTTTTATCCTACAATTTCCAGATGCATTTTAGGAAATATAATTTTAAAACCAAACTATTTTGTTCAAAATGAAAGAGATGAATTTTTCCCTTTCCCATGATAATCAAGTCTAACTTCACGAATCAAGAACTAAATTACTGCCCTACCCGGTTTGCCTCAGTGGCTAGAGCATCAGCTCACGAACTGAAGGATCCCGGGTTTGACTCCGGCCAAGGGCGGGTACCTTGGTTGCAGACTCAATCCCCAGCCCGGGGCATATGCGGGAGGCAACCAATTGATGTGTGTCTCTCATATCAATGTTTCTCTCCCTCTACTCCCCTTCCCCTCTCCCTGAAAAGCAATGAAAAAAATATCCTCAGGTAAGGATTAAAATAAGTAATTTTTTAAAAAGGAACGAAATTACTATTAACATTAAAGAAACTAAACCTAGGGTAGAATAAAGTAACTTCTGTTTCTTGTTTCATTAAACTGCTGGAAAAACAGATACCCAAGCTTTTAGCCGATCACTGTGTTCATACACCTGGCTACTTTACTCTTCTACTTTTAATCTGATTTCCCTTAAAACAATAAAAAGTACTTTGAGAGAAACAGAACCTTAGTTTATTTTAAAGATGAAATGTCTTACATACAAGGATTATTTATATGTAAAACATTATATATTGTTTATTTCTGGAATAGTTTAGCAAGCATATGAATCTACAAAGATCCTTGGACTTTGAATCCAAGCTATGCAGCTGTCTCTTGGATGAGTCTGGAGCATCTCTCAAGATTTACTGTCAGTGAAACACAGAAGTGGGTTAATAGTCTAAATAGAAGGATCTTCAGTCTCTACAAACAAGTGGAAGCTAGAAGGTATTAGGTGTGTGGCTGAGAGGGGACTGGCATAGCTTCATACGTTCACTCATTCCTTTTCATCGCCCATCCACTCAGCAGCATGCACAGCAAGGCCTACAGAGTGGAAAAGACGGGACTCCGCCATGCGTGGCCACAGGTGCGGGCAGAAAAACTTAGGACAGGATTAATCTTAATATTAGAAGATTTTCATCTAAAATGTGCATGGTACTTACATATTTTATCTTTTTTCATCCACACAAAACAGAACACACAACAGCCACCAAGGTTCAGACAGGCCGAATGACTTGAGGTTCTGCCAGCCACTGGATCTTGGGCAAAGGGGGTGAGTCAGTGAGCTCTGCCCCCCTCACTCACTAAGCTGCTTCCTTTACCAGTCAGCAAGCAAGGGGCAGCACCAGGGTGACAACTTCTTAAAAGTCCACCTTCTTTGCTTTTCCCACCACAATGTAGTTCTCAGCACAGGATACTTGTTTTTGTTTTTAATTTATCTTTATTGTTGAATTTATCTTTACTGTTGAACGTATTACAGATGTCCCCTTTTTTCCCCCACTGACCCCTCCACCCCACTCCTGACCCCTCCCCAGGCCTTTACCGCACTGTCTGTGTCCATGTGCAATGTGTATACGCATATAAATTCTTTGGTTAATCTCTTCCCAACCCTGGACCCCCTTCTCTCAGAGAATCATCAGTCTGTTCCATGCTTCCATGTCTGAATCTATTCTGTTCATTAGATTCCATATATAAGTGAGATCATGTGATACTTGTCTTTCTCTGACTGGCTTATTTCACTCAGCATAATACTCTCCAGGTCCTTCCATGCTGCCTCCAAGGGTACAAGATCCTTCTTTTTTTACAGCTGTGTAGTATTCCATGGTGTAAATGTCCCACAGCTTTTTATCCACTCACTTGCTGATGGGCACTTGGGCTGTTTCCAGATCTTAGCTATTGTAAAGTGCACTGCTATGAACATAGGGGTGCATAAGTTCTTTCTGATTAGTGTTTTGAGTTTCTTAGGATATATTCCTAGAAGTGGGATCAATGGGTCAAACGGCAGGTCAATTTTTAATTTTCTGAGGAGCCTCCATACTGCTTTCCATAGTGGCTGCCCCAGTCTGCATTCCCACCAGAAGTGTAGCAGGTTCCCCTTCCCCACACCCTCGCCAGCACTTGCTGTTTGTTGCCTTGTTGATGGAGCCAGTCTGGCAGGTGTGAGGTGATACCTCATTGTGGTTTTAATTTGCTTCTCTTGGATGATTAGTAAAGTTGAGCATTTTTCATATGTCTCTTGGCCATCTGTATGTCCTCTTTGGAGAAGTGTCTATTCAGGTCCTTTGCCCATTTTTTAATTGGATTGTTTGTCTTCCTTTTGTTAAGTTGTATGAGTTCCTTATATATTTTGGATACTAACCCTTTATCAGATGTGTCATTGGCAAATGTTCTCCCATACAGTGGGCTCCCTTTTTGTTTTGTTGATGGTGTATTTTGCTGTGCAAAAGCTTTTTATTTTGATGCAGTCCCATCTGTTTATTTTCTCTATTGTTTCTCTTGCCCTAGGAGATGTATCAGCAAACATATTGCTAGGAGAGATGTCTGAGAATTTGCTGCCTATGGTTTCTTCTAGGATTTTTATGGTTTCATGCCTTACATTTATGTCTTTTATCCATTTTGAGTTTATTTTTGTGCATAGAGTAAGATGGTGGTCTAGTTTCATTTTTTTGCAGGTACCTGTCCAATTTCCCCAGCACCATTTATTGAAGAGACTGTCTTTACTCCACTGTATGCTCTTGCCTCCTTTGTCAAATACTAATTGAGCGCAATGGCTTGGGTAGATTTCTGGGCTGTCTGTTTGGCACAGGATACTTTCTAGGAGACACACGTGGATGATTCTCAAAATCTCCAATGAAAAACAGATGTCTTACCCATCTGTGGACATCCCCTCAAAAGATGAACCGAAGAGACCACGCTGGCCTTAGTGCCCTCTAATCCCCAGACAGGCTCTTCTAGTACTAAACCAGTAGTTAGTTTTGAATTTATAGCTAAAGTAATTCTGGAGCAAGGCACAATGCTACTCCCCCTTACCTGTGGTGTCTCCCAGCACTCAAAGTCAGCTTGAGAGGACCTGTTTGGCGCGCCATCTTTATATCCTTAGCTTTAACTTCTGAAATCCCCTGCTTCACACAACAAATACTATAGCCGTTTATTTGTCTCACTTACAATCTCTCAGAATTTGAAATTGGTTGTTCTTCCACATTTTTGAAAGACAGAGGAGCCTTTAACGATGGATTGATTTTTGAAAGTCTAGAAATACACATATCAAAATGAGTCAGGAAAGAGTACTTTTAGCCCAGCGCACTGAGAGAAGTGGGGTGTGTCTGGGGCGAGAGGGAGCTGACAGTAGGGGAAGCCAAGATAAGCCTACGACTCAACAATGCCACAGAGTAAGTCTGCATCCCTCAGCCTTGTGTTCAAAATGTCCCATGATCTTCCCTGTCCAGTCTCATCCCCCTGTGCTTCCCAGCGAGTCCTCCCCGACGGCTGCGCCTGCACCTCCCGCTGCACCTGTGTCTGGAACGCCCGTTACTCGCCCTGCTGACCACTCTCTGCCAGGTGAGCACCTGCGCGCCCTTCAATGCTGAATTCAAGTGTGCCATCCTCCATCATTTTCTTCATGTAGACATGTGCTCCCTCATTTCAGAGGACTTACAAAGATGCATAAAACAGCCGTTTCAACCAGTGTGCCACAAGAATTGTTAAAACATGCACTACCTATTTAGAGTTAGGGGCACTGACCTCTTTTCCCTTAGATTGTCAAATAAAAATATGACAACAGCCAACACAATAGCCGTCTGGCATGAATGAGTAAAAATTATACCTATTTTTTTTGTCAGAGCGGCAAAATATGTAACATACTTTTTGGTGTGCCACAGAATTCTAGTAATTAGCTTCTATGTGCCATGAGATGAAAAGGTTGAAAACGGCTGGCATAGAACATCAGAAGACAGCACAGGACATCGTCCCCGCAGCATCATCCCGTTAGACGGAAAGGGAGCCTGCCTTCTCATTTCCGTCACAGCTGGTTTCTATCACTCTTAGCTGTCCTGTACCGGAACCATGAATTCATGCACGGTTAACCCTCCTACAAGACTACATGTTTTTTGAGGGCAGGGAAGGAACTTTCTGCAATTGTCTAAGTTCTAGCTATTCCAAACATGCTTGTTGAAAAAGTTTAACATTATGTACAAATTAACAAAATAAAACCCGAATACATACCCCTTAAGTATGCTAGTGATTCATAATTGGTTTGGGTCACCTCCTAACATCACCTCACTGATGTTGGCTGCTCGGCTTTCCATGGGGAGAATGGCCACCCTGGCTAAACAGCAGTCACTTTAAAACATGGAGCACAAGAAAAGGGCTGGTTTCTTGGGAGAACTCGCCAGGAAGGGGAGGGGGCAGGAGGGAGAGCCAGATAAGAAACTTCCGGACTGCAACAAGGGGCACAAGGCAGCAACCACTTGGTAAATGATACTAACTTAAAAAACAATAACAAAAAACCACGAACCATTAATTTTGTGATGATAGTAAAGTTTCAAGAAAACAATTTTTTTCTAGCTTATCTGGCGGTTCCCAGATCATCAACCTCAGCATCACCTGGGAACTGGCTGAGATGAAATTCTCCGGCCCCACCCCAGCCCTAAAGAATGAAAAATTCTGGAGTTGGAAACCAGCAATCTGTTTTTTGTTTTTTTTATGTTTTTATTTATTTTAGAGAGAGGGGGAGGGATATAGAGAAAGAAACATGAATAAGAGAGAAACATTGATTGGCTGCCTCCTACACACCCTCTACTGGCGATTGAGCCCACAATCCAGGCATGTGCCCTGATGGAGGAATGAACCAGAGACCTCTTGGTTCATGGGTCAATGCTCAACTGCTGAGCCACACTGGCTGGACCAGCAGTCTGTTCTTTAACAAGCTCTCCAGGTGATCCTTATGCTCAGGTTTTAGAACACATTATAGTTCAGTTTCCTGACTGGGCCAGCTGTTTCCTATCTCCACTCTTTTGCTCATGATGTCCCTTCCCCCCACGGAATGCTCTTTCCTCTATTCTCTGTAGATTGGATTTATACTTTCCTTTCAAGGCTCAGCTCAGAAGCTTTGATACCTTCCTCAACCCACTGAACAGAATTAACTACTCTCCTTTTGTGCTCCACGAAAGCTTCGTTCTGTGCTTCCCCTGGTGCCCACTCACGTCGCAGGCTATCCCTGTGTCTGCCTCCTCCATCTGACTGAGAACCATGGGTACAAGGACTATGCCCCACTCTTAGCCCGGCTCCCCACCCAGCTCCCTTTACTCAGTCACACCCCTTTGATTTTGCACAGGAGAGAAAATATCCTTCTGGAAAAAACCTCTGATTGACAAAAAGAATAATAAGAGGCACCCAACCCTTCTCTCCACAGTGGACATTAGGAAAGAAACATCCTGCCGAGTGAAATCTAAAGTTTAGGGGGCAGCCGCTGAAGGCCCCTCTGCCAACAGAGACATCACTTAAAGAGGTCTATAGTCAGAACACACAGATAGGATTTTATGAAAACCAAATACAAACTTCTAGCAATTATTCCCTCTGGTCAGTAAAAGAAAAAATATGGATTAATTGGAAGAGCACTAGATTTGGGGCTAGACTGAAGCTGCATGAGGACAGGGACCCTATATCTATCTAGGCCATCACTGTGGTCCCAATGCTGAGCCCTTATATTCTGTCAAATTAGAAGGCACAGATGTGAGTCCCATCTCTGCCACTTGCAAGTCAAGTAACCTCAAACAGGGAAGTCATTCTCAAAGCCTCTGCCACTTGTCAGTGAGAGAGAGCAAAGTCAGACGTTTATTTTAACTATAATAAATACCTTACTTCCTTACCTTACAGTTTACTGATTGCTTTCACATCCAATGTCTTGTTTAATCATCAAACCTGGAGTTAAAGAGAAGGCCTCCCCTCTCATGGGGTCAGAAACAGAATCACAGACTTTGACTTTCCAGCCACAGCCCTGATCACAGGCCAACTGATCTCCGCCATCTGAACTGGAAATGACCCGAGGAGCTCGTTTTGACTGACCACTAAACATTCAAGGTTCTTACGCTACCTCTTCCCACTGATGGTGATCTTGCTTTAGTTTGGCTGGTTTAAGGATAAGAAAAGAGGTCAAGCAAATTGCTATTACTGTTATTTTCCCAAAATTAATTCATTTGCATGACAACTTTTGCTAAACAACATCATTGGGTTTTTGTGAGCTGTTTCACAGCTGGCACCACACTGACCCGATGATAACTTTTCTTTTAATCCTCACCTGAGAATATGGGTTTTTTTTAGAGAGAGGGGGAGGAGGAGGGAGAGAGATAGCATGAGTGACTGAAAGAGAGTGAGAGACATAAACACGGACTGGTTGCCTCCTGGGGATCGAGCCCGCAACCTTTTGGTGTACAGGATGAAGCTCCAACCAACTGGACCAGGGCAAGATACATAAACTCTTTAAGAACTGGGCCTCTCTTGGAAACATTCCCTGAAACAAAGAGTGTCCCAACGAACCTAAAGCTGAGGAGAGAGGAAAGAAAGGGAGACTTCACAGCAACAGAATGCTGACAGAGTGTTCACGTGAAAGAACGCAGGAGTCTTTGAGAATTGTTGGTTGGTTCTCAATAATTATAAATTCTAAAGGTTCAATTATGAACTAACTTGATATTGTCTTTCCACCAAATTATTGATGAATAACATTAAAACCATAAGCAGAGATTGATTTATCTAACCTCAAAATTCTAGTTTGCATTGATTTTTTTTCTATTAAAGTACACAGTGAGTATATAACATTGAGGGCAAAAAAGAAAAAAAGAAAAAAACCAATATAGCCATAAAAGATAGCATTTAAGATGACAAAGTGAAATGAAGCGAAAAGTCTACTTGTGCCTTTGATCATTCACTGTGAATGAGCCGGTTCTGAACCTGCTTCTCTTTTATTTCGACCATTTAATCTAGTCTGAGCACCAGCTTTGGGAACAGTATGTGAACATGGCTGGTACTTTCTATCTAAGGCATTCAAATCGCTTGATCAACATCAGTTTTAGGTCATAGACTCTCATGCGTTACTTTGGATTTTATAATTGTGATTGGAGGGGGACAGGTTTACTCGTTTATTCACCAGTCCAGAGGGTACCACAGGGGAATTCACTGTTAGGGAGAAGGTTCGGACAAGAAGACCTTGGCCCAAGGCGTAATTAACGACTAAACCTTCAGTGTTTTAAACTCAAATTCAATTCAAATTCTATTTTGACAACACTGGTAAACTCTCATGTTTCTTGGTTCTCCAACAAATTAAAGGGATGTTTGTTATTTTTTAATTTAAAATGTGTTATTTCCTGGGACTGGACCTTTAAACAATTTATTAAGTTTCTCAATAATAAAGTAAATCTAGTTTCCTCTAATATTTTGAGTCTCTACGGTCAACCATTCCTCCAAACCTTTTGCTTTTTATCACAAAGAAGCCCCCCCCCCCAACTTCTTCCACCTTACTCAGCCACCCATCTACCTTACTACCAGAAAAGGCAGTTTCTCAGCTTGCCTTTGTGCGGCATGTCTGTATGCAGTCAGTTATCATCCAAATATTCTTAGAGGTGTATAGCTCTGGATTGCTCAAAAAAGTAAATCATACTTAGTTATATAAAGTCCCCTTCACAACTGGACTTTATGAGCAAACTAACTGTAAGTCTACTAGAAAATAAAATACTTTCTGATGAAACAAGTATTTTAAATTTAAAAAACTCTCTCTTAATCCTCCCTCTCACTCCCGCCCTGTTGCACAGTAGTTTTAAAAAGCAGCCCGTTTTTACAGAAGCCATGCTGTATGTTTCTCACCTAAAAGGCAAACAGGAGTTTTCGGACACAGCAAAAGATACAAAGATACAAGATGATCGAAGTTAACACAGCCTCAAATCTCAAGTGATTTATATGTCAGCAAAATTTCCTGCAATCAAATTTTATAACCAATAAACCTACATGGAGCACAAAGGCCTTTTCTCTGCTGATTTTCATCATTAACCAGAATAAAATGTTGATTCAGACCTTGGTTCAGGGAAAGAGCGGGGTGATGTGACGAGTTCTTAGATGCTGAGCCGAGCAATGGGTTGAAGCGAGAAGCGAGTGGCCTTTCCTTCGTCTGAGCACAGGCCCTGAGAATGCAGGACGCCCGCTCAGGAGGTGAAGCAGGAGCAGGAAATGGAAAGAGGCTCAGACAGCACCGGGAGGGGAAGAGCGCTTTCAGCTGGGTCCCATTCTGAAACTCCCAAAAGGGATTAATTAGGTTCCTGTGGGGAGGGGAGGTTAGTATTTTCTCACAGCCAACTCCACTGGTCAAATTTAGTGCCTGATAGTCCTGCCTCTGAATTACTTATCTCTGAACAGGGGCCTCAGCTGAGGTGTCTACACACACCTCCAACTGCAACAAGTCCGCATGACTTCTAGCCTTCCTGATCTCGAGGATCCCAGGAGGTCGTGCTCAGGTCTGGATTCTCCATGGGGGTTGTGACCACAGTTCACGGGCTGAGATCAGATATTCCAAGGCTTCCTGCAGTAATCCTGCCACCCAAGGGGGAAGTCCTTACAAACTGGGCCACTCTGCAGTCCTGAGGCTCATGCACAGGGTTTCCCACGCACTGGCAACCCCAGAGGTACCCCCTGGATCACCACCAACTCACTTCCATCACCCAGTTCCTCCTGAAAGAGGGAGGGAGCAGAACAGAAATAGCTTCATGGTGTACCCAGAGAAAGAGCTGTTGTTTCAGCCTCCAGGAATGCTCCAGGAGTAAAAAGGAGATAAAGACTAAGTGGAATAATTTAAAAAACAAAAAACAGAAAGATTCATCACTGTTGTTTGTTTCTCAGATTAAAGTCTGGCTCATAGAATGTTAAGAGTTTCACCAGCTAAAATCTGTACCATTCTTAGTGGGTGCAGCCTCAGCATCTGTTAGAGTTACACAGATAAAGTTCTGTATTTTAAGATATTTGATTAAATTATTTAAGTTCTCAGTGCCTGAACTCAGGCAGGGTTGAGATCAAAGCTCAGCTCAGCCACTGTCAACTATGTGACCTCAGAAATGTGATTTTATTTCAGCCTCAGTTTTCTCATCTGTAAAACAGGAATAACAACAGCACCAATTTCATAGGAGGGTTTGTAAAGACTAGATGACATATTGCTTATAAAGTGTTCAGTACACTGTCCACAGAAAGCATTCTATAATACTAGTTACTGATATTACCATTATTTTGAGGAAGTTACATAATATAGTCATTTCATACAGGGTTGTAATATATAAGTCTAGATTTTAATATTTGGGCATTTTTAAATGTATAAGACATTAACTTCAACATACCACCTGATTTTGCATTTGTTTGTCCAATCAATTTTGACTAATGTAATGATCAAAAAAAAGTAATCCCTCTATATCTACCCAATCCTTCCCTTCCCCGCAGGAAGCTGTCTCTCCCCTCAACTGCTCTTTCCTCCTAATATTTTTATGAGAACAGCACTGCCAGGTGAAGATAGTGATCATCCTGCTTGTGAAGGTGCCGTCCAGCAGCTCCCTTTATGTTGTGTGCAGCTCAGTGGAAAGGCTGTGTTTTGATTTGCAAAATGGCTATTTGCAATATCTGTTCCTACTAAACAAGTATCCCAAACTGGGATTTAGGGTTCTGGAGGAACGCCTTCTGTTTTGTTTTGCCAGGTAGAGAATCTGACCACAATTCTCTCTCTCAACCTTACCTCCCTCTCCTGGGTCATAAACCACACAGCCACCGCTCACCACCACCTGGCAGTGTAGAATGTCTCTCCCAAACACTCTCAGTCCAAGGCTTTGGGCCGACCTGTTTATGTCTTCTGCCCTGACAAGCTAAACTACACTGACCTTTCCAGACTCCTCAACTCCCCAGTGCAGATACCCCAAACCCCAGCCTTACCCCCTCCTCACTCTGTGAACTCAACCTTGAACTGGCCAGTCACCCCTTGTCTCATCTCTTCCAGTGACAACACATTCCACTGGCTAGTAAGTTCCCCCCTTTAGATTGATTTCCGGGGCCTTTAGATCCACAAAACGTTTCAAACTAGAGTGTCCTGCTGCCAATTCAACTTCATATTGGGGCCAACAACCTCGAAAAGAAAGGGTCAATGAAACAAGCATGGGGCTAGTAGTGAGGGAACTTGAGTAGAGGCTCCAGCTGCCCCATTAACTAGCTTAGTTAAGCACATCTCAGTCCCTCCTCTGCCTATGAAGGAATGGTCTGGATAAAGTGGTACCTCACAGCTCTAAGATCCTGAATGCCCACCCTCCCCATAAGTAGCGTATGCCAAAATACACTACTTCTTTTTTATTTTATTTTTATATCTTCATTGATTTCAGAGAGAGGGCAGCAGAGGGAGAGAGAGATAGAAACACCAATGATGAGAGTCATTGGGGATCAAACCCGCAATCTGGGCATGTGCCCTGACCAGGAATCGAACCTTGATCTCCTGGATCCTAGGTCGATGCTCAACCGCTGAGCCATGCCCGGCCGGGCTACTTATTCTTTTAATAACTACTGAGTGTCTAATACTGCAAAGCTACCCTGCTTGCCATCATGAGGGGTTAAAGATCATCCCCCAAAGAACTTATCATCTAGAATGGGAAATAAGACAATCATATCAATAACTATAAGAAACAAAGAAATAATGTGATGATTGGAGGTACTTATCCGATAAAAAGAGTACCACAAGCTTATTGCCAACATGCCACGCCTGAAACTAAGGTAATTTTCACTATGTCTTTCCTTTTCTGCATCTAATCTTTCACCGAATGCTTTTTCCTTTATACCATTTCCTAAATCTGTGCTCTCCACTCTGCACTTGAATGACATGCTTAAATCCAGGCCTTGGGCAACACTGCCCAATTATGATTTTACCTCTTTCCCCAACACTTCCCTAACTGATATATGAACTTTCGTCAAAAAATGAGAATCACCCCACCAAGCTGGTTTGACTTGACAACTGTCTTGCTATAGGTCTAAGGTGGCGTCCCCTATATTACAGAACATCCACATAAAATCCCTTTAAAAACTATCCCTGCTTTACTTCCTCCTTCTTGCAGAGGCTGAGAACATACTCTGTGCTTCCTGCTGGGTGGGACATCTGAGTCACAGACTTTAACCTACAAGGGCTTATGCATGGCTCAGGGAGTTGGAACATGTGCTGAAATACAACGATTCAGAAATCTGAAGATGGGGGGGTTCTAGCAGCACAGACCACAGCAATGAAAGCCAGAGGACTGAGAACATAGAGTGCTACTTTTTGGCCACAGTGATTGAGAAAGGCTTCAAGGAAGAGGTCACACCTGGGCCACTCAGTCAGTACAGGCAGGCCTCCGGCAAACAGGCATTCTGGCCCAAGGGCCCCAGGTGACTAAAACGAGGAAGGCGGGCAGTGTCAAGACCAGCAAACAGTTTAGGTGGAGCTCGGGTGAAGGAGATATATATTTTAGAGAGAGGATACTTTTTGAAGGAACTTTACAAGGTACTAGCAAGTTTAGTAGCAGGAATAACTATCTGGTTAAGCTAGACTACACAGTACAAAGATATAGATGATTAACACTCTACCCAAACTGTGAGGATGGATGTGAAGGGGGATGGGAAAAAGAGCCCTGAAAATCAGAAAACCTGGGTCCCAGGCCCAGTATTGCCAAGGAGGGGCTCCAACAGCCATAGCAAGTCATTTAACCTCGTTGGTCTCATTTTTCTCATTTGTAAACTGAAGCAGCTGAACTGGCTGACCTGCAAGGTCTCTACAATCCAAAACTAAACAACTGTATATTATTTCTGCCATTAAGACATTCATCGTGGGGGGTGAAGAGAAACGCAGGTATCTGTATTTCCTTTCCATATAGGTTTCTCTTCCTGAACTAAAAATTTCTTTTTCCTAAACTTATTAATTCTATGTATATGTCTCCCACATCATAAATTTAACACTTAACCTAAATAATGTTCAGTGTGTGTGTGTGTGTGTGCCCCATGACCTAAAATTTTGTTTATGGCTCACAGGGTATCCAAGAAATTTGCGCAGAGCAGCCTTAGCCTTGTAGGAGTGTAATCAATACAGCAGCCCCAGGGTAAAATATCTCTGTACAAGCCACAAACTGTGATGGGGTAAATTAAAGGAAAACAAGTGAGAACTGTTAGTCATCTATGAGGCCACTTCCTTTTAATAGCACCAAAGAAGGCCTGAAATAACAGTAACGTAGAAAAGTAAGGGCGAGGGGGGGGTCTTAAACTTTAGACAGTCTCTCCTTAAAAATGCAGCGTGCCCTGGCCAGGTAGCTCCGCTGGTTGGAGCGTCGTGGGTACGCCAAGGCTGCGCTCAGGACACAAAAGGAACCCGCCAAGGAACGCAGAATAAATGCAACCACACGTCTGTGTTTCTGTCTCTCCCTTCCTCTCGCTCTCAGATCAATAAACTAAAGATGTGGTTTAAATGCAGAAAGTTTCTGGCCCTGAAACTCGCTGAAAGCTACTTTCTTCATGCGGCACCCAGAGGCGCCCGGCTCCAGGAGAAGCACCACAACCAGAAACCGCGGCGGCGGCCTCCCGCAGCCCTGACCCCGCGGGACGCGCCCGCGGCGCCGTCTCGGAGCTCACGCGGGGGGCCGCCCGCGGCGCAGCAGCAGCCCCGTGAGGAGTTTCAGGAGGAAAACGGCGCAGTTAACGAAACAGCAGCTTCACGCAGGGAACCGTGCGGTCCCCGGGCTGGGCGCGCGCAGCCGAGGACAGTCGCGCACCGGCCGCACCGCAGCGCCCGGGCCGGCGGGAGGGCGCCCGGAGCCTGGCGAGCGCGGCCCGGAGGCTCCCGAGGCTCCCGCAGCCCCGCGCACCGGCGACCAGCCCGTTGCCCGCCCGCCCGCCCGCACCTACCGCGGCGGTGCTGCCGGCGCCCGCAGGTTGGCTCCGCGGCTCCCTCGCTGCGCGGCTCCCGCGGCGCGCGCCCTGCGCATGCCCGGCCGCGCCCAGGCCGCGGATCCGCTCGCCGGGTTTTGGCCGGGCTCCCGAGGAACAGGACCCGGGCCCCGCGGCCGGGCGCCGCCGAGGGCGCGGGGGGCGGGGCGCTGGGGGGGCGGGGCGCGAGGGGGCGCCGCCGAGGGCGCGGGGGGCGCGGGGGCCTCGGCGGCGGCGGCGGCGGCGCGGTGGGCAGGACCCCGCCTCTCCGCCCGGGACGCCCGCCTCCCCGACGGGGCCCGGCGGCCGCAGGCTCCGGGGCGTCTCGCCGCGCGCGGGCCGCGCCCCCGGGGGCCGGGCGGCAGGTGGCCCGCGGCCCGGCGGTTGGCGTGTCTAACACTTTTCACGCGAAACTTGCTCTCAGTCCCCGAACCTCGCTTTGCGAACCGCTGGTCTAGAGAAAAGGGGAGTTTCGTCGCCCTCCCTCGTGGCCCCTTCCCGGGACGCCGCCTCGTCACCGAGCAGCCGCACCTGCTCCAAAAGGGGTCAACAGCTGCCCCCTCGCTCAGCCACAGGCGTGGGGCGCGCCCCGGGGCTCCCCTATTTCGCCCGGAGCCCCGTGTGCCCCGCAGCACCTGACCCGCACCCGCGCGGACCGGTGCCCGAGGGCCGAGGCGGCGGCGGGAGGCCGGGGACGCGGAGAGGGGCCGACACCCTGAGGGCGCGGCCCGGGAGCCACACTCGGGGGCCGCGGGCTCCCCGCGCCTCGCGGGGGAAGCGCCCGGCGCGGGCGCAGCTGCGGGGGGACCCCCACGAGGCCTCCGAGCGCCCCGCCGCGGGCCGCCCTGCAGCCGAGGGCCCGCGGCCGCGGGACCCGGGCGGGAGCCGCCTGACTTTCAGCGAAAGGGTTACGCCCGAGGCGAGCCCTGCGGGTGGCTCTGAGGCCTCCAGCTTAACGCCTCGGGACGCCGAGCGGTCCCCTTTCCTCAGCCCCGGGCGACCGCCGCGGGAAGCCGCCGCCCCGCCCCGTGATCGAGCCCGCGCTTCCCGCCCGGGCCTCCCTCCCCGCCCCCCTCCGGGTGTACAAAAGAAACTGCGAGACCCACTCTTCAGAGCTTTTGAGATTTTGCTTCCCTGCAATTGTCCTAAGTTTGGCTCAAATAAACTCGTATAAAGATTCTTTACAAGTTTGGACATTACTTTTTAAAAAATTTTTATTTTATTTTTATTGATCCTCGTGGACGTTTCTTAGTTTGACATATTTGTAGGTATTACCCAAGAGAAATTAAAGCAGATATGTTCACACAAGGACTTGATCGCGAGTGTTTACAGCAGCTCCTTTCCCACAATAGCACCAAACCAGAAGGACTCCAATGTCCATGGACAGGTTCATGGATAAACAAACTGCTACATCTGTGCGGTGGAAATAATTACTGATGTCGGCTTCAACATGAGTAAGTCCCCAAGTCATTATGCCGACTGACAGATGCCAGAGACAAACTATGATTCCAGTTATACATAAAGTCCAAACTGACCTGTAGTGATACAAAGCAAATCAGTAATACATATTTTTTAAATATATCTTTATTGATTTCAGAGAGAGGAAGGGAGAGGGAGAGACAGACATAGAAACACCAATGATGTGAGAGTCATTGATCGATCCCGCAACCCGGGCATGTGCCCTGACCGGGAATCGAACCCCGATCGCCGGGACGCTAGGTCCACGCTCAGCCGCTGAGCCACGCCCGGCGGGGCGCAAATCAGTAATATTTTGAAGCTAGGAGTGGAGGGAGGGATGTGCTGTAAAGGGGCAGGAAAAATATTTTGGGGATCAAGGAAATCTCTTGATTGCAGTGAAGATTTCATGGAAGTATACACTGTCAGAATTAAATTGTACACTTTAAAATAAAAGTCTGTAACAACACATTTCTAAAAGTTACAAACCCCAAGATGTGATTTGTAAATTTATTGCTGATAAAACTAACATTTCCCAAAAGTATCTTCCAAATATAAAAGAGTAAATAGAATATATCATTAGAAATGCACAGCCAGTGAATAATAATTATAAAGAAAATTATCTGGTGAACTGATTGTATCACTAACAATGAGAAAAAAGGTTTTCAAATTGTGTTTCCAAGAGCCTGGGTGTCATGGAGATGTTAAATGAGCAGGGCTCTGGGTCAAGGACCCCAGTCCTGCCGGCACAGCATTACTTCCATATCGGTGTATCCCCTGGGATTTTACTGGATACAAGGGTTCCACTGATAATTAAAAGAGCAATAGTTTAAAAGCAATGACAACTGGTAGGAAGAATTCTCAGAGAAAACTGCTGTATTTGGTGGGAGAAGCATTCTGCTCATCAAAACTATACACTCTAGTTATAATAGCCATGTGTTTCAGTTTTTCCAGAATAGTTCCAATTTGAAATATTTCTTTATCAAATGAATTTATGCCTAATCATGTGTTCCAACTGATGGTTGAAAAAAATAAAATCAACTTAAATTGAAATAGGGGTAATTTTCTGGCTCTTCTATAGCTTATATAAAATATTAGTAATATAATAATAATAAAAATATTGATAATATAGCTAGGAGTTACTTAGTTCTTACTATATACCAAAAACTGTTTTAAGCACTTTAGAATGTCTTCTTTATTTAAATTTATTGATTTTAGACAGCGAGAGGAAGGGAGAGATAGAGGAAGAGGAACATTGATTTGTGTTCCACGTACTTACGCATTCATTAGCTGATTTTTGCATGTGCCTTGACAAGGGATCCAACACACAATCTTGGCATATTGGGACAACACTCGAACCAACTGAGCTATCTGGCCAGGGCTAGAACATTTTCTCATTGAGTATCCATGACAACCCTATTGAGTTATTCTCATTTTATAGGTAAGGGAGACACAACATAATTATTTTTCTCATAATACAACTAAACAAAGACTAAAAACTAAATTGAAAACTGTATTTTATGCAAATACAATCTTTGGTCATATCACACTTTACAAGGGTTATTAATTACGTTTTCAGGCTCACTGATACTGGGAAGGGGACCACACAGGGCAGAGCTCCAGCAGTCACCACCATCATCATCTTCACCATCACCTCTAATGTCTACTCCATGTTCCCTGTGTGCTAGCTGCTGTGCCAAAACCTTCATGGTCTTTCTCTTATTTAATGCTCACAAGGACAGAAGTAGAAATTCAGGAATATTAAGCAACAGAGAGAGTGAATGCATGGTGGAGTCAGGACTCCAACTCAAGTCCAACTCCAAATTTATGTTATTTATCACAAGTAGCCCCTACGAAGTTCTAATATATCCCATACTCTTCACAACAAGAAAAGAGTTCTGTGTTATAGTCTCTGTGCACGTGGTTAGTGTTACTTCCCCAGAGCCTATGGCTTCTAAAATGCTTCTAATCACAACACCCAACTGCCACCCAGCCCCAATCCTAACCCTAAAACCAGCTGCTACTCATGGGCACCAATTTTCCTTCCTATATCAGGAAAAGTGGGTACATTTTTAATGACACTGGGTAATACCAGTAAGTATGATGAGGAAATATTTGGCCACTGTTGCAGAATACAGGGAAGAGAGAAGGAATATAGAGGTGAAAAAGGCTGAGATTTAGTTCAACTCTGGCTTTATTTCTTTTAAATCATTTGGAGGAGAAAAGAATCTGAGAAATAAGAAGACAGAAAAATAATGCAAATCTCCCCCCAACACCATTTAATAGAGTGGATCAAAATAGCTAAGCAAGCACATGCGCCTATACCCTATCTACCACATAAAATCCCACGAAATAAAAGAGAATATACTTTTTAAAAGTAAAAAATATCCTAGGAAAACAAAAAAAACTGCCATCAGCAAAACAGAAATATTAAGAAAATATTTTAAAATATTAAGAAAAGACAGCATGCAGAACAGGCTTACGGCTCAGCAGAAGGAACTGGAAGGCAAGTTCTGCTCGGGCTGCAGGGAGGAGGTGAGCAGGGGGGTGAGCGAGCTCCGGGGGCAGGGGCATGGGGGGGCCGCGGCTGGAGAAGGTCGAGGCCACCCTCCTCACAGCCTTCTCCGCAGCACCAGCGGCCGCTGGCCCAGGAGCCACCGGCTGTCAGGAGGAGGGTAAGCTTCCCACACGTCCTTGCCTTCTGAGCGCTGTTCCTTACCTCAGATTGGCAGGGATGGCTCAGCTAATAAAAGGGCAAAGTGGATAGAGATTCTAAAGTACAAAATTGGCCCTGGCCGGTTTGCTCAGTGGTTAGGGCGTCGGCCCTCGGAGTGAAGCGTCCTGGGTTCGATTCCAGCCAAGGGCATGTACCTCGGTTGCAGGCTCCATCCCTAGCCCTGGTTGGGGAGCATGTGGGAGGCAACCGAGGCGTCTCTCTCACATCCATGTTTCTCTCTCTCCCCCTTCCTCTCTCTCTGAAAAGCAATGGAAAAATACCCTCAGGCGAGGGTTAAAAACAAAAACACAAAAAGCCAAAAAACAAAATAAAATACAAAACTGAACAGATAACTAAGCATCGTCACAGATTTGGGTGGGCGTATCACCACGCCAGAGGCGCCGTTTCTACAGGTCATAGTAGAGAAAACAGTTAAGGAACAGTCAGAAGACGTTTGAAAAGCATAATAAATACCTTCAGAGAAACCTGAACTGTGACATGTGTAGAAAATTTAACCAGACATTTGGGATTTAAAATTTTGATGATGAAATAAAACCCAAATGTATGGTCAAGGTTCCAGAACAGACACAGACGGCGAGCAGTTAGGAAGGAAGATCAAGCTTCGTTACCCCCAGGACTGGGCCCGGCAGGCACTGGGGAAGTGCCTCCAGGGCACAGAGGGGCGACCTGGCCGCCTGCTGCGTCCTCCAGCCCCAGCACCTCGCCCATTCTCATCTGAAAAAGTAAGACCAGGTGCAACGTTGACTGAGACAGGTGGGAGCTAGGAGGCCAGCCGCAGAGTGTGCAGGCTGTCATTGTCCCTAAGTCTTTTCGTTTATGAGTTATGGGTCATCTTGGCTTTTGCAAAGTCCTCATTACGCCCCCTTACAATAGTACCTGCTTTTGCTAACTGAAAGAAATCTGAGACGGATCTTTGTTTTTAGGGGAAAAAAGAGAGACAAAGGAAAAAGAAAGGCGAGCAGGGCATTCAGCGTTTGCTTCGAGCAGCCCTCACAGAGGCGGCAAGTAAGGCCACCAAGCGCCCTTTCCCGAAGCCACACTCAGCATCCAGCAGCGAGTCGCCATAGCTTTGAACATTGTGCATCATTAGCAAGAGTGTCCTAAAGTATCAGAAAAGCCTATGAGAGCACCTAAGGGTGTTATGTTTAGTGTAAAACTGGAAATAATTAAGTGTAGTTGGTATGACCTGGTAGCTTCTTTGGGGGGTCTGGGAACACTCACAGAATTTTCCGTATAAATTAACAGCATGTTTCTTTGCTTTACTCCATTTTGACTTATGAAAGCCCTCATAGGAAGGCTCTACTTTTGGATAGTAAGGAAAGCCTGTATTTATGAAATTATAGCATATCAAAATAATGGGAAATTATGGACAAGTCAGTAACAGACACCGTGGACTGCCTGGACTTTCTCCTTGGGTGCCTTCCTAGAAAGCCAAAGGTGTGTTCCCATATTCACCTGTAGCTAGGGTTCCAGATACGATTTGGGTCCCACCAAGCAAGTGAGACTGGGCTGAATATTGAATTGCATGAGAGAGGGGAAGGCATGACCCCCTTGGCAGTTTCCTAACCCTTCCTGCCTTGACAGGTAATTTGGGGAGTTCTCATGATAAAGTCTGTTTCTCCCAAAGATTCTGTATATTATCTAAAAGGTTAGCGCCGGTGGTTTGCAGGCAGGCTAAACAGCCATCTCAGACAGTGGATAAAGAAAAATTAAATGTATTAAAAGGGGATGGGGTACCCAAAGGGAAGGCTGCAGGGCGCTGAGCCGAAGGGCACGGGGCCCATGAGGGCAGCAGAGAGACTCGGGACAGTGAGGCAGGGACGGTGCGCGGAAGAGGCAGCAGGCGAGCCCAGGCGGGCGGCTCTGGCCACTGAGAGGTCAGAGAGAGGGGGCCTTGGGGCAGGTTCGGGGGGCGAGCCCAGGACGAACTATGGCTTCCCATTGCTCCCCTGGTTGCATGTCGGGTGGGGTCCCGTCGGAGGGAAGAAGGGGAAGGAGATGGCGCTGCTGGCTTCCCTGGGGGAGGGGGCGCACACTGGGTCCTTTGTCCTGAGCGTATTTATCTCTTTCTTGCAGGTGGGAATCTTAGGGGAGGTCTCAGGGGAGGGTCTCCATAGAATATTCATCAGCTCTCCAGGGGTGCTCTTTCAGGGTCCTGGTCTCCACTGGTTGGTTGGTGACAGGGCGGGGTCATTAGTCAGTGTATTTGGCACCTCTTGTCTGGTTTTGCTGCTTTTCTGGGCCTGGAGCTGAAATACAGCTGAGGCCTGGATGTTATCTTCAGGGAGGAAACGCTCAGGGGTCTAAACCTCATGACCAGCAATATGCTGGGGGAGGAGAGGTTCCTTTGGGGACAAGGTTCTTGTTTTCCCAGTTTGCCCCTTGCTAGGCATGTGGGGCTTTCTGCCCTGGTGAGTCTGTACCTGAGTTTTCTATACCTGCCTCTGCTCATGTCTGTCTAACCTTATCTGTATCTCTTAACAAACCTCTTTTTTCTTAAACTGGCAAAAGGGGCTTCAATCCTGAAAAATGCACTATCCATCTGGAAAATGAGTTGTCTTACTCAAAAATGATCAGTAAGTAAATGAGAAAATAAATACTAGGAAACTGAAGTACAACATTCTTAGTAAAAGTACAGGACACTTTTAAACTTGGGGTTAACCTTCCTAAGCAAGACTCAAAACCCAGAGGCCATAAAGGAAACGATGGACAGATTTGATATAATAAAAATTAAAATTTTTAAAGCTCTTTCTCTTTTTATTGCCCATTATCAATCAGATTGTGGAAATGTCTGAGCCTTTGAACATTTACTTTTAAGTCAACTTAAGTGTCTCACAATGACATTAAGCAAAATTAAAATTTCTTTAAGATCCAAGGGACAGACTAAGAGAAAATATTCTCAGAATATAAATCAGAAAAAGGTTAACATCTATAATTTATTTAAAATGCCCCTCTAAATCAATTAAAAGCACAACCAAATTAAAATTGATAAAGTACTAAATAGATAATTTATAGAAAAAGAAATCCAAATGATTAACAGACATATGAGTAGATGCTTGAACTTGCTGGTAAGTAGAGAAATGCATATAAATACATGTAAGTGCCTTACCCCCAAACCAATCAAATCTGAATTTCTGGGATTAAAAGCCCACATAATTTCAACGTATAGCCAAGGTTAAGAACCATTGCTCTAAAACAACTCAAAGTGTGGTCCAAGTAACATCAGCATCACCTGCGAAGGAGCTTGTTAAAAATGCAAATTATTGAAACAAATTTATTTCATTTCAGACATATTGAATCAGAATCTCTGGGGCTCAGGAATCTGTTTTAATAAGCCCGCCAGGTGATTCTGATATGCTCTCAAGTTTGAGAATTCAGAAGCCTCACTCCTCAGGCCTCAGGCAGGGGCATGCTAGCTAGAGTACCCAGTGTGCCCCATTGTTTCCGAGTTGCCTGGCAAGAGTTTGCCTGCCATGTATGCTCTTCTCTTCCTCAACTCCCTGTAAATCACCCATTCTCACTCCTGAAGTCTAATACTTAGTTCTCGCCTCACCTTTCTCCTTTGTCCAAAAGTGTCATATACGCCCAATGTTGCCTCAATGTCTTTAGGATTTTCATGCATATGTGAATTCCCTATGCATATGTATTAATCTGTTAAAAAAAGAGAAACATCTCTCCTCAACCTTTATTTATATTACAGAGCTATTGGGAGGGTAACAGCAGATGAAACAGATGAAAATATTTTGAGGAAAGTAAAAGTAATTATTGCAAATGCAAATAATTACCATTCAAACAAATTTGACATAAACCGTGCCATACTTAACAATATAAATGACAATAATTCATTACTGTATAGAAATCTTTGGACACATGGGAAAGTAGTCCATGTCCTTATTTCTGGTTCATCTCCAAATATAGTGGAGCCCTAGTTTTACAACATAGCCTTAGTAGATGTGAAACTGCCACATAAATAGGGTAACAAGCAGCTTTAAACTCTCTTAAACATCGTAAGTTCCCCTATGAGAACTAGATTTCTGTTAATGTTTTTGCTTGTTTGTTTTGCAGTGTTCCTACTACACAGGGCAAGTGTATCTGTGCAGTTGGCTATACAGGATCATTTATTCTGCTTTATTTAGTTTCAGAATGTTGACTTGTGGTATGTTGGTCTGTTATTTGAGGCTTTATCCAATGAAAACCAACAGACATGTGCCCCTTTTTACCCATTAATCTGTCTCACAATATTCAATATATAGTCAAGTTATTCGAGTAGAGGAATGGCATAATTGTACTTGGTTTTGAAATGGTTGCTCTGTCTGTTGTGAAGACAATTCCAAACAACATCAGCATTGACTAGGAGTAAACTTTTAAAAAACATTAAAAATGCAAACTATTAAATAATAAAATAATTTTAAAAATTATTAAAATTATTTAATATGTAAATTATTGAGTGTGTGTACCAAGGAGGTGTATTTTGAAGTTCATTCAGGTGTAGAAAGGAACTTGCAAAATTGTATTTTTTCTCATTTTTTAAAGATTTAGATTTTAGTGTAATTATGTATTAATTATACAGTAAAATCTTGACATAATATCATAAACGAAGTAAAAAAATCCAGTGCTTTATGATGGAGCTTGCACAGTTATGCTGCTGCCGTGAGTTTGGGCATTTGAGAACCAAGTGCTCTTGGTCTCATTGGAGTTGTAGTGCCACCTAGTGGTCGTCCCAACCCTAGTTTAATCATCAGCGGGGACAATTCTAGACGGCATGCTGTATGAAACTTCCAATGGATCATTGGTTGATGCCCCTTTGTCAGCTTGATCTGGGACACTGGGCTTAGGAAATCCAAAAGTCCCAAGCACACTGGGGCCCACCTAAGCCTCTCTTTCTGCCTCAGTTTCCTCTTACATTTCAACCCTCTTTCCCCAAATGATAAAAGGGGAGGTTGAGAGGAACACAGGAACTAATTAACAGTTGAATTATGTCCAAATTTACCTTATCATGAGTTTTATGTGTAATATAGTACTACATATTAAATATATGTGGTTAATAAATAAATATGCATATATAGGGTACTTATTTTTTAAATGTCAACAAGCCCAGCCAATGTGACTCAATTGGTTGAGGGTCCTCCCATGCACCAGGAGGTCGCTGGTTCCATCCCTGTCAGGGTACATGCCCGGGTTGAGGGCTCAATCCCCAGTAGGGGGCGTGCAGGAGGCAGCTGATCCATGGTTCTCTTTCATTGACGTTCCTCTCTCTCTCTCCCTTTCCCTTCCCCTCTGAAATCAATAAAAAACCTATTAAAAAATATTAGCTTTCTTTTTTCTTTTTCTTTTTAAAAAAAGATTGATTGATTGATTTTAGAGAAAGAGGAAGGGGGAGAGAGAGGGAAAGACAGAAGGAAACATCAATTTGTTGTTCCACTTATTTACGCATTTGTTGGTCAATTCTTGTATGTGCCTTGACTGGGCACAACTTGGAGTATCTGGAAAACAGTCTAACCAACTGAGCTACCTGGCCAAGGGCAAGATTTGCTTTCTTTAAAAAAATGAAATAAAAATTTCAACAATATTGATGAACAATCAAAATAGTTAGGAGACTCCCAGTGTAGAGAATGGATTGGAGGGAACCTAAAGGGAGAAAGGCAAGCAGAACACTGTTGAAGTAAGTTGGGCAAGAGACAGGGACGGTTCGAAAGGGGAGTGATGGAATTGGGATTTGGAGGGAAGTGGGTAGGATAGATATTTAGGAGTCTGTATCTTTAAGAGACACAAAGTGAAGTATTTATAGATAAATTGATATGATGCCTGGATTTTCTTTAAAATAATAAAATCAGGGAAAGGAGAAGTGGGAGGGGTGGTTATAGATGAAATAAAGACTTGCTATATCTGATAACTGTTGAAGTTGGGTGATGGGCATTAGGGGGTTCTTTATTCTCTCTAATGTTGTATATATTTGAAACTTTCCATAAGTTAAACAAAAATAAAATGCCTGGAAATAATTCAAGGGAGAAAAAATTCAGGCAGAAGGTAGATGTATAAAATATAAAGCTCAGAGGGAGACCTCAGCAGAAGCAAAGAATTTGGAAGTGATCAGTAGGTGGAAAGTTAACTGAAGCCTTAAGAGTAAATGAGGTCACTCAGGAATAAAAAGAGAAAGGAAGTTAGGTTAGAATCCTGGGGAATTCCAATAGTTAAGGGGATGGCAAAGGAAGTGTTGCTTAGAGAGTGAGTCTTGTAGGCCAAAGGAAGAAAATGTTCCAAGAAGGAGGTATTAGTCTATGTTGTCAAATGCTACTGAGAGGTCAAGAAAGGAAGGGCTGATCAACGTCTTCTGGGATTTAGTCATATGAAAATCATTGGTGACTTTGGAGAGAGGTGTTTAAGGGGGGGTGGGAGGGCAAAGAATATAGTGTATGTAGGCTTAGGACTGAGTGGGAGATGAGGAAGTAGGCTCAGCTGTATGAAAAACTTTAAGAGTTTAGTGGAGAGAAATATGTGGGTGCCTGGAGGAGGGATGACTATTAAGAATAGCAACTGCTCATTTACTGCTAAAGAAGTTTGATTTCTTTAAATGATCTACTAGCCTCCTTTTATTCTGTCCTGCCCTCTTCTGCCAGATTTGAGTGTAGCTTTGACTGTGTCACTCTTTATATAAAATCTTCTAGTGCCTTTCTTGCTTACTGAGGGTCTGCACAAGCATCCCAGACAACTTTAAGTGCTCCTTAAAACCAGCCAAACAGAATCACTCATCTCTCCTTCAGTGTGTTTTTGTTCACACCATTGCCTCCAGTTAGACTATATCCCTTTTCTCCGATCTTTGTCTCTTCAAATCTTGCTCATGTTTCACACACCACCTCGGGCATGGTGCTGCTCCCTGTGAGCCCCTTCCTGAAGCACCGTCTCTCCACTGGGGCGGCTGATCTCTCCCTCCTCTGTTTTTCCAAGGCATGCTATTTATATGTTCCTTATAGCATTAGTCGGATTTTGCTTTGCTTTTAATTTTCTGGGTTATTATACCCTTTCTACATCCAGATTGTACATATTTGAAACTGACTTTGTCTTCCTCATCTTTGAGTCACAGAAGTACCTAACACCATATCTTGCACAAATATACCTTTTTGAATTGAATTGGATTCCCAATTTATTGTCTCTAATGTTTGTTTTAATTCTGCCTTTTAGAACATGCTATTAGCATTTAGGCAATGCTATTCAGCTGTTGCCTTCCATATAACGTTGTAATTTTTATAATCTTCCTTCATATGATCCAAAAATAATAACTAACATTTGTTACTTTTTGGTTGATAAACTGTTTTTCAACTTAAGCCTTAAAAAGTGTATTTTCCACTTTGAGATACTTTAACCATACAGATACGAACAGTAATATAACATCCACCCAAATATAACCAATGTTAAATTTGTCGTGATTAATTCAGATCCTATTAAAAGAAAACCCTCAGATATGCTGAAGCCTCATCATTTCATTCCCTTGTTTCTTTCTCCAGTGGCACAACTCTCCTGGAGTTGATGTGTATCCTTCCCAACCATGCTTTTATACTTTAGCACATATGTATACAAATGTAACTCACACAAAAGCTTTTTTCTGTGGTTTTAAAATGGTATGTAAGTAATATACTACTATGCATTCCTTTGCAATTTGCTTTTCCCCCTCAATTTCGTTTTCAGGGTTTATCTTTGTTGGCATGTGTTGCATACTTCATTCACTTTAACCAAGAAATGATATTCTAGTGTAAGACTCTACCGCCTCCTATTTAATCTTTAGCATAATCTTGTGAGGTAGATATTATTAATCCTATTTTAAAGATGAAAAACTGAAGTACAGCCCGGCTGGGTGTGGCTCAGCGGCTGAGCGTTGACCTGGGATCCAGGCGATTGGGGTTCGATTCCCGGTCAGGGCACATGCCCGGGTTGTGGGCTCGATCAATGACTCTCTCATCACTGATGTTTCTATCTCTCTCTCTCCCTCTCCTTTCCTCTCTCTGAAATCAATAAAGATATATTTTTAAAAACAAAACAACAACAAAAAAACTTAAGTATAGAGAGGTTAAATAACTTTACCTAGAATCCTAGATAATACAGTTTCTAAAAGATGGAATGAGAACTTGTGCAGGGCCTCTAATTCCTAATCCCATATTCTTTCCACTATATCATTCAACTATTTAACAAATATTTACTGAACACCAACTACATGTCAGGCAATGTTTTAGGTCCTGGGTATCTAAGCAGTCAACGTAACAGACAGGATCCTGCTCTCAAGGAGCCTATATTCTAATTGGAGGAGACAGTCAATAAAATAGTATGTAGTATATCACTTGGCTCTAAGTGCTATGAAGAAAAATAAAGCAGGTGGAGGAGGAAAGAGTGTGAGTGTACACGTGCTAGTCTATATGAGGCTCTCCGGGGGCATTTTAGCAAATATCTGAAAAGGGGTAATGAGAAAGGGGTGTTCAAGGTCAAGGCGACGGGACCGCAAATGCAAGTCCCTGAGGCCGGGGCAGTACGGCTGTCATTCCATAACTTTGATTTTTTTTTGATACTGTATCGACATTCTTTGTGCCAAAGAACAAATATAAGCACGCTGCATGGCTCTGCCTGATTAAATGCATACTTTTGACACGTCAGCAGTCTCTTAGGATGGCTGTCCTTCAAATATAAACGAGCTGGGTTGAGCTAGGCAATGTCTACCGCCAGACCCCACTGCTCCACTTCACACGCGCGCTGGGTGCTCGGGTGAGACACGCGTGAGCACAGTTCAGCCCCTTGTTAAATATTAAAGGTTAGGAGAGCCCTCAGGGAAACCCGAGGACTGCAGGCTGAAAAAGGCTGCCCCTCTCGCACCGCGTCTCGGAAAGGCTGCCAAGCGAGCGGCAGGACCCGGGGAACCCGACACCTGGGGTCGGGCCTGGCCTGCACCCGCCGGACCCGCTCGCTTTCGCCCGCGACGCCAGGAGGCCGGCCCGCCGCCGGCCCCGCCCCTCCCCGCCCCTCCCCGCCCCGCCGCCGGCCCCTCCCCTCCCCTCCCCTCCCCTCCCCTCCCCTCCCCTCCCCTCCCCTCCCCTCCCCTCCCCTCCCCTCCCCTCCCCTCCCCTCCCCTCCCCTCCCCTCCCCTCCCCTCCCCTCCCCGTCCCGCCCCGCCGCCGGCCCCTCCCCTCCCCGCCCCTCCCCTTCCTTCCCCTCCCCTCCCCTCCCCTCCCCGTCCCGCCCCGCCGCCGGCCCCTCCCCTCCCCTCCCCTCCCCTCCCCGCCCCGCCCCGCTCCGCAGCCGCCGGGAGCCCGGCACCACCCCGCCCCCAGCCCCGCGCGCCCCGCCCCCAGCCCCGCCCCGCCGGAAGCCGCCCGGGAAAAGGGTCCGGCGCTCGCCGCGGCCCCGCCTGCCCTCGCTCCCGCGGAGGGGAGGGCCCGGCGCGGGACCCGGCACGGCTTCCGGGAGCTTCGGCCTCGCCGGCGGGGCAGTGGACACGCCGCGAGCCCGCCTCCGCGCCGTGGACGAGCACCGCGCGCCGCAGCATGGGCGAGCCGGGCCTGGAGCTGGCGTCCATGATCCCCGCCCTGCGGGAGCTGGGCAGGTAGGCGGCCGCGCCCGCGCGCTCCCCTCCCGCGCTCGCCTGCTTCCCGCCCGGACGGGGGCCTGGCCGCCGAGGCTAGTACTTATGGTCGCTCGGGGCCGAGTGGGGCTTGAGCGCCACGTTTGACCCAGAGCTACCCGTGGAAAAAGCCGAGCGGATGCAGACCAGCGTCCCCGGAGGGGCGAGCTGTTGGCCGCGTCCCCGCAGCCCGCCCGCCGCCTGCCTTTGTAACTTTCCCTTTCTAATTGTAACTCCCTGCGAGCAAGAAGTGGGCTCGTACCACTCCTGCAGCCGAACTATCACTTGGAATAACTGTTTCCCAGGTTCGCAAACTGCAAGCTTAGCCCACGAAGTCAGAGCGGACAGGAAGCCCGGGAACACAATTCCCCTTCGTATTCCAGCGTCGTTTTCCTCCCCGTCGGTTGGTCGCCGGGGTCGTCGGCCTTCCTCACATGAGGGTAAAGCAAGGGCCGTGCTTGTCTTAACTGGATCGTCCTGTTTTTGTGCGCGTGAATTTTTTCCCTTTGCTCGAGTGCCGAAAGCATACTTTATATTAGCATTTTGTAAAGTAATATCTACCTTAAAAGGACATGAATACAAGTGCTCGTTTTAGGAAGCTGATGTACAGATAACATTTTTCAGCCTCAGTGCGAAGCTCAGGATGTTTTTCCTCAGTATGCTTTCCTTTAATGTAGAAATAGCTTATTAATAGTTCTCTTTCCTCTTCTCTCTTCCTCTGTGAGACGTGTTAAACTTATTTATAGTCTCTTTCATCAACAGTTACCTTTCATTTCATTTATTTGTAGCCATTCTAAAAGAATGAGTAGAAAAACTCACCCACAGAAAATTGTCTAATAATAGTTTGTAATTGTCATGACTTTTTCATTGCAATTGCTTCATTCGAGCTTATTCAATCTCACAGTATCTTCATGATACAGTATATGGCAAATATCACCACTATTCAGAAACACTAGTAAAGAACCAAAGGCAAAGAGATAGCAGTTATCAGAACCGTTTCAGATTCAAGTCTTCAAGGCCTTTTCTCCCAAGTCTGTTCTTCTTTGACTATGGCAATTAGATTTCTGAAAAAAGTGAGATGTCACAGTTCTAATGTATGGGCTCATCTCCTCTCTCAGGGATAACTTTTGTTCCGCTGTTCTTTGCTGTTAGCACTCTTTCTCTGCATGGTCTTTCTGGGTTATCTCATCTGTTCTCCAGCCTTTAAGTACCATCTGCTGTTTGATGATGACTCCAGATGTGTTTTGCCAAACCATATATATCTCCAATAGAACTATATGTACAACTGTATACTGGCAGTTTTACCTGGGTGTCTTGTATGCAGTTAAGACTTAACGTATCCAATACAAATTCTCTTCGTATCCCAACCTCCCCAAGCCTTTTTTTTTTTGTAATTCCTCTCATTTTCTGCGGTAGGGATATTTCAGTAAGTGATACCATTAACTCATTTTTCCAAACCAGAAATCTGGAAATCAGTCTTCACTCCCTATGTGCCTTTGGGCTACATCCTTGGACTTCACTCTCTTCCCGAGTAACTCTTATCTCTGCCCATGGCTTTATACATCATCTATATTCTGATAACTCCCAAATTTATATATCTAGCCCAGAGATATAAATTAGGTTGCTTACTCAGCATCTACACGCAGAAATGAAAACATGTGTCTAAAGCAGAACTCCTGATTTACTGTTCCTTGCCCCAGGTTATTATAAATATACCAACCACAGAAGCCAAGGAGTTATCCTTGATTCTCTCCCTTATCCCTAAGAATCCATGAGCAAGCTTTGTCAACACTTCCTTTCTTTCTATTTATTTATTTATTTATTTATTTATTTATTTATTTATTTATTTATTTATTTTTAAATATATCTTTATTGATTTCAGGGAGAGGAAGGGAGAGGGAGAGAGAAACATCAATGATGAGAGTCTGATCAGCTGCCTCCTGCACGCTCCTGACGGGGGATCGAGCCCGCAACCCGGGCATGTGCCCTGACTGGGAATCGAACCCCGATCGCCTGGATCCTAGATCGATGCTCAACTGCTGAGCCATGCCCCGCCAGGCTCAACACTTCCTTTAAAATACATTTCTCATTTCCATTGCTACCATCATGATTTCTTATTTGGACTATTACAATAACCTCTCAGTTTATCTTTCCATTTTAACTTTTACCCATTTACAGTGTATTTCCCACTCAGCAAAGTGATCTTTATAACTGTAAGTCATATTTTAGATTATATAACATTACTCCCCTGCTCAAAATCTTTCCTTTGGCTTTCCAGCACACTTAGATGAAATCCTAACTTTTTATCAAGGCCTCTTTATTGCTGTGTAATCTGTCCTCTATGTCTGCCTGGCTTCATGGCCTGTCTTCCTCCCTTGCTCACTCTACTCCAATTGTATTGGCCTTATCTTTTGTCACCAAGGTCATTCCTGCCTTCAGTCCTTTGTACTTGCTGTTTCTTCTGTCACAACACTGACTGCTTCCATTTAGATGTCATTTAGGAGGGACCTTTGTATTTTCAGATAGTGATAGTTGCTATTAAAACAGTAAATGAGACAATGGGAAGGAGATAAGGGTCTGGGGAGCAACATTAGCCACTAGAGGAGATTTGGATGGCAAGCAGCAGCCAGTCATTTGGAAGTGGCAGAAGTGTCTGAGATGGAATAGGAAGTACAAAGGTTCCTACGTGGGAGTGAGCCTACTTTTTAAGGAATAGGAAGAATGCTGGAACATAGGGAGCAAAGAGGGGGTGGTATTAGTTAAGGATTGAGGGAGGTGTAGGCAGGGGCCAGATCCTCTCAAACCTTATAGCCAGGATAAGGAGTGTGGTTTTACTTTAAGTGCAATGGGAAACCATTGGAATGTTGTTGTTTTTTTTAATGTCAAATAGAAGTTTATTCTTTATCACATGTAAATGAAATCAGCATTAAGCAGTTCATGGCCAACCTAATACTGAATTATCACTTTTTTTTACTTATTAGCATAATTGTTTTTAATGTAATGATTGCTGAAATGCCTTGATTTTCTCAATTGTAATGTTTTTGTTTGTTTTTAAATTTTTAAAAAAATTTAAAGTATTGCAAATGTCCCTTTATCTCCCCAATGTGAATGTTTTTAAACAGGGAAAAACACAATTGAATTCATGTTTTAAAAACACATGTAACCTTCTCTCCTCTGCTTAAAACCCTTCAGTCTCTCATTGCCTTCAGTACAAAATCCAAACCCTTTAGTTTGACCTTGAGCTTGTCTTTCCTCTTCAGCTTCACCTCAGTTACTGCCTTCCTCTTCTTTAGCTGTGTAGAGTCCCTTAGAGTTTCTGTAGCTGCCTATGTTCTTCTTACTGAGCCTTTGTTTCCTCCACTTGGAATATGCTGCTTCTTTCCCTTGTTTTACCTGCTTAGCCCTTTAGGGACTCAGCTTTTTGTTTCACCTCCTCCAGGGAGTCTTGACTGATGGGCCCTTCTCAGGACTGAGTTCCTGCTTGTGTTCCATCTTGGCTGTGTTCTTTCGGCACCCCCGATGCAAATGTTGGTACGCTTGAAGTTGTTCCAGAGGCTCCTTACACTGTTGTCATTTTTTTTTGGATTCTTTTTTTCTTTTTGTTCTTCTGATTGGGTGTTTTTTGCTTCCATATATTCCAAATCGCTGATTCGATTCTCGGCTTCATCTACTCTACTCTTGATTCCCTGTAAATTATTCTTCATTTCAGTTAGTGTGTCCTCCATTTCTGGCTGGCCGCCTTTTTATGCTGTTGCAGTTCTCCTAAGTTCCTTGGGCATCTCTGTAACCAGTGTTCTGAACTCCGTATCTGGTAGGTGGCTCGTCTCCATTTTGTTTAGTTCTTTTTCTGGAGTTTTGTTTTGTTCTTTCATTTGGAACATGGGTTTCTTTGTCTTTTCATTTTGGCTGCCTCCCCGTGCTTGTTTCTATATATTGGGTAGAGCTGCTGCATCTCCCAGTTTTGGTAGAGTGGCCTAATGTAATAGGTGTCCTGTAGGGTCCAGTGGCACAGCCTCCCTGATCACCAAAGTTAGGCACTCAACACGTGTCCTTTCTGCATCTTCCCCGTGGGCTGTGTACATCTCCTTCTTGTAGTTGAGCCTTTTTTAAAAATAAAATAAAATGTATTGGGGTGACGTTGGTTAATAAGATCATATAGGTTTCAGGTGTAGATTTCTATGGTACAAGGTCTGTATATTGCACTGTGTACCCACCACCCAAAGTCAAATCTTCTGTCTCCATATATTAAGCCCCCTTTACCCCCAGCCCCCACCGTCTTCTCTCTGCAGCCACCACACTGCTGTTTGTGTCCATGAGTTTAAGTTTTATATCCCAGTTGCAAGTGAAATCATATGGTTCTTAGCTTTTTCTGCCTGATTTATTCCACTTCGCAAAGTATTCTCAAGGTCCATCCGTATTGTCATAAATGGCAATATTTTGTCTTTTCTTATTGTATATATGTCCCACATCTTTTTTATCCAGTCCTCTATTGCAGGACACTTTGGTTGTTTCTATGTCTTGACCACCGTGAATAATGCTGCAATGAACATAGGGGTGAATATATCTTTGTGAATACGTGTTTTTGAGATTTTCGGGCATATACCCAGGAAGGAATTGCTGTATCATATGGTTGCTCTATTCTTAATTTTTGAGGAATCGCCAGAATGCTTTCCACATGGCTGTCCCAGTCTGCATTCCCACCAGCAGAGAGTGAGGGTTCCCCTCTCTCCACAGCCTCTCCAACACTTGTTATTGCTTGTCTTGTTGATAACAGCCCCTCTAACAGGTGAGAGGTGGGATCTCATTGCAGTTTTGATTTGCATTCGTCTAATTGCTAGTGAGGTTGAGCATCTTTTCATGTATCTATTGGCTGTTTGTAGGTCTTCTTGGGAGAGGTGTCTGTTCAGGTCCTCTGCCCATTTTTAATTGGGTTGTTTGTTTGGTGTTTAGTTTTATGAATATTTTGTGTATTTTGGACATTAAACGTTTCTTGGAGCTGTTGTTTATGAGTATCCTCTCCCACTCAGTCGGCTGCCTCTTAGTTTTGTTGTTGATTTCTTTGGCTGTGCAGAAGCTTTTTAGTTTGATATAGTCCCATTCATTTATTTTTGCGTTTATTTCACTTGCCTTTGGAGTCAAGTTCATAAAATGTTTTCTATGACCAAGGTTCATAAGTTTAGTACCTATGTTTTCTTTTATTAATTTATTGTTTCAAATTTTATGTTTAGGTCTTTGATCTATTTTGAGTTCATTTTTGTACATGAGGACAAACTGTGATGGTTTCATTCTTTTGCATGGTGCTTTCCAGTTTTGCTGGCACCATTTATTGAAGAGACTATCTTTCCTCCGTTGTGTGTTTCTGGCTCCTTTGTCTAACATTATCTGCCCATGTACATGTGGTTTTATTTCTGGGCTCTAAATAATGTTCCATTGATCTGTGTGTCTCTTTTTCTGCCGGGACTATGCTGTTTTGATTATTGTAGCTCTGTAGTATAATTAGAAGTCAGGTAGTGTGATATCCCTGGCTTTGTTCTTTTTTCTCAGGATTGCTTTGGCTATTCAGTTGTGGTCTGTTTTTTTCTTTTTTGTGGTTCCATGCAAATCTGATGTTTTTTTGTTTTATTACTTTAAAAAAATGACTGGCATTTTGATGTGGATTGCATTAAATCTGTATATTGCTTTGGGTAATATGGTCATTTTAACTATGTTGATTCTTCCAATTCAAGAACACAGAATATTTTTCCATTTTGTTGTGTCTTTTTCAGTCTCCTTTAATAGTGCTTTGTCATTTTCAGCATATAGGTCTTACATGTTCTTTGATAAGTTTATGCCTGGTTATTTTATTCTTTTGGTTGCAATTGCAAAAGGAATTGTTCTTTTCATTTCTTTTTCTGAAGTTTTGTTGTTAGTATACAGGAAGGCAGTGGATTTTTGTACACTGCTTTTGTATCCTGCAACTTTACTGTAGTTACTTATTGTTTCTAATAGTTTTTGTTTGGTGGAGTCTGTAGAGTTTTCTATGTACAGAACCATGTCATCTGCAAAAAGTGACACGTTTGCTTCTTCCTTCCCGATTTGGAAGCCTTTTATTTTTTTCTCTTGCCTTATTGCTCCCGCTGGGACTTCCAGCACTATGTTGAATAAGAGTGGTGAGAGTGGAAATCCTTGTCTTGTTCCTGATTTTAGAGGAAAAGCTTTTAGTTTTTTGCCACTGAATATAATATTGGCTGAGGATTTATCAAATATGGCCTTTATTATGTTGAGTTACTTTCCTTCTATTACTATTTTATTGAGTGTTTTAATCATAAATGGATGTTATATCTTATGAAATGCTTTTTCTGCACCCTTTGATAAGATCATATTATTTTTATCCTTTCTGTTGCTAATGTGGTGTGTTACATTGATCTATTTGCTTATGTTGAACCATCCTTGTGCTTCTGGAATCAATCCCACTTGATTGTGATGATTTTTTAAAATGTATTGTATTTGATTTGCTAGTATTTTGTTTAGGATTTTTGCATCTGTATTCATCAAAGATATTGGTCTGTAGTTTCTTTCTTTGTGTTATCCTTGTCAGGTTTTGCTATCAGGGTTATGTTGGCCTCATAAAATTTGTTAGGAAGTATTGACTCCTCTTCAACATTTTGGGAGAGTTTGAGAAGGATAGTTTTTAAATTTTCTTTGAACGTTTGGTAGAATTCACTGGTGAAGCCATCTGGACTTTGATTTTTTGGGAGGTTTTTCATGGTTGTTTCCATTTCCTCACTGCTGATCGGTCTATTTAGATTTTCCAGTACTTCATGATTTAGTCTAGGAAGGTTATCTATTTCTAGGACTTATCCATTTCTTCTAGGTTATTGAATTCGGTGGCATATAGTCTTTCATAATATTCTAGTATGATTCTTTGTATATCTGTGATGTTTGTGGTGACTTCTTTTTCATTTCTGCTTTTGTTTATGGGTCTTTTTTCTTTTTTCCTGAGTGAGTCTAGCCAGGGGTTTGTCAATTTTATTACTATTCAAAGAACCAGCAGCTCTTTGTTTTATTTCATTCAATTCTGCTCTAATTTTTATGATTTCATTTCTTCTGCTGGCTTTGGGTTGCTTTTGTTCTTTTTCTAGATCTTTAAGATGTGATGTTAGGTTGTTTACTTGGGATTTCTCTTGTTTCTTGAGATAGGCCTGTAATGATATAAAATTCCTTCTTATTACTGCTTTTGCTGCATCCCAGAAGTTTTGATATGTCATATTGTCACTCTCATTTATATATCTTTTGATCTTACTTTTTATTTCTTCTTTGACCTGGCCAGTTTTTAGTAGTATGTTGTTTAATCTCCATGTATTGTGGGTTTCTTCCTTTTTGCAGTTGATTTCCAATTTCAAGGCATTGTGGTCAGAGAATATGCTTGGTATAATTTCAGTCTTTTTTAATTTGTTGAGGCTAGTTCTGTGACCCAACACATGGTCTATCGTTGAGAATGTTCCATGTGCTCTGGAGAATAGTGTGTAATCTCATATTCTCGGATGAATGGCTCTGTAAATGTCAATTATGTTCATTTGGTCTAGTGTGTCATTTAAGGCCAATATTTCTTTATTGATTTTCTGTTTGGATGATCTGTTTAGAGCTGTCAATGGAGTATTAAGTTCCCCAACTATGATGGTGTTTTGATCTGTTTCTCCCTTTAGTTCTGTGAGTCGTTGCTTTATATATTTCAGTGCTTCCTCATTGGGTGCACATATATTAAGAAGTGTTATGTTTTCTTGATGTAGTGTCCCCTTTATCATTATAAAGTGTCCATCCTTATATCTTGTTATCTTTGTTATCTTGAAATCTGTTTTGTCAGATATAAGGATGGCTACACCTGCTTTTCAGTGGATGTTTTTTGCTTAGAGAATCATTTTCTTTTCTTTTTTTTTTCTTTTTTAAATATATGTTTATTGATTTCAGAGAGAGGAAAGGAGAGGGAGAGAGAGAGATAGAAATCAATGATGAGAGAGTCATGGATGGGCTGGCTCCTGCACTCCCCCCACTGGGGATTGAGCCAGCAACCTGGGCATGTGCCCTGACCGGGAATCAAACCCCAATTCCCTGGATCCTAGGTCTGTGCTCAACCACTGAGCCATGCCCGGCTGGGTGAGAATCATTTTCCACCTTTCACATTGAAACTACCTTTGTCTTTGCAGTTTAGATTGTGTCTCTTGAAGGCAGCTTATAGTTGGATTTTGTTTTTTTTGATCCACTCTGCTACTCTGTGCCTCTCTACTGGTGAATTCAGTTCATTTACATTTTATGGTAATTATTGATGTATGAAATTTCTTTAGCCATTTTATCTTTTGTTTTCTGGCAGCTCTATGCCTCCATTGGTCCTTTTTCTTTGTTCTTCTGTCTGTTGTTTTTGTTTGGTGGTGTTTCATACTTCTTTCCTCTGTGTCCTCTTTTTTTAAGCTATGTGTCTTAAATTTGGGGGTTTTGTATGTGGTTACCATTAGCTTTATGAGAAATAAAGTTGCATTTGTAGAGTAGTTTTTTTCTTTTGAGTCTGCTCTTCAGCCTCCTTTTCCAGTTCAGACCTTTTCCCCCTTCCCTTTCATGTTTTTGTTGTTACGAATTATCCCTGTTTGTGCTGTAAGGTTTTTGGTGATCTTACTTGTAGTGTTGTGACCTTATGGTCTTTGTTTCAGGTAAAATAACTCCCTTGAGTATTTCTTGCAATATAGGTTTTCTGGTGATAAAAATCTCTCAGCTTCTGTATGTCTGGGAATGTCTTTATTTCTCTTACATATTTAAAGGATAATTTTGTTGGATATATTATTCATGGCTGGTAATTTCTCTCTTTAGTTTGAATATTTGGTTACACTCCCTTCTTACTTGTAGAGTTTTCTGCTGAGAAGTCGGATGATATTCTGATTGGTTTTCCTTTGTAGGTCACTTCCTTCTTTTCCCTGGCTGCTTTGAGAATTTTTCTTTGTCATTAATTTTTGACAGTTTAAATACAACATGCTTTGGAGAGGGCCTCTTTGAGCTGAGGCAACAAGGTTTCTGTTTGCTTCTTGGATTTGAGGATCTAGTTCTTGCCATAGGTTTGGGAATTGTCATCACTATTTGTTTGAATAGGCTCTCCGTTCTCGCCCTCTCTTCTTCTTCTGGAATGCCTATTATTGTTCTTTTTCTAATGGAGTCGCATAGTTCTCCTAGAGCTCTTTTTTTTTTTTTTTCCTTTTCTTTTTATGCTCAGGTCTCTCTCTTCCTTCTGTGTCATTTCTAGATTCCTATCTTTGATGTCACTAATTCTTTCCTCCATCTGGTTGGCTTTGTTTCCTATGCTCAGTAGTTCACTCCTAATCTCCTTAATTGCATGCTTCATTTCCAGGACTTCTGATTGTTTCTTTTTTAAAGTTCAACCTCTTTGGTAAAGTACTCATTTTGTACATTAACTTGTTTTCTGAGTGCATTGAATTTCCTGTCTGTATTTTCTTGCCTTTTTTTTTTTTTTTTTTTTTTTGAGTATTTTCAGAACTGCAATCTTGAATTCTCTCATTTATATTTTTATGTGTTCAGGTTTGTTTTCTGGAGATTTTTTCATTTTCTTTCTGAGCTTTTTTGTTACCGTGATTATTCATGGTATTTGCTTGTCATATGGCCCTTCTCTTGCCACTTTCTCTTAAGAGGCCTTTCTACTGTTTTCTAGTAGGTGGTGTTGTATCACAAGAGTTTTTACTTCTGTGACTCCCAGAACTGACCTCCGCCAGGCTTCTGTTAGAGAGTACATCTATGCTGCTGGGGGGTGAGGTTTGTTTTGCCCTCACCATAATGTCAGACATGGACCTCTGCAGTGTCCTTGCCCATGCACTTCAACTGGGGATCAATCACAGAGGGGAATAATGATTCTGCTGCAGTAGCTCTTAGTTTACAGATAATGTGGTCTTCCACCCTACACCAAGGGCAACTGGAGGCGAATTTTGGGAGTCCAGGAGGCAGCAGGGTCCTGTGGCTGGTTTCTTTGTCAGAAACATGGACAGCCACATGACAGAATTCCTGTACTCTGTCCTTGCCTAGGCGTCTCTGCTGGCTCAGCTGCAGTTTGTACCACTTGCCCTGCTGGACTACCCATGGCGACTCTCTGTTCTTCCTGGCCTAAGGAAGTACCTGCTACCACTGGCTTCCTCCCCTCTCTGAGCTGAGCCACAAGCTCCTGGTTGCAGGGCTTCATCTGTGGCCATCTGAACTTTCCTTCATTCTTGCTTCCCCGTTTATTCCCTTTTGCCCACCTTTAGATGCTTCAGTGTGGGGGTCTCTTAGGTGTGCCTCTATGTTGAGCAGGGAATCATTTGTTGAATTATAGTTGAATACCTTGTTCAAGTTTCATGGTGAGAGGCCAAGAAGATCTCTCATGCCACCATTTCTCGGATGTCACTCTGTAGTTGAGCCTTGATTGCTATTGGCATTTGTCAATGGGAGGGATTTACCCTCACACTGATCAGCTACAAGGACTGGCTGTGACCACCGACTTCTGACCACTGTGGTGAATCAGCTGTGCAGGTGTCTGTGCCACAGAGAGGACTTACTTCAGCAGATCTCTGATGCCCGCTGAGTCTGCCCCTTGAGTGTGTTACTTGTGCAGGTGTTTGGGTGGTTGTGCTTCGACATGGTCTGAAGCTATCCACTGGATGCACTGCCTCTGGAGCCTCCCAGAAGGTGCAGGCTAAGATTTAGCCGCCACCTGTGTTCTACCTAGGCCCACCTCACATGAACTACAAATCAGTCTGCAGTTGGCTGCTACTTATGCTGGGCTTGGAAGTGGTCAGGCAAGGCCAAGGTGGGAACCAAGGCTGGCTGCTGCTAGTGCCCAGCCTCGGGCCACTTAGTGAAAGTAAGGGGCACACTGAGGCCAGATGCTGCTTGTTAGAGATTTTAGGAAAATATGAAGCATGAGCCAAGACAGGTCATTTATATGGAAAAGCCACCGGAAACAGCTTGGGTGGTTTTGAAAGTTTAGTGGGGCGGGGCTTCAAGGAATCACCAGAGTGGGATGAACAGTGTGAGCTAGGGTGATGGAGACACAGATATGGCGCCCACCTGCTGGCTCTGTGGGGAGGAGGGCTCATCAAAGGAGCAAGGGCCTTTACCAGCACTTCTGTCTGGGAGAAAGCTGCCCCCCCCTCGCCCCCAGCAGCTCTTGTCCTGATGCCTCACAATTCAGTTCCTCCCTGGTGCCTTTTAAGGTGCTGCCTGCATGCTGGAGCTCAGAAAGAGTGAGCCTAAGTAAGTCCATGTGCTGCCCTTTAAGAGGAATGTCTGGGACTCCAGCAGACTCCATCTCCCTCAGTCTTAGTCCCCACTGATTTTTACAGCCAAAAGGTTTGGGGACTTTTCTTCCCAGCACTGGAACTCTGGGCTGGGGGAATCTGTTGTAGGGCTGGGGCCCTTCATTTCTCAGGGGAGAACTCTGTAGCCTAGCTATCCCTCCCAATATTTATCCACCACATGTGGGTGTGGGACCAACCTGTTCTGCTTCTCTGCCTCTCCTCCCAGTCTCTATGTGGCTTCTTTGATTCCCTAGTTGTAGGACTTCCATTCAGCCAGATTTGAAGCTTTTCTGAGTGATGGTTGTTCTGTAGTTTAGTTGTAATTTTGATGTGGTGGTGGGAGGAGGCGAGTATCCCATTTACTTATGCCTCCTGCCATCTTGCCTGGAAGTCTATTACAGTATATTTTTGAAAAAGTATACCTTTTTAATTCAGTTCCAAGGTTGAGGTTTCAAATTAAGAAATGCTTATTCTCCCATGAGTTTTCTTTATTTTGATAGTACACCTAATGAGTGGTAATTAATTCACCTTTTTAAAAAACTGATTTTTAAAAATTACACAAATAACACATGTATGCATTATCTTTATACAAAACTGACCACAAACCACAATACTAGCCTCTCTCTCCATATACCTTCTCATTTTTAAATGATACTTTCCAGATTATACTTAGTTTATGACAAAATATTTTGACATTGTCTAAAACACTTTATGTTATCTTATAATTTTAGACTTAAAATTTTTTTGTTATATTTAAATCTGTAGTGTCCTGTAATATGATAGCTACTTGGCAAATGTGGCCATTGAGCACTTCACGTGTTTCTAGTATAAAGTGAGATGTGCTATAAATGTAAGATACACACTGGGTTTCAAAGACGTAGAACCTCCTTCCCCCCAAGGTAAACTAGCTCATTAATAGTTTTCATATTTTTTACATGATCAGATAATATTTTGGATATGTTACCATTAAAATTTCCTGTTACTTACATGTTCTTAAAGTAGCTACTAGAAAATTTAAGATTACACATGTGGATGGCATTATGTATTTATTGGCCATTGCTGGTTTAATAGTAAGATACATAGCTCCAAGTTTTTTCACTTTCATGTACAACTATAACTACTTGTTCTTTGATTTTATATACCCAGGGTTTATACTATTTGTAAATATTTGTTAATGTCAGTAACTTAGTAGTTGTTTTTTGCTGTTAAGCGAGGCAGTTCTTTCTGAGTGCTGCAGGGGATACATGGAGAAATAAAACAGTCACCTATGGTCTATTGGCAGGAAATAAGCAAAACCTCCCTAGGTCCAGAAGGTTATTTATTTATTTATTTATTTATTTATTTATTTATTTATTTATTTATTTTCTTTAAAGTCATCAGCTCTGTGTTTTTTTTTAACCTGTATACCATTGAATATGTTATGAGCAGATATTGATAAAAAGGTTGATAACACTTTTTCTAAAATCATGCAGTATTATTTCAGAAGGAGTTATTTTACTTTAAAGAAAATATTTGAAGTGTTAATATTCCTTAAGAAACATTCCCATTTAAATTCTGCACCCTATGAAGAAGTTCAGTTATTGAATTGTTCCAAATATGCATAAAACGATCTAAACGTTTTAAAATTAATATATAACATATGTTGCTAAAATGAACGAAAGGGTTATAGAGCAGATGAAATATAATGAATACAATAATGAAGATAGTGCAACCTCTGTTTTAAACAATGAATACATTTCGATTTCTGGCTTAACAGCTGTGTAAACTGCTACAGAAACCAGTCTACGTAATCATATCACTGGGCATATTCTTGAAGATCAAGCGCTTGGTTATAGTTAGCTAGCTATAGCTTACTCAGTCGCACCTATTTTACCACAAACTTCCGCTCTAAGGTTATATACCAGAGCATCATTAGGTTTCAAAGACAGAGCTTTACTTAGGTCTTCCTTAGCTAGTTCATATTGCTTTAAACAACAGTAGAACTGTGCTCTGTTCAGATATACTGCAGCCCAAAAGGGACGTCTCTTAACTATATTTGCAGAATCTTCTTCTGCTTCTTCGTACAGCTTTAGTATCATATTTGCAATAGCTTAATTCAAGGCAGCACATTCATTCTCTAGATCAAACTTTAAAGCCTTTGAAAAGTAGTCACTAGCCTGGGAAAACTGCCTGTGGTGAAAGTAGGTATTTCCTGTGTTAGAATAAGCCAGTGAGTAGGTGGGGTTTAAAGAAATTGCTGCTTGATAGTCTCTCATTGCATTTTGTTACTGACCCATAAACTCATGAATCACACCATGATTTGTTAACAATTCTGCTGTAGTATTGATCTTTATGGCACTATTAATATCCTATATTGCAGCAAAATTATTACCCATCTGAAGACAAACCACCGCTCTTCCTTCATAGGCTAGGTAGCTCTTTGGATCAGTTTCTATGGCAATGGTAAAGTGGCTCCAAGCTTTCTGGGATTTTCCTTGGGCCATTTGAAATTCACTTATCTTGGTGTTACACAATGCTCTGTTGTAAAATGCTATATAGCTGTTTTTGTCCATGTTGATAGCTGTAGTTCAGTCTGTAATTGCTAGCTTATAAGCCTTGTAGTATTTCAGAACCTCTCTGCAGATGTAAGCTTGCACACTCTGAGGATAAATTTTGATGGCCTCATTACAATTCACGATTGCTTTGGAGTATCTGCCTTTCAAACCATAGCAGAGGGAGGGCAGAGTGGACTGGAGCTGTGTGAGAAGAACCTAGGGCTGTGCGGCTCTGGAGATAGAGCTCAGAGACCACCCCTCTGGATCCCTGTGCCGAGTCATTCCCCCATCCAGAAGGTTATTTATTAAGGATTAAGGAACCACACAATCCAAGAAGATTCTTGTGAACCATTCATTCACTTAACAAATGCCTTTTTTGACTATTTACTAAGTATCGGGACCAGTTACTTGATAGCACTTAAGCACTAAATGCCATGGATCCTCTATGTAATCAGTTAGGATTGGACTTTGTGGTTAAATAATTAAGAAAACAATCTTATTTTTTCTTTTAGCATTATTTGAGATAACAACTGGGAAAATACATGTACATTTTACAGTGATATAGAAGTTATAAATTATAACTTATATGAAATATATAAATAACCAGCTTACCTACTATATCCTTAGCTGTTTTGTCAGAAGTGGTGGACTGGCTAATTATTTACACACAGCCTTCCTCTAGGCAAAGTTAATTATCTCCTGCTTTGAGTGTATAGGACACTTTATTATAATTGTGTGCATTCCTCCCCTCTCCCCAGCAACTAATTTGAGTTCCTTGAAGCAGTTCCTTGTTTTATTTGCCTTTTGAATTTATTAACTTATTAGTATCTGTATTCATCCTGTCCTCCTGTATTAATGCAAGAGGTGCCCGTTCCTTACAGGTATTATCTCTTGATTTGTACAGGGTCATGGAAACGAAAGCCAAGTCTCAAGTATCAGTTTTTCAAATCTCCATCTAAGGGGAAAAAAACAAACCAACGTTTTTGACTCCATATATTCTTTTAGTTACCACTAACCTCCATTCTTCATTTCATGGTCAAGCTATAGAAAGAGCATGTTATTCTCAATATTCACATTTTATTTGCTTTTCAACCCATTGCAATCTGGCTTCTGCCTTCACCTCTACACTAAAACTTTAAAAACCAAAGGACATAAAAAAATACCAACTCAAAATGAATCAAAGACAAAACCTAAAAATAAGACTCTTAATAGAGAACATGGGGGAAAGCGTCAAGATACTGGATTTGGCAATGATTTCTTGGGTTTGACACCAAAAGCACAACAACAAAAGAAAAAACAGACTTCATCAAAATTAAAAACTTTTGTGTATCAAAGAGCAATCTCGAGAGTGAAAAGATGTGTAGAATGAGAGAAAATGTTTGCAAATCATATATCTGATAAAGATACATCAGATATACAGAGTATATTAAGAACTACAACTCAACAACAACAAAACAAATAGCCTGATTTTAAAATGGGGAAAGGACTTGAATAGACATTTCTACAAAGAAGAAATACAAATGGCCAATAGGCACATGAAAAGATGTTCAGCATCACTAATCATTAGGGAAATGCAAATCAAAACCACAATGAGATACCACTTCATACCTATGAAGATGGCTAATATTTAAAAAAGCAGAAAATAACAGGTGTTGGTGAGGACTGGAGAAGTTGGAACCCTTGTGCATTGCTGGTGGGGATGTGAAATGGTGCAGTCATTGTGGAGAATGGAATGAGAGTTTCTAAAAAAATTAAACATAAAATTACCAAATGATCCAGCAATTCTACTTCAAGGTACACACCCAAAAGAATTGAAGGGGACTGGAACAGATATTTGTACATCCATGCTCATTGGAGCATTATTCATAATAGCCAAAAGGTAGAAGCAACCCCAAGTGTCTGTGGCAGGATGAATGTACAAAATAAAGTAGTATTATTCAGCCTTAGAAAGGAAGGAAAACCTGACACGTTACAACATGGACAAACTGTGAAGGCATTATGCTAAGTGAAATAAGTCAGTCACAGAAAGATAAATATATGATTCAACTTATATAACGTAAGTAGTCAGATACATAGAGACAGAAAGTACAATAGTGGTGGCCAGGGACTGGGGTGAGGGGAAATGGGGAGTTAGTGTTTAATGGGGACAGTTTCAGTTTAGGAAGATGAAGAGTTCTGGAGAGGGATGGTGGTGATAGGTGTAGAACAACACGAGTGTACTTAATGCCACCAAACAGTTGTACTGAAAAATGGTTAAAATGGGAAATACTATGCTAAGTATATTTTACTATAATAAAAAATTCAAGGAACTTTTGTTGTTGTTGTTAATCCTCCCCTAAGGATAATGTTTCCTCTGATATTTTCGAGAGAGTGGAAGAGAGAGAGGGAGAGAGAGAAACATTGATGTTAGACACATCGCTTGGTTGCTTCCTGCATGTGCCCCGACTGGGGCCCAGGATCGAACCTGCAACCCAGGTAAGTGCCCTTGACTGGGAATAGAACCCGAAATCCTTTGGTGCGCGGGCTGACCCTCTAACCACTGAGCACACTGGCCAGGGCTCAAAGGACAGTTTAAGAAACTAACTTTATTTGCTTCTATTGAGATCTCCCTCCTTGAAATTCTAACCTAGATTTCTAAAACATTCTCATGGTTTTTCTTTCTGTTTCTCTGGTCCCCTTTCCCTCCTCTTTTATGGCTTCTATAATCTTAATTTATGAATGTCTCTTTGGCTTATTATTTATAATTTGCATTCATATCCAATATTCCACTAGTGCTAACTCTAGTAGTGGAAGATTATATAGTCTCTATGAATGTCAATCTCATCACATACAATTAAGGTTTAATATTCCTATTTTATTACATGTGAAAATGAAATAAAACAGAGGATATTTAGCCTTTTTTAGCAGGTATTATATAATGATAACCTGTATCTCTAGAGTAGATATTTTCTGAGGTCCAGAAGTGTAATTCCGACAGTCTTTTGGACATCCCGCTTAGTTGTTCCCTTGAGACTTTAAACTCAGTATTTCTAAAACTGGTTTTGGCCCTGGCTGATGTGGCTCGACTGCTAGGAGCGTTGTCCCATACACGGAAAGGTCAAGGTTGCCTAAGTTGCGGGTTCCATCCCTGGCCTCAGTACTGGTGCATGTGGGAGTCAGCTGATCATCGATGTTTTTTCTCTCTCCTCCTTTTCCCCCTCTCTAAAAGTCAGTGAAAATGTCCTTGGGTGAGGATTAAAAATAAATAAAAAAAAATAAAACTGGTTTTGTTTCTCTCCCCAGACCTGTACTTCTCCTGTGTTAAGTCTTTTGGTCCTGATCACTCTCCCCCACTAATCTGTATCTTTCAACTTCTCAACAGAAGCTTCTGATGTTTTGTCTGGTTCATAACAGGTGCTCAATGACTTTTTGTTGGTTACATGAGTGACATCCTATGTGGTGGAACACAGACTTCCCACTCTACTATTGTGTTCTGTGGCGGTTTACACCAAATCATGGAGTTTAAGTTAAATTCATTCAGGATTCTAGGATGTCATTCTTCTGATTAATTATTATAACACCTCTTTATTATTTTTTTCTTGATTAGTCCTAAGAAACAATATATGTATTTTTTCTTACATTTTATTAAATCTTCGTGATAATTTCAAACATACAAAAAGAAGAAAAAATGATATATTGATTTCCCATGTATTCATCACCCAATAGTTATCAATTCATGGCCCTCTTCCTCTAACTCAGATTACTTTGAAGCAAATTCCAGACATTTTATCAATAAATGATATTTATCTCTAAAGGATAAAAACTTTAAACATAACACAATACCATTATCACACCTAAAAATAATAATTTCTTAATAACATCAAATGTCTATGTTCAGATTTTCCCATTTGTCTTATATTGTGTGCTAACAGTTATTATTTTTAAGAATCAGAATCCAGCCCTGGCCGGGTAGCTCAGTTAGTTAGAGCATCATCCCCATACATCAAGGTTGCAGGTTCTGTCCCTTCTTAGGCACATACGAGAATCAACCAATGAATGCATAAACAAGTGAAACAACAAATTGATATTTCTCTCTGTCCCTCTTCCTCTCTCTCTCAAAAAATCAGTCAGTCAATACAAATTTTTAAAATCAGAATCCAACTTTGGATCATACATTGTAATTGGTTGATATGGCTCTTAAGTCTTAGTTATGGGTCTCCTCTATTTTGCTTGGAATTTATTTGTTGAAGAAACTGTGTTCTGTAGATTTTGAAAACTGTAGATTAGCTCTGCTCAATAAAAACAGCAAGCCACATATGTAATTTCATTTTATTTAAAAGATTTTTATTGATTTTTAGAGAGATAGAAACATCAGTGTGAGAGCAAAAATTCCATCGGCAGCCCCCTGCATAGCCCCCATTGGGGATCGAACCCAAAACCCAGGCATGTGCCCTGATCAAGAATCGAACCAGCAACCTTTTGATGTATGGCTCAACCAACTGAGCCACACCAGCCAGGGCAACACATATGTAATTTTAAGTGTTCTACTTGCCACATTATAAAAAGTGAAAGGAAATAGGTGAATTAATTTTTAATATATTTTAATTCAGTAACATGTCCAGATAACATTTTAACATCTAATTAACATAAAATTATTAATGCGATGTTATACTATTTTTTGTACCATATATTCAAAATCCAATGTGTATTTTTATTTACAGTGTACCTCAATTTGGACTAATAACATTTTAAGTGCTTAATACCTACTACATGTGGCTACTGCCTACCATATTGGGCAGGGACATTTAGGTGTTGCAGTTTAGATGCCTGTCGTGTCTTTAAGTGTGTTCTTTTTTCCTTGTAAACTGGGAACATGAATTTAGATTTTCCTTTCATTTTTAAACAAGAATATTTTGAATGTTAATATTAAACACATTTGATAAGTTCAACTTTAGAGAATTTTTTGTAAATGAAATTGTGACTCCCTTCCAGGATTAAAAACTTTTTATTTGTATTTTAGTGCCAGTCCAGAGGAATATAATACAGTTGTACAGAAGCCAAGACAAATTCTATGTCAATTTATTGACCGAATACTTACAGATGTAAATGTTGGTAAGAAATAACTATCTCTTATATAAACTTTATAAATTAAATTGTTTTCTTTTCCATATATACATTTTGCAAGCATTTTTCTCCATGTAGTTTTATGGAATTAGTATTTATAATAGTTACTATTTTCAAGCAAGTTATTTACAATATTTGTTATATAATGTGAATTAGGCTCTTAAAGGAAGTCTATTTACCTATTTGTTACCTAGATTTTCTGCTGCTTACTATGAATTCTTTGATATAAGGTATCATTATAGATAAAAAATATTTGACTAGTTCCAATGATTTGGACTCTTAACTCCAGTGGTTGAGAAACAGCAAATGCCATAAAAAACTGGTGACTTTGTAAGTTGTTGATCAACCCCTGTTTGTGTTTTCTGTCTGTGGAAATCTAAAAGACAAATTACAAACTTGCAAGAAAGTGTCACATTTGTTATATCCGTTAAAATTACATTGAAGGGGTAAAATAGAGTGCCATTTGGCTCATGGTGTATAAATTTGATTCCAAATTTGGCACAAACTTTATGATTTGTGATAGTTATTTCCTCTTTCTTTTTTCAGTCAGTAAAATTATTTGCTGAAAAATAACAAAGAACTGCTGAATACTTGCAAGATGTATTTTCATATGGTGCTTCTTCTATTTAGACCCCTAGCCTGACCGCTTCTGCTTTACTAACTCTTGTGCTTTACCAATTCTTCTAGGAATCAGCGCCTTCACAGCATCTCCCACACATTTATTTTCTTTACTCTGGATTTGTGCAGTTAACATTGTATTATAATTATTAGTTTATTCGTCTGTGTCACCTGATTATTAGATTTTTTTTACACCGTCACATTTTAGCCCATTGCCAGGCATGTTGTAGGCCTGTAGTACATATTTGATGTATGGATGTATAATAGATGAATGAGCATGATTATTAAACATCTAAAATTAGAAAGGTAGGATTGTAATGGTTAGCCCCATCAATTTAGCATGAACATTGTAATTATGGTCACCAAAGTGTAGTTTCTTAACAAAACACTGTTGCTTAACTTTTCACAACTCTTTAAAATGAATCTTGTACTTTTAGTTGCTCTAGAACTCGTAAAGAAAACTGACTCTCAGCCAACCTCTGTGATGTTGCTTGATTTCATCCAGCATATCATGAAGTCCTCCCCACTTATGTTTGTAAATGTGAATGGAAGCCATGGGCAAAGTGAGGCCAAAGGCAGTTGTATTGGTAAGTCCTGCTATTTGTACATTCATTTGCAATTGGTTTTCTGAAATCTACCTTTTTCTCTTTGAAATAAACTTGTATACTTATAGATATATTTTAGTCAAATTTGCTATAAACTGATGAAGCAAAATAGTAATGGTTAGTTTTATTTCCTACATCCTGTTTTCATTATGAACTAGATACCCACAATGGAACAGAAGTAATTAAATTTATTTGCTAGTGAATACTTTAACTGTTTTCTTTTTTCTGGTTTTGGTAATCTCTTTCTTCTGCATTAGGCATTAGCAAACAATGGCTCACAGGCTGGCTGCCTGATTTTGTAAACAGTAAATATTTATTGTAACACAGCCATGCTCACTCATTTACTTATTGTTTGTAACTACTAAAAAGACAACATTGAGAGCATGGAGTAATTGAAATGGAGACCACATGGCCCTTGAACTATCTGGCCCCTTAAGAATGAGTTTGCAGAGAGACAACAAGATGGCAGCGTAGTTAACAATGGTACCTGCTGCCTCCCACAACCACATCAAAATTACAACTAAAATATCGAACAACCATCATTCAGAACCTCCTGAAATCTAGCTGAACAGAAGTCCTCCAGTGAGGGAACTGAAGAATCACATTGAGACCGTTAGGAGGGGCGCAGACTTGGGGTGGAATCGTGGAGATGCGGTCGTGGTCCCACATCCACGTGGTGTGGTTTAAAACCAGGAGGGACATCTTGGGAGTGGAGGTTTCCCAGAGGAGTGAGGGGTTCCATCCCCACATCAGGCCCCCCTGCCCAGGGTTCCAGTGCTGGGAACAGAAGTCCTCACAACTTCAGTCTGTTAAAACCAGTGGGGATTGTGGCTGAGTGGTGCAGAGACTACGGGAGCCCCAGGTGTTCCTCTAAAAGGGCCCTTGCACAGACTTACTCAGATGTGCTCCCTCTGAGCTCCAGCGCTGGGCGGCAGCTTGAAAGGAACCTGGGACATTTGGGTTCCTTTGCCTGGCATTGGGGTGAGAGCTAAAGGGGCAGTTTTCTCTCAGACAGAGAAGCTGGCAGAGGCCATTGCTCCTTTGGTGAGCCCTTCCCCCACAGAGCCGGCAGGCAGACGCTATATTTGAATCTCCATCAAACTGACTCACACCTTTTGCCCCACTCTGGTGATTCCTGGAGGTCCCACCCCTCCCTACGTGCAAGCTCATCCAAGCCATTTCCAGTGGTTTTTCTGTGCAAGTGGCCTCTTGAGCCTCATGCTTAGGACTTTCATAAAATCTCTCAAGCAAGCGGCTGCTGGCCTCAGCGTGCCCCATACCTCTTGATGAATCACCCCAAACATGGCACTAGCGGCAGCCTCCATTGGTTCATAGCTTGACCTCTCCTGGACATCTTCAAGCCCAGCACAAGTAGCAGCCACCTACGGTTTACTATGTAGCTCATGCTGGTTGTTCCCGGGCAAGGCAGAGGCAGAGGCTGACTTTGCACTTCCTGGGAGGCCCCAGAGACAGTGCACCTGGTAGTAAGCCTCGACGATGCTCTATTACAACCCACATTCATGAATGACACACTCAAGTGGTGCACTTGGTGAACAGCAAAATTCCACTGAAGTAAATCCTTCTCCATAGGGATGTCTCCAGCACAGCAGCTCTTCAGCTCTAGCTGCAGCTGGTCCTCACAGCTGATTGGCCTGGGGGTCAATTCCTCCCAGGGATGCCAACAGCAACCAAGGCTCAACTACAACAGGACAGTGCACACAGCCCTCACAGGGGGGCACCTAAAAGGCCCAGCTCAGGTGACTGGGGAGGCTGAGCCACTGGATCCTACAGGACACCTACTACACAAAGCCACTCTACCAATTCCAGAAGGCACAGCACTTCTACCTGATACCTAGAAGCAACCATCTGGAAACAGCCAAAATGTGGAGTTAAAGAAACATGTCACAAAGGAAAGAACAGAAGAAATCTCCAGAAAAGGAATTAAATGAAATGGAGCCAAGCAAGCTACTAGATACAGAGTTCAAAACAATGGTTATAAGGACGCTCACGGACCTTAGTAAGACTATTAAGGAAACTAGTGAGATCATCAATGACATAATAAAGTACCAGTCAGAAATGAAGGCTAAACCAATTGAAATAAAGAATAATTTACAGGGAATCAACAGTAGAGTAGACAACGCTGAGAATCAAATCAGAAATTTGGAATATGAGGAAGCAAAAAACACCCAACCAGAAGAGCAAAAAGAAAAAAGAATCCAGAAATATGCAGATAGTATAAGGATCCTCTGGGACAACTTCAAGAGGCCCAACATTTGCATTATTGGGGTGCCAGAAGGGGAAGAAAGAGAGCAAGAAATTGAAAACCTATTTGAAAAAATGACAGAAAACTTCCCCTACCTGGGGAAAGAAATGGACTTACAAGTCCAGGAAGCACAGAGGGTCCCAAACAAGAGGAACCCAGAGAGGCCCACAGCAAGACACATCATAATTAAAATGCCAAAGGTTAAAGACAAAGAGAGAAGCTTAAAAGTAGCAAAGGAAAGCAGTTAGCTATCTACAAGGGAGCACCCATAGGACTGTCAGCTGATGTCTCAACAGAAACTTTGCAGGCCAGCAGGTAGTGGCCAGAAATATTCAAAGTGATGAAAAGTGAAAACCTACAACCAAGATTACCCAGCAAAGCTATCATTTAGAACTGAAGGTCAGATAAAGAGCTTCACAGATAAGAAAAAGCTAAAGGAGTTCATCACCACCAGACCAGCACTACAGGAAAAGCTGAAGGGTCTTATTTAAGAAGAAGCTAATGAACAAAAGAACCTGACAAACGACATAGACCCAGAGACATTGACACATGCAACAGATGATCATATTTCAGAGGGAGGAGGGAAGGGGGGTGGAGGGTGGGAAGAGATTAACCAAAGAAGTTATATGCACATATGCATAACCCAGGGACACAGACAATAACGGGATGTAGGCCTGGGGAGGGGGTGGGAGTGAGGTGGAAGGGGTCAATGGGGGCAAAAATGGGACACCTGTAATACTTTCAACAATAAAGATTAATTAAAAAAAAAGAATGGGTTTGCCGCAACCACAAAAAAACCCTCCATAGACACAGATAACAGCATGGTGGTTGCCTGAAGGAAAGGAGAATGGGGAGGGGAAGAGGGTACAGGGGGATAAGTGGTGATGGAAGGAGGCTTGCCTGGGGTGGTGAGCACACAACACAGTGTACACATGATGTGTTATAGAATTGTACACCTGAAAGCTGTATACTTTTATTAACCCATTTCACCCCAATGAATTCATTAAAAAAGAAAAAAAGAATGAATTTGCTGACTGCTGTTCTAGATGCTGGGAGTTTTTCCCTGGACTTTATCCTTATTTTTCCCACTACTTGTTCTTTTATTGACTTGCTCCTAAGGAGATGTAAAGCAAACATATTTATTTTTTTTAGTGTACTATACACAGCATATTTTAAAATTTTTGCTTGAATTTCAAGATTCAACTTTGATAGCATGCCCTCCAAAAAGTCTTTTCTGACCACGACTGCTGCCTGCCTGCCTTAGGACTGGCTTAGTTTGCTTCTTCCTAATTGCTCTATTAATACAGAGTGTTCTGCATTTCTTCTGTCATAGTGGTTTTTTAATTGTATTATAAATACCTGCATTTCTATGTTTTTTGCCACACTTTTTAATTAATTAATTAATTAATTAGTTTTTTAAATCTGCACCTGAGGATATTTTTTCCATTGCTTTCCGGAGAGAGTAGAAGAAAGAGAGAGAGAGAGAGAAACATTGATGTAAGAAAGACACATCGATTGGTTGCCCCCTGCACACACCTGACCAGGGCCAGGGAGGAGCCTGCAACTGAGGTACCTGCCTTTGGCCGGAATCGAACCCAGTACCCTTCAGTTGGTGGGCCGACGCTCTAACCACTGAGCCAAACCGGCCAGGGTGCCACACTGTTTTTTAAATAATAGGTTGTGACCCATTAGTGGGTTATGTAGATGTAATATAATAGACTAGAAAGAATCAGAATACACTGCATATAAAAAAAATGAATATTGTTTCATGAAACTTTTGTTTCATACATTTAAATACATATGCATATGTGTACTGGGTCATGATATAAAGTGTATCTCTTAACTTAAGTCAAAAAGTTCCAGAAGCTATATTACAGGATTTATGAGGATAGGACTATGACTGATTTGTTCTTATGCACTTGGGACAAAGTGGCCCCTCAGTAAGTACTTGTTGAAGGGGTGGTAATAACTAAGTGCTATTTATTGAGTGCTCATTTAACTTGGGCACCGTGCTGAGAATTGCACATGTTTTCCCGTTTGGTCCTCACAGTCACCTTAAAGTAGGTGGTGTTAAGCCTCTTCATAGCTGAAGCCAGAGGTTCAGGTGGAGGGAACGTTCTCACCACTAGTAAGTGGAAAGCTGGGACCTTCTGTTTGACACCAGAATTGGCATTCTAAATCAGTATATTTTCATTTTCTGGGGAATCTTTTAGACTATTTTGTTAGTGAAGTTTATTCTTTAAAAATAAATTATCAAGCATTTAGCAAATTCATTCGTATTTCTTATGTACTTATTTAATATCTCTCTTGTTTATTTCAAAGACTTTAGTAATTGGATCATAAGAAGACTTTTGCGGATTGCAGCAACTCCATCCTGTCATATGTTACACAAGAAAATCTGTGAAGTCATCTGCTCATTATTATTTCTTTTTAAAAGCAAGAGTCCTGCTATTTTTGGAGTACTGACAAAGGAATTATTACATCTTTTTGAGGATTTGATTTACTTCCACAGAAGAAATGCAATGGGACACTTTGTGGAATGGCCAGTGGTAGTTAGCCGATTTTTAAGTCAATTAGATGAACATGTGGGATATTTACAACCAGCTCCTTTGCAGTTCACGAACATGCAAAATTTAGAATTTATTGAAACCACTTTATTAACAATTCTGATTCGTATTATTGCTTTTGTGTTTTTTAGAAGGCAAGAGCTCTTACTTTGGCGGATAGGTTGTTTTCTGCTGGAGTATGGTAGTCCAAAAATTAAATCCTTGGCAATTAGCCTTTTAACTGAACTCTTTGAGCTTGGAGGTCTTCCAGCACAACCGGCCAGCACTTTTTTCAGCTCCTTTTTGGAATTATTAAAACATGTTGTTGAAATAGATGCTGACCAGTTGAAACTCTATGAAGAGCCATTATCAAAGCTGATAAAGACACTATTCCCCTTTGAAGCAGAAGCTTATAGAAATATTGAACCTGTCTATTTAAATATGCTGCTGGAAAAACTCTCTGTCATGTTTGAAAACGGTGTGCTTATGTGGCTTAAGTCTGATGTGCTAAAAGGAGCTTTTTGCCACTTGCTGCAGTATTTCCTTAAATATGTGCCAGCTGGGTATGAATCTGCTCTACAAGTTAGGAAGGTTTATGTGAGAAATATTTGCAGAGCTCTTGTAGATGTGCTTGGAGTTCAGGTAGATGCAGAGGTAAGTCATTTTTAAGGTTTCTTGTTAAGTATGTATTTTTTCATAATTTATATATGCATATATGCAAGATATAATGAGAATACAATATTTTTAATAATATACATTCAGAATGAATGATTTTCATAATCTACTTTGGCTCTCTATAATGGATTTTTACTTTGAGTTCAGAAGAATTTGTTCACTAAGTTGGTAACGAACCATCAAAGTCCAGTGTTTTAAAGCAGAATTTGTGAAGTATATTCATGTTTGTTGCATTGTTAATCAATAACTCTTAGAAAACCTATGGGTACATAGTACTAGTCATGCTAAATTATGCCTCTTTTTCTTTTTGGACTGTGGGAGACAGGCAGTATAATATAGATATGCAGGAACTTGCTGGATTTGTAGTATGAAAGAAGTTAGTAATAATTTCTTGTGGCATTTTGATAGAGGGGAAAACAAGTTATAGGGAGGATTTGTTTATGCCTTCTAACACTACAGAACCATAGTTCTAGATACAGAACTATATATAGACTGTGAAATAATATAGATGACCTTAGGTCTTTGTTTGCCTGATGAGACTCCAGAAATAGTGTACCTTATTAGAAAACTTACAATACCTAATGCATTTTTGCTGTCTGAATAATATAAATGTTTTCTAAGATAATTTTTGAAATTATTTTTGCTTTCTCAGTATTTGTTGGGCCCACTTTATGCAGCCTTAAAAATGGAAAGTATGGAAATTACTGAGGAGGTTCAGTGCCAAATTCAACAGGAAAACCTCAGCAGCAAAAGTGATGAAATATCACCCAAAAGGCGTCGACTCAGCTCATCTCTGAACTCTTCTAAGAGAGCAACAAAACAGACTGAGGAGTATGACCTTCATTCAGTTTTTATTTAGTCATTTAGTAAAACTTTATTTACCCTTAAAAATTTTCTTTATTTAAGTACTTCAACTTAAATACTCAGAATATTTGTTTTTTCTAAAGGTAGTCAAAGGAATGCTTAAAATATTTTAGTAGTGCTAGTATGGAAAATTTCATGGCTGAATATGGTTACTTAAAATACTTAAAAGTCTTTACTTGCCTGTCTAGTTTAACTTTTTAATATATGAAACATCTCTGAGACTATACATCAAAGAGCAGTTTTTCAAAATGTGACCAAATAAATGATTTTTTTTTTGGTCATGTGGCCAAAGAATTCCCATATTTCAGACAGCCCTGAAAGTTTTTTAAATCTTAGGATAAATTTCAGTAGTTGACATTACATGTTATCTTCTGTCTTAAGTATTTTTCACATTTGAACCAAATTTACATTAAATATGAATGTATTTATACTGTGGTTATAATTACAGAATTAATTGTGTGGATATGAGCAAAAAGAGCACATTATGGAGTGCACTGAAACAGAAAGCTGAATCCCTTCAGGTCTTCCTTGGCTGCGGTAGTCTAAAGAATCCTGTTGAGACTTTAGAAGGCGTTGCTGTTGTGCTACAGCTGACTGCTCTGTGTACTGTTCATTGCTCTCCTCAAAACACAGAACGGTAAAGCAACTTGTGTTTTCTGGGTGGGTTTCCTGTAATAAATTTGTTTTTATTGGTGTGTTTTTTGTTTTTGTTTTTTAAATATATCTTTATTGATTCCAGAGAGAGGAAAGGAGATGGAGAGAGAGAGAGAGAAACATCAATGATGAGAGTCATTGATCGGCTGCAGCCCGCAACCCAGGCATGTGCCCTGACCGGGAATCGAACCCTGATCTCCTGGATCCTAGGTCAACGCTCAACCGCTGAGCCACGCCCGGCTGGGCTGTTTTTATTGTTTAAAAGACCTCATTCACTTGCTTTGTGTGACCTTAGGACATAAACTTTTCAGTGAAATGGAAATTTGTTTTTTATTGAGCACTTGCTAAATGCTAGGTACTGTGATAAGCACTGTCCGTAACTTGCTTAATTTTTACAACAGTTCTGTGAGGTAAATGCTGTTATGCCTACTTTACAAATTAGAAATTGAGGCTCAGAGAAATTGAGGCTCTTCTTTGTCTGAAGTCTAAATTAACTTTCCTGGGCATACAAGTTTGGAAAGTAGCAGAATACATTTTTATGCAACTCAAAAGCTGGTGCTCTTTTAGTGAAACATTAAGTTAAAGGAACATTTGCCTTTGATAATAGGAGTAGGAATTTAGAACTCCTTAGAGATATATTTTCAGTTTACTGTTTTTAATATAGGTTAATTATTGTATCAGAAGAAACAATAGGGTGAGCTCTCTCTCTGAAGATTTAGTCTTATTTTTAGTGCCATATTATAGACCAATACTCCTTGTTAATTTTTTACACGATCATTTAATCTGTATTTCCTGATTTGCTTTTTTTTTTTTTTTTTTACAGTTTACATTCAGTATTATTCTGTGTTAGTTTCAGATATACAGCATAGTAGTTAGAAAATCATGTACTTTACAGAGTGGGTCCCCATGATGTTTCAAATGCCCCCCGGCCCCATACATAGTGATTATGATATTATTGACTCTACTCCCTATGCAGTAATCTGTGTCTCTGTGACTATTCTGCCCTGATTTACTCTTTTAACTAGCCAGTACAAAGTTATGGAAGAGATTTTAAAGAAACTGTATTGACCCTTGTTGCATTTAATTTAGAACTTTGGATAACTTGAAGGAATAGCTAATTAAGAAAGGATTTAGTTAATAATTATGCAGGCATATCTTTGGTCAATTTTAAGTCTGGTGATGCCAGATTTAAATATCCTAGATTAACTTTAATTACCAAATCCTAAGACTGATTAGAAAGACATAAAGAGATTAAATTTAAATTAATAATGACATATTAATTGATTTACATATTTATTTTGAATTGGTTTAAAGTTATATGCTAGTTTTATACTTACAATTTCTTTCGGCTTACTACAGTATTAGGTTTGACTAACAATTCATTTTAATCCATGTCTTAAAAAATGTATTAACTGCAGCCATAATTTCAAGGACTGTCAACAGAAGTGTAAGAAAAAAACTTCAGTAGTAATAACTTGGATGTCATTGGATTTTTACACAAAAGTACTTAAGAGCTGTAGGAGTTTGTTGGAATCTGTTCAGAAACCTGACTTGGAGGCAGTTATTGATAAAGTTCTGAAAATATATGATGCTTTGATTTATATTCAAGGTGAGTACAAATAAGCAGTTTATCAAAATAACCTTTAGAGTTAATCAGTATAGAAATCTCTTTTGCCTAAGACATAAATGAACAAGTGTTTAGAATAACCAAAAGTTTTCTTGATTTTAGTTCTGTTAAGCTTGTCAGTAATTTCCAAGTTCCAAATTTATTTCTGTAATATTTTGATTTATTATTTTTCAGTCAATAAAAATTACTTATAATTTTTAAGTTTTTTATTTGAGAATCTGAAGAATGCTATGATTCTTAAACATATATAGGTGCATATTTTTATGAAGTCATATTTAATTTTGGGGGGGTTCATGGGCCTTAGAGCATCATCTCTATGTTAAGAACCCCTGTTAAGTGAATATTTGTTCGAATTCCACTTGATGTTTAGAATGTCTGGTGTTTTTTTAATGTGTGTGTGGTTTTTTTAATTGATTTTAGAGAGGGAGGGAGGGAAAAGAGAGAGAGAAACAAACATCGATGTGAGAGAGAAACATCTATCTGTGCCCTGACCTGGGACCAAACCCGAAACCCAGGTATGGTCCCTAACCAGGAATGGAACCCACAGCCTTTTGGTTTATGGGACGATGTTCCAACTTACTGAGCGCCCTGGCCAGGGCTGGAATGTCTGTTTTTATTGGAAAAAAGACAGGTAAATACACTTACGCAAAAGATATAATTAATCACCTGTTGTGTGTTTCTATAGTAAAAACTTCATTTGAAGATCATATTCTGGAAGATTTATGTGGAATGCTCTCACTTCCATGGATTCATTCCCATTCTGATGATGGCTCTTTAAAATTGACTACATTTGCCACTAATCTTCTAACATTAAGCCAGAGGATTTCAGACAGCTTCTGTAAGTGGTCACAAAATTCTGTGTTTGTGGTTTGTTTTGGTTTAACTTATCTCTTTATGGGACTTCTAACACTTCCATTTTTTTAGTAATTAAAAGAGGAAGTACATTTTAAATAATTAAGAACGAGTTAGACATGTGAAGTTAAAATGTGTGGGATTTGCACATCCTCAAGTCTATCCTGCCATGTCGGTCTCCAAAAATGGCACTCTAATTTACAGTTCTGTTAGCAGAATATGGGAATTCCCATTGTTTCACATCCTCACTTAAAATGTTTTGCTATTTTGTTCATTAGTTTATTTTGTTCATTAGATTCCACATGAGTGAGATCATGTGATACTTGACTTACTCTGGCTTATTTCGCTTAGCACAATACTCTCCAGGTCCATCCATGCTGCCCTAAAAGACAAGAGACTCTTCTTTTTTACAGCTGCATAGTATTCCATGGTGTAAATATACCACAGCTTTTTATCCACTCACCTACTGATGGGTATATTCAAAACAGATCCAGAGACGAGAAGCATGGAACAGACTGTCAAGTCTCAGAGGGAAGGGAGGGGTGTGGGAGTGGGTGAGGAGAGATTAATCAAAGAACTTAAATGCTTATATGCATAACCCATGGACACAGACAATAGTGTGGGGAAGTCCTGCAGGGTCGGATGTGGGGGGAAAGGGACATCGTAATACTTTCAACAACAAAGATACATTTAAAAAAATTTTTGCTATCTAAAAATAAAAATGTCAATGCCAAAGAAGTAACTATCTAAAACCCATTTTTTTTTTTGGTTATGTGATGAGTGTGCTTTTCAAGTTGCATTTCCCTTATGTAGTAATATTGTGCATAGGCCTTTTTCTGTGAGCATGTTTTTATATATATGTAAAATTAACAGCAATCTTATTTAATAGACTTAATTTTTCAGCACCACAGGCACAGTCACGATGTGTATTTCTTCTAACTCTGTTTCCAAGAAGAATATTCCTTGAATGGAGAACAGCAGTATACAGCTGGGCCCTGCAGAGCTCCCATGAAATAATCAGGACTAGTTGTGTTAATGGATTTTTTATCTTATTGCAGAAGCAGAATTCTTATAACACAGTTCCCAAGATTCTTATGTATGTATTAATATTTTAATTTGAATATATAACTTGATTGGAAAGATTATATATGTAAATTTATGTTAATTGCTGATATTAATAGAGTGAATGTTACTTTTAGTTTTAGAATTTAAGTATTTTTTCTTCTAGGCTTTGTCTTACTAGTACTTTTGCCCCAAATGAAGCAAGACTATTTAGACCACAGAATTAAGCAAGAAAGTTTAATACCTTTTCTTTTTCCCCCCAGAGATAAAGTCAAAGATGATTCTGATATTGTCAAGAAAGAATTTGCCTCTATACTTGGTCAGCTTGTCTGTACACTTCATGGCATGTTTTATTTGACAAGTTCTTTAACAGAACCTTTTTCTGAGCATGGACATGCTGACCTCTTCTGTAAGAGCCTGAAAGTCACTTCTCAGCATGAATGTTCATCTTCTCGACTAAGAGCTTCTGTTTTCAAGCCATTCCTTTTCCTACTGAAAGCAAAAGTACCTAGTCTAGTGAAACTTGGTGAGTGATATTATTTAATATTTTAAAACTGACTTAACCTCTGTTTTTAAAATCAGTGATAAAATTAGCTTGAAGCCTTAAAAAATTAGACTTGCTTGATAGGTTCAGTGCTTATGTAAGGATGATTTATAAATGGGATGACTGTGTCACAGAACTAACAGGGAAGTAATATTTGGATTTTTAAAATGCTCTTGGGATATGACAGCGTAATAGGGCTTACCTGATGTTCGTTCCATGTGGTGAGGTCAATATTCTGTATCCTCTGGTAATACCAGGGACCTTCTTAATGTGCTCTGTGCTGCTACCTTGGCCCTTCGGGACTTCAAATAGTTAGATATTGCCCAACCGAGGACTATAGATTTTATCTTCTTGACCACTTTCCAGTGGTAATGGTGTATGGGTTTGTTGGGAACATGAGATTTACACAGATATTTAGAAGACCCATTTTTTGGGTTCTAATTTGCAATTGTTCTCAAGTTTCAAAACAGTATGTGATAGGTAGTTTCTAGGACTTCCTAAGTCTTCTAACTTGAGATTAACAGTAAGGCTAAGATTGCCCCGAGTTAATAGTTCTTCAGATAAGTGAAATGTACTATGTCTATCTTGGTAACATATAAAATCTTAAGTGACTAGTCATTTTACAACTTAAAAATTTCTAGAATTTATCTTAGATTTTAATTATTGATAACTTTTATTAAGAGTAAAGTATATTTAAAATTGTAAGTTCATTTTAATTCTCCAGAATTTCATGTGTTCTACAAATTTAAATACTAAATATTGACATGATAAGGCAACTTAGAATTCTATGAAGCACATTATTTCTTGACCATATTTTTTACAGTAAAACTGTGTTAAATTAGGAAATAATATGCTCTTGTCCTTTAGCTTTCATAGATAATTTATACCATCTTTGTAAGCATCTTGATTTTAGAGAAGATGAAACAGATGTAAAAACAGTTGTTGGAACTTTATTGAATTTAATGGAAGACCCAGACAAGGAGGTTAGAGTGGCTTTTAGTGGAAATATCAAGCATATACTGGAATCCTTGGACTCTGAAGATGGATTTATTAAAGAGGTTGATAACTTTCATTTTTAAACATTGTGTTTTCATAAACCTGGCCTTAAAACTTTAACTAATTAATTTTATTATTCTAGCTTTTCGTTTTAAGAATGAAGGAAGCATATACACATGCTCAAATCTCAAGAAATAATGAGTTGAAGGATACCTTGATTCTTACAACTGGGGATATTGGAAGGTGTGTTTAGCAGCATTTATATTCTTCCTGATTTATTTTGACCACTTGATTTTTATCTTCCTGCTGTTTGAAATGGTGATATGAGAGATGTGGTATTATAGAAAAATATGATATAGACATGCGTTTATTTGTGGATTTCCATTTCTTTTTGAGACATTGATGATTTTTTTTTTTTTTTTTTTAAATTTTAGGGCCGCAAAAGGAGATTTGGTACCTTTTGCACTCTTACACTTACTGCATTGTTTACTGTCCAAATCAGCATCTGTCTCTGGAGCAGCATACACAGAAATTAGAGCTCTGGTTGCAGCTAAAAGTGTTAAACTGCAAAACTTCTTCAGCCAGTATAAGAAACCCATCTGTCAGGTGAGAGTCATCATTGACCTTGACTGTAGGAAATAGCAGTGCTTTGCAAGAGCTAAAAAAGAACATATGTAGGTTTTATTTTTCTTGCCTTAACAAATATATTTTTAAAAATGATGTATTCAGTTTAAGAGAATTTAAATCTTGCCAGTTTTATATTTTAGCATCTTGGACTAAAGATGTAGATTATAAATGAGAGAGGGGAAAATCATCTTATAATAATATATTGGTTTATCATGCTCACTGGTTAATCTATTAAGAGGTACCTTTCTTTTAGTGATGATAAACTTTTATGCCTTGGTATTATGGATAAGGTACTTTGTTTTTAAAAAGGTTGGTTTATTTCATGGCTGAAAAGTTAAGGTATGTTAAAATATTGGCTCTGTCCTGTGTTGGTGTAATCCTAAGCAAGATGTTCAGGTTTCTTAACTAAGCCTGGTTACTTACCTGTAAAAGGGAGATTATACATAATCTATTCCGTTAAGGTGGTTATTGCAATTAAATGAGTCTTAATTGAGGTAATATGTTTAGAACATTGTCTGATACTGTCTGTTATGTTGCCTTAAAAAGTATTAGTTAAATTTTTTCCCGTGTGTGAAAACTAACAAATCATTTTGCTCTAGTTTTTGGTGGAATCCCTTCACTCCAGTCAGGTGACAGTACTTCCCAGTACTCCATGCCAGAATGCCGAGATGCGCAAACAAGACATGGCTCACCAGAGAGAAATGGCTTTAAATACCTTGTCTGAAATTGCCAATGTTTTTGACTTTCCTGATCTTAATCGTTTCCTTACCGTAAGTCAAATAGTATAGTTGACTTGAGGTTTTTAATTCAATATTTTGTGTTTATTCTAGATTTTTAAAATTTAATTAAAAAAATTTTTAATTAAAAATTTTTTTTGTTAATTCTCACCCAAGGATATTTTTTCCATTAACTTTTAGAGAGAGTGGAAAGGAGGGAGGTAGGGAGGTAGGGAGGGGTTGACGGAGGGGGAGAGAGAGAAACATCACTATGAGAGAGACAGTTCATTTGGTTGCTTCCCGCATGCAGCCCCAACCGGATGTGGGGATCGAACCTGCAACCCAGGTAAGTGCCCTTGACCAGAAATTGAACCCATGACCCTTCAGTGCATGGGCAGTGTTCTAACCACTTAGCACACTGGCCAGGGCAAGATTTAAAAAAATTTTTTAATTGATTTTATTGGGTTTCAAGTGTACAACTCAATAAAACACCATCTGCACACTGCATTGTGCTCCCATAAAACCCTGAAAAGAATCTAAATGTCTAATAATTAGGCCAAAGAATATTATGTAACCATTCACATAATAATTATAAATGCTTTGTAGAAACTACCTTATCATGTTTTAACAGTCTTATAGGGTTAATATTAAGTTGAGGCATAATATAAGTGGGCTGTAAGCATCTCTGAGGGTAGGGCCTGAGCCTTGCTCCTGGTCACATCTCCAGTGACTGACGGGTGTTAGATGTTCATAAGATACACGCTGAATGAATAAACGAAAGGTCAACCATTTTATGTTTGGAATTTTGTATATATTTTATGAGTAAGACCTTAAGGGAAATAGACCAAATCAAAAAAGTTTTGTTTCTGTGTTGGGATGGTGGGTGTGTTAAAAAAGTTTTCTTCAGTACTTGTAGCATCAACTTTCTAACTTAAAAAACTTAAAACATTGCCCTGTCGGTTGGTTGGAGGTTGGAGCGTTGTCCCGTACACTGAAAGGTTGTGGGTTCCGTTGCCAGTTAGGACACATACCTAGGTTGCGAGTTCTGTCCCTGCTCGGGGTGCACATGAGAGGCAACCGATCAATGTTTCTCACCCACATCGATGTCCCCCTCCCTCCTTCCTTCTCTTCCATTTCTCTCCCTTCCTCTCTAAAATCAATACAAAGATGTTTGGAGGGGGAAAAATACACTTAGAATATTGTGCTTAGGTCACGCTTGCTTGTTTTCTAAGCCCAGGCTACCTCCAATAGCAAGTCAGGCGTGGGACCTACCCTTAGAAGAGGAGCCTATTTTAATACATGCTCATGAAAAAGTTTCTTCTTTACTTATACATTACCTTATTTATTTTGTATCTCCCCCACTCTACATTGTATCGTCTAAACTCTATCATCAGGGACCTTGCCTGCTTTTTCACTACTTTATCTGTAATGCCTGAGTCATACGTAGGCACTGATTATATATATACTTGGTAAATATATGTTGAATGAGTAAAATGGTAAGTTGGAATTCAGATATGTCATATGTAGACTTCGAATTTGTGTGGCATTTAAAAATATTTTTGCATGTAGCTTATGTGAATATTTTATCACCTGGACGAATGTGCTTTTTGGTAATTGTAGTGTGTTTTCTTTCAGAGGACATTACAAGTTCTGCTACCTGACCTTGCTGCCAAAGCAAGCCCTGCAGCTTCTGCTCTCATTCGAACTTTAGGAAAACAATTAAACGTCAATCGTAGAGAAATTTTAATAAATAACTTCAAATACATTTTTTCTCATTTGGTCTGTTCTTGTTCCAAGGATGAATTAGAACGTGCCCTTCACTATCTAAAGGTAATTGAATATTTATATATATTTTACTCTTGTTTAAATTGGCATTAAAGTGGCAGTAACATTCTTGTAGGAAGGAGAGTGGGTAATTTATAGCCTATCCTAGAGTAATGTAAGTTTAAATGGTATTATATAAATAAGCTTTGTCCTGGGCCTAGAGGAGCTTATTAAATAGAATTATTATTTTGTTATTTTCTTTGATCACTCGCCATAATGACATATACTCATCTATCATGGATCAGGTTCTCAGCTAATTTCATTTTAGAATTTTTTAATCGATTAGAACTGTAAGTTGACTAACGATGTACAAGTAATTATGTCTATAGGAAGAGGCAGCTTCCTTTAAATATAGTATAATGTCAGCATTTAGTTTACTCAGAGCTCTGATTATAATTTGGCTCAGTTTCTTGCTAGTTTTGAAATTTAAAAGTACAGCCTTTTTGGTGCCATATTAACAATGTTATTTGAAGACTGTGAGACTACATGGGAATGGGAGAACCTGTACAATATGCACATGTGACTTTACTATTTCCTCTGATGTTAATTTATTTCATATGTTTCATGATATGCAGGAATAGGTCTCTTTCCACATGAGAGTTATTGAATATTGAGTATATTCATTTTGAGAAAGAAAATCTGCATCATAGAGGTGAAATGATGATAAAGTTTTTATAGAGTGCTTACTACATGTCAGAAACTGCTAGACAATTTATGTATCATTTCACTCACAGTTGCCTAATGAGATAAAGATACTATTATTTTTCCATTTTATTGATGAGGAAACTAAGGCAGAGAGAAGTCAGATGAGGTAGCTTGTTCAAGTCACAGCACAACTAATAAGTGACAAAGCTGGAATTAATTTCAACAGTCTGACTAGAAAGGCTGTGTCTAAGCCATTGTACTATATTTCTTCTCAGGGACTATGTGCAGATGAATAATGAGTCGATGGCATTTTAAGACCTTATAGAACATTAGGACTTCCTTTTTAAATTTTATTTCCAGATAAAATCTGATCATTTCTCTTCATTACCTATAACCCATGCGAGACCTATCAGGAAAGAACAAGATTAGAATAATTTTCCATTGCCTATATTTTTCCCCCCCAAATCAATACATGGCTTTTATTACATCTTTAAAATGTCACAAATAAGTCTGAAGAATCATTCGGCATCTTCCTGGACAACTTAGATCTTACCCATTGCCTTTAAAAAGTATCATTAGTAAATCTTACCATCAGATTTAGAGCTCCTGATTTACTAATAGGGTATTAAAAAATCAGTATACTTATTTTCAGGATGTTAGTATGGAGAAAAATTTAAATTTTTAAAAAAATGTATCTCTGCATTAGAATGAAACAGAAATTGAACTGGGGAGCCTGTTGAGACAAGATTTCCAAGGATTGCATAATGAATTATTGCTGCGTATTGGAGAACATTACCAGCAGGTTTTCAATGGCTTGTCCATACTTGCCTCTTTTGCATCTAGTGATGATCCATATCAGGGCCCAAGAGATATCATATCACCTGAACTAATGGTAAGAAATACGTCGTATGGTTTTTTCCCCGTTCTTTTTGTAGCTTAATTACAATATTGGAAAAACATCTGTTTTGTGCATTTTTCAAGTGCTAGAGATTAGTGTAAATTTTAAATTTGGTTTTTTAATTTGAAAAGGTCAATGATTTAAATTGTATGGTCACAGCAGGGTATTAATAACGTATATTAGCATTGAAAAATAGATGTTTTAAAATGATCTTTAAGTTTTATTTTTTCACTGGGTAAAAATGCCTGTTTTTCTTCACCAGTTATGAACTGTGGGTTGGAATACCTTTGTAGCTCCCCTGCCAACTGCCTCTTTCCTGGCACAACATTTTAACCTTATCAGCTCTAACTATATTTAAATCCATTGTTGGATTTAAGGGAAATTAGAGGATATGTTACCCATTTTTATCTTTTCCTATCTTAAATTTATATCTGAAATCACTTTACTATTTATATTTTCATCTGAAAAAAATATATAAATGCTTAGGCTTACTGTTTTTTTCCTTTAATTGCCCTCCTTCCTTCAAGAGACCCCCTGGACTATCAGCAATATATCTAGAGAGGTTCTTCTATCTGCTTTCTTCTTTTCCATTCACTCTTTAACTCATTCTAATTCGACTATGTTCTCACTGTTCTATGGAAATTCTTGTCAAGGTCAAAAACAGTTTTCCTACTGTCCAATCCAGTAGTTACTTCTCCTTTCCTATTTCCTTCAACCTCTGAGTAACATTCAGTGCAACTGACCATCCTTTCCTGTGTGGCATCTCTGATACCAGTTCCTTTTTCTACTTTATTTTTGTTGACACTGTTACAGATGTCCCCGTTCCCAACCTCCTTTGCCCGTCTCCACCCTACCCCTGCCCCCCTTCCCTTCGGCCTGTGTCTGGGTCATGCAGATCTGTTCTTTGACTAATCCCTTCACCCTCTTTCATCCACTTCCCTGTCCCTCCTCCCCTTCCACAGCTGTCAGTCTGCTCCATGTGTCTACACCTCTGTTTCTGTTTTGTTCGTGAGTTAATTTTTTGCTGTTGTTAATCCTCACCCAAGGATATATTTTTTCCGTTGATTTTTAGAGAGAGGAGGGGTAGGGGGTGAGAGAGAGAGAGAAAGAAACATCATTGTGAGAGAGACACATCGATTGGTTGCCTCCTCCATGCACCCCAGCTGGGCAGGGATTGAACCTGCAACCCAGGTACATGCCCTTGACCGGAATTCAACCCAAGACCCTTCGGTGTGCAGGCCAACATTCTAACCACTGAGCCACACCAGCCAGGGCTTGTCAGTTAATTTTGTTCATTTGATTCCACATTTAAGTGAAATCATATGGCATTTGTCTTTCTCTGACTGGTTTATTTCACTTAGCATAAGAATCTCTGGTCTTTTCATGCTGTTGCAATAGGTAAGGTTGCCTCCTTTTTTAACGGCCATGTAATATTCCACTGTATAAATGTACCACAGCTTTTTTTCCACTCATCTGCTGGTGGGCATTTGGGCTGTTTCCTGATCTTGGCTAATGTAAATAGCGTTGCTACGAATGTAGGGGTGCATATATTCTTTCAAATTGGTGTTTCTGGATTCTTAGGATATATTCCCAGAAGTAGGATTTCAGGGTCAAAAGGCAGCTCCATTTTTAATTTTTTGAGGAACCTCCATACTGTTTTCCATAGTGGCTGCACTAGTCCGCATTCCCACCAGCAGTGTACTAGGGTCCTCTTTTCTCCACATCCTCGCCAGTACTTTTTGTTTGTTGATTTGTTGATTTGTTTATTGATTTTTGTTTGCTGATTTGTTGACAGGTATGAGGTGATACCTCATTGTAGTTTTAATTTACTTCTCTCTGATGATTAGTGACATTGAGCATTTTTTCTTGTGCCTGTTGGCAATCTGTATGTCTTCTTTGGAGAAGTGTCTATTCAGGTCTGTTGCCCAATTTTTTTCTCTTTTTGTGCACAATTCCACTTTTAATATATACATCTGATATGGGAAACTGAAACTTCTGTTCCAGAAGAGAAAGAAAATAGCTGAATTTTGGCATTTCAGTAGCATGCTATAGAATTCATCATGATTAATTTCCCATTAAATTATGGACAATGGCTGTATCACATTATTGACAATAGCAGGAAAAAAACAAAAACAAATAAGAAAACCAAACAGTGCCTGACAAATAATCTCCGGGGGACACTGGTATGTGTCCTGTGAGCAGCCTAGTTCAATAGTGCGTGCTTTTCCTCTACCAGATTTAGGGCACAACATGAAAAGGTGAGAATGGCCAGAGAAGGTTATTCTTTGCTGAATACCAGTATCTGAATAAACAATTGCTTGAGCAGATTGTAAGCGCTTTTTTTTCTTTAACAACAACAAAGAGTAGGGAGAGAAATATACATACACACACCTCGCCAAAGAGCTGAAGTTAAGTGTTAATGAGCCAGGTTCACGATTTATGATCAGTTTCCAAAAATCCAACTATAAACAATACAAAGCAGTGCTCCTCAGTATTATTATTATTATTATTATTTTTAAATATATCTTTATTGATTTCAGAGAGAGGAAGGGAGAGGGAGAGAGAGATAGAAACATCAATGATGAGAGAGTCATTGATCGAGCCCGCAACCGGGCATGTGCCCTGACCGGGAATCGAACCCCGATTGCCTGGATCCTAGGTCGACGCTCAACCGCTGAGCCACGCCCGGCCGGGCCTCAGTATTATTTTTGCAGTTGTTAGTAATGAGAAACATCAAGGAAAAGAAAACCCCTCATTGCAAAAAAGAGCTAAACTTTGACACAGAGAATTGAATAATTTTTGATGCTACACCACAAACAGCTTTTGATGTATATCTTATGTGAAAAGGTCTTCCACTTATATGACATTTTCCCTGGGTGATGCTTCAGGTCAGATGCCGAGTTATGGCACGAAGAGCATGTAGAAGTTCAGCTTCATCACTGCTTCGGTTAGACGTAAATAGACGTGACCCTTTTCTGAGTGTTTGAACTGACTCCAGTAACTATCATACATGCGCTTGGTGGTTCTCAGGATAGCAGGTCACTGTCTTAATGTAAACCTTCAGGCTTCATTCAAGTAATTGATTCCAAACATACAGCAAATATAGTTAAATAAAGCTCTTTGCAGCATGATTGTGTCAACATCTTTGTGGGTGGCCATAGTGTTATAGGTGAGACTGAAGACTGTGAAACTTTTCATCAAGATGTCCAATCTCGCCCAGCTGGGCATGGCTCAGCGGTTGAGCGTTGACCTAGGATCCAGGCAATCGGGGTTCGAGTCCCGGTCAGGGCACAGGCCTGGGTTGTGGGCTCGATCAATGACTCTCTCATCATTGATGTTTCTCTCTCTCTCCCTCTCCCTTCCTCTCTCTGAAATCAATAAAGATATATTAAAAAAAAAAAGATGTCCAATGTCAGAATAAAGTGTGTTCCCCAGGGAGAACCCATGACTTTCTCAGGTGTAGTCCTGAGCTCCGAATGTTGGCAAATGCTGCTCATCTGACAGGGTCTGTATACCCAAAACCAGGGTCTTCAGTATATTGGGAGACCTCAGATACTATCATCATGCCGTCCTAAAAATCTGAATGAGGAAATGAATGAAAAGTATTTTTAGACACAACAAAAAGAATTTCTTCTCAAATGAGTAGTCATGTCTTCCTGAGCTGTGTCTTCATTTTCCCTTCCCCGATGCCTCTTCATTCTTCCCATCAAGGCCTCCAGCTCAGAGAACCTGCAGTCCCAAAGGAGTTCCTGTAAGGGATGCATTCTCTATGTTGTTGTCATTAGCAAGGTCACAAACGCAGAAACTGTTGACTGATAGTAGCCTAAATCCATTGGAGATTTTGGGATCTCTCTGGATTGATGCCGCTGCCAAAAGCAAAGCTTGTCAAGGGTGATAATGTGCTAGCAGGACCACAGCAGGTACCAGTTCAGCCAGAGACCAGTTATTTTCTCCACTTTGACAAGTTTCTGAATGTGCTCGCTCATGATCAGACAGGGTCCGTGTGCTAGCAGCTTATTTATTTCATTAAGATTTTTCAATGTTTTTGGTACATATTCCAAACCATTCAACCACTCAGCAATACCTCCTGTTTTGAGAAATTCATCCACATGCATGTGTATTAAGAACACTGGTGTCTAGCTGCAGCCTGTGGGGTAGAGGAAGGGGGCCGTCCATGTGCAGCATGTAGGACTGGCTCAGCAGGAAAGACTCGAGGTACAGACTCGAGACCTGGATCGTGATGTCCCGACGACTGGATGTAGCATGTTCTTCCACCAGAAAGTTAGTACATTCATCCACTGTGTTTGCTTGGGCAACTTCCTTCTCTGGAATAAAGGCACTTGGTTCTCCTCTCAAGGGTTGAGAGACACTGATTCTTTAATCCTTCCAGAGCACTTTCCGCATGTTGTGCAAAGCAGGTAGTTGGCTGCAGCCAGTGGGCTGCTGCCCCCCTGGTTCATTGTGGCTGTAGTTTATCATGGCTGTGGGTACCTAGGGCTAGGGCAGGTGGTGGGCTGGGACCTCCTCTGTTGGGATATAGGCATAGGAGGCGACCAATCCAGAGCAAGCAGCACTGTCCCAGGCAACCACCTTGGTGGCTCATCACTGGCCCCTTGTTCCACCTGCCCCCTCCCCCAGATGCCCTGCCTGTGCCTGCTTAGGAGAAGCAGCCCTAGTGTCCTAGTCCCTTTGTCCATTACTTAATTGGATCGTTTATCTTCCTGGTGTTGAGTTGTATAAGTTCCCTATATATTTTGGAAATTTACCAGTATCAGTGTACCATTGGCAAATGTTTTCCCATACTGTAGGTTCCCTTTTCATTTTGTTTGTGGTTTCTTTTCTTTTTTTCTTTTTTTTATATATCTTTATTGATTTCAGAGAGAGGAAAGGAGAGGGGGAGAGAGAGATAGAAACATCAATGATGAGAGAGTCATTGATCAAGCCCGCAACCTGGGCATGTGCCCTGACCGGGAATCGAACCCCGATCGCCTGGATCCTAGGTCGATGCTCAACCGCTGAGCCACGCCCAGCCAAGCCTGGCTGTAATTCTTTTTTTTTTTTTTTTTAATATATCTTTATTGATTTCAGAGAGGAAAGGAAAGGGAGAGGGAGAGAGAAACATCAATGATGAGAGAGTCATTGATCGGCTGCCTCCTGCACGCCCCTCCCTGGGGATGGAGCCCACAACCCGGGCATGTGCCCTGACCAGGAATCGAACCCCGATCGCCTGGATCCTAGGTCGATGCTCAACCGCTGAGCCACGCCCGGCTGGGCTGTTCGTGGTTTCTTTTGCTCTGCAGGAGCTTTTTAGTTTGATGTAGTCTCATTTGTTTGTTTTTTTCCTTTGTTTTCCTTGCTGTAGGAGACATATCAGCAAAAATGCTGCTACTGGAGATGTCTGAGATTTTCCTGCCTATGTTTTTTTCTAGGATTTTTATGGCTTCATGACCTATATTTAAGTCTTTTATCCATTTTGAGTTTATTCTTGTGTATGGTGTAAGTTGGTGGTCTAGTTTTATTTTTTGCATGTGCCTGTCCAATTTTCCCAGCACCATTTATTGAGGAGACTGTCTTTACTCCATTGTATGTTCTTGTCTCCTTTGTCAAATATTAATTGAGTATATAGGGGTGGGTTTACTTCTGTGCTCTTTGTTCTGTTTCATTGATCTATATGCCTATTCTTATGCCAGTACCAGGCTGTTTTGATAAAACTATAAAATATAGTTTGTTATTCTTTATTCTTCTTTCTAAAGGTTGCTGAGGCTCTTTGGGGTCTTTTTTGGTCCCATATAAATTTTTGGAATATTTGTTCTAGTTCTGTGAAATATGCCATTGGGATTTGAATAGGAACTGTGTTGAATCTGTGGATTGCTTTGGGTACTGTGTCTTCCAATCCATGAACATGGTATATGCTTCCACTTTTATTTTCCTTTATTTCTTTCTTCAGTGTCACATAGTTTTCCGAGTATAGGTCTTTTACCTCCTTGGTTAAATTTATTCCGAGGTACCTTATTATTTTTTTGTTGTTGCAATAGTAAATGGGATTGTTTTCTTAGATTCTCCTTCTGATAGTTCATTATTGGCGTATAAAAATGCCACCGATTTCTGAGTATTAATTTTGTATCCTGCTACTTTCATTTATTAGATCCTACTGAATTCATTTATTAGATCTAGTAGCTTTTTGGTGGTGTCTTTAGGGTTTTCTATGTATAACATCATGTCCTTTGCTAATAATGAAGGTTTGACTTTTTTCCAATTTGGATGCCTTTTATTTCTTCTTCTTGTCTGATTGCTGTTTCTAGAACTTCCAGTACTATGTGAATAAGAGTGGTGAAAGCAGACATCCCTTTCTTGTTCCTGATCTCAAAAGGAACACTTGTAGTTTTTACCCATTGAGTGTGATGTTGGCTGTAGACTTGTCATATGTGGCCTTTATTACTTTGAGGTATGTTCCCTGTATTCCCACTTTGTGGAGTGTTTTTATCATAAATGGATGCTGAATTTTATCAAATGCTTTTTTGCATCTATTGACATGACATGTGGTTCTTGTCCTTCATTTTGTTTATGTGATGTATCATGTTTATTGATTTGTGGATATCGTACCAACCTTGCATTCCCAGAATAAATCCCGCTTGATCATGCTGTATGTGATCTTTTTAATGTATTGCTGGATATGGTTTGCTAATATTTTGTTGAGGATTTTAGCATCTATGTTCATCAGGGATATTGGCTCATAATTTTCTTTCTTTGTAGAGAATTTATCTGGTTTTGGAATTAGGATAATGCTGGCCTTATAAAATGAGCTTGGAAGTTTTCCCTCTTCTTGAAATTTTTGGAATAGTTTGAGAAGGATAGGTGTTAGTTTTTCTTTGAATGTTTGATAAAATTCACCTGCTCCAGGATTTTTATGTGTTGGTAGTTTTTTTTTTTATTATTACTCCTTCAGTTTCACTAGTTGTAATCTGTCTATTCAGATTCTCTGATTCTTCCTGATAAACTTGTGGAAGATTGTATGTTTCTAGGAATTTATCCATTTTGTCCACATTGTCCATTTTGTTGGACAGTGTATTTCTTTGGTGTCAGTTGTTACTTGTCTTTCATTTCTGTTTTTATTTATTTTGGCCATCTCCCCTTGTTTCTTGATGAGTCTGGTTAAAGGTTTGTCAGTCTTCTTTATCTTTTCAAAGAACCAGCTCTTGGTTTCATTGATCTTTGATATATATATATATTTTAGACTGCATTTTGTTTATTTCTGCTCTGATCTTTATTATTTTCTTTCTTCTAATCACTTTGTGCTTCGTTGTTGTTTTTTCCATTTCCTTTAAGTGTAAAATTAGATTGTTTATTTGAAATTTTTCTTATTTCCTGAGGTAGGCCTGTAAAGCTATGAATTTCCCTCTTTGTACTGCTTTTGCCATATCCCATAGATTTGTTGTGTTCTCATTTTCATTTGTCTCCAGGTAACTTTTGATTTCCTCCTTGATCTCATTGTTAACCCATTCATTGCTTAGTAGCATGTTATTTAGCCTCCATGACTTGTGTGTTTTTCATTTCTTTTCTTGTGGTGATTTCTAGTTTCATGCATTTATGGTCAGAGAAGATGCTTAATATGATTTCAGTTTCTTTAATTTTATTGAAACTTGTTTTGGGCCTTAACATGTGGTCTATCCTGAAACCAAATTTTCTGATTTCCTTTTTGTTTCACTGTCCACTCATTCTCCTTCCCTCTCCTTTACTTTATCCTTTAAATGTTGGATTGATTTAGGACTATCTAATGGAGTCTCTCTTTTTCCTATCAAAATTCTCCCTCTAAATGAAAGAGAATCTGGTCTCATCTGGTCCTTTGCTTTAATATGGTTTATATTTTGATGATTTCATAGTTGAGATTTAATACCAGACTTCTCCTGAGCTTTGTACTTGTGAGTTTATATAAGTTAGGTCCTGGCAGGAAACAGATGGTATACACAAAAATGTTTAACTGAAAATAATTTAATGAAGGGGCTGTTTTCATTGTCCTGTCAAGGGTAAGAGAGCGAGCAGGAAATGTTAAGGAATCCAGAGAGTAGAAAACTTATGCTCCCCTTAGTCCTGGGCAAGGAGAAGAAATGGTGTTACCAGAACCTGGTGGAGAGCTAGAGCCATGGTGTGGGGAAAGGCCTCTCATTGTATAGGGATATAGGAACTACCAGAACCACCTCAAAACCAAGAAAAGCAGGAAATTTAAGTGCCACGCTCTTTCCTCCTGCCCTCGGTTCCTCCATTGGTGCTTCCTGTTGACTAGATTCAGTGGGAGGCCAGAAGGAAGGGGATATTGAGGGATGAAATCTAGTAAGCCTCTCAGGCCCAGAGCAGTGCAGAAGGGGCACAGAATGGATTTGCGTGCGAGAGAGGATAGCAGACAGAGACTATCCAACTTTCCTTTTGTCATCTCTACTTGACTGTCTTATAAGCGTCTCAGACAAGTCTAAACATAACATGCCAGTTAGAAGTCTTTGTTTTTCCTCTCTCAACTATTTCATCTCCTAGTCGTCCCTGCCTCAGGAAATGGTACCACTATCACCTGAGTGACTCAAAACAGACCTGGGGAAGCATTCTTGAGCTCTCCATTTCTTCCTTCATGCTTCATAATTAAATATCAATAAATCCTATCACACATCTCTCCAAAATACAGTGGTACCTCAGTTTTTGAATGTAATCCGTTCTGGAAGACCAAGTTCTGAAGTGTTCAAAAAACTGAGGGATCAACAGCCGACAGCTAGGCCTCAGGGTCTTGGCCTCAGCAGAAGTTGTGGCATGTTCTACTTCCGAGGCGTGTTCGAAACCCGAAACATTTACTCCTGGGTTTACCGCATTGGTAAACCAAAATGTTTGTCAGTGGAGTCATTGGATAACTGAGGCACCACTGTATATCTTTCCATCTCTGCTGCCACTACCCTCATATGAGCGACCAAGTGCACTTTTCTCCCGGACAAGTGCAAAACCTCGTAACTGTTCTCTCCCTTCACTCTTCCTTTCCTACATCTTTACTCAGTTACTTACACAGCATTTGAAGGGCTCTTTTTACAACTTAAACTCATAGCATTCCCTTTCTGAAATTCCTTCTGTGGTTTTCGTTGCTCTTAAAGTAAAATCCCTAAGACTATATGTGATTTGTGTAACTTTCCACCTCATATTATGCAACTTTTTTCTTTCATTCTCCCTCTCTTTTAGCATTGTTTTATTTGTGTTTCTCAAACATGTCAAGATTTTTCCTGCTTCAGAACTTCTGCAGTAGATAGTCTATTGGATTAATGATAATTGGAGTAATCTCCTGGATCTTTCGCATTCTTTAGATCTCAGAGTTTCCTGAGTACCTTATCTAAACTTCCTCATCCCAGTTCTCTCTCATGTGATCATGTTTATTTCCATATAGCATTTATTGCCACCTTACTTACGTATTTACTTATTTAATGTCCTCCACTCATTAGTCTCCCATGTAAACTAGTAGGGAGAAAGGGACTTGCTTATCTTGTACACCTGAGCCTGGCATAGTATTCTAGGCATAGATAATAAATATTTGGTAAGTAGTAGATGAATGAACTATTTAAGTGCAAGAGCTTTAAAATTAGAATATTGACATACACTATGTGAGTGTCAACTATGTCTACTTTTTATTTAAGAAGCATGGGCTGGAACCATGCAATTAGTGAATTATGGATTATTAAGCCTAAAAGTAAGTCTTAATCCAAATCAGAAATTTGCAAATTAAATGTAATTTAGGCTTGCAAGGTGATTCTCTATGCTTGGCAAGAGAAAAGTTTATCCCATCATCTAATCTGGAGAGATACGCTGGCACGTAACTTCTTTTTGATGATGTGCTAGCACATACTCTCCTATCCCACCCCTCCCCTTGGCAGTGTATGTAACCTGGAGATCCTGAAATCAGGTGCAAATCAGTATCAAGCAATGCAAGTTTCTTCCAGAGTTGGAAAATACTGTAATCCCTACTCTTTCCCAGCTCTTCTTCTTTCACCTTTTCCTGACTGTATGTAAAGATTTTGAAAGAGAGGAATATTCTTTGCAGATTACATTACCAGTTTGTTATAATATTAACAACTTAAATTTGTTTAATTTTTTACTATATTCTCAGTGCTTGACGCATGTTATCTTGTTTAACCTCTACAACAACTGTATGTAATAGGTGCTTCCTTTGTTTCCATTTTATAGAATCAGAGGAGTTAAGTAACTTAGCCAAAGTCACACACTAGGAAGTATCAAAATTGGGATTCAAACCCAGGTCTGCCTGACTGCATGACCATACCCTCTCCTCTAGGACCCTCATTCAAGACGGAATTAATCCAGAGTGCCGTGGCCAGAGACACCTAGTCTATAACTATTGATACTATAGCCTTCTATCCCTTTACCACTATTACCTCGGGGATACTGACCCCTGTGTAGACCATTGTTCCGGTGCGGCGCCATTCTCCCCCCAGCTTAGCTCTAAATGGCCTAGAATGACAGTTGGTTGTCTTTTCCTATTCTCCTTAAGATAAATGTCCTCTCCACTTGGATCCTGATGTGAATCAGATCCTGAGGATCCCACCCCAGCTCAGCTCAGAATTCAAAAGCGCAGGATTTTCTTATACAGTACTGTTTAATTGTATTTTGTAATGGTGATTATAAATCAGTTTCATGAATTTTAAAAAATACTAGATGTGAGAATATATGCATTTGGAGAAACTTAATTCATCAGGTATCTATTTCTGTTATTCTAATAGGTAGAATAGAAATGATGTTAGTTAAATAATTAAATTGTTGGTTTATAAAATTTGATTTGTATAAAATTTACATAATATATGTTTGCTTTTTCTGTTAGGCTGATTATTTGCAACCCAAGTTGTTGGGCATTTTGGCCTTTTTTAACATGCAGTTACTGAGCTCCAGTGTTGGCATTGAAGACAAGAAAATGGTAGGTGGTGATAGCTGAGCTGCAAGAGTGCTGGAATAGAATTCATGTAGAGTATGCATGAGACATGATTTTTACTACTACCTACAAGCATTCAGAGATAAATAATCAACATATGGTATTCTATATTACTGAACAACTTGTATAAGCTTTGGGGGAGTCTGAAAAGAGGAATTATATTATTTGTAGTTCTTTTTATAATAAGGGACAGAAAACCCAACCCAAATTGGCTTAAAGGGATTTGTTGACTCTGTAACTAACCTAAGAGGGATAGCAGAACTTCGGTATTGCTTGATTTTGGACACAGTGTTCTCAGAATCAGTTTCTTGTTTTTCTTTTTTTCTATTAAAAAAATTTATTAAAAAATTTTAATGCTGACATTATTGCATGTGTCCCCTTTTCCCCCCCTTTGCCACCTCTCCCTCCCTTGGCCTTCACCAAACTATTTTTGTGTCCATGCATATAAGTTCTTTAGTTTATCTCTTCACCTTCTTTGTCCTGTCACACCCACTCCCATCCCCTTGGGCACCAGCCAGTCTATTCCACTTGTCCATGTTTCCAGTTCCATTTTGTTCGCCAGGTTATTTTGTTCATTAATTTCCACATGTAAGTGAGATCATATGGTATTTGTCTTTGTCTTACTAGCTTATTTTGCTTAGCATAATATTCTCTAGGTCCATCCATGCTGTCACAAAAGGTAAGAGTTCCTTCTTTTTTACAGTTTTAGCTCAAATTCCCCTGGATTGGTTCTGTGCTTAAGTGCCAGGTGTTAGCCACAGCAGCATCAGATTCACGTTATCACAGCATCTAGCTCAGTGGGAACAAAGAGACCAACAATCAGTGACAGCTGAAAGAAAAGTTACATACATTTATTGGTCCACATTGGCTCATGGCCCATGGTATTTTTGTATACCAAAAATCCTAGGTTTTCTATAGTAAGTAAAGTAACTTTAGTTATTTGTCAGTTTATGTTTAAATGTATTTGGCACAGTAAATTTCGTTAAGATTGCTGTGACAACTGATCATCACTGGAAATTTTTTCCATAGATTGGAATAGAAGTTTAAATATTGATTTGCTTTCTACCTCTGCAGTCAGTAAAATTATAGTAAAAATCCATGAATAGAATTTTATTTTAGCCTGTATTACCCCTCTCTTAATAACCTTAAGGACCCATAATAACTTAAGGAGCCACATCATGGTACAATATTAAACTCTACAAACTTAAGCAACCAGTACTTGTTCTTTGGTGTCAACTGATAAACTTAATACCCCAAACAACTTCTAGTCCATCTACATGGAATCTTTCTTACTGTTATCCCAAGTGAGAGAATCTCAAATCTAAGAAAACTAGAGTTTCTTTTAAACCATAAAGAGCTTACATGTTTTGGCATATAGTTAAGGTTGATTAGAGAGTTCCTTTACCCCTTCATTTAGAATCTAGAGCTGTTGATACAAGTCTGATTCTGTGTTTCACACACAATAGAATGTGCATATTATGTTCTGGGTATGTCATTGGCTACTTATTTGTTTTACAAAATTCAGAGCTTCTTGAATTTAGTACCATTAGAGCAGAAATGCATGTACTGCATAGCAGTTTGGGATGGATTTGAAGAAAACTAAATAATGGGAGATACATATGTGTGTATATATGTGTGTTTATGTATATATTAATCCTTACCCGAGGATATTATTTTATTGATTTGTATTTTATAGAGAGAGGGAGGGGGAGAGAGAGAGAAACAGAAACATTGATGTGAGAGAGAAACATTGATCAGTTGCCCCCCGTATGTGCCCTGACCGGGGATTGAACCCCTAACCTTTTTCAGTGTACGGGATGATGCTCCAACCAGCTAAGACAGGTATTATATTCTTAATAAATTTGAAAATCACCAACCAGCAGGATTAAAATAACAAATCACCTTCAAGAGAAAAAATATATAAAACAACTCGTATTTTTCAAACTCTTAATTTCTACATGAGAAGTTGGACAAAAAGAACTGGCCAACATTTATCGATATTAGGGTGGGATGCACTTGTCTTTATAGCTCATCTCCTATCTCTTGTTTATAGGATTTATTTTAAAGCTCTACTTACTTTTTAGGCCTTGAACAGTTTGATGTCCTTGATGAAATTGATGGGACCCAAACATGTCAGTTCTGTGAGGGTGAAGATGATGACCACACTGAGAACTGGCCTTCGATTCAAGGATGATTTTCCTGAATTGTGTTGCAGGTAAGTGACTGCCTCAGTTTATTAGATTTTTTTTTTTTTGCATTTCATAGGAGCACTAACTTGAATCCTTGTCTCCTTGAGGGAAATTGGGTGCAAACCATAAATAATTAAGATAGCCTATTTGTATTGAAAAGGGAATGTGCTTACTTCCTTAAAAACATTTTATTATAAAATGTTTTAACATACTGAGAATAGAATAATTCAGTGAATCTCTCCACATACTCATTTCTCAACCTCAGCAGTTATCAACACTGCTAATCTTATATAATCTTCCACCTTCGCCATTTTTATTGTTAGTTGGGGTGTTTTAAAGAAAACCCCAGCCCAGCCAGGCGTGGCTCAGCGGTTGAGTGTCGACCTAGGATCCAGGCGATTGGGGTTCGATTCCCGGTCAGGGCACATGCCCAGATTTCGGGCTTGATCAATGACTCTCCCGTCGTTGATGTTTCTATCTCTCTCTCTCCCTCCCTCTCCTTTCCTCTCTCTGAAATCAATAAAGATATATTTTTAATAAATAAATAAATAAATAAAGAAAGAAAGAAAGAAAGAAAGAAAGAAAGAAAGAAAGAAAGAAAGAAAACCCCAGTATCACATCATTGCACTTGTAAATACCTCAGATGTAACCATCATGAATTATTAAACTAATTAATGGGAATTCCTTAATATCATCTAGCCTCAGTCTATATTTAGATTTCCCCACTTGTCTTAAATACGTTTTTCCCAAAAAGTTTGGTTGGTTTGAATCAGAATTCATATAAGGTGCACATGTCAAACATTTAGTTGTTTGGCCCCTTAAATATCTCTTGTAAACAGATTTACCCCTTAAGTCCTCTTTCCACACTATTAAGCCATTGAGATTTGTAGGGTTTGGCTGATCTAATTTAAATATTACTGTTAACAGTAAGACTACTGAGTGCAGTTTAAGCTTCTCGGAGGTTCTATATGTCCTTAGACTGTAACTTACTGTAGATGTACAGTCAGAATAATATGTTTTAAAGTGATGTGAAGTAACTTTTTTCTGTGTGCAGGTACCACTACCTTCATATTGTTAGATTCATTTATTTCAGTATGCTTAAAATTTTTAGAGATTGCTTTTAATTTAATTTCAATATATAACACATTTACATTGTTCCAAGTTCAAATTTGTTGTAAGTTATACTCAGAGAATCTGGTCCATTCTTGAAGCCTGCAGGTATCTATTTTTATTAACTTTTGTATAACCCCCTTTTATAAGTATAAGCAAATGCATGCACACTCATCCGTACTTTTTCCCCCCATATTAATCCTGCCTCAGTAGGTAGCATATTATAAGCACTGTTTTCACCTTGCTTTTTTGACTTCATATATTAAGTATTTGAGTATATAGTACTGAACTTTATTCCATTTCTAAAGCTACCTTGTAATGTTATTACCTGTATATATTATTATTTGTTTAGCTAATAACTCATTGATGGAGCTTTACAAATAATAAAAATAATGTGACTTTTAACTTTTATTGTTGCTGTTTTTCCTAGAGCTTGGGACTGCTTTGTTCGTTGCCTGGATCATGCTTATCTAGGCTCCCTTCTCAGTCATGTCATAGTCGCGTTGTTACCTCTCATACACGTCCAGCCTAAAGAAACTGCAGCTATATTTCACTACCTCATAATTGAAAACAGGTATTGTAACTGAAATTGATAATAAATATAGCAAGTTTTTATTACTGTATTTTTATGCTCAAGGTATTAGGGTTACTGTTGGTAATGTGGAACTGTTCATATTCTTTTTAATTTAGAGTTCATTAGTAAACAAGTAATTGACCTATTTTACGACAATACATGTTGAACTGGTGCTGTTTCTGTTGTGACATGACTTCCATTTTAATTATATTTTAAATTCATTAGTAGGTCAGCAACTGAATTATTTTTCATCAATTTTTAAAAAGGTGAGGCTAAATTTTTCTTTCTTCTCACAGTTAAAAGGCAGATAGTTGAGTAGCATGAAAAAGGTTAGGAGGGATATTCACTACTTTCTATATAAGCTTGCCTCAGTTTAAACTCTTACTCTTTCATTAGATTAACTTTCAAACCAGTCTTCCTTCCTTTAAGCTTTTATTACATTTCTTCATATTGTTCATATTTAAAAGCATTCCTTTATCTGTATCATTCTAGCATGCAGACATTTTGTGGTTCTCTGTTTCCTAATTGACAAATTCCAAATTGCTTATCTTGACATTCAAGACTTTCCAAAATCTGGCCACATCACCTTAAAACCTTTTCCCCAGATTTTCCTGAACAGATGCAGGCTGTAACCAGTACAGATTGTTATTGCAAGAACATACATTATCCCTTTGAATCTTTATTTTTCACTCAGGCTGCATTTTAGCCTAGAATGCCCTCCCATACATTTAAAATTTTTTTTCATTTTTGCACTCATTGGTGTGTATCATAGTTCTTTTGCTTCTGAAAAGTTAGGGTTTAAGTACTCCTGATTTACCTGCTTACTCATATTATTGCTATTCCCATTGATTATTTCTAATAACCTTCCAATCAGGGAGAAAATACAAAAGAAAAGGCTAATGTAGTTTTTTAAATTAAAAAACTTTTATATATTATATTTTGTACATGATAGAACAGCATAATCATTGCTCTAGACCACTTTTCAAATACTTTTTGGATTATCATGCAAATAGTATATCTTTATTATAGAAGAATCATTTCTCTACTTGTATCTATCATTTCTTTATCATTAAAAAAATTATTTCACTCAGTGCTAGATAGACGATCTTAAGCTCCCTGAGTGAAGATATTATTTCTGCTTTCTTTATTGTTACAAACTCAGTGTCTGGCACATAGGAGCACATAGTGGTTAGTTAATGCGTATTTGTTGCATGAGTTAATGAAGACTAGAAATTATTTATTTTTCTTCTTTTTTTTTAAATTGAATTTGTTGGGGTGTATGAAGACTAGAATTTAGAAACACTTTATTTGGACCCAGAAAGATTCGCATTTATATTTGAAGCAAATTAAAAATTATTTGTGTTAATAGGAATTGTTTGAAATTTTCTCAAAAATTCTTCATGAGAATTTAACTATTTATTGCACTCTACAAAACAGTATCTTAAAACAATGAGCATTTTTATTTACTCATAATTTTGCAGTCTAGGCTGTGTTCAGCTGGTTGATTCTTTGGCTGGTCTTGCAAGTGGTCATTGGTGGGGCTGCAGTCAGCCTTCTGGTAGACTTGGCTGGGCCTCTCCCTTTTTCCATGTTATCTCAGAGCCTCTTTGTCCACGTAGCCTGTCCGTGTCCATGTAGCCTGTTCTTATTGATGGCCAGAATTCTTACGTGGTGACTCAGGATTCTTATGAGCACAAACCTAGCCAGAAGCTGTAAGATGTTTTTACATTTAGGCCCCAAACTGATACAGCATCTCTTCTGCCATATTCTGTTTGTAAAAGCAGGTCACACACCAAGCAAAAATTGAAGAAGAAGTAACTGTATGTGGCTGTGTATACCAAGAATGTAGTTTATTCCCAGCCACCAATGTGACAGACTGCCGCAAGGTTTTTCTTAGGCTTGATTGTCTGCCATTCTTAGCTGATCATCCTAGACACAGTTAGGAAGAATACTTTGCATGTAAATAATTAATTAGCACTTTTAAATGTGCATTAAGTTAGCCTTAGTTTCAGGCTCTGTTTTGTATATTTTTAGTGTGCCTTCTCTTTGCAAATAATTCTTTTTCTTCCAATTGACTATTAGGGATGCTGTACAAGATTTTCTTCATGAAATATATTTTTTACCTGACCATCTAGAATTAAAAAAGATAAAAGCCGTTCTACAGGAATACAGAAAGGTATTTAATTTTTTATTTATGGTTTAGGTCATTGATATAAAATTGTTCCCAGATTCCAGTACATTGAAAGAGATTTTTTAGAATCATACCTAGGCATAATATAGTCATGTTCTGATGACTAATTTTTGGTGACTATAGATAATCCTGTCATGGTTCCATGATTTTTAGAGGACAGTTTTAGCATTTAGAGAAAAGATGTGATAGCATTAGATAGAGCAGAGAGCAAAAAATACATTTCTTGTGACTTTACTACCCAGGTCAATAAGTCCTACGTATAGTCCCCAAAAGAAGAAGCTCCCATAGCTGCATGCCCTGAGTAAAGAAAGAAAAGCTGTGGAATGATCCGAATTATGTTGTGCTATAAACTACGGTATGGAAATTCAGATCTGACTGATTTCTGAGCTTTAGAAGGGGGGTAGTTTGTAGTTCCATCATCCTGAAGTCCAGTGAATTCTCTGAACTTACAAAAATATTAATGGTGATTCCATAGAATTTTAGGACAGAAAGTAGAATACCTGACCTTGGGTCAGAATAGCAGAGGTATTTACTAACAATCCTATGATTGGTTCTGAAGACTTGATTTCTCCTTTAACGGGTAAATCTTGATAGTCATAAGAAAATAGTAGTCAAAGTAAGGAAGGGATGAATTATCTGCATAATCCATAGACTTGGCTCAAGACTATTATGTAGCCTTGTAAGTTAGGGGAACTTGTATTTCTTACCAAGAAGGGGATTTATTTTATTTTATTTTATTTTATTTATTTACTTTTTAAAATATATCTTTATTGACTTCAGAGAGAGGAAAGGAGAGGGGGAGAGAGAGATAGAAGCATCAATGATGAGCGAGTCATTGATCGGCTGCCTCCTGCATGCCCCTGACTGGAGATTGAACCCGCAACCCGGGCATGTGCCCTGACCAGGGATTGAACCCCGATCGCCTGGATCCTAGGTCAACGCTCAACCGCTGAGCCACACCTGACCCGGTGGGGGTTTATTAGATAAGTAAATTTAGATAAATAAATTCTTACTTAATTGGAAAAATGTCTTTCTCCATTAAAATGTATTTTAATAGGGGTATAATTTAACTACTTTAATGATAACTCTATAGGACTCTAGGCCTTCCTAATGGTTCCTAAAGTGGTTAATTGATTAGGTGTATCTCTCTGTGCTCTTTATATAGGAGACCTCTGAGAGTACTGATCTTCAGACAACTCTTCAGCTGTCCATGAAAGCAATCCAACATGAAAATGTAGATGTTCGTATTCATGCTCTTACAAGTTTGAAGGAAACCTTGTATAAAAACCAGGTATACTAAGATACAATTAAAAAGCTATAGAAAAGAAAGTTTGGAAGTTCAAAGACAAGATGACAGATTGGTGTATTTGCTTGAGATTCAGTAGATTCAGTAAAAGGAGCGATGTAATTTTTCTAGACTATAAGGCCTGACTTAGGAACCTTGATCCATGAGGTGTCCTTTGAGTCTGCGTGTCAGTGATATGCAGTTGTTTTGTCGTCTTTGAAGGGCCATGATTTGATGGTTATATTTTAGGTTCTTCATCTTCCTGAGTAAGGGTGTATGTTTTTGAACAGAGCAGTTTATGTGAATCTTCTCATAATTTCCTATAGATATCTGTCATGTAAAGGTTTAGTAATTGTGCCATTTTACATTTTGACTGAATTAACTTTATTAGTTTTGATGAAGCTAAATTTTTAAGTTTACTTTTTCATGGGGCCAGTGAACTTTATTCTTTTTGTTGTCAATATAGTATAGATTATCCCTAATCTTGATGACAGTAAGAACTGAATTTAAAATACCAGATCACTATAAATATATAAAATGGAAAAATTTAACTGAGGTACTTATTTTTGCATATCAAGAACCCATATGATAAGATGTGAAAGTCTAAGATGCTCATGAGTTAGTGTTACGTTTGTTTTCATGATAGAAGGAAGCATTTATTTAGGACAAAAAAATATGCATGCTGGCAAGGAGTACATGCTTCTGCGTCAGTAGCTTATATGAGCTTCAATGTGGGGAGCAGCCAAGGTGGAGATGGCCCTGCCACATGTGAGGAGCCTTGAATCTCCTTGAGCGTATGATTTATGCCATCCTCACCGTGGTTCTATATTATCAATATTAGCTCTGGCTGGTGTTGCCCAGTGGTTAGAACATTGGCCCCAGCACCAAAGGGTTTTTCTGGTCTTAGGGCATGTACCTGGGTTGCAGGGTCGATCCCCACCCGTGCGGGAGGCAACCAATGGAGGTGCCTCTCTCACATCAATGTTTCTCTCTCGCTCGCTAGCTCTCGCTCTCTTTCTCTCTCTCCTGCTCTCACTTTCTCACTTGCTCTCTTGCTCGCGCACCCATGCTGCTCTCCCCCTCCCTTCCTCCCTCCCACTCTCTCTAAAAATTAGTGGAAAAAATATCCTTGGGTGAGTATTAACAACAACAACAACAAATATATCTATATTATGAATAGCCTCATTAATAGCCTCATTAATATTAATAGCCTCATTCTCTGCCAAATACTACATTGAAACTACTCTGCTTACCCCTTGCCCCAAACATCTACCTGGGTTCTGTATTAAAGGGCCTCTAGTTTCTCTTTTTGAAAGAAGTAGCATAATTTTTTAAAAAAATATATCTTTATTGATTTCAGAGAGAGGAAGGGGGAGGGGGAGAGGGAGTTGAAACATCAGTGATGAGAGAGTCATTGATCGGCTGCCTCCTGTATGCCCCCCACTGGGGATTGAGCCCGCAACCCGGGCATGTGCCCCGACTGGGAATCGAACCACAATCTCCTGGATCCTAGGTCAATGCTCAGCCACTGAGCCACACCTGGATGGGCTGAAGTAGTATAATTTTATTGAAATGTTTCAGTACAGTGTTGGATGATCTTAACGATATACTCCTAAATCTAGTTGACATCCTATCTATCAAAGGACAATTATAATATGAATGTTTGTAAGCTGATTAATATAAGTTAGGTTGGAGGCTGAGCTACTTTGGTATATTTACATTTCTCTGGCTCCTCATTTTGGCTAATTAACTCTGAGTCTGCCTCCATTCAGCAGAAGTAGACAGGACCAATATATTCGTTGGTTTCACTTACTATATTTCCACACCAGCAGCAGCGGGTTCTGGGATGAAACTGCTCAGAGGCTGGCTTCCTCATCTTTGTTGAACTGAAACCATCAAATAGTTCAGGTCTACACTACCACTTTGTATGCTGAGTCTAATCTAATTAGTTAATAAATGTATTGGGAGTACTTTAAAACCAAACGTGGTCTAAACAGTGATATAAACAATCAGGTATTTAAATTTTTTTATTTATTGATTGATTTTTTAGAGAGAGAGAGGAATGGGGAGAGAGTGAGAAAAGGAGGGAGAGAAAGAGGCATTGATTTTCTGTTCTACTTATTTATGCATCATTGGTTGATTCTTGTATGTGCCCTGACTGGGGATCAAATCCGCAACCTTGGTGTATTGGGACGATGCTCTAACCAACTGAGCTACCTTGCCAGGGCAAGACAGTTTTTAATTCATGGAATGACAATATATGTTTTTCTATCTTTTTAAAAAATCTCCAGATCATTATTTTAAAACTAGCTTCTATTTAATTCTAAATCTTAGATGGAATGATTACCTTTAAGTCAACTAGTTTTAGTAATGTCCACATGTCTACACTTGTATGTCAAGCTGCCTACCTATGTGTGTTTATAACTACATTTTCACTTCTCTTTGCACATAAATTCTAAGAAATACAGATACCACTTATGAAAAATTAAAATTTCATGGTATTTAAATAGGCTCTTTACATATCTCAAGTCAACTCTTTCTAGATATAGTCAATCTGTATTGCATGACTGGCTTTCCCAGGCTATAATATAATTTTTTCTCAAAAACCATTAAGGAACAACAAAATACTCATTTCTGCAATGACTAAAATGACACTTTTTTACTTTGTTTCAACCTCTGCTATAGTGAAGTTTGAAAATTTAAATTGCTCTGTTAATGACTTAAATAGGTTTTACTTTTCTGCCTGCATAATTTAGGTTAAAGAATTTAAAGATTTATCAGAAGGCAGAGATAGTTTTTTATTATTCTGTGCAGGCAAATTCTCTTCTTTTGGGGATAAAGAATTCGGTTGGTTGCCCACCTATGTGCATATAATAAAGTTCACAAAGAGGCAAGGCTTGCTTTTCTGCCAGAGTCAGGAAGGCATCTCGTGTAGGAGGGTGCTGTCAAGGGCTGTCTTGTGGAGAAAGCAGTCTTCCCCGCCACAATCTCTTTGGCCCTTACTTGAATTTTACCTTAGCAGAAGAACTAATGCTTATTTGGACTTTTTGGTAGGCCTTTCATACCCACATTTATCTTGTAACACCTTTAGTTGAAATAATCAGCTGCCTAGTAACTTGCTACTTCTGATTACAAAAAGCAAAAGACCATTAAATCAAAACTAATGAAATGATGTTTAAATATGCATTTGGTGTCACTCACAAAAATTCACCTTTTTAATTTACGTCAAAAGCAAAATTATGATTGGATTAGTAAATTTGTTGGGACTTAGAGGAGTTTTGTTTTGGTGGAAATCCATAGCATTGGAAAAAAGGCAAAGTAAAAGCTATAGTTTAAAATGTGATCTAAAAGAACAAGATGAGAGAACAAAAGGTGCCCAAAGAACTGTCCACCTGGGACGGACAGAGGCGAGCATGAGTGTGATGGGAGCGCAGAGACGGTCTGAAAGTGGTTTCTAAATCAGATCTGTTGCTGAACATAATTTTGGAATTTTAGAACATGACACTTAGGTACGTGATAGTTATAACATGTTTTTCAGACGTGGTAATAAAAAACTATTGAACTACACAGCCCCAGATATGTCTAATATGTCAGTGGGCCTCAAGCTCTTAAATTTAATATAGGCATGTATGAATAGGAAAGATCGCTCCGTGGGCAGCCTAGGTTATTTCTAAGCAGATGACATGGTGATGGTTTAACACAATGAAACTTGGTATCGATCAGCACCTCTTAGATATAAGTCACTAAATCTGAGAACTCAAGGAAGTGTCTTATACTCTTAGGGAAAAGCCACAGCTGCCACACTTTTCCTACCTGTGTTATAAAGATAAATCACATCTGATAATTCTCTTACGAGCCGTCCTTTAATGTAAAGCCCCAATGCTAAGAGATTAACTAGGCTGTGTACGGAGGGACGTGCACTTGCAGGCGTCGTAAAAGTCAGGGTGACTAATCTGAAAAAGAGTGCCCACAGGTTGTTAGAGGTATTTAAAGTGAGGGTTAATTTAGTTTAGAATCAGCATGTAGCTGGGCACATTTATTTTCAGTCGGTAAGAAGAAAACTAAAGATAAAAATGTTCTGGAGCTAAATAGAAGTAATGGTTGCACTTGTAAATAGTTTAAACCTTGTGAATATACTAAAGACCACTGATTTTTATACTTTAAAGGAGTGAATGTATGGTATGTGAATTATATTTCAATAAAGCTGTTTAAGAAAAGATAGCATAGAAGGAGAATAATAAAAAATAAAAACAAACTAATGATGTAGAAAAGAGAAAAATGGAACAGATTAATAAATAAAAATTCTGGCTCTTTGAAGAAAACTAGCATAATAGATAAATCTCGAACCTAAAGAAGACCAGAAAGCACAAATGTGCAAGTAGGAAGTGGCAGGACAGAAATAGCCATTGAAACAATGACAATATTGTATCTTTTAAATCACAGAAACTACTTTGTACCCTTTGTGCAAATAAGTTTGTAAACCTGGATATTTTTCCTGGAAAATATAGTTTATCAGAATTGACTCCACTAGAAATAGAAAGCTTAAAAACTAATTTCTCTAAAGAAACAGAGTAATACAAAAGAACTCCCAGTAGAGAAAGCACCAGGCCCAGGAGTTTTACAGGGCAATTTTCACCAACTCTTTAAAAGCCAGAGAGTCCCAGTGCTGTTTGGATTGTTCTAGAGCATAGAAAATGGGGGGGGAAACTTAGTTTTTTTAAGGAGCAGTGTATAACAGTGTTCACTAAACTTTATAAAGATAGCATAAAATAATAAAATTGAAGATCATTGTTACTTACAGATATCAAAGCAAAAAATTTAAATGAAATATTATCAAACAGAATTTAGTTTCACATTAAGAAAACACCCATGAACAATTATAATTTATTCCAGGATTGCAAGAATGGTGCATATTTGACAATCCATTAATATAATTCACTGAATTGATACATTGAAGGAGAAAATCATACTGTTATTTCCACAAATGCTGAAACAGACTCTGACAAACTGCAATATCCACTTCAGATAAAAACACTCAAGAAAATAGGAATTGATGGACAGTACCTCAGTATACAGTAAAACATTGATATAATGGACTAATTTGGGCGAGGTGGTGTCTGTTAAAGCGGAAAGTGAAGTAAGTTTTCTGAATGTGTATGTTAAAAAAATTGACAAATTAGTTAGTTTACCTATTTTTATTTATGTAGACATGTTTGTGTCATGGAAATTAACTATATATGAAAAGTTTAATCTCACAGAAAAATTTTCTATATGTATTACAATAATTTTAAATTTATACTGAATAGGTCTAGTAAATGCGTGCATTCAACAGTCCCCTCAGTGAACAGATACACAGGGCTGGGGCGTGGCTTAGTGTACATCTGAACATTGGTCACAGGAGTTAAAACTGCTGCAGAAAGTCATGCCAGGTGACAACAGAACCTGTTAGTGAGAGAGATGCAGTGTAATCTTGTGCTAATCATTTGCTGAACGTTATTTAGGAGCGGTGACTCTTAGATTTAAATATGTAGTCTATAGTTGTAGATATTTATTTATGTCAGTGAAATTACTACAGTGTTTTTTCCAACATATAGCCTATTCACTAAAAGTAGTCAAAAATAACAGTGAATTAATAACAAAAGGTAACTTGTTAACTTAATTATAAGCAAATCTTGGTTTAAAGCAATTTAATATTAACAGGGTGTTAATTTTCACACGTGACATTCAGACTGGGAGTGTTGTCCATTAAATCGGAAGTCCCTTAAATTGAGGTCTGCAAAACTGAGGCTTTACTGCAGTATAAATGGATGCCTATACACATGCATATGTATGCACACACACATGCGCATACTTAATGGGGAAATATGATGCGTTCCCACTAAAAGCAAGCTTGCTCGTTAACTCTACTATAATTTAACGTTTAGTTGGAAATATTGGCCAATACATTTAGACAAGAGGAAAGCAATTGGAAGCATATGAATTGGAAAAGATGTAAAACTATTTCCAGATGATATACTAATATACTTTGAAAATTGTAGAGAATTCATAATAAAACTGTTTCACACAACAAACTAATTCAGTAAGGTAGGAAGATATAAAAGTCAATCATATGACAAGCAATAACTGGGTAGAAAACTTGTTGGAAAACCCAATTTACAGTAGTAACTGGGAAAGATAATATACTTAAAAATAAGTATAACACATCTGTAATATTTTAAACAAAAATAAAATTAGAAAAAAAAAGAATTCCTCAAAAAAAAAGAATAATCATATAAAATAAATAAAAATAAGTATAACAATAAATGTATAAACCAATAAGAAAACTTTGAAACATCCCTGAAAGACACAAAAATGTAATAGATTTATTTTATTTATTTATATTTTTTGGTTAATCCTTACCTGAGGATATTTTTTCCATTGATTTTTAGAGTGGAAGGGAGGGAGAGAGGCAGATAGGAAGAGAAGGGGGGGAGAGAGAGAGAGAGAGAGAGAGAGAGAAACAGAGAAACATCGATGTGAGAGAGACATGTGGATTGGTTGCCTCGTGCATGTGCCCCAACCTGGGTTGGGGATCGAACGTGCAACCCAGGTACCTGCCCTTGACTGGGAATCAAACCCATGCATGGGCCAGTGCTCTGATCACTTAGCAACAGTGGCCAGGGCTGTAAAAGATTTATTATTTTAACTTCAAAATTTTATTTATTTATTTATATTTAAATTTATCTTTATTGTTGAAAGCATTAAAAATGTCCCCTTTATTCCCCATAGATTCCTTCCACCCTGCAGCCCCCTTCCCCCCTTCCCAGGCCTTCACCAAACTATTGGCTGTGTCCATGGGTATACATATATGCATATAAGCTCTTAGGTTAATCTCTCCCCACCCACCCTGGCCTTCCCTCTGAGATCCCTCAGTCTGTTCCATGCTTCTGTGTCTCTGGATCTATTTTGTTCATCAGTTTATTTTGTTCATTAGATTCCACATATAAGTGAGATCATGTGATATTTGTCTTTCTCTGACTGGCTTATTTTGCTTAGCATAATATTCTCCAGGATCCACCATGCTGTCTCAAAGGGTAAGAGATCCTTCTTTTTTACAGCTGCATAGTATTCCATGGTATAAATGTCCGAGACCATGCTTGATATGGTTTCAGTCTTTTTCAACTTGTAGAGACTTCTTCTGTGTCTTAACATGTGGTCTGTTTTTGAGAATGTCCCATGTGTACTTCAGGAGAATGTATATTCTACAGCTTTGGAGTGAAATGTTCTGTAAATGTCTATTAAATCCATCTGATCTAGTGTGTAATTTAGAGTCACTGTTTCCTTGTTGATCTTTTGTCTGAAAGATCTATCCAGTGAAGTCAGTGGGGTGTTCAAGTCCCCTACTGTGACTGTATTGCTATTGATCTCTCCTTTAAAGTCCTCCAGAGATTTTTTGTTTTTGTTTTTGTTTTTCAGACTGTGTGAGTCTTTTGTTCTGAGGTGGGTATCTTGTAGACAGCATATATTTGGATCATGTTTTGTTATCCATTCAGCTACTCTAAATCTTTTAATTGGAGCACTTAATCCATTTATATTCAAGGGTATTATTGATAGGTACGTATCTATTGCCATTTTATTTCTTTATTCCTATGTTTCTCTATTTCAGATTCTTATTACAGCAGTCCCTTTAACATTTCTTGCAACGCTGGTTTGGTGGTGATAAACTTCTTTACCCATTTTTTGTTGGGAAGCTCTTTATTTTACCATCTATTTTGAATGATAGCCTTGCTGGATAGAGTAGTCTTTGTTTCGGATCCTTGCTTTTCATTACCTTGAATACTTCATGCCATTCTCTTTTGGCCTGTAGAGTTTTTGATGAGAAATCATCTGACAGCCTTATGGGAGCTCCTTTGTAGGTAACAGATTGCTTTTCTCTTGCTGCCTTTAAGATTCTCTCTTTGTCTTGAATTTTTGACATTTTAATTATGATGTGTCTGGGCATGGGCCTCTTTGGGTTCTTCTTGCTTGGGACGCTCTGTGCCTCCTGAACTTGTGTTACTTTTCCTTTACCAGGTTAGGGAATTTTTCTGCCATTATTTCTTCTAACAGGTTCTCTAACCCTTGCTTACTTTCTACCTCTTCTGGCACTCCTATAATGCAAATGTTGTTACAGCTCTCTTAAACTTCCCTCCTGTTTTTTAATTGTTTTTTCTTTTTGGATCTCTGATTTAGTGATTTTTTTTTACCCTGTGTTCTAATTCATTGATCCTCAGCTTCCCCTAATCTGCTGTTTATGCCTTCCAGTGTATTTTTTAATTTTACTATGTCATTCTTAATTTCCTTCATAGTTTCCATTTCTTTTCTCATGCTGTTGAGCATCCTTATGATCGGTATTCTGAACTCTATATCTGATTAATTGCTTATCTCCATTTTATTTAGCTCTTCTTCTTGAGAATTCTTTTATTTGGGGCTTGTTTTTTTGTATGTTTGGGTTTGTTTCTGTGTATTAGGTAGATCTGCTAGGACTCCCAGTCTTTTGAATGGTTTCTGGTGCAGACCAATGTCAGATGCTGTTTGTGACTGGCCTTGGGTACCCTATTTGAAGCTTTCTGCCCTCCACGGCTTGTGGTTCCCTGTGCTGGGGCTGGGTGTGTTTGGAAAAGACCAAGATGTGCACCTAGGTCTGCTTTTCCAAGCTCTGGGTCCAGAAGCAAATCAGGCTAAGACTCAAAGTACTCAGAGGCTGATTCTTATTTGGCCTCTTAATGAGCTTCAGGCTGCAGAAACTCCACAGTGTGGGACAAGACGTTTTCCAACAGGGTGGGGCAGTTGCTTCCCCCTTAGGCTAAAGCTGCTTGAAGAATAAATGTCTGCCTGAGAAAGATGTCCTCTGCCATATGAGGGAATGACTGAGCACAGGAATCCAATAGGCACCCTCTGAACTCTATCTCCAGAGCCCACAACCCCGAACTCTCCTCACACAGCTCTAGTCCACTCTGCCCTCCCTCTGCTGGAGCCCAAGGTGAGAGGCTGCTCATGAAACTTTGTGCGTTGGCCTTTTAAGAGGGTGCCTGCATTTCCAGCCATCTCTCCCTGGCAGACAGAAACCCTGCTGCTTTTCACAGCCAGGTGTTATATGGGCAACTTTCTCTGGGCTGGGAAGCCCAGTTTGGGGTTTAGACCCCAGAGTTCTCAGTAGGTAGTCCCCACAGATGAGATGTCCCTCCTGAACTCAGCTGTTGCCTGTGGGAGCCCAGCCAGCCCTCTCGCGCGTCCACAGCTCCTCCTAGTCTCTGTGTGGTCTCCACTTAGAGTTTTCAAGGTGGTTTTTCTATGTTTTAGTTGTAATTCCAGTTTAGTTCTGGGAGAGTGTTAGTGTAGCTTCCACTTAATCTGCTGCTATCTTGGAATCTCTGTAATAAATTTAAACAAATTGAAAACACTTACTTATTGGATAAGTTGTGCTGAATATTACACAGATTTTAATTCACCCTGTTGAATGCCATCCCGAAGAAATGCCAAGTTATTTGTTTTTTTCAACTTGAAAAGTTTTTACTAATGTTCATATGGAAAAACAAACATGTAAAAATAGCTAGGAAAACTCTAAAGGAAAAAAAGAGCAGCTATGAGAGTTCAGTAGCCCTACCAGACATTAAAACACTGTGTTGCCTCTGTAATTATAATATCATAATACTGGCACATGAGTAAACAGACCAAGAGGAAAGAATATAAAGTTCAGAAACAGAACCAAGTGTATAAGGACTTTTAGGATATGATAAAAATGACATTTCACATAATTGGAGCAGGGATTTGTTTTGACAACTTGTTAAACATTTGGAAAATGATACAATTGGATCTAAATGTTAAAATGCCTGTTTAAATGGATGCATTGAACATACACTCATTTTAAAAATCCCTTTGGAATTGAACAGTTTTTGCAGAAAAGTAAAACCCATTTTTTCTAACGCAGTAGTGAAGTAGGGTGAAAACATTTTTAAGCACTTAGAAGTTATATATTTATGTATCTCTAAATATTATTTTTTAAATTAAGTTTATTGGGTTGACAACGGTTATTGAAGTTATTTAGGTTTAGTGTACAATTCTGTGATACAACATCTTTATATTGAATTGTGTTTAGCACCCACAGTCAAATCTTCCATCACCGTATATTTAACCCCACTTTACCCATTATTATCCCCCCACTCATTTTCCTTCGGTAACCACCATATTGTTGTCTGTGTCTATGAGTTTTTGTTTGTCTTGTTTATTTGTTGTTTTCAGTTTTATATACCACAAAAAAATAAAATCATATGGTTCTTGACTTTTTCTGTCTGATTTTGTTTAGCATGATGTTCTCAAGATCCATCCATGTTTTTGAAAATGGCAGTAATTCATCTTTTCTTATGGTTGAGTAGTATTCCATTGTATATAATTTAAGTAACCTTTTATTTTGTGTTTCATAACTTGTCTTGAGTATGAACTGCATTTATTTTTGCCAGTTAAAGCTTGCTTTTCCTTACTGTTTTCTAACTTTAGCAAATGAATAAATGTCTAATTTTCATACTGGTTTAGCTATTTATTGATTTCTGGTTCCTCTTTTTATGTATCTCTGTCTGAATTAACCTGTATCATTCTGTAAGTGATTGCTTATTGAAGATTCCAGATGAATCAAATGTCTTTTTATTTTTTCTTTTGAAATATATTGCTCTAATTTGAGTCACAGCTTTAACATAGAATTTGAGATTCTCGTATATGCTTTACTTTTGCTAGAAAGGAAGTTATATAAATGAAGTAGTTTTAAAGTGGTCACACAACTATAATATCTAAGTCTTAACCTGCTTGAGAATAACCTCCAACCTCAGGAGATAGATGAAAAGATTATTTGAACCAACATATTTGTCATTAAGGCCCCTCTTTCTTCCCACTTCTCTCCTCCCACCTCTTTCCCCTTTCCCCTGTCTCTTTCTTCTTCTCTATTGGTTTTTATACACTTTTCAGTCTTCTCATTTTACCTAGTAGCTGTTTCTCCTTGATTTATTTACTGAGATATCTGTTGATTATCCTGAGTTCTTTTTCATCTTCATTACTTCTTTACCTTGTAAATATATTTATTATTGTACATATCATACGATATTTTAATTATTTGTTTTCATGTCTGTTTTCCCATTAGATTTGGAACTAGGGATAAGAGCTATGTCTTACTTATTTTTTTATGCTGATGTACTAATACTCAGTAACTTTGTTTAATGGATTAATGATTAAAACTCTGAAACACACTTAATGATTCTAATACTGTGTAACATATTGTGAACTTTATTATGTGAACTCATCAAAAAGTAACCGAAAAGACTACAGATATGGGAATTTAATTTTCTCATATTTATGTCTGATATTCCTTAATCTTTTTATGCTTTCTAGTCAGGAAAAGTGTACTAGTTTGTAGAAGCGGTGTATAAACTTTCTTTCTCTTTTTATTTTAGGAAAAACTGATAAAATATGCAACAGATAGTGAAACAGTGGAACCTGTTATCTCACAGCTGGTGACAGTGCTTTTGAAAGGTTGCCAAGATGCAAACTCTCAGGCTCGGTTGCTCTGTGGGGAATGTTTAGGGGAGTTGGGGGCAATAGATCCAGGTCGACTAGATTTCTCAACAACCGAAACCCAAGGAAAAGATTTTACATTTGTGGTAAGTAATGGTAATTTAAATGGCAAGAATAGTTCTCTGTCCTTTTGGGGTTTCTGTGTTCCATTTACAAAGAACTGTTCAGTCTATCTGTAGTGGAACTTGATGTAATCTAGGCAAGTTAGGTAACTTCTGCCTTTTTTCCTCAATACTATTGCAAAGATCTTTAGCCAAAAACAATAAACTTTGAGCCAAGTCTAGTGTGGTGTGTTCTTTTAAATAAACTTTCTAATCTATTTTTGACAAATACTTAAAACTTAATTATCTAAATATTACTATTTAAACACTATTTGCTGAGTGTTTCCATGGAAAATTAATTTCCCAGAGCTTTTTAAGAGTGTATAAAAAAGTTTCTGTGGTCAAATGCGAAATCCTGTAAAGCAAAATTAAGCTGAACTTTTAATATTGCTGCACATTATTTCTTGGAGATTTTCCAGGAAATGGCATATATACAGTTTTCTTTCTAGTTTGAAAAACAAAAACCACAAATTGTTGGATGTATGTAAAAGTTGAATGATTCTACTATACCTTATTATAAATAACCTCAAAGCCTTGGGTTTCAACTCTTCACTACAGATTCTGTTTTAGCTTTGGTGCCAGACTTAGTTTCAGCCTTACTGTTCTTTCCTTTTCTAAGTTAAATTCACCATGAAAGATACAGTACAGTTAAGAACAATTTATACAGATTATCCTTGAAATGTTTTCTTGTTTTTCTTGAGGCTGGAGTAGAAGATTCGAGTTTTGCCTATGGATTATTGATGGAACTAACAAGAGCTTACCTTGCATATGCAGATAATAGCCGAGCTCAAGATTCAGCTGCTTATGCCATTCAGGTAAGAGTGCAGATAGTAGTTACTCACTTGATGTTATTGGCTTCTAGTAAGAAATTTATAAATTCTGTACTTTGGAAACCCTTATTTTTTTAACTGTCATTTTTATTATCAAAGTAATACAAGTTCATGATAAAAAGTGAAGAGTACAGAATTGTACCCTCTCAACAGATTATAGGTACTTTGAAATTTTATACATATATATATATATACACACACACACACATATATACATATATATATATATCGTGTATGTTTTCTCCACCAAACAAGGAGATCATATTACTTATGATATTCTGTAACTTGATTTTCTTTCGTGTTTAATAGTCTGTCTTGCATAACTTCCATGTCAGTACAATTCATTTCTTTTCAGTGGCTTAATATTTAATATGAATACACAAGTACTTAAGAAATTTATTTAGCACAGTTAGGTTATGTTTAATGTTTTGCTTTTACAAAAAATGATTTAGAGAACATACATATATTTCTGAGCACTTTGAGTGAATATGTCAATAATATAAATACCCAGAAATTAATATATGTCTCAGAGCAAGTACAGAGCTTTATCAAAAAGTGTTTCAGCCCAGCTGGTATGGTTCAGTGGTTGAGTGTCAACCCATACACCAGGAGGCCAAGGGTTTGATTCCCAGTCAGGGCACATGCCCAGTTGTGGGCTCGATCTTTAGTAGGAGATGGGTAGGAGGCAGCCGATCCATGTCTTTCTCTCATCGATGTTTCTGTCTCTCTCCATTTCTATGTTTCTTTCCCTTTCCCTTCTTCTCTCTTTAAAATCAATAAAAATAAAAAAAGTTTCACCAGTTTATACTCTCTTGACAAAATTTTTTATCAAAATTTTACATTTTTGCCAGTGTGACAGATTAGAAATGTGTGTACCGTTTTATTTTAATTTGCATTTAATTATGAGAGAGGTATATCTTTTATATGTTTATTGCTTTTTTATGAATTTTCTCTAGCTCTTTTCCCATTTTCCTGTTGCTTATTGGTCTATTTATTTATTGATATGTAGGCCTATTAGGATATAATGTAAATTAACCCTTTGTCTATCATACATGTAATAAATACTTTTCTAGTGTGACTCTCTTTACCTTTTTTCATAGTATTTTTTTCATTTAGAATTTTGTTGTTGTTGTTAGATATGCAGATCTGGCATTCATGGTGAGAGGTCTCTGTTACAGATAAATATTTGGAGATCTTTTGTTGTAGAGATGGTACTTAAAACTGTGATTCCGGATGAGACGGTCAAGAGAGAGGGAGCATAGACAGGTTCTAGTAATTGAGATCTGCACAGTGAGAGGTCAGTGCGAAGAGGAGGGAGCAATTAAGAAAGCAGAAAGAACTGCCTGTAAGAAGAATGTGGCATTTTGGAAGGCGAGGAAGTGTTTCAAGAAGTATGGAGTGATTCACTGTATTAAATGCTGATCACAGGATTGACAATTGACTTGCCTATGGTAACATAAAGGTTATCGATTACCTTGATAAGAGCAGTTTCAGTGGAGTATAGAAAGCCTTGTTAGAATATTTTTAAGAACATGTGGGAAGAGGGGAATTACAGAAATTATAGCAACTCTTTTGAGGAGTGTTGCAGAGAAATGAGCGTGGCTGGGGAGGAACGGGGAGTCAGGATGGGGAAAATAACAGTATGTGTCTGTTGCTTGGGAGCACTTCAGCAGAGAGGAAGAAAGTAAGGATGGAGGAGATAATGTGATGGTTTTTTTAAGTAGGTAAAGAGATGTGGAACATAATGTAGAAGTGAAAGGCATAAGTAACCTTAATTAACAACAAAAACAATTCATTTGTAGTAACAAGAGAAAGCACATGTGGGCACTGATACTGATATTGCCAAGCTGGGTAGATATAAGGATGGAAGTTGTAGAGGTCCCTTCTGATTGCTTCTGTTTTCAGAGTGTAAATGGCCCTGAAACCAAAAAGTTAGGGACTTACTAAGTCTGTCATTGGAGGTTGATGAAGAGAGCTTCTAGAGAGCAGCTTTTCCAAACATAAGAAAAAGCTGGCTTCACATAAAACTTTAAAGTTAAGAGAAAGTAAGTTTGGATATTTCTGTATTTGAGCTTTCCATATACTGCTTGTATTTAAAAATTTAAGTGTAAGCATAAAGTACATATTTTGCTGGACAGTACTTATATTTTGTATTAGGACAAAGCTATTGCGTATGGTCATTTTTAATGGAATTGGAAAGAAAGAGTAATGCGTGGTGGAAGATGTGTTACCCTGACATTTGTCTTGTTTTAAAGATTGATATTAGACAGAAAGATTGTTTTCTTCGTGTAAAAAATCCCGTTGGTTTTATTTTCAGGAAGGTAAAGTATAATCATTTAATTCCTGGGCTTGAATAGTAAATTGGTCTCTAACATTTGCATCTTATTTTAAAAATTTTAAGCTCTAGTTTTGAACTATTTGGGATTTGTAGGTGTTCATTAAAATTCAAAAAAGGTGATACATTAAAAATAAATAAATAAATAAAAATTTCAAAAAAGTTTAAATTCTAAGAATTCTACTTCTGCAAATATAGAAAATTTCAATTTTTTTCTTCCCAGTACCTCTTAATCTTATATATTTTAATACATATTATATATGGAACACAAACTGCTTGTTCAGGTACTACCACAGCTCTGTGACCTTGAGTAAGTCACCTAAGTGATTCTAATAAGCATTGATATAAATGTCCTAAGCAAGTTCATAACCCCAACATTTTATCATTCTGTGTATCTTTCTGCGTATTTTTATAACTGTCATGTGTAGAGTGATGATGAATGTAAAGGTTTATCTGCTTTACTGTGGATTTACAAATCTAAAATGTGTATTTGTAGGAGTTACTTTCCATTTATGACTGTAGAGAGATGCAGACTGACGGCCCAGGTCACCAGTTGTGGAGGAAATTTCCTGAGCATGTTCGAGAAATATTGGAACCTCATCTAAATACTAGGTTTGTGAACTCATAAAGTCGTTTTTAACTGTATAAAGTTCATTTACTTTTGATATAATATTTTAGCATTCAAAGTTTTTTTAGTATGTTTTAATATGTATTTTCCACTGTAGTTTATGTTTATAATCTTGTTAAAATGAAAGTATAGTTTACTCATTGGTTAAATTATGTAACTTTAAATATTTAGGCATATTTATTGAAGCAATAAAAGGATTGATTTTTTAAAAAATTCAACTGTCATAATACTTTGAAAGAATATACTTTAAGTTGAATATGAGTTGAAGCTTTTGCTAGGTGCAATTAATATAAAATTTAAGAGTTTAAAGCTAGTCTCAAGCCTTTAGTAACACCCAGTTAGAGATAAGAGATTTTCAGCCCTCACCAACTTCTCCTCATGAGGAGATTTTCTTCCTCTACTGTTTTTAAAGCTATAAGAAAAATTACATTTATTTGTATAATTTATTATCTGTATACCCATAATAAACATTACTATCTTAATCTTAGTTTTGCTAACAAGACTATTAACAAAGGTGATCTGTTTTAAATAGCTGTAATTTCCTCATATTTTTCTATTATTTTAAATATATCACATTTATTTTTGAGGCAAAGAAATACAGTTCTAATCTAGTGAGATATACTTCACGATAGGCACAAACAAGGAAATCTGAGAGTGATAATCTCAAAATTCTTTTATAAAGGGAACAGTCTGGACATATTTTTAAAAACCAATTTATATAGTTGACTTGTGGAAGGTTTGTATAAACAAACTTGAACATACTTAAAAAAGAGAACTCAAGACAACAACAAACTTATTTCTATACCCCTCCAAGGGACTGATTTAAATACGAGTTTAAATAATGGGCTGGTATAAAACAAAAAGAAGGAAAAGAATTTTTAGATGAAACAGTTCATAAAAAGAGGTACTAATCACTCATCTAATGTAGTTTTTCCCCCTGAAACATGACTGTTTTTTATTGCTGTTCTTTTTGACTCCTGCTTGCTTCCCGTGGAGGCTGAAGAGGCGGCTGTGTCTGCTGCTCTGTATTTTCAGGTCCTCTGTGTGCGCTCTTAGGACTGTCCTTGAGCTGAAGTTCAGTTTGCTTTTCAGAGCCTGTTCTCTGTAATTTCTAGAGCTTTCAGATCCATATAAAGAATGGACAAACACTGATTCAAACTTGCTTGCTTGTGTATTTGACTTGTTTTTGTCATTTTTATACTCTGACAGGTTTCAAGCATACCTTTTTCAGGGAACACTTTTCGTGGGGGATTTTATTCCAAAACTGAAGAATGACAACTACTTTCCATCTTTCATATCTCTCTGACTTTCCCACGAAGAAGTCATCACCACTGTCACTATCCTCAGACATGGGAGACTGTAAAATCTTTCTTCTGTGCTATCATCAAAATACTCCTCTTCTTCATGCAATTCTTTTCCATCACTGTTACCACCAAGTGAGCTATCGGACTGTTTTTTTTCAGTTTGACAGAACATTTTCATTTTGGGGTCAGCAGGTGTCTTCTGGGATTCAGAGGGAACTACAGAACCCTTTTCAGAAGGCTTTGATGGAGAATTTGGAATATCCACTGTTTTGGGACCATGCTCCATCTTGGCTATTTTTTCTTTTGAACTAGTTATTCGTTTCATTGCCAGTATTTTAGCTTCTTTGTCTTTTTTGCTCACTGATAATAATTCCTTCGTGCTGTAACTTAATGGCATCATCATTTGAACAGGAAGTGTCCTTAGAATTATTTTCTTCTGAATAATTCTTTAATGACTTAACTTCAGTATCATTTTGTCTTGGATCTTTAAAGGCTTTGACACTAGCTTTTAGCACATCTCTTTTCCTTCAGAAGAGGCTGCATTGCAATTGTTTTTTCAGTTGCAGTAGAATCAGGCTTTTTGCAAATTTTTTCAAAATTGATGTAATTACGAAGAGCAGATTTAGTTATGTCGGGTTTCTATTTCCTCATGGCATGAATTTCTTCAAGCAGTCCTTGTTCCTGTCTTTGGCTTTTAAACAATGCATCTTCAGTATCCGTTCTTGACTTCAGTCTGCCAACACTCCTGACAAGTTTTTAGATAACCAAAACTCAGGTCCTCTTCCCTCTTTTTCTCATCTTCACAACCTCGTTATTGAAGTTCAGAGTCCCTAAGCCATTGCAGATATAGGAAGGGGATCTGCTGCTGCCAGCACATGAACTTCCTCTTCCTCTATTTTAAAAATCAGTATTTTCTAATTGCTTTTTCAGGTTTAATAACTTTTTTAGGACTGATTGAAACAGATAAATTATAAGTTACTTTATTTATAAATTGTAATTTTAGGTAGTCTAGGTCATATGCTAATTGGATATGTGACCTTGGATAAGTTATTTTACTTCTTTGAGCCTTAGTACCATGCCTAGCCTTGTAGTAAAATTCTTTATAATAGCCCTAAAGTATGCATGTTTTTTTGCTAGATACCTTTTTATGTTTAGAAACCTCTTAAACATTTTATTTCTTTTTAAAAAATATGCTTTTATTGATTTTAGAGAAAGAGGAAAGGAGAGGGAGAGAGAGAGAAACATTGATGTGAGAGAGAAACATCGATCTGTTGTCTCCCATATGTGCCCTGACCAGGGATCAAACCTGCCACCTGGGTCTGTGCCCTGATGGAAACTGAACCTCTGACCTTTGGGGCACAGGACCAGCTGAGCCAGCCTGGGTGGGCGAAACACTTCTGTCCTATGAACAGTGTTATTGAAAGATATATTTTTTTACACAAAGTAGAAGTCTACAAATTTTGTTTTTTCTTTTTTGAGGATTCCACACTTCTTAATTTCTGTATTCAATATTTTATAGCCTATATTATGGATAGATGTTTAAGAGTTTCTGTGATCTAGTGGGAAGTTTATGGCCTTTGGAGTCACATAGATCTAAATTTAAATCTTGGCTCTGCATTTGCTATCTCTGAAGTCTTGGGTAAGTTACTTAACATTTCCAAGTCTCAATTTTTTCATCTTGAAAACATGGATAGTTTTATTTACCTTGTTAGAAATAAAGAAGATAATTTAAAATGTACCTAGTAGAGTGCATAATATTTAATTCATACCCAGTAATAAATGCTTTTTGGATCCCAGCTTGTTGAATCAATGCCTTGCTTTCTCGCAGGGGTAGTGTGCTCGCCTACTTCATTGGAAGTAGAAGCTAACATTTTTGCCCCCTTGCTGTTCAGTTTAATTTTCCATAAGAAGCCACCATTGCCTACTCGTTATTCGTTCATAAGAAGCAACATTTCAGTGGTCATTTATAAGAGTGACCTTAGCAAAGCAACGAGAGGTCTTACGACCCTTCTACTTTCATTTCGGAGGCCGTGAAGGAGCCTCTCAGCTGGTCTCAGTGGTGGGCGCCAGGAGGTTTCGGCTGGCATCTGCTCATTGAAGTTGCACTCACAAAAATAAGAGGGCAGCAGAGGGCAGCATTGATGCGTTGGCCCGTGTCTGTCTGAAAGCTTTTGTGTAAAGCACCGAGACCAGATTAGGCAGTAGGTCGCCTTTTCAGCTTGGACTCCTTGGCACACGCTTCGGAGGGCCTGGGGGCAGAGTCCCCGACACCGTGTTCTGTTTTGCTGCCCTGAACTACTCTGTGGGGTCCCCTTTAGCTGTCCTTCAGCTGGGCTGTTCATATTGCGCCACTGAGCGTGGGTAAAAGGGTGGCTGCGCTTAGGAGATTCGATTTCTAGAACTAAATAGATCAACTACAGTTCAAAGTTGGCATCAAAATAATTTTCAGAAAAAGACATTTAGTTGCGGCTAGGTAGAACCTGGCTTGTACCCCAATATTAGTAGTTTTCTAGCTAAGTTCATTATAAAACTTGGTAAAATCACCTAGAGAATTATATTCATGATGATTCAAAATAGTGATGGTTAACTGAGAGATTATTGGAGTTTTCAATTTTTAGAAATTTAGAATATGGTGAAATACATGTGTGCTGGGACCTTGAATATAGGGCATTTATTATATTTGCCATTTCCTAACCTTAACTGGTGATTGACAAGCAACCCACTCCCCTCAAAAAATGCTACACACATGTAGTTGTAAGGTGAGAGCTATTTGAACGTGTTTAAATGTTAATGCTGAGGAGCAAATAGAAAGGGATCATGTTGAGGTTATGAAGGAGAAGTAATAATTGATATAAGGACCACATCCTTATATATATAAGGAGCATCTAGAATGGTAGCCATATTCCTAATGGGATAGTAGACCCAGAGGAAGTAAAATCTTTGTAATAGGGAAAAATAAAATGATGTATAACTCAGCTAAGTTTACAAATGTGATTATGGGAAGCAGTGCTTTCTTTTCTCCATGAAGTGTGAGGTATAGAAAATGAGATTATTGGTAAAAGTGGCAATAGATTTGGTATAAGTCTAATTGGGAGTGTGAGGATTTGAAAAAGCCACTGGAAAACAGAGGAGAGAGCTAATAAGGAAAGCTTAGAAGGATTTCTGGGCTGCAGAAAGGTCCACTGAGGTAGAAAATTAAGAATATGTAGTAGTCCTGATCGCCTAAGCAATTGAGTGATTTTCTGCTATCAGCGCAGTGGCCTGGATATCATTACAGTGAAGGCAGACATTTAGACTGATCCAAGGTTGGGAGGTTGGCAGATGAACACAGCCATTAGAGACAGTGTGGCAGTGAGGTGGACGGAGGAGATTAGCAAGAGAGTGCTTGAAGGAGAGGACCATGGAGACCAAGCTGGTTAGGGTAAGAGGTAATGAAAGGAAGGTATTATGGATAAGGAGAGTTTAGCTTGGTCAAAGGACAAAAGATCTCAGTGAAAGAACAGATGTGATAGAGTAAGTGGGTGGAAGAACTGGAAATTTGGGAAACTGTAGCCACAGAGTAAAGTGCCTAAGTAGTTCATATTGGAAGTGACGAAGTTTCTTTGTATTGGCCAGGGAGTCCTGATAAAGGAGGAGAGGAGAAGGTCATTAAGAATTTCGAGTTTGATTAGATGTTCTGCCAGACATCAAAGCCACTCAGGATGATAAGACTTGGGGAAGAAAGAAAACACTGAGCAATGTACTAAAGTTATCAAGGAGTTTGGTAACCAACAAACTTGGTAGATGCCCTTAATGAGGAGTAGAGACAAGAACAGTATTCCTGTTTAAGTGAAGCTCAAAGGAAAAGATCTTTCTTACAGAAGATAAGAAGGGAGCTCACAGGACCTGAAAGGAGGGTTAAGGAAGGGGAGGCAGCCTGGAATCCTTTGAAGTATTTGGCGTGTTTTAAGAATGACCTCCCACCCCGCCGTTAGGAAGGACGTAGGAAAGCCCTGGCTGGGTAGCTCAGTTGGTTAGAGCAGCGCCCAGCACACCAAGGTTGCAGGTGTGGTCTCTGTGCAGGGCCTGTACAAGAACCAGCCAATGAATGCGCAAGTAAGTGGGACCGCAAATCAGCGTTTCTCTCTCCCTCTCTGTCCCTCTTTCTCCCCATCCGTCTTCCTCTCTCTCTAAAGTCAATACATAAATAAAAAAGAGAGGGATATAGGAAAAGTACTATCTTTAACTAGATTTCAGTAAAGACAAAGCACTAGTGGGATAGTCATGAAACAGTTGTAAGTTTCTTCAACTTGTTTTTACTAAGGATCTTAACAGATGGATATGTAATTTTATATTTTTTAAATGCACAAATTTTCAAAATTACAGATACAAGAGTTCTCAGAAGTCAACAGATTGGTCTGGAGTAAAGAAGCCAATTTACTTAAGTAAATTAGGTAATAACTTTGCAGAATGGTCAGCGTCTTGGGCAGGTTATCTTATAACAAAGGTAAGAGAATTCTGTTAAGAATTTGTTACCTGAACAGAAATTCTAAAGGCAATGAGAACTCTATCTGAATACATAGCACACACAGGAGGCATTGAAATATTTGTGCTGGTGATGATAGAAATTTTTGTAGAAAAGACTTACTAATAAAGAGTAATTAGTTTCTCTGTTGCTCCAGTAACAGTTTCTGAGTAAGAAGATAGTTGTTTTATCAGATTACTAAGGTCTTAATGTGTTTGTAAAATGTTTATTACATTATGTTTGTTCATTTTAAGTTGTAAAATACTGTTTAAAAAGAAAGGAATGCTTTATCATTAAAGCATTATTAAATAAATGCTTATTAATAAATTACATAAAAAGATTATGTAATAAAAAGATATCTTATCCTTTAGTGGTTACTTCTAAAAGTGGATTCACGATCTGAACTTGCCCCAAAATAAAACTTAAAGGTTTTTTAAAAGATGAAATTTCATGAAAAAATCGAGGTATATTTCTAATTTTTTTCTAATATGAAATTTTTACATGCCCACAGACAAAAAGATACTCTGTGTTTAAGGCATATTTAAAGTCTACAACTTTTTAAAAGTTCGTATTTCTGTTAGCGTTTAAAAATCTTATAATAATCTATATCTGGTAATTTTAAGAAAGTTTCTCTCATTGTTTTATAAACATACTGAAAATACAATATGTGAAATGTAGAACATAATTACTTCCAGCCCTGGAATTTTTTAGATTTTTTTTTTTTTTAGTGAAATATTTATATTTAAAGAAGGAAAGTCTTTAAAATTTTGTAAGAGAACAGTAATGTAGATAAATCAAAGGTTAGGTCATGTTAATATAATTTGACTCTAACCTCAAGTAATTTTCTATTTTTAATTTCCCCCCTATAATTAATCACTGTTTATTACTTATTAAAATATTAACAATGTATTTAATGTGCTGGCCCAGAGCATACTTTTTGATTACTTTACTCATCTGTGTGCTCAGGGAATTAATGCTCTAAACATAATGTTAGTTAAGTAAAAAGTACTGTAATTAGGGAAGTTAATCGGTAACAAAACATGGTGCATTAAGGGGTGAAGACCATTTCTGCTGAGGTAGTTGGTAGCCCAGGTAGCTATGTTGCCCATAGGGATCTCAGTAATTCAGGCACTTGGGGTATGTAGAGTTACGAGAGAGTGTGTGATCTGAAACCCTTGCTTGAGTGCACATGCCTCTTTCCATAAGAGAGCACCCACTCTGCAATATTAACCTCACGTTTTTCTTCGACATTAATCAATAGAATAAAATATAAAACTACTCACTCTTCCTCAACCATTGAGTTTACAGGTTCGGCATGATCTTGCCAGTAAAATCTTCACCTGCTGTAGCATTATGATGAAGCATGATTTCAAGGTGACCATCTATCTTCTTCCGCATATTTTAGTGTATGTCTTGCTGGGTTGTAATCAAGAAGATCAGCAGGAGGTGAGAGATCATTTTACTTGGGTTCTCTTTGTCCAGACATTTGTCCAATGTATTAGAAAGGCTACACGTTAGTAAGAAATGTAGATCAATGCTACGAATGTACCTGTCTAAAGGCTCACAACATCCTTTTTAACTTTTTATTTATCACAGAATTACATAATGCTTAGTGCAGAAAATTAGAAAGTACAAATTATATATGCCTAGATATTCCCAGAACTTTTGAGAAGGGTACATAAGAAACTATTGATAGTAATTTTTCCTGGGGAATGATACTGTGAAGTAGGGTGGGGAAGGAGAATATTTTATTACTAATATTTATAGTATTTTATAAGTTTAACTTTTTAACCATCTACATATAACACTTTAAAAATGATTATCTTTAATAGCACAAGTAGCATATTACTGTGTTCTTAATGTAAACATTCAAATTATACAAATAAATCAAAGTGTACTCTTTGATTACCATCCTAAACCTATATCCTCAGAAGTCATTACTGTTACTAATTTGATGTATGTTTTTTCAGCCCTTTTTTAAAAAATGCAATTGGTTCTGTTTTGTTTTTCATGATGGTATCATATTGTAGGTATTGTTCTGCAACTTGCTCTCTTTAATTAATTAAGAGAGTGTGCCACCTTTTGTTTTATTAGTGCTACATAGTGTAATTCCATTTTATAGTTGTACCATAATTTATTTGACTATTGCTGTAATAATAATGATTATTTGCAATGTTCTGCTTTTACAAACAGTGCTATGGTGAGCATCATGGTAATTCTTACTTGTGAAAGTGTTCGTGTATGTGTGTTTAGGGTGGACTCCAAAAAGTAGAACTGTTATATAGTATGTATACATTTAACATTTTATTAGAGACAGCAAATGGTCATACTGATTTATAGTCCTACCAGCAGGTCACAAGTCTATCCATGTCCCATATATTTGCCAGTACTTGATATTTTCAAACATGTAATTTTAGGCAACATGAGGGGTAAAAAAAGGGCATTTTATTGTTTTAATTTGTGTTTTTATTATTCCCAGTAGTTATGTTCATCGGCCATTTGGATTACTTTTCTATAAATTATCTCTTCATATCGTTACTTATTTGGGGGGTATATAGGTGTCCTTTTGAATTAATTGGTAGGAGTTCTGTGTATATTTTGGATACCAATTTGTACCAGTCATATCTTGCAAAAATCTTCCCCGGTTGGTGGTTTTCTTTTAACCTTGTTTATACCTTTTACCATGGAGAGATTTAAAATGTAAATGGCAAATTTATCTATTTCATAACTTGTGTTTTTTTTATCTGCACCCAAGGATATTTTTTCATTGCTTTTTAGAGAGAGTGGAAGGGAGAGAGAGAGAAACATCGATGTGAGAGAGAAAGACATCGATTGGTTGCCTCCTGCACGTGCCTTGACCGGGGCTAGGGACCGAGCTTGCACCCGAGGTACATGCCCTTGGCCAGAATTGAACTCAAGACCCTTCATTCCGAGGGCTGACACTCTAACCACTGAGCAAAACCAGCTGGGGCAATCTCTAAAAACTTTTGAATTTTAAGCCTTTTATATGATGCCTTCTCTTAATTCAATGTCATGAACATATTTCCTATATTTTTAATCCTTTTGCTTTTACATTTAGCCCTTCAATTATTCTGAAAGTGATTTTGTGGATAGTGCGAGATGTTGTTTCAAGTTTTTTTGCTGCTACTTAATAAGTAGTTTCATTATAATTTATTGAATAATCTAGAACAGAGATTTTCAACCTTTTCATCTCTTGACATACATAAACTGATTACTAAAATTCTGCGGCACAACAAAAAATATATTTTGTGCCGATCTGACAAAAAAATAGGTATAATTTTGGTTCATTTACACCAGACAGCTATTATTGTGTTGGCTGTTGTCATTTTTTAATTTCACAGTCTAAGGGAAAACAGGTCAGTGACCCTGACTAAATAGTCAGGTAGTGCATGCTTTAAGAATCCTCACAGCACACCGGTTAGGAACCACCAATCTAGAGGAATTTTAAAGTACTTTTTATTTACATTTGTTACTCTTTTACAGTGGATTTTCTTTTTAGAGTAACCTTTTAACTGTAGATTAGAAAGATAATTTATTATTAATTTATCATGGGTTTTTCCTTTTGAAAAGTGTTGCCTTAGAATGGTTAGTCTTATATATTAGATACTAGTAAAATGATTATTCTGTAGATATGTTATTAATTATAAAATGATTTCTCTTCAGGTGTATGCAGAAATGATGGCAGTTCTAAAGCATGATGATCAGCATGCCATAAGTACCCAATACAGTGCCTCTGATCTGTGTCAGCTCAGTACACAGACTGTGTTTTCCATGATTGACCATCTCACGCAGTGGTTAAGGCACAAACTTCAGGCGCTGAATGCTGAGAAATTTCCACAAAGCAAGTCAAATAGAGATAAGGTAGACTCAATGGGTGAGTCATAACTTCTGTTTATTTTTCAATCTTAATTATTAACAAGTTAGCTCCTTTCTGTATCAGTTCTATAATTTAAGCATTAGCTTTTACAAGATCTATATTTTTTTGCTTACCTTTTTTTTCTTAAGGTGGCCTTTTCACTGAGAAAAGCTGTTGAATTTTTAGTTAGAAAACCTCTTTAAGTTCTCAGTCTCATTTCCTTAGGCAAGACACATACTTAATTTCTCTTTGTATAAAACAGGATTAATATTATCTTTCTTAGTAGGTTGAATATTAAATAAGATGACTATATAAATTGTAAAGTGTGAAACAAATGCCATGTTAGTATTGTTGTTAACTCACCCCTCGCTGTTAACTAACGTGCTGCCTGTTTCCTCTGTGTATTGTGCATGTATAGGCACGCATGTGCATACACGTGCATATATGTGCTCCCAGTTGCATCTGTGTATTGTGTGTGGGCATGCATGTGCATACATGTGCACACACGTGCTCCCGGTTGCCTCTGTATGTTGTGCGTGTGTAGGCACACATGTGCATGTATGTGCTCCCGTTACCTCCGTGTATTGTGCGTGTGTAGGCACACATGTGCATGTACGTGCTCCCATTGCCTCCATGTGTTGTGCGTGTGTAGGCACATGTGCATGTACGTGCATGTACTATACGTGTAGTTAAAGTGTTCTCTATCCTCTTTCACTTGTGAAATAGAGTAAACCCTTGATTCTGTGGACTTCGATTTAAAGCACAAAATTTCTGATCCATATGTCATATGTGAAAATTAACACCCTATTAATTTAAAAATAATTTTAACCAAGATTTGCTTATAATTAAATTAACGGGTTTTTTTTGTTATTAATTCACTGTTATTTTTAACAAATTTTAGCAAATAGGTAATATGTTGGAAAAAACACTAGTAATTTCGCAGACGTTAATAAATATTATATATTTACAACTATAGTCTACATATTTAAATCCAAGAGTCACTGCTTTTAAACAATGTTCAGGGAATAAAGAGACGTGATCATACGTCATTGCACTGGGCAATTGGTTCTGTTGTCTCCTGGCCCGACTTTCTGCAGCAGTTTTAACTCCTTCCACCTCTGTTCCCACATGGGGTGCGCCGTGCCCCAGCCGTGTGCATTTGTTTACTCTCGGTGCCTGGTGAATGCTGGCGTTTACTAGACCTATTCAGTATAAATTTAAAAGTACAGTAATACATATAGAACAACTTTTCTGTCATATTAAACTTTTCTTTTCGTACATACTGAATTTTAATTAAACAAATGTGTCTACATAAGTAAAAACAGGTAAACTAAATTTGTCAATTTTTTAACATATGAATTCAGAAAACCTACTCTATCATGTAATAGATTTTCGACTTTAACAGACACACCCCCTCGTCCAAATTAGTCCCTTATATCGTGAGGTTTTACTGTACTCCTTGCAATCTTTTTCACATTTAAGTTTTAAATTTCAAAGGAGATTTTAATTTCATTGCCTTTTTCTTCATTTCATTCATTTTCTCCGTTTTGTTTTCCTGTCTCTGGCACTGTTTGGTGTCCAGCACCTCTCCCAACATGCTCAACATGTGTTGCTACACTTGTACCCTGCTGTGCCTGCTACTGTTTTGTGTTTTCCCTGTGATACTACAGCTTCCACTAAGATGACCAAAGGGAAATCTTGTTAGACTAGAAATGACACCTGCCTCATGACACAGGCACCTGGTAGGAAGAACCATGTCACTGGGACAGTAATGGGCCCTCTTACTGTCTTCGAACAGCCTTTCTTTCATGCTTGTTGCAGGCAGAGGAAGTGTACAGTCTCAGTGTGAAACGGCCTCTGTACGCCTCAGCCATTTTATTTTATTTTTTTAAAATATATCTTTATTGATTTGAGAGAGAGGAAAGAAGAGCGAGAGAGAGAGATAGAAACATCAGTGATGAGAGAGTCATTGATCGGCTGCCTAGCCTGCAACCCCGGGCATGTGCCCTGACCGGGAATCGAACCCCGATCTCCTGGATCCTAGGCTCAGCCATTTTAATGAGTACTATGTGCTTCCCCCAGGCTCTGAGTCTAATTGAAAAGATTGACTAGTAGCTCTTACAGAGGCCCTCACTTACACGGTTCAGTTTCTGAGCGTTTCTCTCTTGTTCCTATACCTTTGAAAGCACAGACATTCCCGTTGGTAAGCACAATAGTTTATTTTTCTAAAAAGTTTTGACCTGGCAATTGTTATCTGTTTGGGGGAATGTTTTTCTCTGGAATATGGCTAATATATTTTACATTAGTTTAACACTTAAATGTTCCTGTTTCTGCGTGTGAAAATGGTACTATAAAACTAAGTACAAGCTCTCTTATCACCATTTCTACTAACTGCAATGAGAATTCTAGATTTTAAGCATAATATTTATAATGGTTCAAAGTATAATACCCTTAACATTTTTTATAATTTGAAATGGTATACAAATTTTGATGAAAGTAAGGGACTTATTTTAAATATAATTTCTTTTAAATTTACTATCTTGATTATGTATATTTTGGAAAAATTTATATCTGTTTCCTGTTTTTTACGTACTATTTATTATTATGATTCCTTATTAAAATTAATACATTTGAAATAAAAATTCACAAAATAGACTGCCCTCATTTAAAAGTTTCCAACTTATGCCTTTTCTTAGACACTTAGGATAAAAGTGCCCCTTTAAAACGTTTGTGATTTTACTTCAAAGTCACTTTTACTTTCAATTTCCATTTTAATAGTTGATATTGTATACAGGAAACAAACACAGGAAACAAACAGGAAAAAAACAGGTTGTTAACAAAGAATTCTAAATTTTAAAATTAAAAAGGCTATTTTAGTATTTCTGCTTTTTTTTTTTTTTTAACCAATAGCTATATTCTCTTTGTTTTTAGAGGTATCAATAATAAATAACTCATCTTTATATCTTTTGTATCATGTTTATATATTTTCTACATTTAATATAGTTTTATACTTGATCCTCACCACACCATTGTAAGGAAAGCAGGATAGATACTAACGCTTCCATTTTATTTATGAGGAGATGGAAGCTCAAATAAGTTAAATGACGGTCCAGGGTAAGAGAGGTAGTAATGGTGAGGATGAGGCAAGAATTCGCTGAGCAGTCATCTTGTTGATAGTTACATTCTAAATATTATACTCTAATACATTTTGATAATTTTGTTAGTGAAATAAATTTTTTAAAATGAGATTAAAATTAACACTTTTAAAATTTTCTAAGTCTTTAATTATTTAATTATCTTTTTATAATCTAGTATCTACTGTGGATTATGAAGACTATCAGAGTGTAACTCGTTTTCTAGACCTCATTCCTCAGGATATCCTGGCAGTAGCTTCTTTCCGCTCTAAAGCATACACACGAGCTGTAATGCACTTTGAATCATTCATTACAGAAAAGAAGCAAGATATTCAAGAGCATCTTGGATTTTTACAGGTTTGAAATTCATATAGTGAATTTAATAATGTTTATTGCTAGTCTGTTATGTTTATATTGCTCATTTTATTGAATGTTTCAGGTGTTGTGCTAGGAACTAGGTATTTGTAAGTACTTTAGAAGCTTACAGATTAGTGTGGAGAAATAAACACCAATTGGGTATAATATCTTAAGTACAGTGACATAGATATGTCCTGAGGGAAGGACATTTAACTCTTCTTCTGTGTAGGGTGTGATGAGAGATGGGAGTGGGTGAGCAAAGGGTCAGTAAGGGCTTCTTGAAGATGCTATCTAAGGGGCCTTGAAGAATGAATGAATGATAGGTAAAAGGAAGAGGCGAGACATTCCAAGTAGTGGCAGCCCCATGGATTTGGGAAAGAGTGCATCTGTGGAATGGCAGAGAAAAGAAAGAGATTTGGGCAAAGGAAAGATAAATTGCAGACCTCTAAGTTGCCCAGATTCTTAGAGGATTTGAACCAGGGATGTGCTTTAGTCAGAATGGCATTTTAGCTAAAGGCCTGTGACAGAAGGAGTTGAAAGGCCGTAATTTAAGTCAAGCAGGCCGTTACTACTACTGTGAGAAATGTGGGCCTGAAATTGGGGTGGGGGGTAGGGGAATGTACTGGTTGTAACAGGAATAAGCTATGACAGTGCTGGTGAAGAAATGGTTTAGGTGATATAATACGACTATGTGGGGAAGATAAGAAACTAAGGGTAGTGGGGCTAATACAGTGGGGCTCAAGTAAGAGGTCAGAATTGGTGGGCTTTAAAAACAAAGTGTGCTGAGAGAATTGGAAATTAGTGGCTTGTAGTCTGGAAAAATATTAGCCCCTCCTGCTGTGTTTTCCTCCTTGTCTAGCTTCGAGTCTGGTTCACTGTTAAAATCATTCCCTTTGCAAGGACATTCAACTCCCTTGTCTTTCTCCCTTCCCTCTGTGTTGCACTCGCTTCGTAAAACTCCAGCCCTGAATCAACTCACCATGTGCCTTCCCCGTGTCTGCGTGTCAGCAGCTGAGTGTTGCTGGAGGAAAGTACCACAGCCCTGGAACTCGTTTCTAGCTGCTTCTAAGTTCATAACCTCAACCCTAAGCTGGCTCTTCAGTACTGCCTCCAGCTCTCCTAAATGTTGCTCCTGTGCACCCCCTTTCTCTCTCTTCAAGGTAACTTACCTTCTCTTTATTTCCAGCCTTCCACCTCACTTGCCTCAGCTGACGTTCTTGCTTCATTGCTCATTAGGAACTGGAAACCGACTGTCTGCCGAGCCTGATTCTCGCTGGCCTTCTCTCCACATCCCTTTCCTCCTCCTCTTGTTCCTAAGGAAGGGTCCCCTTCTGTCAGAATTCAGTCCTTCTACTTGTAGTTTCAAGGACTTTACTCCTCCAAATATTCCTGCTTTCTCTAGTATCATTAATTTCTTTCTCAACCAGAGTGTATAAGTATATAAACATGCTCTGGTATCTCCTATTTGGTTTTTTTATAATTCCCTTGATCTTAAGCACTCCTTCAGATGCTATTTGCCTTCACAGTCCATTTTTAAAAGGGTTGTCTATCTTCCCTACATTCACTTCTTTCCTTCCCATCAGTCTTCGCCCGTTCCAACAAGACTTCTTTCTACATTCCATGGACACTCTTCTTGGTAAGAAAATCAGTAGGCTCATGTTACCAAATCCAGTCAGTGTTTCCCAGTCCTTATTGTCTTAACCTCACAACATCATTTAATCACTCCTTTCTTAAAGAAGACGTTTGCTTTTCTCCTGCAGCTCCTGGGACACCACATTCTCTAGGTTTCTTCAGACTACTCTGGTTTCTGCTCAGTGTCATTTGCTAGCTCTTCCGTATATACAAATACACTCTTCCTCCCTCACCCCTTTCCTCCCTCTCTGTACATTTCCTAAATCGTGCCACCCTTTCCCCTGCCATCTTTGTGCTAATTGCTCCTAGATTTTTATCTTCAGCCTGAATATCTCCTTTGAACTCAGATTTGATATCTTGGGTTTCTTGAAGGCATCTAAATACCAACATATTAAAGTGCTTGTGTAAATTTTTTTTGTTTTAAAATGTAATAAAACATGTATAAACGATACTCAACAGTTTATTTGAAATTGGGTTTAAAGAGAGTTCAGGATCTTGAGGTTCTTTACAGCTCTTTTTATCAGTAAGTTACTAATGTAGGTATGTATTTAAGTGGAATGAGTGTTGTGGTAATTAATGGAAAGGCTGAGGAATAAAATTGTAATTTTATTGTGAGTCTGCCTTGAAAAATAAAAACTTATTATTGCTTTGAGAAAAAATTCTCATATGCCCTTTTCATATAAACTGGTGGTTTTATAGTTTTATTTTCAGTTGTATTTTCCCCCTCATTTGATTGTTTTCAATGGTTAAACAAAGAAATTATATGCTGCTATGCATGAGCCGGATGGAGTAGCTGGAGTCAGCGCAATCCGAAAGGCAGAACCGTCCCTAAAGGAACAGATCCTTGAGCATGAGAGCATCGGCTTGCTGAGAGATGCCACTGCCTGTTATGACAGGGCTATTCAGCTAGAACCAGACCAGGTAAGAGATACAGGAAAGGCAATATAACGGAACTCTGGAAAACTTAAGTTTCTCTGCTATATCTACTACTCTCCCAGTTTGTCTGGAAACTATTTAGTCATCTCTGGGCTTGAGTTTCTGATTGATGAAATTAGAGACCTGCACTGGATCTCAAAGCCCACCCCCTCTCAGTGCCAAATTTCTATGACCTTCTATATTCTCAAATGAATGAGATTTATTGCAGAGTGTATTTATATTAATCTGCGTATTACTCTAAAATTTATATAATTTTAGTTTGCTATTAAAAGTGTAAGACATGTACCAATTTTTAATAATCATAGTGATTCTCTGGTCTAAGGAACTTTCTCAGATTTCACATGTTCCCTACTAGCATCTGTACATCTCCGACATGAGCTAGTCATTCATGGGGCCTGGGGATTATAGCTCATTCCATTTCAATATGTCTTATGTTTTTTGAGACAGGAGAGGGGCTTAGAATTGTTGATTTATAATCTGGCTGAAATCTCTCTGATCTTGGAGCTTTGCTATTTGTCACATTTGACTTGTCCACTTTCTCAGAAGCTCATTGTACAGGGTTTTATTTTTCAGTCTTGTTTTCAGTTTTGAAGAATGTTGCATAACCCTATTTAACTTTTTTATTACTAAAGCCCCAAATCTATGTTAATAATATTGTGACCTTGAATTTTCATTTTTTGTGTGACAATGTGACAATCTTTAAATGAAAAGTACTTGTTACTTTTATATTTGATCTGAACCAAAAATTAGACCTAATTGGGAAAAAATAATAAATTTAATCTGGGTTTTTTAAGGTTGTGTGCATTTTAAAAAAAATATTTAGATGTTATATGACATTGGTAGGAGGCTCTACCGTATACCAAGCAAGTTGACTACTAAAGATGTGTAGGCTCAATAAAGTAAACAGTGTTTTTTAAAATAAATATTAAACTGTTTTTGGTTTCCAAGATATATTTAAAGTCACAATTGTTATTTTAAATATTTTTACATTTTTAGATCATTCATTATCATGGTGTAGTGAAGTCCATGTTAGGTCTTGGTCAGCTATCTACTGTAATCACTCAGGTGAATGGCGTGCATGCTAACAGGTAACATTTTTTTAAAAGAATGGTTTTCTTTTGTTATTGTAGTTTAATGGGGAATTTTTAAATTAATGAATTGGGTTGACATAATGTTTACTAAAGTAATGAAATCTTTTTTATGTTTTCATGCATTGGAGATAAGCACCAAAAAATACTTTTTTTTTCTACTTTCTCATAAATTGATCTAGCACTTAACAACTTATCTTACGTCCAAAGAGTAATCCTTGAATTAGATCTGCTTTAAGACAGAAACCTTCTAGAATTCACTTACTCCTGGTAAGGCTCATATAGACATTTCCAAAGAGTACCTAAAATCACCTATGTTATCAGCATCAGTTATTTCTGTTGGGGAGGGAACCTTTATGACTGAACTGTGGAATACCACTCTATACTGTGCGGTTTGATTTTCCCCTAAAGGATTGATAAAAATGAAAGCAGCCCTCCGTTCCTAAAGAAAATGGGTTTGTTATAGCAAACCAAATAATGCCAAACAAAAAATAGCACATATGTGTGGTAAAGATGAAGGTCACACCCTTCTGTTTTGGAGTTCTGGCTCTTGAAGCTGCCATGCTCTGAGACCCGAAAGCCTGGTTCCTACTGTGTTTACCACACCCCAATGGACTTTTCTGGAAAGTGAGATCTGGTCAAAAGGAATGGGACCTTAGTTAACCAAAAAGCACAGAGGCCACTTTTTAGTTAGATTGCTAAGTACAGTTTCTATAAATTCCAAATTGTGATATATATAGGCCACTATTCTGCAGTGTCTCAGAGTAGAGAAGCTTACTGTTGGTCACATGGTTTCACAGTAGTGGAATTTATGAAATGAGAGTGGAAACTTTGCAGAAGCAGGGAAGGAGTGGATTATCTATTTTAGATGTGTTTCTCCAGATTAGTTTAGAGACCTTATGAATAAAGGGGTTGCAGGATTTGGGACATTTTGTCATGGCTCAAGCCAAGGTGTCATGTTTCCTTTATGATGAACACTGGACAGTTAGACTCCCCTGTCTTCTCTTTTGATCTGATCTGTGTAATGGCAACTTTCAATATTCAATGTATCATATTGGAGCAAATGGTCATTGAGGATATGTGCTTTCTATGGGGGAATATTTGCATTTAAACAAATATATCTCCAAAATTATTGTGCTTGACCTACACGGTCATTCTTTTAAATGTACTCATTTATGGGGATAAGGTCTCACAGCCTGATCTTCATTGTCCTTTGGTACTTTTTTGGTATAATGCTTGATACACACCCCCTTTGGATAGTAAATCATGCTAATTCTCTTTAGATTTTTATTCTAAAATTTTGATTTTCTGGCATCTGGTGATAAACTTGTAAAGTTATTAAAAACTATAGTTTTAAAAATTATATTTCTATTGTATTTATTTTAGCCTTGTTTTAAATTGTTTATGGTACTATTCATATTTGAAATTTAGAGAATATTAAATATTTATGCTATTTTAGATTTTTAAAAAGTAAAATAACTAATTTGTTACATTTTCTTTATGTGTTTTTACTACAGAAAGAGCAAGGAGGGCTTTTAAGGACATTGATCCTAGTCTCTCTGAGTCTGTTACTTTTTTTTTTAATAGATTTTAGAGAGAGGAAGGGGGAGAGAGAGACATCTATGTGAGAGAGAAACATTTATCAGCTGCCTCCCACCTGTGCCCTGACTGGGAATCAAACCTTCCACCTTTTGGTGCACAGGACAACACTCCAACCAACTGAATGATACCCATCAGCCAGGGCGCCTTCTTTGTAATATGGGGATATGTGTGCCTTTCGTTGTTATTAGTTAATTAAATGGAAAAATGTACCTAGCCCAGGTCTAGCATATAGCAGATATTCAAATGATATGATCACTAAAGAAGAACCATGGGGAAAGTCTAGCTTCTTTTATGTATTCATGATCCAAAATATTACTAGCTATCTTAGTTTCACATAAGTAGAATACTTATAAAAAATAATTACCTATATTATACTGGTTTTACAAACTCACATTTTAAAATTACTTAAAGTAGCCTGCCTGTGTGGCTCAGTGGTTGAGCCATCCACCCAGGAACCAAGAGTCACAGTTAGTTCAGTTCCTGGTCAGGGCACATGCCCAGGTTTCCAGCTCGATCCCCAGTGAGGGGCATGCAGGAGGCAGCCGTCGATGATGTTTCTCTTATGGATGTTTCTGTCTCTCTATCCCTCTCACTTCCTCTCTCTCTAAGAATCAACAAAAACATATTTAAAAAATAAAATTAAAATAAAGGTACTGAAAATAGTTTAAGGATAGGTATATATTTAGTTATCTAGTTTTGTGTCCTTTACGCCATTGAAACATTTGTCACTTTCTTCTGCCCTTATTACTGTGTCCTGTGTACTCCCCACCTGCTCCTGACCCACTGCACCCTCTCCTGTAATTTATCCTAAAATTTCCTCATAGTCCCAAATTATTCAGATGTAAATCTGAATGCATGTACGCTCAGTTAGCTCTTATTGCTCCTTTCCCATTGTTAAAGTTAAGCACAGAGCTAATCTTACAAATGCATTTTGTAATTATCCAGCTACTAATTCTGCTCTAATATATGGCACGATTTAATTCATCATGGAATGGCATTTTTCATAATAAGTTTTTATTAATTTTAGAGAGAGAGGAAGAGAGAAGGGGAGAGAGAGAAACATTGATGTGAGAGAGAAACATCCATTGGTTGCCTCGTGCACGCTCGCACCCACCTCACTTGGGGACTGAACCTGCACCCTGGGCATGTGCCCTGACCGGGAATCGAACTGGCAACCTTTTGGTGCATGGAAGGACACCCGGCCAACTGAGCCACACCAGCCAGGGCAAAGTGGCATTTATTTATTTATTTATTTATTTATTTATATTTATTTATTTATTTATTTAAAATATATCTTTATTGATTTCAGAGAGAGGGAGAGAGAGAAAGAGAAACATCAGTGATGAGAGAGAGTCATTGATTGGCTGCCTTCTGCATGTTCCCCACTGGGATTCGAGCCCGCAACCTAGGCATGTGCCCTGACCAGGAATTGAACTTCAATCTCCTGTATCATAGGTTGATGCTCAACCGCTGAGCCACACCGGCCAGGCAAAGAATGACATTCTTAAGTGGCTCTATCACAAGTAGTTGTTGAAGAAATGTTTTCGGAAAATGGGAAGATTAAAAATTGGGAGGTTCTTTTGGATAGACATAATTATTTTGGATCTAAGTACAAAATACAATACAGCACAAACACAATAAATAGAACAATAAATAAGTACAATCAACAGAGTATCTAAACTAATGAAAATAACCTTTAAATGCCACTTTAAATTTAAATAAAGCTCAGTTGTAATGGGTTTCTTTTAATAGGTCTGAGTGGACAGATGAATTAAACACATACAGAGTGGAAGCAGCTTGGAAATTGTCACAGTGGGATTTGGTGGAAAACTATTTGGCAGCAGGTAAAATTACTTCTTGTAATGATAGCCTTGTTTAGTTGTTCAAAGTAGAATGAAACCATCTGTTCAGCATTTCTTCTGAGCATTTTACCAAATGAAATAAAGCTTATTCATAGACCCAGCTCTCCTTCCTTGACTTGTCATTTGTTTTTCAGATGGGAAATCTACCACATGGAGTGTCAGACTGGGACAGCTATTATTATCAGCCAAAAAAAGAGATACCACAGCTTTTTATGATACATTGAAACTAGTGAGAGCAGAACAAATTGTACCTCTTTCAGCTGCAAGCTTTGAGAGAGGCTCTTACCAACGAGGATATGAATATATTGTCAGGTATTTCAAGGTTTCCATATTTATATTCCTGGTCTATAAGTATCATCTGATAGGCTTAGAATTTTTTGATTTGTAAGTAACTGATCGTATGTTTGCTATCATGCATAGCTAAACTAAGTGACTTTTTCATTCTTCAACTCACAACCACTCTGTAATTTTCCTTATTATTTATTTATTTATTTATTTATTTATTTATTTATTTATTTATTTATTTATTTTTCTAATTCTCACCCAAGGACATGCTCATTGCTTTTTTTAGAGAGAGGGGGAGAGAGAAAGGGAGAGAAACTTTGATGTGAGAGAGACATTGATCAGTTGCTTCCCGCACTCACCCGGACCGGGGATTGAACCAGAAACCTAGGCATGTATCCTGACCAGGAATCAAACCTGTGACCTTTTGGTGTATGGAATAGTGCTCTAACCAACTGAACCACACTGGTCAGGGCCACCCTTTAGAGTTTAAAAAATATTCTAATGTACATTCTATTAATTGGAATGGCAATTATGAGACTTCTAAAAAAATAACATAAATATCTTATATTTAACCTAAATAATCTGGACATCTGTGCTTGGTACACTGGTCCTCACTACTTGTTGGTCCCCCTTCCTTCTTCTTATTTAGAAAGGCATTTGACATTTCTCCCCCAAAATGTAAGCATTACATTGCTAGAAAGGAATATTGACATAGAGTTAAGAAAGAGCATGATGGAAAACATTTTGGGTCTGTTAATTCATATGAAGAAAATAATTAAACATACTTACATTGAACTATAATAAATTTAAAAGTAAGCATTTATTTTACTTTTTAGTTAGAAGAATTTACTATATTCCTTATAAGCCCCTTTAGTAACAGCTTAATGAAACCAGAGATGGGATCACCAAGATTATTTCTGCTGTGTAGTTGTATTCTTCAATACTGACTGAGTCATAGACACTGATGATTATACATGGAAAAAAGCTAGTGTGAAAGTATGGGTGTTTCCATTACCCTTGGGGAAAAAAACAATTAAAATTTTATCATTTCCCATTTTTTACTGTCATCTACTCTCCCAAGTCCTCTTATGTGCAAATATTTATGTTGATATATAATGGATTCACATTTTATTTTATCTTCATATACATGATAAAGTTTGATTTTCATACATTTATTTAGTTTTATATACCCTTCTCTAATTTAATTAATAGAAATTTGGGGATCAGAGGAAAGCACTAAATATTTAAGCAACATAAATTGGTATTTATGCCCAATATGAAAAGATGTAACTGTTTATATTTATTGAGAATATGTATTGGTTAAAGTTCTTCCAAAGAAAGGTGCACATTTTAGATTCTCTTGGCTAATTTAAATTACATGCATTATATATGAGATTAATAAGGATGACTATTATAATATTTTAACATTGGCTCTATCTATTTTCAGATTACACATGTTGTGTGAGTTGGAGCATAGCATCAAACCACTTTTTCACCAGTCTCCAGGTGATAATTCTCAAGAAGATTCCCTAAATTGGGTAGCTCGACTAGAAATGACCCAGAATTCCTATAGAGCCAAGGAACCCATTCTGGCTCTCCGGAGAGCTTTATTAAGCCTCAACAAAAGGTTTTTCCACACTTTTTTTTTTTAATGTCAATTATTCTGAATTTAGTATTGTATTTGCATATTACTTGGGAGTATTTATTTTTCCTAATTTTCTCTCTGAATCTGTATTTTTCTATTTTTAGTGTCTACTCTATGTAGTTGAAATCAACCTAGAATGTAAGAATTACATGTACAGGCAATATATCTTTGTTTTGATGTTAAAAACGTATACAAAAGAGGTACAGATATGAGTCATTAATAGCTCCTCATAGACTCATCATCAATAAAAATGGAGTACTTTAAGGAAATTAAAAGTATTTTTTTAGCAAATTAATCTTTGATTCCTTTGAATGGTATATTAAGAATGTTCCATGTTAGAAAGAGGTATTTTAATTGTTGTTGAATACCCTTAAAAATGCTCTTTCGCTCCTGTTTTGTCACATTTCTTTAGACAAGATTACAATGAAATGGTTGGAGAATGCTGGCTACAGAGCGCCAGAGTAGCGAGAAAGGCTGGTCACCACCAGACAGCCTTCAACGCTCTGCTCAATGCTGGAGAATCTCGGCTTGCTGAGCTATATGTGGAAAGGGCAAAGTGGCTGTGGTCCAAGGTAATGCTGAAGGAATGTAATCATCTGTGTGTATTCCTTTGCAGATTACGCACTTCTTACAAAGGCCTGAGTGAGAGACGATCCCTAATCTAAATTCACCTTTCTTCATCATTTATCTATCATAATTGGAATAGAACTGTTCCATCTATCCTGAAGTCCCTGAATATTTTTCCATTTCAAGATGGAAAGGGTAGTTCTTTAAATTTTCATCTGTTTTTTATTATTTTCTTGAGGGAAGTGACCAGTTTTACTTTGTTTTAACCTCCTATACGTATAAAAGGTGTATGTAGTAAGAGCTCAAAAATACTTGTTAAGTGAATACAATATTGTCCTTACATCCTTGGCAGATAATTAGTTTTGTGTGGACTTGTCAGTATTACTGTCAAGATTCACTTCTAATTAATCTAGCCTGTTAGGAAGGTCTTAGCTTCAGAACAAAGGTCTCCAGCAATTCTCAGATTAAAGCTACTATAATGAGAAAAGGGCTTTTTAAATATCTTAACTTGCAAAGCTTATGTCCCAGATTTAAATGGCTATTATTTACATATCTCCTCATGCTTGCCACCAGTTTAGTATGAGCAGCAGGTGTAGCGTGTTCTGAAATTGACATTTACCAATTATAGTTGGTGCTGCCTGTGGTTGCCCCAACTTCATGGTGGCTGAGAAAGAACAGGAGAGAAGATGTTTCCTGGACGGGAAGTGAAGTAACAATTCAGGCCGCATTAGTCAGTACCTGGTCATTTTCTGAGCTAGTGCAATTTTACATGTAATACCTTAAACACAATGTGTAAAAAATGTAGTTCATCATCTAACATTAAATGCCTGTTTCTCCTCCCATAGTCGCTATTTTTCTAAGTAGGACTCTTGCATTCTCTCATTCAAGGCAGAAATTGGCATCATCTTGAACTCCTTACTCTCCCTCACTTTCTACATCCAGTTGGAGACTAACTCTACCTTTGAAATGGCTTTTAAATTCTCTCCCTCTTATTTGTCTCTGCTGCTTTTATTCATTCCATTTGTAGCTTTATAACAATATTAGTAGCCTATTTTGGGGTTTTACCATTTCCCTGTGTACATTACTGCAGTCTGTGATGTTTCTAAAATTCACATTGAGTCATGTTGCTCCCCTGATTAAAATTCTTCAAAGTATTCTTTATGCCTTTAGGGTTAGGTCTGAACTCTAAAAAGTACATAAAGCCCTTTGTGATTGAGCCCCAGTCTACCTCTTCAGTTTCATTTGTCACTCTTTCACCTGTTAGGCTTCAGCTAAAGCCAGACTACTGGCCTTTCTCCCAATTAAAATTATTTTTCTGCCTGGCTCAGTTTGGCTCAGTGGTTGAGCATCAACCTAAGATCCAGGAGATTGTAGTTCGATTCCCAGTCAGGGCACATGCCCCTGTTGCAGGCTCGATCCCCAGCAGGGGGCGCGCAGGAGGCAGCCGATCAATGACTCTCATCATTGATGTTTCTCTCTCTCTCCCTCTCCCTTCCTCTCTCTGAAATCAATAAAGATATATATATTTTTAAAAATTATTTTTCCTTCCACCAAGAATGTTTTTTACTGAATTCTCTGCAAGGAAAATTTATACTCATTCTTTAAGACCTAATTCAGATCTTTTACCGTATTTGGTAACCTTTCTTGACTGCTGCTCTTCTCCATATTCCTATATTTTCAGGTAGATGTAGGGGACTCCCTTTACTTTCCCCCCATGTATATTTCTGTCAATAGCATTTAGTACGTTGTGTTGTTATTTTACACGGTCTGTTTCCTCACTCTACTATGAGCTGTTTTAAACCAGAGCTTTTGGCTTATTCATTGTGTACCCCAGTCACGTAGACGTCGCTTCAGTTCCCTGCATTTGATTGACTGTATGGTGAATGAGTAAATGAACATGAGTTCACACGAAATGAGGCCACGCTTCCTTTTTAGGGCTTTACTTTTACACGATGGAAAGAAGAGCTGAACGTGAAATTCAAATGGATTTACACATAAAATGTCTAATGAACTTTAAATCTTAACAATTTCATTTGTTTTTCAGAAAATGGAAATATGTTCATAAATTAAAAAAGGCTTATTGTTGCCTTTTTTCTTTTAGGGTGATGTTCACCAGGCACTAATTGTTCTTCAAAAGGGTGTTGAATTGTGTTTCCCTGAAAATAAAACTCCAACTGAGAGCAAGGACATGTTAATCCATGGTCGAGCTATGCTACTAGTAGGCCGATTTATGGAAGAAACAGCTAACTTTGAAAGCAATGCAGTTATGAAAAAATATAAGGCAAGTATATGTATAATCCAATTTCAGTTAGAAACTCACAGTTATGTTGTTTTTGAAAATGGATAAAATTATTCCATATGGAAGAATAAATATATAATAACAGCCAGGAGCCCTGTCCGGTGTGGCTCAGTAGGTTAAGTGTCGTCCCGTGCACCAAAAGGTCACCCGTTTTATTCCTCGTCAGGGTACATGCACAAGTTGCAGGCTAGATCACCAGTAGAGGGCGTGCAGGAGACAGCCAATGGATGTTTCTCACATCTATGTTTCTCTCTCCCCTTTTCCCTCCCTCTCTCTCTAAAATCAATAAAAGATATTTTTTAAAAAAATAGCCAGGGAATTTGTTTGACATTTTAGTGAGTATGTAGCATAAGTATATAGCTGGAGTAACTGACAAAGTAAATACAGTCATGAAACCATTGCCCAGGTCAAGAAGTAGAATACTATTAGCACTTCACAACTCACCCTTTCACCCTCATTCCCAAAAGTTAACTGCCCTAGCCTGAAAATTTTTGAACAAACACAATATATACCTTCCTTACTAGTTATTAAGCTTTACATAGATGGTGTTACAAGATAGATACTTCTCAGTAACCCTGGATCAAAGAACAAATTGCAATGAGAATTTAAAAATACTTTAAACTGAATAATAAAAATATGATCTATCAAAACCTATGTGATGCAGCTAAAGCCATTCTTAAAGGGAATTTAAAAATGTTATTTGCATGTATTAAAAGAAAATAAAGGCTCAAAATTAATGAGCCTAAGTATCCACCTCAAAGAGTGAGAAAAGGGAACTGGAAAACAAAAAAAACAAAGAATGTAAAAGTTAGGAAATAATAGAGTAAGAGCTGGTGGCTATAATTTGTGAGACAGATTAACGGAGAAAGAGAAGTTAAACACAGACAGAAAGTCCGAGATCTGCACAGGCAGCCCCGGAACCCTGGGCTGGTGAGGGCCGCGGCACACGTGCGTAACGCGGAGCCTCTGAGGCCCGCGGGAGCGGCTGCTGAGGGGGGAACTGTAAGGACCAATATTCGGAGGGCAGATAGGCCCACTGGTGTAAATCATCAGAGTCAGTCTTTTGGGACACAGGATAGAAGAAGGTCAAGTGTGACAAGCATATCTGGAGGGCAAACTGAGAATAATTAGAGTATGTATCAGGACTTAATAAAGGTATAGTAATTTAGATGATTTGGTATTCATGTAAGGTTAGACAAATAAACCAGACAAATAGGACAGAGAACCCAGAAACAGATTCCTAATAATACTGTAGAATAATGAGGAATAGTCTTTTCAGTAAATGGTGGTGTGTCATTTGGGTATCTTATAGGGAAAAGAAATCAGACTTGATCTCTTCTTTATACCATAAACAAAAGTAAGTTTCAGGTGGATCATAAATCTAAGTGTGAAGAACAGAATAATAAAGTGTCCCAAATATAATATAGGAGAGTATCTTCAAACTTAGGGGTAAGTCAGGACTTTTTCAAGAGACCAAAAACACTAACTTTAAAAGAAACAATTCTTAATTTCACTAAATTATGAATTTCTGGTTATCAGAAAATACTAGTAAAAGTGTAGAGGCAATGTTTGTAATACATAAATGATCCAAGAGACTCATTTCCAGAATATAATAACTCTTTTGAGTCAATAAAAGAATGACAACTAAATTATTTTTTATTTATTGATTTTTAGAGAGAGAGAAACGTCAATTTTTTGGTACCACTTATTTATGCATTCATTGGTTGCTTCTTTTATGTGCCCTGACCAGGCATTTAGACTCATAGAATACTTCTGTAAGCATAAATTGGAAGTGTAATTTAGAAAATATTTTGACATTTTCTACTTGTAGAGGTGATATACTGTTACCTAGCCACGATATGAATACTCCACATCTCATAGGGCATGCACAAAAATGTTTATACTAACATTATTTGTAGATTTTAAACTGGAAGTAACTCAAATGCCAGTTTGTAATAGAGTGGATAAACAAGTTGTAGCATATTCTTGTAATATAGTACTAATATATATAGTAATGAAAACCAACAAACCTGAGTTACGTGCAACAACTGGATTGATCTCACAACCGTAATGTCAAATGAAAAAACCAGATACAAAATAATACATGTAGTATGATTCCATTTATATAAAGTTCAAAAATGGGCAAAACAAAATTATTGTATTAGAAATAGAGATAGTAGTTGTCTTAGTCCATTTGGGGACTGCTATAACAAATATACCATCTACTGGATGGGTTACACAACAAACATTTCTCACAGTTCTGGAGGTTGGGAAGTCCAAGATCAAGGCACTGCCAGTCCATGTCTGGTGAAGACCTGCCTCCTGGCTCATAGCCCATCTTTTCATTATAATCTAACATGGCGGAAGGGGCACGGGGACTTTTCTGGGGTCTCGTTTATAAGGGTACTAAGCCATGCCTGAGGGTAGAACCCTCGTGAACTCATCACCTGTGAAAGGCCCTGCCTCCAAATACCATCACATTGGAGATGAGGCTTCTACATAAGAATTTTTGTTGGGTGGAACGGGGTAGGGGACACACACATTCAGTCTACAGCCGTAGTTATTTGGGGGGAAAGGAAAGGAGTGGTGATTGGGAGGGGTTAATGAGTGAGCTCATGTTTCTGGAGTTCTTGTATGGGGGTGTTACCAGTTTGTGATAATTGATCAAGCTGTACATAGAAGATTTATGTACCTTTCTGTATGTAAATTTTATTTCCTAAAATAAAATTTTAAAATAAACCAGAAATGGTAGGAGGAGGGGGAGAAGAAAGGAAGAAAAGAAGGTAGAAAGATGATAAAAGCAGATTGAAAAATATTTTTTTGGAAGAAATCTTAGAATTTTCCTTTGTTCCCTTTGCTTCTCCTGTGGCTGGATGGGAGAGACACACTGGCTGCCTCATTCCTGTGGCGAGTTTGGCGTGTGAATCCAGCCAGCATCTGTTCCATACATCTAGTCATGTCATTCCTCTCTCCACAGGCAGGTCCTAGACCTAACTATGTTCTCAAACTTGCTTGGATTAAGAGTGGAAATGGATTTAAAGAAAATTTTTTTTTAGTCAGCTATTCTATATATTTTCCATCACATTTTAAATAATATTATTTAAAAATTTATAAACCACACAAATATTTAAAGGGGAAGGAAAGGGAAAGGAAATGACAAAGGAGACCGAGTAGAAGTGGCTAGAAAAGTAGGAGAAAACTTTGAAGGTTATGCCTCAGGGAAGCCAAGGGAAGAAAATGTTTCAAGGAGAAAGTGGGTGAACAGCAGAAACAGATGTTGAAGAGAGGTTAGCTGAGATCAGACTTGGAAAGTGTCTCGTAGATTTAAGGAGCTTTGTAGAGGTAAAAACTGAAGCCTGAAAGAAATAGTTTGAGAAATGAACGTAAGGTGGAGAATTCATTTTAGAAGCCTGATTGTGAAGGTATTGAGAGAGACGGTGATGATGAGAGAGAGTTCTTGGAGAAAAAGAAGATATATGATATATATATTTTTTAATTTAATTTTATTTTCCATTACCACCCACCCCTCGCCCCACGCAGTGACCATGCTGTTGTCTGTGTCCATGAGTTCTTTCTCTTTTTCGCAATCCTGTCACCCTGCCCAGCACCCCCATCTTGAGCTCTCAGCCTGCTCTCTATCTATGAGTTTGTCTCTATTTTGTTTGTTAGTTCAGTTTGTTCATTAAATTCCACATATGAGTGAAATCATATGGTACTTGTCTTTCTCTGACTGGCTTATGTTACTTAGCATGATGTCACCAGGTCCATCCATGCTGTCACATAATTTTCTTCCTTTTTACGGCCCAATAGTGTTCCATTATGTGAATGTCCCACAGCTGTTTTATCCACTCATCTACTGATGGGCACTTGGGCTGCTTCCAAATCTTGGCTATTGTAAATAACTCTGCTATGAACATCGGGTGCATATATTCCTTCAAATTAGTGTTTTGGGTTTCTTCAGGTAAATTCCCAGAAGTGTAACTGCTGGGTCATAAGGCAGTTCCATTTTTAATTTTGAGGTAACTCCACACTGCTTTGCACAGTGGCTGCATCAATCTGTATTCCCACCAACAATTCCCTTTTTTCCACATCCTCCCCAACACTTTCCATTTGTGAGATGTGAGGTGGTATCTCACTGTGATTTTAATTTTCATTTCTCTGATAAGTAGTGACCTTGAACATCTTTTCATATGTCTATTGGCCATCTGTAAGCTCTGTTCAGAGAAGTGTCTTCCAGGTCATTTGCCCATTTTTTATTTGGATTGTTTGTGTGTGTGTGTGTGTGTGTGTGTGTGTGTGTGTGTGTGTTGTTTTATAAGTTCTTTATAAATTTTGGATATTAACCTCTTATCGGATATATCTGTGAATGTGTTCTCCCACTCAGCTGGCTATCTTTTCATTTTGTTGATGGTTTCCTTAGCTGTGTAAAAACTTTTTAGTTTGATGTAGTCTTTGTTAATTTTTCTTTTGTTTCCTTTGCCTGAATAGATACAGCAGAAAAAATATTGCTGCAAGAAATATCTGAGATTTTAAAGCCTATGTTTTCTTCTAGGATTTTTATGGTTTCAAGCCTGACGTTTAAGTCTTTAATCCATTTTGAGTTTATTGTGTGCAGTGTAAGGTGGTCTAGTTTCATTTTTTTTACTCTTATCTGTCCAATTTTCCAAAACAGCATGTATTGAATTTAGTCCATTATATGATTGTACCTACTTTTTCAAATACTAATTGACTGTAAAGATGTGGCTTTATTTCTGGGCTCTCTATTCTATTCCATTGATCTATATGTCTAGTTTTCATGCTAGTACCAGGCTGTTTTGATTACTATGGCCTTGTAGTATAGTTTGATATCAGGTAGTGTGTTTCCTCCAATTTTGTTGTTCTTTCTCTAGATCGCCATGCCTATTCCGGGTCTTTTGTGATCCCATATAAATTTTTGGAATATTTGATCTAATTCTGTGAAATACGCCGTGGGTATCTTGATAGGAATTGTGTTGAATCTGTAGATTGGTTTGGGTAGTATGGACATTTTCCTATCCATGAAAATGGCATTTGCTTCCACTTATTTGTATCCTCTTCAGTTTCTTTCTTCTGTGTCTTACAGCTTTCTGAGTACAGGTCTTTTACATCCTTGGTTAACTTTATTCCTAGGTATTTTACTCTTGTTGAAGCAATTGTGAATGGGATTTGTTTTTTTTTTAGTTTCCCTTTCTGAGAGTTCATTATTGGTGCATAAAATGCTACTGATTTCTGGATATTTTTGTTGTGTTCTGCTACTTTACTGAATTCAGTGATCAGTTCAAGTAGTTTTTTGGTGGAATCTTTAGGGTTCTCTATATACAGGATTATGTCACCTGCAAATAATGACAGTTTTACTTCTTCCTTTCCAATTTGGATGCCTTTTATTTCTTCTTCCTGTTTGATCACTGTGGCTAGGACTCTCAGTACTATGTTGAATAAAAGTGTTGAAAGTAGACATCCCTGTCTTGTTACCCATTTAAGGGTAACTTGTTGATTTTGCCCCTTGAGTATGATGTTGGCTGTAGGTTTGCCATATATGGACTTTATTACATTGAGGTATGTTTCCTCTGTTCCCACTTTGCTGAGAGTTTTTGTCATAAATGGGTGCTGGAGTTAATCAGATGCTTTTTCTGTATTTAATGATATGATCATATGGTTGTTATTCTTCATTTTGTTTATGTCATTAATAAATCACATTTATTGATTTGTACCAACCTTACATCTCTGGAATAAATCCCCCTTGATCATGGTGTGTGATCTTTTTAATGTATTGCTGAATTCAGTTTGGTACTGTTTTGTTGAGAATTTTAGCATCTATGTTCATCAGGAATATTGGCCTATAGTTTTCTGTCTTTGTCTTGTCTTTATCTGGTTTTGGAATTAGGAGAATGCTGGCCTCATAAAATGAGCTTGGGAGTCTTCCATCCTCTTGAATTTTTGGAATAGTTTGAGAAGGATAGATGTTAGTTCTTCTTTGAATGGTAAATTTCACCTGTAAAGCCATTCTGTCCAGAGCTGTTGTTTGTTGGGACTTATAAAAAATACTGCTTTTATTTTACTAGTTTTCATCTGTCAATTCAGATTCTCTGCTTCTTCCTGATTTACTTTTGGAAGATTGTATATTTCTAGGAATTTATCCACTTTTTCCAAATTGTCCAATTTGTTGGCATATAGTTGTTTGTAATAATTTTTTTTACAATCTTTTGTATTTCTTTGGTGTCACATGTTACTTCTCTTTCATTTCTGGTTTATTTTGGTCGTTTCTCTTTGTTTCTCGATGAGTCTGGTTACAGGCATGTCAGTTTTGTTTATCTTTTCAAAGAACCAGCTCTTGGTTTTATTTATATTTGTACTGTTTTTTTTAGACTGTTTTTTGCTTATTTCTGTTGTGATCTTTATTATTTTCTTTCTTCTACTCAATTTTGGCTTTGTGTTCTTTTTCCAGTTTCTTTAAGTGTAGTTAGATTGTTTATTTGAGATTTTTCATGTTTCTTGAGATACACCTGTACTGCTATTAATTTCCCTCTTAGGACTGCTTTCTCTGTGTCCCACAGATTTTGGGTTGTTGTGTTGTTTCAGGATATCTTTTGATTTCTTCCCTGATTTCATTATTAACCCATTTATTCTTTAGTAACATATTTTTTAGCCTCATTGGCTGTGTTTTTCAGTTTTCTGCTTGTGATTGATTTTGAGTTTCATAACGTTATGGTCAGAGAAGATGCTTGATATGATTTCAGTCTTCTTAAATTTATTGAGACTTGTTTTGTGCCCTCACATGTGGTCTATCCTAGAAAATTTTCCATGGGCACCTGAAAAGAATGTATATTCTGCTGCTCTGGGGTGAAATGCTCTGAAGTTATTAATTAAATCCATCTGATCTAGTGTGTCCTTTAAGGCTGCCGTCTCCTTGTTGATTTTCTGTCTGGAAGATTTATTCATTGATGTCAATGGGGTGTTAAAATCCCCCACTATAATTGTATTACTGTCAGTCTCTCCCTTTATGGCCATCAGTGTTTGCTTTTAGTATGTAAGTGCTCCTGTGTTGGGTGCATAAATGTTTATAAGGGTTATATCCTCTTATCAGATTACTTCCTTTATCATTATGTAGTGTCTTTTGTCTCTTACTATAACCTTGGTTTTAAATATTTTGTCAGATATAAGAATTGCTACCCCAGCTTTTTTTTCCTTTTCTTTTCCATTTGTATGAAGTATCTTTTCCCAGCCCTTTACTTTTATTCTATGTGTACCTTTCCTTCTGAGGTAGGTTTCTTAAAATCAGCATATACATGGGTCTTGTTTTTCATTCATTCAGCTATGCTATGTCTTTTGATTGCAGCATTTAAGCCATTTACATTTAAAGTGATTATTGGTAGGTATGCATTTATTGCTATTTTATTTTTTTAATTATGTGCCTCTGTTGCTGTTTTCTTCCCCTTCTCCCCTCCTCTCCCCCTCCCCTTTCCTCCCCTCCCCCTACTCTCCCCTTCTGCCTTCTTCTTCAAGCTAGCCCTTTAATATTTCTTATAATACTGGTTTGGTGGTAACAAACTCCTTTAGCTTTTTCTTGTCTGGAAATTCTTTATTTCTCCTTCAATTTTAAATGATAGCTTTGCCCAGCCGGGCGTGGCTCAGCGGTTGAGCATTGACCTAGGATCCAGGCGACCGGGGTTCGATTCCTGGTCAGGGCACATGCCCAGGTTGTGGGCTCGATCAATGACTCTCTCATCATTGATGTTGCTATCTCTCTCCCTCTCTTTTCCTCTCTCTGAAATCAATAAAGATATATTTAAAATAAATAAAATAAATAAATGATAGCTTTGCTGGGTAAAGTAACCTTAGTTTTAGGTCCTTGCTTTTTATCAGTTTGAATATTTTATGCCACTCCCTTCTGGCCCGATATGTTTCTGTTGAGAAATCAGCTGACAGTCTTATGGGAGCTCCCTTGTTGGTAACTGACTTTCTCTTGTGGCTTTTAAGATTCTCTTTTTATCTTTAACTTTTACAATTTTAATTATGATGTATCTTGGTGTGAGCCTCTTTGGTTTCACCTTGTTTGGAACTCTGCACTTCCTGGACTTGTATGTCTTTTTCCTTCTCCAGGTTATGGAAATTTTCAGTCATTATTTCTTCAGATAGGTTCTCTATCCCTTGCTCTCTCTCTTCTTCTTGTACCCCTACAATGAATATATTGTAACACTTCGTGTTGTCCCAAAAGTCCCTTAAACTGTCCACATATTTAAATTAGCTTTTCTTTTTGCAGCTCTGATTGGGTGTTTTATTCTACCTTTTGTTCTGAATAGTTGATTTGATCCTCTGCTCCATACTGTTTGTACTGGAAGAATTCTTTCCACTCTATTCTTTATTTTAGGTATGACATTCTTCATTTCTTACTGGTCCTTTTTTATGGTTTCAATGTCCTATTTCATGCTGTTGAGCATCCTTATAATCATTATGCTGAACTCTATATATGATAAAATACTACCATTTCATTTAGCGCTGCTTCTAGAGAATTCACTTGTTCCTTAATTTGTGGCCCGTTTCTTTGTCTTCCCATTTTGGCTGCCTCTTTGTGTTTGTTTCAATGAATTAGGTAGATTTGTTATGACTCCCAGTCTTGGTTGGGTGGCCTTATGTAGTTGACCTCTGGGAACCACTGGCTTTGTCTTCCTGATCAATGTTCTAGTGTGTGTTATGTGAACCCTCTTGTAATTGAATCTTAATTGCTATTGTCTTGTTTGTGCATGAGATCCACCCTCAGGCTGGCTGACAGTGAGGCTCAGCCCCCAACACAGCGTGCAGGCTGCTGTGCAGGTGCTGATCACATGAAGCAGAATTTACCTCAGCGGGGTTTTGTGCCTGCCAAGATCTCCCTGTGAATATGCTTTGTGAAGGTTATTGAATCCTGCTCTGTTGTCGTCTGGAGCTGGCCACTGGTGTATTGGTTCTGGGCCTCTTCAAAGGGACTTTGGTGCAGGCCAATGTCAAATGCTGTCTGTGACTGGCCCTGGGTAATGTGTTTGGAGCTGTGAGTGATCCACAGCTTGTGGCTTCCTCTGCTGAGCCTAGGTGTCTGTGGAAAGGACCAAGCTGTGCACCAAGGACTGCTTTTACTAGTCCCAGGCCCAGGAGTAGGTCAGACAAAGAGTCAAAGAACCCAGAGATCTGCCTCTGCCTCTGCCTGTCTGTTAGACTCAAGTCACTTAAAGAGACTTGGTGTGTGTTCCTCAGCAGGTGTAAGCTCCACAGTGTGGGTTAAGAGGAATTCCAATGGGTGAGGCTATTGCTTTCCTCCAAGGCTAATGCTGCATGGATGGGAAAGCTCTGCCTGAGAAAGATAGATTCTGTAGTATAGGGGAATGACTCGGCACAGGAATCCTGGCAGCTGTCCTCTCAGTTCTCTCCCCAGAGCCACCAACCCCAGACTCTCCTCATGCAGCTCGAGTCCAATCTGATCTCCCTCTGCCAGAGCCCACAGTGAATGGCTGTGAACAAAATCTTATGCATTAGTTGTTTAAGAGGGTTCTTTTGTTTCTAGGTGTCTCTCTGTGGTGGACAGAAACCTTGTGGCTTTTCAAAGCCAGATGTTATGTGGATACTTTTCCTGGCTCTGGTACTCTGGGGTGGGGCACCTGGCTTGGGGTTTAGACCCCAGACTTCTTAGGCGGAATGCCCCACAGCTGAGCTATCCCTCTGTGCCTTCAGCCTGTGGGAGCTCAGCCAGCGCTCTCATGCTTCCTCACCTCCTAGCAGTCTCGATAGGGTTTCTTCTTTAAGTCCTTGGTTGTATGGCTTTTCTCCAGATAGTTTTCAGTTAGTTATTCAGGATGATTGTTCTATACTTTAGTTGTAATTCTAGTTTGGTCCTGGGAGGAGGTGAGTATAGCTTCCACCTAATCCGCCACCATCTTGGGTCTACCAATATATATGATATTTTTAAAACCACATTTTTATGCTTTTAAAGTCCTATCCTTTTCTGTGATTTGAAATTACCTCTCCTTCCTTTGAGATTTTTAACAATAAAAGTATACATATACATACATACATACATAAAATACTGTAATCCAGCTGGAAATTATTTTGATGTATCATATAAAGTGGCAATGTAAATGGAGTTTTCTTTTTCTGTATAGCAAATTATCATGAAATGTTGGCCAGTGGACAGTTACCAGAACTGACCAGCCATCCTGAGAAAACATTTGTAAGAAAGTAGCTATTCCTTACCCACATCAAGGAGTCAGTCAGAATTTTCTCTGCCTAGATGTGGGTCTCATACTTTTGATCTCTAATCATCTATTCATATTGTATTTTCCAGCATAGTGTGGGGTTTTCTGAGGAGGGTGTCCTGTGTTCTCTTTTCTAGGATGTGACCTTGTTCCTGCCTGAATGGGAGGATGGGCATTTCTACCTTGCCAAGTACTATGACAAATTGATGCCCATGGTCACAGACAACAAAATGGAAAAGCAGGGCGACCTCATTCGGTATATCGTCCTTCATTTTGGAAGGTGAGTGTGAGAATTGTGAGTTTGCTGATTAAATACATCTGGGTGACTGTTGACATTGAACTGTTATTACAGATCTTAGCATATTCAGGTTGTTTTCTGCTTTACCACTGATTCAACCTGTCACATTAGATGAGATGTTAAATTTTTCTGTATCAATTTTTTCTTCCCTTTAAAAAAAACTATTTTAATGGAATAAGGCATGCATATTTTTTTAAATTCAATAGTACCAAGTATACCCAATGAAAATTATATGTCCTTCCCAATTCAGACCCTCATCTTCTGAGTCCCCCTCCCTAGAATTCCAGAAAACCCTAAATCTAATATATTTAATGGTTGTATTTAATTGACAGTGGAATCTTTCCTTCTAGCCCATTTAACTAAGCAGTAGTATATGTATGAAAATGGTTTTGACATCAGACTTGTAGAAAAAGCTTATCTCTTAATCTAGATAACAGGTGAAATATAACTTAATTTCATATATTAGTATATTGTAGCCAAATAGTGTATTATCTCATGACTACTGTTTATTTTGTTACGAAGTATTAATTCCTAAGAAGTACTAGTGACATTCCATTCATTCTTTTTATCTTGCTCATTTCCATTGCTTTTCATTGGGTATACTTGGTACTATTGCTTCAGAGCAATAAATCTCTTTGAAGTTGCCTATTAGTAGGTATTTTCACTTCTCAGTTTAATATTTTCAGGAACCAAAGCAATATTTGTTCATCAGTGATGGGATTGCAGTATTAGCCCAGTCTTTCTTCCCAAAAAGGAATTCCAAGTTTTATAAAATCCAAACCTAATTTTATTTATTAATGATTATTAATTGCTTGTTATTGAGGCAGAATTTCTGGCATATTGGCCTTTTGAAATGGAAGCATGAGCAGAGGGTATTTTTCTTTTCTAAAATATGTAATATGTAATAGGTTTCATTTACTCTTTAGTATTAGTATATATTATGTGTATTGGTATACAGAATTTAATACATTTCTTCTAAAACGAAGTTATTTAGAGTCTTTGTGCATAACACTTAGGTATAGTGTGAGATATTTATAAATATAGTTTAAGAAAGTAAGACAATTTTCGAACATTTTATCTATAGTAGTTTCACTAAAACATTTGGATGCTTAAAGGGGAGTACAGTCAGCAATCGAGATTTATTTATATCCTCAGAATGATTGAATTACTGTGTTATTACTAATTAAGTATCAATATTTTCCCTCAGGGAACTCCAATCCAGTTAGAGAAACTTTAAGCACATGAAACATTTAAATAATGGTGCATAATAGAATGTGTGATCAGGTATCAAAATAAATATTATAAATATCTTTTTGATATTTGTAAGATACCAAAAATGAACCAAATGATTCCAGAATTTTGGGCAAATCTGAAGTCAAAACCCAAACCCCTGGCTTCATGATTTGAAAAGTATACCTGTTTGTATTGCATTGCTACAGAAGTCTGGTAGGCCTCATGAAGAAGGTAGGATTTGAAAGATAATTAAATTTAAGAAGGAGGGGGCATTACTAACTTTTTATAGATTTGGCAGAGAAATGGGATTTGAATGGTTTATTCAGAGGATAGTGAGGAAATTGGACTTGATGGAAGATGTATGCTGGTGAGTTGTAAGAGACTAAGATTGGAAAGTTATAAAGAAACAAGATTGTGAATACTTGAATCCTAGGCAGAGTCGTTCATATGGTCTTAATATATAGGTAGTTGATTACTGTTTTTGAACAGGGAGAGAGCATGATAAAACTAGAATTTAAGGAATGTTAGCACAGAATTTATTAAAGGGAAGAAATGTAGAATTAGAGAGACTAAGTTATTACAACTTTCCAAAAACTGAGTGAGTGGGTATGGCCCAGGTTTATGGCCATATAATGCAATCGGCACAGATCCTAAGGACAATTTGAAAGAAGTATTGACAGGATTTTGACTAGGTCATAACTTATCTTAATTTTGGTACAGGCAGTGTAGAGCTTAATGAAGAATATAGTAGGAAAAAATGGAGAGAGAGGAGTCAAAAGATAACTTCGACTGGGAAGAAATAATGATACTGTCATTTTTGTCAGAAGGATATATGTTACTCAAGAATAGTTTAAATCTTAAAACTTTAATGTATATAACATAAACAAAGAACAGAGTGTTAATAATATCTTCTCTGGATGATTGCAGGTCTCTCCAGTATGGAAATCAATTCATATATCAGTCAATGCCACGGATGTTATCACTATGGCTTGATTTTGGTGCTAAGGCATATGAATGGGAGAAAGGTATAATTTTGTATATAAAATTTTAAGAAACCAAGAATTATAATTTTTATATGAAGTCAGATTTGGCTTGACAGTTTAACTTATTAAAAGCTTGGAATGAATTTGATAAGATTTTACACATTTTTAAAAAGTCATCTGTAATTGAAAAATAAATTTTAAAATTGTTTTATATAAGTATGAACAAGAAACTGAATGTTAAAAGGGGAAAGACTGCCCTGGCCAGTGAGGCTCAATTGATTGGGCATCATCACCTGCACGTACACCAAGGGGTTGCTAGTGTGAATCCTGGTTGGACACACCTCGGTTGCCTATTCTGTCCCTGGTGGGAGGTGTGCAGGAGGTGGCTGATCAGTTTTGCTCTCACATTGATGTTTCTCCATCTCCCTTCCTCTTTCTCTCTAAAAATCAGTAAAATAAAAATTAAAGAGGGAGAAAGACTAAACATAGACTTTTTACATTTAAATATGGTAAACTTATATCCTGTTAGTTTCAGTTGTACAACATAGTTATTCAACATTTATATACCTAACAAAGTGATCACCATGATTAGTCTGGTGCCCATCTGTCACTGGTGCCCATCTGGTGCGCATCTGTACGTAATAATATGTTACTGACCGTATTCCCTATGCTGTACATCACACCCCCTTGATTTACTTATTTTATAACTGAAAATTCGTACCTCTTACTCTCCTTCACCTTTTTTGTCCTTCCCCCCACTGCCCTCCCCACTGGCAACCATGAGTTTGTTGTCTTTATTTATGAATCTGTTTCTGTTTTGTTTTGTTGGTTTTGTTTTGTTTTTTTAAATACCTAAACATACACTTTTTAAGTGGTTGCAGTTCCAGGGCCTGCAATTGAAAATCTGCTCACTCCTGAATGAAGCGTAACAGATACTGAAAAATGTTAGTGTAAGCCAAATAATTTACCATAAAAATGACAATGGATTGCGGCTTGTTCTGTTTGTTTCCAGTGAAAATTAATGGCCGTTGAATTTTTCAATTGCCTTAAATATTTTTTCCCACTTGGACAGAGAAAACTATATATATGTTAATAGATCTTTATTGATTTCGGAGAGAGGAAAGGAGAGGGAGAGAGAGAGAAACATCAGTGATGAGAGAGAATCATCCACCTGCTGCCTCCTGGACCCCCCCTACTGGGGATCAAGCCCGAAACCCAGGCCTGTGCCCCGACTGGATCATAGGTTGATGGTCAGCTGCTGAGCCGTGCTGGCCGGGCAAGAAAACTACGTTTTCACAGATTGGCACTTGACGTGGTTTTGTACATGAGACTAATACACAGTAGCCCCTCTTTACCAATGGAGGACACATTCCAAGACCCCCAGTGGATGCCTGAAACCACGGGTGGTACCAAGCCCTGATCACCTTCAGCTCTGCTGGAAATGTGGCAGCAGCTTCTCCATTGGCAGATGCAGCCTGTGCCGTAATTTTTATGTTTTGTATTCCAAACCTACTCCTGAATCTATGCAACCATCCCTTACTTGTAGTAAATGGCTTGGTGTCCCTCATTTCAGGGGAGCCCTTGCTGAAGTCTTTGTAGGGGTGCAGTGCTTGCCGGTGCCACATGTTCTCTCAAGAGGAACAGGTTCTCTGTTCATGTTTTTGCCCCCACAAACTTAATGCCTTTTCTGTATCTTTTTTTTTTTAATCCTCACCCGAGGATATTTTTTCTATTGCTTTTCAGAGAGAGTGGAAGGGAGAGGGAGAGAGAGAAGCATCTATGTGTGTGTGTGTGAGAGAGACACACAGACACACAGACAGACAGGGAGAGAAGGAGAGAAACACTGGTCATCAGGCGGCCTCCTCCGCTCTTCCCAACCGGGCCGGGGCTGAGCCTGCAACCGAGGTACGCGCCCTGGGCCAGGATCAAACCTGGGACCCTTCAGTCCGAGGGCTGACCTTCTAACCACTGAGCCAGACTGGCCACAGCCGCCTTTTCCGTCGTAACTAAGCATTTCTTAGGTACTGTGACTGTAACTTTTGCACTTGAGATGCGATAGCAAAACTAGCACAACTTTCTATTTCCCTTCCAAACGTCATGGGTAGAAGTCTTCTTAATATAGATGTTAGCAACCTCAGCATATGGTGTTTTCCTTCCCATATTGTTGAGAACTTTTACCTTTTCACTTGAAGCATTTTGGGGCTTCTCTTTGGCATATATGAATTGCCAGGGTCATTACTCCTGTGCTTTGGGGCCGTTAGTAAGTGAAATAAAGGTTACTTGAGCACAAGCACCACAGTACCGCAGCAGTCAGCCTGGCGAGTGAGAGGGCTACTAAGTTACCAGACACCGTGAAGACGCTGGACAAAGGGATGAATCAAGTCTTGGGGAGGACGAGCCAGGGACGGAATAAGCTTTCATCACGTTACTCAGAATGTCCTGCAATTTAAAACTTGTGAATTGTTTATTTCTGGAGCTTTCCATTTAATATTTTCAGATAGCAGTGACTGCCGGTAACTGAAAATGTGGACAGCAAAACTGTAGATAAAGGGGATTACTTTATATCTTAAAGCTGTCTTTAAAACAAAATTTTTCTTCTGTGAAATGAACTGATATACTGTTTTATTCTATTTAAGTTATATTTTTTTAATTTTGATTTGTCTTCCAGCTGGCCGCTCTGATCGTGTACAAATGAGAAATGATTTAGCCAAAATAAACAAAGTTATCACAGAGCACACAAGTCAGTTAGCTCCATATCAGTTTTTAACTGCCTTTTCACAATTGATCTCTCGAATTTGTCATTCTCATGATGAAGTTTTTGTTGTCTTGATGGAAATTATAGCCAAAGTGTTTCTGGCCTATCCTCAGCAGGCAATGTGGATGATGACAGCTGTTTCAAAGGTAATACATTAGTCACGATCAGTGGGCTTTTTCCTTTTTATATTGCATTGATTACTTAAGGGTAATATGTAGATGCAAGTTCCAGGGTTTCTCTCTTTTTTTAAAATATATCTTTATTGATTTCAGCGAGAGGAAGGAGGAGGGAGAGAGAGAGAGAGAAACATCAATGATGAGAGAGTCATTGATGGGCTGCCTCCTGCACGCCCCCAACTGGTGATCGAGCCCACAACCGGCATGTGCCCTGACCGGGAATCGAACCCCGATCACCTGCATCCTAGACCAACGCTCAAGCGCTGAGCCACGCCCGGCCACGCGGGTTTCTCTCTTAAATTAGGTTTGTAGTAAAACATACATTTTAAATAATCAAAAAACAAATTATAGCATTATGTTTCATTTTAAAATTTAGAAATATTTACCATTTAAAGTGAATTGACTTGTATGTTTAAGATCAAAGAATTCAGCATGCCTTTTCTTTATGAAGTATATAAATTGTTAGTGCTTGGTATAAAACAGCAACATGCTCTGGGTGGGTGGCTCAGTTGGTTGGAGTGTCATCCCATGCACCAAAAGATTGCGGTTTGATTCTTGGTCAGAGCACATACCTAGGTTATGGATTCAATCCCGTTGGATTTGTGCCTGGGGCAACTGATCGATGTTTCTCTCTCTCCCTTCCTCTCTAAAATCAATCAAAAGCATATCCTAGGGTGAAGATTAAAAAAAAAACACAGAAAAAAAACCCCAGTAACCTATTTTTTTTCCAGTGTTTTAATCCAAAGTGCCAGAACTATTAATACTAGATAGAAAAATTTTGCTGCATTATTAATGGAACTTTACAACTTGGTAAATGTTTGTTTAATAAATATTTTAGAGAATTTCAAAAATACACAGAGATATTAAAAGGAAAAATTCACTCCTATTCTTTAATATTTTGATGCATTTTTATATATTTCTTTTCTATGCGTATCTTAGCCCTAATTTGGATTACATAGATATATAATTTCATATTATCACTTAAGATGGTTACCATAGAGACCACAGAGACCCTGTTTTCATGTTATTAAATATTCTTTGAAGACACAATTTTAATAATTGTATAAAATTCTATAGTAGTTAGCCTTCTGTATTTTCACTGTTGTTGATCATTAAGGTTGTGCTATTGTAATGCATTTAGACACATCTACATCTATTCTCATTCCTGATTTCTCAGGGTAGATCCTAAGAAGGGAATTCATCAGGTCATAGAATAGCAGCAAGACTATTGATCCTATTGCCAAATTGATTTGTAGAAAATTTGTATCAGTATAAACTCACCATGAATACTTTTAAAGTTGATTTTTATTAAAAGTTTTGTTATTGTTTTAAAATCTTGTATGAAATTGCGTTTGACTTTTTTTTTTTTACAGTCTTCTTATCCCATGCGTGTGAACAGATGCAAGGAAATCCTAAATAAAGCTATTCATATGAAAAAATCCTTAGAAAAGTTTGTTGGAGATGCGACTCGTCTAACAGATAAGCTTCTGGAATTGTGCAATAAACCGGTATTATTATAAATCTTAACTACTTTATAGACCAGTGTCAGATAATTTTATATAAAACTTCCATATGCTTTTAGCTGGTTTTCTTTCATTTGATTAAGTTAAAATTATAGCATATATTGGTATACACAGATATCAGAAGTCATCAAATTGTTTACTTTAAATATATGCAGTTTACCCTAATAAAACTGATTTAAAAATTTCTAACATATGTCCCTCTCTCAGATATCCTCCAAATTTCTAGAAGTTCTTAATGTAAGTTCTTAATTCTTCTGAGAGTAAATTATATTCATATTTATGAAAAATAATTTCAAGTAGAGGATCTGAGATAAGCTATGCAAATACTCAGTTAATTAAAGTTGTCTCTGTGGTGGTTTTCTGTCATATCTTTAAATGTTCAAACTTATGGAAATTAACCTATGTACATGAGGGGTAAGAAGAGTGGAGGTTCGGTTTTCATTCTTTCAGTACACATTTATCACCTACCAGGAGAAAAGCGCTGAGGGAGACAAAGGTGAATAAGGCATGTTTTTCTGTCTGGAAGTGCTCATGGTCTCATAGGAAACTAAGCAGGTGGTTATTATCTAGTGTAATAACTACTTTTTTTCAGTAAATTTATGCATAGAATATGGACATGCTTATAGGAGTGACCCACTCTTCTACTTAAGGAATTGGGGGAGAAACCCTAAAGAATGTGTAGGAAAGGCAAAGGTGGGTGTGGCTAGTTATCAGAAGGGAGAGAGATGCTTTTTACATGGTTAATAACTATATTTCTCTTTGCAGACATTCACTATTAATTGTTTATAGGTGAGAAAATACAGATTTTCCTATATCTCACCTTCAACAATAAACATCTTGAAAGTATAATCTGTTTTCCTGTCTGTATTAATTCTGTTTGATTTCTGATGCATTTGACATTGTCAAAAACAGTGTTATGATAATAGCCAACAAGTTTCCAATTCTTTATCTGAAACCTTTGTGGCCAGCTACTTTTAGGAATTCAAAATTTTTCAGATTTTTAAATGGAATACAGTGCATTATACTTTATATTGAGCATCATAATCAGATGCATAATTAGGTATCACTTTGCTGCAAAGGATATGTGGTGCAAAAAAAAGATTTGATTTCCAGAAATGTTTGAAATTTGTAATGTCTAATAATGGGTTATAGGCCTCTGTTGTGTCCTTTAACAATCCTATGATGTAGGTATTATTATTGATTGGGGTAAAAGAGTACAGAGAGGTTGAAATGAGATGATGTATTAAAAATACTTGGAAAACTACCGACTGTGGAGCCATTGTAATTAAGATGCTGTAGCAGTGACATTTAATTTTGGGTGAAACTAAGGGTTTTATAATTCAAGGTAAACAGAGAAATTAAGATGTACATTTTTCCCCCCCTCAGGTGGATGGAAGTAGTTCCACATTAAGCATGAGTACTCATTTTAAAATGCTTAAAAAACTGGTAGAAGAAGCAACGTTTAGTGAAATCCTCATTCCTTTACAATCGGTCATGATACCTACTCTTCCATCGATTCCGGGCACCCATGCTAACCACGACCCGTTTCCTGGGCACTGGGCTTATATTGCAAGTTTTGATGATACGGTAAACTTCAATTTTATATAACTGTAACTATGTTTTTTAAATTTAGTTAAGTTAAAGTTTTCAAATTAAGTTTAAAAGTGTTTTTCTCAGAGACTAAGTAAATTTTATTTGCACAGAAAATGTGATTGAAAATACAGGAAAGTAAAACTCTCTTGTACTGATGAAACAAAATTAAATGATAAAAGTCGCATCTTCAGCCCAGCGTTTTGATTTTTCAGATGCTCACATTTGTTTTTAGTATGAGTATAATCTTTATTTTTTTCACATTGTGGTTTTTCCATACTCTTCTTTTGTCTTAAATATAGAGAGATCAGAAAGAAAGAAAAATCCAGTCTTTTGTTTGTATTTGGGAAGAAAGTGAAATTCAGCTAGGAAGAGCTTGACTCTTTTTTCTAAGTATGATACGTGACTGTTTTAAAGAAATGGTACTAGAGCACTTCTAAGTAAATACTTTTGAAAACAAATTTATTCCAATACTTCTGATTCAAAATATTTAACTGCTTCCGAGCCAGTTATCAAACCATGTGATACAATCATTCTTGTTACTTATTACTTGTAGTCATGCTTTGTTTTGACTTAACATTATTAAGCTTATTTACTCACTTCTTAGGTAAACTTGATTTTGGAGGAGTTTCTTTTTTCAAAAATCAAGTTGCTTTCAATTAATAAATATTTCTTATGATGAAAGACATTTAAAAACAGTGTCTTAGCCTTTGAAGAAAGTTCCTAAAAGTATTTCAAAAATCTTTTAAACATTGAGACTACTTAAATTTAAGGCGCTACCTAAATTTGGATGTGTATGTACTTAAATTGCTAATAGAATAATCCTTTTACTTCATAGTCATTTCTTATGGGTGACAGTGTGTCTCTACTCATGAGAAACCATTCTTTTCATACATCGATCATAGATAATTAAGATAAAAAATTATTAAAAGAACAAATTGATCACATAATATAAATTACTCTCCTTTTTGTTATGTTAGGTAACGCAATATTTATAATACATACCAAAATTTATACGAAGAATTTTGACCTTAATTTCTATAAACTCATCATTGTTTAGGTGGAAGTTCTTGCTTCTCTTCAGAAACCAAAGAAGATATCTTTAAAAGGATCAGATGGAAAATTCTACATCATGATGTGTAAGCCAAAAGATGACCTGAGGAAGGATTGTAGACTAATGGAATTCAATTCCTTGATTAATAAGGTTTGGAGATGGTTTGCTTTCATTTTAGAATGACCGTAATTACTGTCATTGTGATACAGGCTTTTCAGGATGCGGACAGATCACTCTTAAAAAGGGAATGAAGTGTACTGCCTTGCATTTCATTTTTAATTAGCTTTTAAAATTGGGATAAAATATGTATAAAATTTATCATCTTAACCACTTTCCCCCCATTGGTTTTTAGAGAGAGTGCAGGAGAGGGAGGGAGGAGGAGAGAGAGACAGAAATATGTTGGGGATCAAACCTCAACCCAGGTATGTGCCCCTGACCAGGAATTGACCCTTTCGCCCTTCGGTCCCTGGGCTGACGCTCTAATCACTGAGCCACACGGGCCAGGGCTCACTTAATTTTTAAAAAATAAGATACCTTTATTATTTTGAGAAAAATGTATGTTATATTAATGAGGGAAAATATTTTCTATTTAATGTTTAAATTATCTATAATATACTTTTACATCAGATTTATTTATGTCTTATATTTCAGTGCTAGAAAGAAAATGTTAGGTTCTGTTTTTATCAATACACTGTTTAAAGGTGATCAGTAGTAGTATTTTGTTTGTTTTACTGGTACACACTTGATTTCTATCTCAGAAGTGACCTGAGAAATCTCATTAAATGGTTATTAAAAATACGTGGCCTTAGTTATTTTCCATTATTCTGTACTCAGGTATTATAAAAGCACAGAATCTGGTTTTCTGTTGGTAAAAATAAACCTTACTGGGGAAGGATGAAACCTATTATTTTTCTATAAGCTTTTTTCCCCTATTCCATGCCCTCCCCACATTTCACTGGTACTTCTTTTACTAGCAGAAACATAGGAAACATAGGAAAGAAATTGCAGCAGACAAGTTCATTTTTAAAAACAGACAGTTATGATTTGTGCTTAATCAAAAGTAAGTTAAAAATTAATACCATATTAAAAACCCATTTCAAAGGCAATATGAAGGGAAGAAATATTTTTATTTAAAATGTTGTTTGCTAAATTGATAACTTACTATTAAACTATTAACATGTTCATCCTGAAGCTCACTAAATGTTTTCTGGTTTAGATGATCAAGTGGCCTGGCTTTACTTTATATACTTATCTTTTTTTAAATTATTTTAGAGAGAGAGAGGAAGAGAGAGGGGGGAGAGGAGTGTGGGTTTGCTGTCCCACTTATTTGCGTATCTATTGGTTGCTGCTTCTGTGGCGTACCTGGGATTGAGCCTACAACCTCGGTGCATCGGGACGGTGCTCTGACCAACTGGCCTGCCCGGCCAGGGCTGTGTATCTATCTTAGTCAGCTTTGTTACTGATTAAATTATTTCATTACTGTTCTCCTACATTAATTTAACACGGTCAGAAAAATAGCCTGATTATGAAAAACTAGTTTCATTGTGTTGGTCTAGGAGGCCACATACTGACCTTTACCTGTGATTCTAATGTCATACTGCTTTGCTGACATTTATGTAGCCTACTTATTCCTAAAGTTTAAAATGTGTTTTTGGTCAGTGATGATGGTTTTGACTTGGACAGGTTACAAGTATAGTTATATATGCTTAGTTTATTTCATACAGTTCTAGAATTAAACAAAATATGCATTATCCTTACCTAATGTATTTCAGGGTTAATCAGGTGATATTTGAAGGAAGCTGCACTATTCAGCTGCAAGAGTAAGCTGGGGTATCATAAAGCTCATACTCTTGTTTATGCAATTTTTTTCAATCCTCTTGCCCTGAGCTGCTTTAATACTCTATGCATTTTTGAGATCATTAAAATTAAACAGCAGTCTCTGTGCCTAAGTACTTAATATTTTAATAATATTTTAGAAGCAATAAAAATAAAAGAATATTTTGTCATTGTTAAATATACAACTATAATATTTTTGAACATAGTATTGTTGTCACATTTGGTTAATAATTAAAAAAAGAAGGACTTACTTAAGTCATTTTTAATGATTTGGAAAAAGATTAGGGATCCTGTCCAAGTAGTTTCCTTGCCTATTATTCTGAGGAATTACTCTTCTACACTACATGGTAAGCTTTTATTGACCTTCTTTTGCTGTGAAATGAACAATCTTTATGTATATTTGACATAACATTGAGAAATTTTTAATTTTTAAGTGTATGTGTGTGTATTTTTTTTTAATAGTGCTTAAGAAAAGATGCAGAGTCTCGTAGAAGAGAACTTCATATCCGAACATATGCAGTTATTCCATTGAATGATGAGTGTGGGATTATTGAATGGGTTAACAACACTGCTGGCTTGAGACCCATTCTCACCAAACTATATAAGGAAAAGGGTATCTCAATTTTTACAATATAAATATATAATATGCATGTAATAGCTGCTAACATATATACTGTAAGTGTAATTGTTATTAACATATGTCATTGCACTTTTTTTTGGTATAAGCCATGATGACATTTCTCTTTGAATGAGATTCCATATACGGAAGCACTTAAATGTTTTAATTCCTTCCTTGTCTTCTTCCTGGAAGGATTGTGGGAGCTTGCAAAAATGCATAGGAAGTTTGTTTTTCACAGTTACTGATTAGCAGTTCTGGAACTACTGCATGTGAATGCTAGATTTTAGCAAATAAGTAAATACATTGTGGCTAATGGGAGCTCGTTTTCAGGGTCAGGAAGGGTGGGAAGGGCAGGGAAGGCTACAATGAAACTGAAAGCATGAGATTAGAAGTGGAGCCTCCCACTGGCCAAACCTGGGATAGTGTGAGCCCCGAAACAGATGATAGTATTAGATTACAACCTATGGAATAAAATAAATAGGCAATTCCACACCAATGTAAACAAATACTTGAATAAATAAGGAAGTACAAACAGTTCTTCTTTACATTAGAATTGCAGTGAATACGTGTAGAATCAATGATGGAATGGAAAATCACCAGTTAGTGAATACCCTAGTAGTAATTATTGCAGGCAACGAATCTCAATGGATGCTAAAATCAATGGGGAAAGTATGACAGGAAACAGGTTATCTGTAGAGTCTAAGTATATTCCCACAAGATATCTTATTAATTACAAAGGGAAAAAGTAATAACTTTACGGTGGAAAAACAAAAATATAATTGCTCAGAACACTTTAAAAATGTCAATGTAATGAAAGACAAAGACAGAAACTTCCCAGATTTGAGAACATTATGGAGACATAACAGATGAGTGCAATATGGGGTCTTGGGTGGGATCCTGACCCACAAAAAGGGTAGAAGTAGGACAGTTGGTGAAATTTGGATAAGGTCTGAAGGTTAATTAATAATATTATCACTATTAATTTTCTGGTTTATATAATTATACTACTGTTATGAAAAAGATGAACAATAAGAAAACTTGGGTGATGAATATATGGGAACTCTTTGTGCAATTTTTGTAAGTCTAAAATTCTTCTTTTTAAAATGCATGTGATGCAAATACATTAAAAGTAAATATATAATGAAGTAGAAAATAAGTGTATTAGTGTCCTAGGGCTGCTGTAACAAAGTACTACAAACTGGCTACCAATAATGGAAACAACTTCTCTCACGGCTCTGGAAGCTAGGGCCCAAAGTCACGGTGCCAGCAGCGCCATGATATCTCTGAAAGCCCTGGAGGGGAACCTGTGCCAAACCTTTTTCTGCTGGTTTGCCAGCAGTCTTTTATGTTTCTTGGCTGATAGATGCATCACCGCATTCTCTGCCTCAAAGTCTGTGTCTGTTTTCTTGTAAGGACACTGGTCATATTATATTAAGGGCCTATCCTAATGACTTCATTTTAATCTGATTACATGGACAAAGACCCTATTTTCAAATCGGATCCCATTCATAGGCACCAGGGGTTAGGACTTTAGCACATTTTGGGGGGAATAAAATTCACCCATAGCATTAAGTAATACTGATGAATTACTATATTATGGGTATTGTGGTAAGTATGTTATGTACATTATTTTATTTATTGTTATTAACAAGCCTAATTAATCCTTTATAAGTAGTGCCAGAGAGGTGAAGTAATTTATCCAAGTTCACATAGCTAGTATGTTGCATGCAGAACTGCAGCTCATACATATTTGATCTGATTTCAAGGAACTCGCTGTTGAATTTCATTTAGAAGGATGAGATATTGTATAAGTTTTAGTTATATATATATGTATGTATGTGTGTGTATATATTTTCCTACCTTATCATGAACACACAGTTATACTATGCAACATTTAACTCTAAGAACCTCAAATCACAAATTTGTCCATAACACTTTTAGCTGTGCCTTAGGTATAAAGCACCAAACCCAAGTGGGCCTAAAAGGCGTTCGATAGACTGGAGTCACACCAGTCATCTCATGGGGCTCCCAAATATATCAGAAGGAGAGGTCCTTCTGCTTCCCCAGGTGAGCTGCAGTGCACAAGATCAGTTTAAGCACCAGGTGTGCTATGTCTCTTACAGGCCAGGCTTCACACAGAACACATTATTCCAGAGCACCTACTAGGTTTCTTTGTAATGGTTCAGTGTGGACCTATACATTCTGATGACCAGAGAGATCGCTAGAACTGTAGTGAAGGCTGCAGCAATTTTACAGTTTTTACAAGGCACACTCTTCACATTGGATTTATTCTGAGTGCTATCTTCTGGTGTTACTTGACTTTACAACACTGGTTTCAGTTGACAACTTTAATTGTAATCAGCAAGAAGATATATTTGCCCGTGTATAATTGAAATTTTTCCATTCTTGCTTTTGGGTAACAATTTGGATAAAAGTAAAGGTTTCCTGTCCTGTTTTAACAACCACAAGAAATGCCCCTTCCCTCCTGTGGCCTGTGAAGGCCCACAGCGGTCGCTCTGCCTTGCAGGGGTTTACATGACGGGGAAGGAACTTCGCCAGTGTATGCTGCCCAAGGCCGCGGCGCTCTCAGAAAAGCTCAAGGTGTTCCGCGAGTTTCTGCTGCCCAGGCATCCCCCTGTTTTCCACGAGTGGTTCCTGAGAACCTTCCCAGATCCGACATCGTGGTAAGTTACCAAAACTATAGTCCGTTATTGTGGTTGGATTTAAAAAGCATTTTTCATTTATGTTGCCGATGGACTGAGGGTGTTTGATAGCATCGCATTCCTTTAGGTACAGCAGCCGGTCCGCGTATTGCCGTTCCACTGCAGTGATGTCGATGGTCGGCTACATCCTGGGCCTTGGCGACCGCCATGGCGAAAACATCCTCTTTGATTCTTTGACTGGTGAATGTGTACATGTGGATTTCAACTGTCTCTTCAATAAGGTATGCGATGTGACTTACTCTAGGAAACTATGTTTTCTCCTAATTTTCTTTCTTCAACAACTGTTCTTCCTAGACGTACCCACTGGTAGCAGTTATAGTCACAGATCCCATAGCCCTCAGTAAAGCAGCTTAGGATGGAAAGAACTCAGGAGAGTAACATAGTAAAACTAGCCCTGAACTGAAGTCCAAAACCATAGGTTCAGATTCTGATTCAGTTAGTTCTTGGTTATATGAACATGGACAGAGCAGTTCATTTTACTGAGACTCACTTTTAGAGAAACCGAGTAGTTTAGTGTGATGGTTTCCAAACCTGTCAGCATATCAGAGTCATCTCAGAGGGTTTTTTAAAATGCGGATGCCTGGGAAGCATCCCTGGAGATTCAGATTCTGTAGGTCTGGAGTGGGGCCTGGGAATCAATTAAGGCAGCTGGGCTCTCCGTAAGGCCGCCTCCAGTTCTCCGGTGTTACGACCCTGGAAAGCAGGCGGTGGGTAGGCCACTCTTTTCTTCGTCGTCACTTTCTGTGGATTGCCTTCTGCTGTCACAGGAAACCAGGGAAGGTGACAGACAAAACTGAGAGCAAATGAGAGCTAAACCACCGATACAGGTTAAATCATACAAGAGAGGGATGTAGGGAAACTGACTGGAGGGTCGAGAACGTCCTAGCAAAGGCTGGTTAGAGGGCGGCAAAAAATAACCGGACTGGACTACGTTATATTCCATGTCACATTATATTCCATGTTACGTTATATTCCATGTCACATTATATTCCATGTTACGTTATATTCCATGTCACATTATATTCCATGTTACGTTATATTCCATGTCACATTTCCTGTCTGAGGGATGTGAACATCTAACACCAAATCTTTTTCCCCTCCTGTTTTAAAGTAAAAGTCCTAACAAAAAGAAGAAAAATATGACAGTATTTGTATGTACTTGTATGGACATTAAGGAAGTTAACATAAGACTAAATATTGAATGCATAAAAATTTCTCTATAATGCTGTTTACTGTAGCAATTAAATAAAAGGTGATCATCTAGCCTCTAGATCTTTTCCAAGGGATTGCATTTAAGTTCTCCAAAAGCAAAGGTAAAGTCATGGTCGTATAGATCCTTTGTGATATAGGAACACAGTTAAAATGTAAATTTTTTGACATTTTGCCTATTGCTAAATGAGCCTAGACATGAAGTTCTACATTTTTCCCATAACGATTTTAAAATTCTAATATCATTACTGTTTAATAAAATGCATTGTTTTAAGGGAGAAACCTTTGAAGTTCCAGAAATTGTTCCATTTCGCCTGACTCATAATATGGTTAATGGAATGGGTCCTATGGGAACAGAAGGTCTTTTTCGAAGAGCTTGTGAAGTTACAATGAGGCTGATGCGAGATCAGAGAGAACCTTTAATGAGGTAATCATTTACATTTTGTAAATAATTTACAGTAAGTTTAAATTGAATTATTGGTTCCTAAGTATGTTTTCTTTATATAGAAGCCACTTTGCATTGGTTGAAGTAGAATTTTTTAAATAAAGCTTTATATCATTTACATATCATAAAATTCACTCATTTAAAGTGTATACTACAGTGGTTTTTAGTATATTCACAAGATTATGCAACCATTACTGCTTAATTATAAAACAACCATCACTGCTATCTAGTTATAAAACATTTTCATTACCACCAAAAGAAATAGCCTTCATTCGCCATCCCTCCTCTCCCACAATCCCCTAGCACCACTAATCTACTTTCTGTCTCTACGGATTTGCCTGTTCTGGACATTTCATATATAAAAAGGATCATACAACATGTAGCATTTTGTGTCTATTTTCTTTCACTTAGCATGTTTTTAAGGTTTATCCATGCTGTAGCATGTATCAGTGTTTCATTCTTTTTTATTGCCAAATAATATTCCATTGTATGGATACATTTTGTTTATCCATTCCTCAGTTAATGGACATTTGGATTGTCTCCACCTTTCAGCTGTTGTGAATGGTGTGGCTGTGAACTTTTGTGTGTAAGTTTTCTGTGGATATATGTTTTTAGTTCTTTTGCATATACCTTGGAGTAGAATTACTGGATCATATGTTAACTCTCAGCTTAACATTTTGAGAAACTTTCAAACTTTTCCAAAGCAGTTGTCATAGTTTACAATCCCACTAGTCATGTCTAAGCACTCCAGTTTCTCCACATCTTTACCAACACTGTGAATGAATGTCGTTTTTAATTTTACCCACCCTGTGCGGGAGAGGTGGTGTCTCATTATGTTCTTGTGGGGGTTTTTTTACATTTACTAGACATTTAATGAATTAAATTACTGATTTTTTCCTAGGTGTGAACAGTTTTGTGATTATGTTTTAAGGGCTCTTATTTAGACAAATAGATTTTTAAATAATTATAGAAGAAATAACCAGATGCCTGAGATTTGCTCAAAACAAAAAACACAGGAGGAGGCAGGACAGTTGTGGATAATTGGTGGTCAGATATGGGTGGGTACTCGGGGTTCACTCTACTATTCTGAGGACTGTTGCTGTATGTTTGAAATTCTTCCTAATTCAAGAGTGTAAAAAGGGACCTGGCCAGGGGTCTGACTTCCCACTCCCCCTTCCAGTCCAACCCTAGACTTCTACTCCTGGTCCAGCCCCACAGTTGGAGGAGCACTAATGTCGAAGTTGTCCAACCTCCCCCCAAAAACAGCTGCAGGAGAGGTAAATGTTATAATGGGGCAGGGGTGTCCCATCTGCAGTGTCATGCTCAATAGCTCAGCTTGTGGCCCCTGAGCATGCAGCAGCCCCTGAGCATGCAGTGGAGGATGACCTGGGCTCAGGTCAGTGTGCTCAAGTGCTTGATTCAGCCACACTTGTGCTTGCATTTGATGTTGCTCGGCTGGTACTTGTTCCCGCGTTTTTGCCCTGGCTTGGCTGCGTTGTGGGGAGTCCCCAGGTGTTGGGGAGCCCTAAGTAGGCCTTGGGCTGAAGCCACCTAGCACCAAGTATTGCCACCGATCTAGGACAAGATACAACAGGCAACTCTGGGTTTTGCCCAAGAGAGTCATGTCTGGCTGCTGGTCACGTTGCCCCCCACGCCTCATTGTGAGTTTAATTTGCATTTCTCTAGTGACCAGTGATGATGAACATCTTTTTGTGTGTTTATTGGTCAGTTATATCTCTTCTTTGGACAAGTGTCTATTCAAATCCCATTTTAAATGGGATTATTTGTATTTTTGTTGAATTGTTAAGAGTTCTTTACATAAGTGGATACTACACCCTTATGAAATACGATTTGCAAATATTTTCTCTCATATATGGGTTGTCTTTTTCCATTCTTGATGATGCCCTTTGAAGCATAAACATTTTTACTTTTGATAAATTCCAATCTGTGTCTTTTCGTTATTTGTGCTTTCAGTGTCATATCTAAAAACCTATTGCATAATCCAGAATCATGAAGAGTTACACCTATGTTTTCTTCTAAGTGTTTTATAGTTTTAGCTCTCATATTTAGATCCTTGATAATTTTCAGTTATTTTTTCTATCTAGTGTGAGATAGGGTCCATATTTATTCTTAGGAATATGCATATCCAGTTGTCCCAGCACCATTTTTTAGAAGGATTATTTTTCTCCATTTAATTTTCTTGGCAATTTTGTTGAAAATCAATTGACCATATATATAAGGGCTTATTTCTGGATTCTCAGTTTTATTCCATTGATCTTTATTTCTAACCTATGCCAACAACACACTGTCTCCAGCATTGTAACTCTGTAGTAAGTTTTGAAATCAGGAAGTGGGAGTGCTCCAGCTTCTGCTTCTTTTTCAAGGCTGTCTGGCTATTATGGGTCCCTTGCATTTCCATATGAATTTTAAGATCTTGTCAATTTTTGCAAAAAAACAGCCTGGATTTGATAGGAATGGCATTGAATCTGTAAATCATTTGGGGGAGTATTGCCATCTTAACAATATCAAGTCTTCTGATCCATGAATATGGGATTTTTTTTCATTTATTTTTTCACTTATTTTTTTTTTAATATTTTTTATTGATTTTAGAGAGAGAGAGAGGAAAGGAGAGAGAGACAGAAACATCAATGATGAGAGAGAGTCATTGATTGGCAGCCTCCTGGACGCCCCTACTGGGGATCGAGCCCCCAACCCAGGCATGTGCCCACCCTGGCAATTGGACTGCGACCCTCCTGGTTCCTAGGTCAGTGCTCAAGCGCCGAGCCATGCCAGCAGGGCTAAGTCTTTAATTTCTTTCAGTGTTTTGTTTTTGGTTTGCAAGTTCTCTGTTTTACTTTTTAAAAATGTGTCTCTAAGTACCTTATTCCTTTTAGTGCTATTCTAAAAGGAATTTTCTTAATTTCAGTTTTGAATTGTTGACTGCTAGTGTATATAACTGATATTTGTATATTGCTCTTGTATCCTATAACCTTGCTGAACTTGTTTATTACTGCTGAGAGTTATTTTTATAGATGTCTTAAAATTTTCTCTCTATAATACCATGACATCTGCAAATACAACTTTCCTTCTTCCTTTCCAATCCTAGTGCCTTTTCTTTTTCTGGTCTAATTGCCCTAACTGGGTCAGTGTTGAATAGACACAGAAAGAAATCTGCATCCTTGTCTTGCTTCTGATGTTAGGGGTAAAGAAGTCCATCTTTCACCATTAGATATTACATTAGCTACGGGAAGTACATATGACCCATGAATAACATGGGGGTTAAGGGTACCAACACCCTAGCACAGTGGAAAATCCACATATAACTTTTGACTCCCCCAAAACTTAACTGCTAATAGCCTACTGTTGACTGGAAGCCTTACGGGATAACATAAATAGTCAATTAACATATATTTTATATGTTATATGTATTATATACTGTATTCTTACAATAAAGTAAACCAGAGAAAAGAAAATGTTACTAAGAAAATCCTAAGGAGGAGAAAATTTATAGTACTGCACATATTTATTGAAAAAAGTCCTTATATAAGTTGACCCGCATAGTTCAAACCCATATTGTTCAAGGTACAGCTAGTGTTTGAAAAGGACTTATAAAGCCCGTTTATTCACCTTTTTATTTAAAAGCTGTCTGCCAGACATGATGGTAGAATACATGGGTTAGACAGAGGCAAAAGCAAATTCTCTGAAAGAGGAAGCGTAACATCCTGTGAAGCACTTAACTAGGAGCTTTTATACTAATCTGAAAGAAGTTAGGAAACAACTGCTAGAGGAAGTAGCTGTGACCTTAAAGAGAATTGGCCATGCAGAAGGGAAAAGAGCGTTCTGAGTGACAGAAACATCAATGCTGCTGAAGGCACAGCCTGCCTGAGAAATGCAGTACTGTGTTCTAGAGGGCAGACTTCAAGTACCTTATTCCTAGGAGGAGGTGTGAGCAGAGCTAGATTAGGAAAGGTCCATATGAGGTCAGTTTACACATTTAAACTTTGCCCTGAGAACAATCAGAAGTTATTGGACGGTTTTAAGAAGAAAATCAAAATTACAGTTCCAGTTTGGGCTAGAGGCCAGAAATCGAGTTAGAGGACTGTTGCAGTCACCCATCCCAACACTGACTGAAGTAGTGACAGTGAAGGTGGAGGTAAGTAGAGAGGCTCTAACTATTTAGAAAGTAGAATTGGGTGTTCAGAGAACAAGGAGGCATGGATGATTCCTAAGCTTTTGTTCAGGGACAGTGGATGAATGATGTTCTTTACTGATTTGAGGAATACAGGAGAAATCATTTGGGGAAGAGGCATGAGTTTTGTTATAAAAATACTGAATTTGAGGTGCCTACAAGATAGCTAACCGGTTTTCCCATAGATAATTCGATTTGACGTCTAGAGCACAGTAGGAAAATCTGGCCTGGGGGTCTGTCTATATGGTAACGATAGATATTTTATGGTAACGGTGGAGACATGGCAGGGGATACAATTCACTCATTCGATAAATATTCACTGAACCAGCTTTCAGTATGCGTTCAGGGATGGCACACAGACCATCTTACTCCGCTCCAAGAACACCTCTGACCCTCCTCTGTCTTGTCTCCTCCCTCCCCCCCCTTTCCTTTTCCCTCCCCTCATCCCCAAACAGTAATTTCACATATTTTACTGGAACAGGGATGATGTGTGTTGTAAGAGGTTTGCCGTTAGCTTCTCATCCTCCACTCACTCTTTTTACAAAGATAACATTGTATTATTCCTGTAATGTGTGTTTTCCATTTTAGTGTCTTAAAGACTTTTCTGCATGACCCTCTGGTGGAATGGAGTAAACCGGTGAAAGGGCATTCCAGAGCGTCACTGAATGAAACTGGGGAAGTTGTCAACGAAAAGGTTAGTGGAAGGTGTAGCTCAGTTTCAGCTGATACTGTATATTGTGTATTGTATATCCTACCAAGGAGAACTGATTCTAAATACTACCAGTGACCGACCATTGCATACTCTGAAATCTAGTTCTCTAGTATGCCAATGCCCTAAGTTTTCTTTATTGTCATTACTAATGTTAAAATTATCATTTGTATAATACAAGTAGAGTCAAGGACACTTTGTTTAAACTATAAATGACTTACAGTTACTAGATAGAGTGGGAAAACTTGAACAGAAATTGCGTGAACTTAGCAGCAGGCCTCAGCTTTAATATTTTAATTGCTCCAATTTTACATTAATCATAATCATATAAGTGCCTAATATATACTCAGTTGACACTCTACTATATGTAGAAGTAAATTGTTAATAGCTGGTTAATTATATCACTACGTTTTTATTGCAAAATATTATTTAAGCACTTAAAAATGGAAAGTGAACAAAGATTAAATTAAGGCATGGTAAATTGACTGGCCATACTGTTGACATGTAATACTATTATAATCCAATAGTTAAATGTGTGAGTCTACAACAGATGTCATTAGTAGTTAAACAGGAAACAAAGTTGAAAAGACCATGTTAAAAATAAATTACTGGGACCAACAGGTCGGATTTTAAGTAGCAATAAATGTATTCACTCAGCTCCTGTGTATGTTTTTATAATACACATTAAAAATGATTTCTTCTGTCAACACTGAAAAAAATTTACTCCCTACTAATATTCGCCAGTATTTCAAATAGTCCAGAAAAATGTCTAAGTAGTCGGTGTTGATCAACATTGCACGACTTCCAATCAATATATTATTATTGTACTTGTTTCATTTTTTCTCACTTTTGTATTTGCTCTTACAAAAGGGGTAATGATCAGTAAAATGGCACTAACATTTGTTAAGTAACAGAACAGTAGTAATTCCAAATTATCAACATGCACATGCCATTGGGTCCTTAACTCTTATGGTTTTCAACTTCTTCCTTTTAGGCCAAGACCCATGTTTTGGACATTGAGCAGCGACTGCAAGGTGTAATCAAGACCCGAAATAGAGTGACAGGGCTGCCCTTATCTATTGAAGGACATGTGCATTACCTTATACAAGAAGCTACTGATGAAAACTTACTATGCCAAATGTACCTTGGTTGGACCCCATATATGTGAAACGAAATTACTTCAAAGAATATGTTAATAATCTAAAATTAACATATTTGGAATTAATCTGTGTTTTTATCTGTTCAATTCCAAAGTACAATATACATTGCTTTATGTTCTCAGAGCAACTGATAGTATTTCTCCCTGAATGTTAATAATATTTAAAGTAATATATGTTGTTATTAAGAAATAAACTGTTTTCTTACTATCTACTGTGTATTATTACAAGAGAAATGGAACATCAAATGTTCTTCTGCTCTAAAAATAAGTATTTGCAAGAAGCAACCCAGCCTTATTTCATTTTACAACTTTTATTTTTAAGTACTCGCTAGCATAAGGATTCATTTGAACAGCAGTAAAAACAAATTCTGTGGACAAAGCACTGTGCTACATTTGTGCACAGAGCTTATGTCCCCTGCCCTCTAGGAACTGACAGTCTAGTAAAACATAGATAGCATAACAAATAGCACGTCATTATGTTCACTTAAAAAAAACTTTTTTTGTATGGTTAACAGTGTGATAGGGAAAAAACATAAGACAAAAAAGCATGAATGTAAAAACTATATATATAAACACTCTGTAAGTTTAAAGATGCTGCCATACTGAAAGTATACCAGAATGCAGAATTCAGTGGCCTTGGAAGACAGCAATACTTGAAATTTCATGAGATTTTAAAATCTAAAAAAATGTTTAATGTGTTTAAATTTTTGGTGTGTTTTCTTGCAGAGGATTTAAGATAGTTTATAATATGAAGCAATGAGGTTATTATATTCAAATAAATGGAAAACTTTTATAATAGATGGTTTCACTTACATTCACTTTTTTGCAGGGCTGAAGGTGTGATGGGGAAAACAGCATAAGCCAAGAGGTATGAGTGTGAAAACGAAACATACAGTTTCTAATTCAAGGCCTCACACTGAGAGTTAAGGAGGAAGCTGGGTTGGGGTAGGAGGGAGTTAGGAAATGTTTTTCAACAAAGAACTTATTAAACAACATTGTAGGTGTGTATCCGTCAAAGGAAAAAATTCAACCAAACAAAACTAAACCAAATAAATCACCAGACCTTTCCAAATCTGTGTTGAAAAATCCTGAGAAGAGCCCTGGCCAGTGTGGCTCACTGGTTAGAGCACCCACCCCCACACCTCAGGGTCTGATTTCTGGTCAAAGATAAGTACCTGGGCTGCAGGTTTGATTCCTCGGACCCCCACCCTAGGGCACGTGCAGAAGGCAACACACCGATGTGCCTCTCTCACATCTCTTACCCCCTTCCCTTCTCCCTTCCCTAAAAAAATGGAAGTCCTCGGGGGAGGATTAACAAAAACTAATGAAACATACTGAGTGAGATGCGCATCGCAGGACACTAAGGCCAACGGGACGAAATTTAGGGTGCCCCGCAGAGTCAGGGCTGAGCGCGCACGCGCCGCCCCCGCCCGGCGCTCTGGAACCTGGCGCTAGCGGGCGCTCACGGCACCGCGCCCCGCCCGCGGCCTCGCGTCGGCGCTCTAGGCCGGCGTGGGGGGGGGGGGCGGGCGTTCTCTATGGTCCGCGGGCCCTGTTGTCATCGGCGGAGCGACGGCCGCCGGCGGCAGCGGCGGCGGAGGCCCGGCGGGCGTTTGGTTCCGGTTCGGCCCTGAGGAGTTGGTACTGACAGTGGAGATGGGAGTCCCCAAGTTTTACCGGTGGATCTCGGAGCGGTACCCCTGCCTCAGCGAAGTGGTGAAGGAGCATCAGGTGGGTGAGCGGGGCCCGCGGGCCGGAGGCCGCCGGGACGGGGTTTCCAGCCCCGCCTCCCGCTCGTCGGGGCCGGCGGAGGGCGAAGGGGCGCCGAGGGTGAGGACCCCCGACGGGCCGAGGGGCGCGGCCGGTGTGGCGGCTCCCGGCCCAGCGGGCCCGCGCGCCGCCCTCGCAGACCTGGGGGCCCGCTTCGGGGGCCGGCCCCTCCGGGCGGCGGGCTGCGCCTCCCCTGAGAGGCGCGGGCCGGGGGCGAGCCCCCGGACCTCCCGGCCCGCCCGCGCAGCCTGCGCCGGGCCGCCGCGCGTCCCCCCGGAGGGGCCGCTGCCGCCCGCACCCCCGCCGCCCGCACGGCTGGCGCGCGCCCCGGTGCCTCCTGTCACCCCTTTTCCGTGACCCCGCGGCCCCTTCAGTCTCCCATTGGAAAGGACAAAGGCGCCTGGGACGGGGCAGGGCGGGTGCGCCCCTGCGCGCCGGGTCGCGGTGCGCGCGCCGTGGAGGCGAACGCGTTCTGCCGGGCAGGGCTCCCTTTCCATTCGGTTGGGTTCTTGGCTGTGCGGAAGCTTTTTAGTCAGATGTGGGCCCATTTGTTTGTTTTCTCCTTTGTTTACCTTGACCTAGCAGGTAGATCGCTACCAGAGATGTCTCACATTTTGCTGCCTATGTTTTCGTCTAGGATTTTTATGCTTTCACGTCTTACATTTCATGCCTTTTATCCATTTTGAGTTTATTTTTGTGTATGGTGTAAGTTGGTGGTCAGGTGTCATTTTTTTGCATGTACCTGTCCAGTTTTCCCAACATCATTCATTGAAGAGACTGTCTTTACTCCATTGTATGCTCTTGCCTCCTTTGTCAAATACTACTTGATCATAATGGCTGGGGTCAACTTATGGGTTCTCTGTTCTGTTCCACTGATCTCTATGCCTGTCCTTGTGCCAGTACCAGGCTGTTTTGATTACATGGCTTTGTAGTATAACTTGATATCTGGTTCTGTGATCCCTCCAACTTTGTCCTTTCTCAAGATTCCTGCAGCTGTTCGGAGTCTTTTTTGGTTTCATATAAATTTTCGAAGTGTTTGTTCTAGATCTGTGAAATATGCAGTTGGTATTTTAATAGGGATCGCATTGAATCTATAGATTGCTTTGGGTAGTATGTTCATTTTAATGATGTTAATTCTTCCAATCCATGAACATGGTATGTTCTTCCACTTGCTTATATCTTCCTCTATCTTTTTTTTCAATGTCCTGCAGTTTTCTGAGTACAGGACTTTTACCTCCTTGGTTAAGTTTATTCCTAAGTATCTTAAATTTTTTGTTCCAGTAGTAAGTGGGATTGTTTTTTTAGTTTCTCTGAGAATTCATTATTGGTGTATAAAAGTGCCATTAATTTCTGGTTGTTAGTTTTGTAACCTCCTACCTTGCCAAATTCATTTATTAAATCTAGTAGTTTTTTGGTGGAGTCTTTAGGGTTTCCTATGTACAATATCATGTCATCCGCAAATAATGACAGTTTTGTTTCCTCATTTCCAGTTTGGATGCCTCTTATGTTTTTTTCTTGTCTGATCACTGTGGCAAGGACTTCCAGTACTGTGTTGGATAAGAGTGGTGAAAGTGGACACCCCTGTGTTGTACCTGTTCTTAGGGGAAATGGTTTTAGTTTTTGCCCATTAAGTCTGATGTTGACTGTAAGTTTGTCATATATGGCCTTTATTATGTTGAGGTATGATCCCTCTATTCCCACTTTGCTGAGAGTTTTTAGCAAAAATGAGTGTTGGATTTTGTCGAAAGCTGCTTCTGTGTCTATTGATATGATCATGTGATTTTTGTCTTTCATTTTGTTTATGTATCATGTTTATTGATTTGCAAATATTGTACCAGCCTTGCATCTCTGGAGTAAATCCAACTTGGTCATGTATATTACCTTTTTAATATATTGCTGGATTACCTAATATTTTATTGAGGATTTTAGCGTCCATGTTCATCAGGGATACGGGCCTGTCTCTTTCATTGTAGTGTCTTTATCTGGTTTAGGAATTAGGATAATGCTGGCCCCATAAAAAGAGCTTGGAATTGTTTCTTCCTCTTGGATTTTTTGGAAGAGTTTGAGGAGGACAGGTGTTAGTTCTTCTTTCAGTGCTTTGTAAAACTCCCCTCTGAAGCTGTCCGGGCCAGGGATTTTGTTTGCCGGGACTTTTTTGGTTACTGTTTCAATTTCATCAGCTATTATTGGCCCATTCAGGTTTTCTTATTCTTCCTGATTCAGTTTTGGAAGATTGAATTTTCCTAGTAATTTGTCCATTTTATCCACATTGTCCAGCTTGGTGGTGTATAGTTGTTCATAGTATTTTCTTACAATCCTTTATGTTTATGGTGTCTGTTCTTACTTCATCTCTTTCTTTCCTGATTTTATTTATTTGGGTCCTTTCTCTTTTTTTCTCATGAGCCTGGTTAAAGGTTGATCAATCTTGTTTATCTTTTCCAAGAACCAGCTCTTGGTTTCATTGATCTTTTGTATTTTATTTTATTTTTTTTAGTCTCTTCGTCATTTATTTCTGCTCTGATCTTTATTACTTCCTTCCTTCAGTGTACTCTGGGCTTTTCTTGCTGTTCTCTTTCTAATAAGAGGTAGGGTTAGATAGTTAATTAAAAGTTCTTATTTCTTGAGATAGGCCTGTAGTGCTGTGAACTTCCTTCTCAGGACTGCTTTCACTGTGTCCCATAGATTTTGTCTTGTTGTGTGTTCATTTTCACTTTTGTTTCCAGGAAGTTTTTGATTTCTTCCTTGATCTCATTGGTAGCCCATTCATTGTTTAGTAGCATGTTTGTTTGTTTTTTGTTTTGTTTTTAATATATCTTTATTGATTTCAGAGAGAGGAAAGGAGAGGGATAGAGAGATAGAAACATCAGTGATGAGAGAGTTACCAATCGGCTGCCTCCTGCACGCCCCCGACTGGGGATGGAGCCCACAACCTGGGCATGCGCCCTGACTGGGAATTGAACCCCAATTTCCTGGATCGACCCTCAGCCGCTGAGCCATGACCAGCCGAACAGTAGGATGTTGTTTAGCCTCCATGTGTTTGAATGTTTTTGAGGGGGTTTTTTTGGTGATTGAGTTCTAGTTTCATGCCATTGTGATCGAATAAGATGCTTGATATGATTTTAATATTCTTGAACTTGTAGAGATTTGTTTTGTTTCCTAACATGTTGTCTGTCTTTAAGAAGGTCCAATGTATACTTGAGAAGAATGTGTATTCTGCTGCCTTGCGGTGGAAGTTCTGTAAATGTCAGTTAAATCCATCTGCTCTAGTGTGTCATTTAGGGTCATTGTTTCCTTGTTGATTTTTTGTCTGAAAGACCTATCCAGTGAAGTCAGTGGGGTGTTCAAGTCCATGACTATGACTGTATTGCTCTCAATCTCTCCCTTAAAGTCTTCCAGAAGTTTTTAAAAAATAAATTTAGGTGCTCCTATATTGAGTGCATACAGGCTTACCAGGTCATAACCTCTTGTTGGAAGGTTCCCATTAGTATTATGTAGTGGCCTTTATTGTGTCATGGTCTTCATTTTGAAGTCTATTTTGTCAGATATGAGTATTGCTACCACAGCTTTTTTTTTCATTTCCATCTCCATGGAAATTTTCTTTCCATTCCTTCACTCTCAACTTGTGTGAGTCTTTTGTTCTGAGGTGGGTCTCTTGTAGACCACATATATTTGGGTCATGTTTTCTTTTCCATTCAGCTACACTATGTCTTTTGATTGGAGCATTTATTCCATTTACATTTAAGGTTGTTATTGATAGTTACTTATTTATTGTCATTTTAATTATTTATGCCCATATTTCTATGTTTCTACTTCTAAATCCTTTAACATTTCTTGCAATGCTGGTTTGGTGATGATAAACTCCTTTAGCCTTTTTTTGTCTGGGAAGCTTTTTATTTCACTATCTGTTTTGAAGGATACCCTTGCTGGATACAGTAGTCTTAGTTTCAGATTCTTGCTTTTCATTACTTTGAATACTTCATGCCATTCCCTTCTGGCCTGTAGAGTTTCTGTTGAGAAATCAGCTGACAGCCTTATGGGAGCTCCTTTGTAGGTAACAAATTGATTTTCTCTTGCTGCGCTTAAGATTCTGTTTTTAATTTTTGACATTTTAATTATGATGTGTCTGGGCATGGGCCTCTTTGGGTTCTTTTTGCTTGGGACTCTCTGTGCCTCCAGAACTTTTGTGACTTTTTCCTTCACCAGGGTAGGGAATTTTGCTGCTATTATTTCTTCAAACAGGTTCTTTATCCCTTGCTCACTTTCTTCACCTTCTGATATTCCCATGATTTGAGTACTGTTGCGTTTTATATTGTCCCACAGCTCCCTTGAACTGTCCTCCTGTTTTTTAGTTATTTTTCCTTTTTGGATCTCTGATTGAGTGATTTTTTTCTACCCTGTTTTCTAATTCACTGATCTGACCCTCAGTTTCCACTAATCTGCTGTTTATTCCTTTTAATGTATTCTTTGTTTCTGCTATGTCATTTTTAATTTCCTTCATAGTTTCCTTATCTTTTCTCATGTTGAGCATCCTTACAATCAGTATTCTGAACTCTATCTGATAGATTGCTTATATCTATTTCCTTTATCCCTTCTTCTGGAGAATTGTTTTGTTCTTTCTTTTGGGGCTTGTTTTTTTGTGTTCCTATTTTGTCTGCCTGCTTGGATTTGTTTCTGTTAGGTAGATCTTCTAGGACCCCAGCCTTTTTGGATTGTTTCTGGTGCCGGCCAATGTCAGACACTATTTGTGACTGGCCTTGGGTACCCTGTTTGGAGCTGTCAGCAATCCACTGCTTGTGGCTCCCTCTACTGGGGCTCAGTGCTTTTGGGAAGGACCAAGATGCCCAAGTTCTGCTTTTTTAAGCCCCTGGTCCAGAAGCGGATCAGGCAAAGACTCAAAGCACCTAATGATCCATCTTTGCTTGCTGGTTGATTGTTATTCTGAGTCTCTTAATGAGCCTCAGGCTGTAGACCACAACATAGTGTAAATCCACAGGGTGGGGCAAGAGGTTTTCCAGCAGGGTGTTAAATTTGCTTCCCCTCCAGGCAAAAGCTGCCTGGATGGTAAATGTCTGCCTGAGAAAGATGTCCTCTGTCCTTTGGGGGACGACTCAGCACAGGAATCCAGATGGCTGCCCTTTGAGCTCTGTCCCTATAGTCAGTTCCCCTGGATTCTCCTCAGAAAGCTCTACTCCACTCTCCCCTCCCTTCCATGGAGCCCAATGTGAGAGGCTGTACATGAAACTTTGTGCATTGTCCCTTTAAGAGGGTGCCTGCATTTCCAGCCACGTCTCCTTGGCACCCTGCTGTTTTTCACAGCCAGATGTTACGTGGGCACCTTTCTCAGTTCTGGTGCTCTTGGTTGGGGAGCCTGGCTTGGGGTTTAGGCCCCAGAGTTCTCAGTGGGAACCCCCTACAACTGAGATATCCCTCCTGACATACAGCTGCTCCCTGTGGTAGCCCAGCCATCCCTCTCGCACCTCCGCACTTCCTACCAGTCTCTATGTGGTCTCCCCTTTTCCTCCTTGGTTATGACGGTGCTCTCCAGCTTGTCTTCAGTTGATTATTCTGGGTGGTTTTTCTTTATTTTAGTTTTAATTCCAGTTTGGTCCTGGGACAAGGTGAATGTAGCTTCCACTTAATCCTCAGCCATCTTGGAATGCCCTGGAGCCTGTACTTTTTAAACCAGTCTCCTATGCATTTTGCTAAAAATGGCTTTTTGACTGTGAAAACCTCAATTTTCAAATTATAGTGAACATAATCTAACATTTCTATTTTAAAGTATTGCTCTTGTGCAGGGAGCTTGTCTGTATTATCCTTTGCTCTATTTGCTATACTTCTCTGTTTACTGTATTTCCCAGCCCCAAGCACAATGTGTAGCACATAATAGGTATTTAGTAAGTATTTATTGAGTGAATGAATTTTTTACCTACAACACATTACTTAGTCTATAAGACATACGTAGTATATAAAGTATTGTATATTAAAAGTTTATTAAAATATGTGTAGTATATTAGTATATCTTAAATTAATTGAAGCAACAAAACTTTGGGATTGTTTCAGATAAATAGTATTAAAGAACTAGGGAAAATATTTGTTAACAGCTCTTTTAAACAGTCAAATAGATATTGTCTTTATGTGAAAGGCATTTTGCAACTACACTAAGTAGGATACAATGTTATACTAACAAAAGGAAACTTGTGTTTTGAGAAAATTTGATGCTAAGGTGTTAATTCAATACTTCACCACAATTGAAAGCAGTATGGATGCATATTCTAAGTAATTGGTCAAGGCTACATGTGTTATTACATTCAGTGAAGCTTTATTTGTTTATTAATTTATTCATTAAATATTTTTGATTTCCTGCTTTGTCTCAGGCAGTATGCCAAGAGTTCTAAACATGACCAAATCAGAGGAACTCAGAGTTCATAGGAAAGGACAGATATTCAGTGAAAATGTGTGGAACACCTAATACGTGCTTGGCATTCTTGTATTTATTGGGAACACAAAAACAATAAGATCCAACATAAAGAAAGGAGCAACATTTCCCCCTGGTGAGGAAAGGAGAGGCTCCAGACAAAGATACCTCAGAATTTCTGGAGGTAGGAACACCTGTAAAGTCACAGAGGTTTGAAACAGCCCAGCCAGCACATTAGGGCTGTCTAATTTACTGCAGTTAGCTTGTAGGATATATGTGAAACGGAAGCATGTGGGTTTGGTAGGAAAGATAGCCCCCAAATCATACAGGACATTTTACGGTATTAAGGATTTGTAGTATCATATGGTTTTAAGTAAGGAAGCAACATGATCAGATTATGTTTTAGAAAGATGGCTAAACTGGTGAGAGAGAAAACTGGAAGCAAGCAGTCCAGTTGGAACACTGACGTCCTTAAACTGAGACTGGGAATCAAGACGGAGAAAAAGATGAGATCCCCTGAAACAATGGGAATGGACAACAGGGTAAGACTGTAAAAACATTTTGGATGTTAAATTTAAAAAAAAACAAAAAACCCCCTCAGTGACTAATTAGATACGGAGTTCAGGGAGAGGGCAAAGTATAAGATAACCTTGAAATTTCTATTATTTGTATTATAATTTCTAGTTATTGCAGAACAAGACTCCTGTGTGTTCTCATTTACTTTACTGCATTGGCTAATGATTAGTCATCCTGTGCCTTTCTTACTAATCTTAAATTTAAGAGAATTTCAGAATTTTTTCTGAAAAGAAAATTACAGGTTTTTTTAGGTTATAAAGGTAATATGTGCTCATTTAAAATTTCACATTAATACAGAAAAATATAAAGGCTATTATTTAGTCTAGAGGAAAGTAAAAAGCAACTGAAATCCTATCATCCAGGGTTAAATACATCTTGTTTATGTATACTCCTAACTTCCTTATGCAAAATGTCAGTATTTTCTATAAATGGGATAATAATATACATGCTATTTTATGACCTACTTTTGTCACTTGATCATCTGTATTATAATTCGTAATTGTGGAATATTCCAGATGTACCATCATTAATTTTTTTAATTGAATTCATTGGGGTGGCATTAATAAAAGTATACAGGTTTTAGATGTTCAATTCTATAACACATCATCTGTATATTGTATTGTGTGTTCACCACCCCAAGTCAGGTCTCCTTCCATCACCATTTATACCCCCTTTACCTTCCTCTACCTCCCCCTACTCCCTTTCCCTCTGGCAATCACCACACAGCTGCCTGTGTCTGTGCCATCATCACTTTTCCATTGGGCCTTCAGTGGTTTTCATTTTTTATCTTTTCTGAATAATACTGACATGAATATTCTTGTACTTACATCTTTATGAAAATTTATGATTATTTCCCAGGATAAATTTTCAGTTGTAGAAATCCTGGGTCAGAGATATGTGTACTTCAAATTTTCATATATACTTTGATGTTAGTTATATCAATTTATTCCCATTCCACACAGCTGGGTAGAAATGCTTCATAATGCGCCATAAGTGGCACTATTGTTTTTAATAACACAGGAAATATGCATCTCCCCCAAATCTTACCAGTAATGGGTAACATCAATCTTTCTGATCTTTGCCAACATGATGGGAAAAATTTTGTGTCATTTTAATTTCAAATTTTGGGATGTTCAACATCTTTTCAGATGTTTATTAGACTTTTCGTTTCTCTTTTGAATTCTGCATTTTCCATGCTTACTTTTAAAATTTACTCTTTTTTTTATATTTGAGGATTTTTGTATATTAGGAATATTGACTTTGTTGTAATTTGCAAGCATTTCCCTGCATTTTGTCATACTCAGTTAAACTTGTTTATGGCTCTTTTTTTTAACCCCTATAGATTTAAACATATATTTTTAGATAGCCAACTACACTATTTGTTTGGTTTATGATTTCTGGCTTTCCCCACCCTAAGATTACCAAACTATTTGTATATAATTTTTTACTTATATTTGTCAAATAAAAATTCTAACCCTTTTGGAATTTATTTCTTTATAAAATGAGATAACTTGTTTACAAATAGTTGGCTAGGTGCCCCATTTCTTTCTTTCACTGGTTTTAAATGCCTCTTATATACTAAATTTCAGTATATACTTAGACCACTTCTGAACCATTTGGTACAATCAGATGGTTTTATAATTTTTAATACATAGGACAGATTTTTCTTCATTACTCTTCTTTTTAATATTTGTTGTATGTTTATTCTCCTAGGGAAACTTTATAATCATTTATAAACTACCCCACCCCCTTAAAAAAATCACATTTATATTTTGATTTAGAGTTTTTAGATTTCTTGAAACAGTAAATCTTGAGTATACTTTTAAAATCTCGTGATTACAGTGGTCATTTCAGTTGAGTCTGTTAGCTAGGGTATTTAAATTTTTATGTGGCATTTAGCACAAACGGATGTTTCATTGAAATATTTTATAGCGTTTATTGATTCAGAAGCCAAAACTTTTACCCCGCCCAAAAAAACCCCTCAAAGGCATTGCCACTATCTCAATAAAAGAAAATGTATTGTAATGTTATCTGTACGTATGGTAAAACTTGAATTGTTTCAGAGATGGTTTTTATTCAGTTTATACAAGGAGAGTCTATTGTGTTTTAAAATTCAAAATACTTTTCTTTAATTAGTATGTAAAGCCAGACTACTCTAAAAATTCTTCAATTACACTAGATATTGTACCTATTCAGTTGTGTCCATTTTAGTTCCTAGTTAATGTATATTTGTTTCAGCTGTATTTTCCTTACTTGCTCACAAACATTTAAACAGAGGAAAAATAAATGAGACCTAGAGTCTTTTAATAAAAGTAGGCACCTGTTGGCCAAAGTTTAGAAATTTCAATTCACGTATCAAAAATAAATCAGTTTTCAGAATTTCCTAAATTGCTTGGCATAATCTAAACATTTAAAATTAATACAACCAAATTAGTGACTCTGATTCAGTGAAACCAAATATACAGTAAGACTTTAAATTGTAAAACCTTTTAATGTACACACAGCTTTTCGATTAAATGGGCATTACAGTTGTTGCAGAACGGGAGACACTCACCTTACAGAAAGACCAAGCGGCACTCGGAGGCTCCGGGTTCAGGAGATTTATTTTACGCCGGCAGGCCCAGAGGAGTCCAAGTCCAAAGTCTGAGCCCCGAGCCCAGTCGGGCAAGGAGTTGTATACTGTCCATGCGTCAGCCTATGTTGCGGTAGCAGGGTGGGCTAACTTATCTAGTTTGGAGCGTGGGAAAGTGGCAGGATGCAAGAAGGGGAAGCCCCGGGGGGAACTGTGGACCATTTTAGACGGAGTTTTCCCTTATCATTCCCCCCTTGGATGCCCCAGAGGCGGCGAGCCTCAGAGGGCATCATTGAAGTCATCTGGCGGCCGATACCCTCGCAAAGCTAGGACCTTGGCTGTGGTTAGGCAGGAGACTGAATTTTAAAGTCCAGTCGGGAGGGGCTGTCGCAGCAAGTCCATGTCCAAGGATCAGGGTGATGAACACGGCTGCAACTAGGAACCAGACGTCTTCTGTGCTCATCAGGTAGCTGTCTACCTCAGCCGGATCTTGAGGGTCACCTGGGTCCGGGCTGGCTCTCCAACCTTCTGAGCGCTCCTCCTCAGGAATGTCGTGGGCTTTCTTGACTCTGGAATTATGGACCCCTGGGGTGATACCTGTAACTTTAAGAACAGTGGGGGTAGTTAAAACTATAGTGTGGGGTCCTGTCCAACATGGCCTGAGGGGCTCCTTTTTCCAGTCCTTGACCCAGACTAGGTCTCCAGCCTGGAATGGATGCACCGGCGTCCCTAGGGGGATGGGGGCCCTTTCAGCTGTGTACTGCTGCAGCTCTGACAGGGCAGTTCCCAGGGCATGGAGTTGTTCTGTCAGACTCCGGTCCCCCACTTGATGTAGGTCTCCTGGGATGCTTCCTAAACTTGGGGGAGGCCTTCCATATACTAACTCAAAAGGGGAAAAGCTTAACTTTCCAGGGGTGCAACGGGTACGTAGCAGGGCCAAGGGCAGTAGATCTACCCAGGAGAGACTGGTTTCTTGGCTGTATTTGGCTGTTTCCTTAAGGGTACGGTTCATGCGCTCTACTTTCCCTGAGCTCTGAGGCCGTTATGCTGTGTGGAGTTTCCATGATATGCTGAGGGCCTTCGCCAGGGTCTGGATAATTTCAGCTACGAAGGCCGGTCTGTTGTCACTGTGGATGCTCAGCGGCAGGCCGAACCTAGGGATGACTTCCCATAGGGGGGCCTCTGCAACTTCTCTGCTTCGGCCCATCCTGAGTATGTGCAAACTAAAACCAGGAAGTACTTGTACCCTCGACTGGGCAGGACCTCTGTGAAATCTATCTCTAGGTCCTCAAAAGGAGCGTTTCCTGTTCTCTGGACTCCAGGAGAGGGCCGAGGCATGGAATGCGCATTGTTCCTGGCACAGGTAGCGCACCATTCCCCTACTGCTTGTCACAGCGCCGGCAGGTGGCTGATGTAATACTGTTTTTTCAGGAGGGCTTCCAGGGCAGTTTTTCCAAGATGAATGAGCTGATGGTACTCAGATAGCAGGTGAGGCCCAAAGGTTGCTCGGACTACGATGCGGCTATCCAGTAGTCGCCACCAGCCCTGCGCTGTGAGGGTAGCCCCTTCTTCCTTGGCCCATTTAGTCTCTTCAGGGGTGTACTTAGGCTGACGGGGATCTTTTACTGGGGCGAGGACCAGAGTTGGGTCTGGATGGGATGGTTCCTTCTGGGCAGCTGCTTTCGCTGCCTCTTCCGCTAAGTGGTTTCCCTTTGCAATGAGGTCAATTCCTTTCTGGTGTCCTTTGCAGTGGCGAATGGCTACTTTCTTTGGGAGCCAAATAGCTTCTAGCTTTAAGATTTCTGCTTTATTCTTAATAGTTTTTCCCACTGTTGTGAGAAGGCCTCTTTCCTTGTAGATGGCCCCATGTACGTGGACCATGGCAAATGCGTAGCGGGAGTCAGTGTAGATATTAACCCACCTGCCCTTGCCAAGGGTTAGGGCCTGGATCAGAGTTTGCAGTTCAGCCCTCTGTGCTGACCACCCAGCGGGCAAGGCCTTTGCTTCTAAGATCTCTTCAAATGTGGTTACTGCATACCGGGCCTTGCAGACTCCTTCCTGGAGATAGCTGCTGCCATCACAAAACAGTGTTAGCTCCAGGTTTTGGATGGCCTGGTCCCGCAGGTCCGGGCGACTCACATAGACCTCATCAGTTACCTCTGCGCAGTCCTGATCCGGTTTGCCTTCCTCTGTGGGGAGGAAGGTGGCTGGGTTTAACATGCATACAGTCTCCAGAGTGATGTGGAGGTTCTCGCAGAGTAACCCCTGATACTGAGCTAAGCAGGATTTGAGAGGAACTGGTTCCCTTGGCTGTTCATCAGCAACACAACCAAGTGTGGTACCTTGATATTCAATTCCTGTCCGAGGGTGAGTTTCTCAGTGTCCTTCATGAGGAGGACGGTAGCTGCTAGGGCGCGGAGACGGGCCATCCAGCAGCTACTGAGTCCAGTTTCTTAGACAGGTATGCAGTGGGCCTTTGCCAAGGGGTGACAGGCTGTGTAAGTACCCCTAGAGCTATCTTGTCCTCTCCGCAGATGAACAGGTTGACGGTTTTTCACTGTCAGGCAGTCCCAACGCAGGGGCTTGTCCGAGGGCTGATTTGATGCCCCGGATGCCTCCTCCGCCTCCTCTGTCCAACGCAGAGGACTCCGATCAGGACTGGCTAAGGCAGCATAAAGAGGTCTCGCTATTGCTGAGAAGCCTGGAATCCAGATCCGGCAAAACCCCGCAGCCCCTAGCAACTCTCGAAGGCTTTTCTTCGTCTGAGGCCATGGCAGCGAAGTGATCACCTTCTTTCTCTCAGGTCCTAGGGCCCGGCAGCCTTGTGAAAGGAGGAACCCAAGGTACCAGATTTGCCGTTGGCAGATCTGGACCTTCTTCCATGAGACACGATACCCAGCTTCTGACAGTAATTTGAGAAGGGCCCACATTCCTGCCATGCAATCTTCCTTGGTTTCGCTGATGAGTAGGTCGTCCACATACTGGATAAGGGTACATTGGACAGCCTCTTGCCGGTAAGCGGCTAAGTCAGCGGCTAGAGCCTCCCCAAACAGGATGGGTGAGTTCTTAAAACCCTGTGGTAACCGGGCCCAGGTCAGTGACACCTGTCTTCCCGTGTCTGGGTCTGTCCATTCAAAGGCGAATAAGGGCTGGCTTTGGGGTGTGAGCCGAAGGCAGAAGAAGGCATCCTTTAGGTCTAGGCAGGTGAACCATGCGGCGGTGCCAGGGACCTGGCTGAGGAGGGTGTCTGGGTTTGGAACCACTGGATGCGAGGAGACAGTTACTTTGTTGATGGCCCGGAGGTCCTGCACTGGCCGGTATCCACCCCCAGGTTTCTTGACAGGCAGCAGGGGACTGTTCCAAGCCGTTTGGCATTCGGCCAGGGTACCAGAGTCCCTGAGCTTGACTAGGTGGTCTCGGGTACCCAGGTGTGCCTTTCGGGGGGTGAGATACTGCCTTTGCCTCTGCGGGCGAGCTCCAGGTGTTAGCTCAACTACCACTGGAGCCTGGTTGAGGGCAATTCCAGGAGTGTTATCTTCAGCCCAGACAAGAAGAAATTCTGCCTGGAACCTGGGGGGAGGGTTTCGCTGTGTTCCGGAGTGCCAAATAGCCTCCATTCTTCCTCTCTTGGGGTGATGACTGCCATAAGGAGGGGTGCGGAGTCTTCGCTACCAGGGTGTAGATGCAGGGTGGTAGCCCCTCCTGGTCCAAAGGTGGTCTTGGCCCCTAGCTTAGAGAGGAGGTCTCAGCCAAGGAGAGGGATGGGGCATTCAGGCATGTACAGGAACTCATGCCATACCCGATGGTCCCCAAGTTCACACAAGTAAGCTTGGCAGAAGGATTTCTGGATGGCCCGGTCCCTGGTCGCTCCAAGTATTGTGGCTGTCTTCCTCCCCTGGGGGCCACAGGCATAGTGACTACTGAGTGTTCAGCTCTGGTGTCTACCATAAAAGTCACATTTTGGTCCCCGACATTCATCCTGACCGTGGGCTTGTGGGGGCCAAGGAGTATCAGGCCCGATCCCCTTCAGTCAGTCTATGCCGGCTAACCCAACAAGGTTGCCTTCTTGTGGCTCCCCTTGATGTTTACTAGGCTTCTGAGGTTTTGCTTTATTGAGACACTCATTTATCCAGTGCCCAATCTCCTTACAATAGGCACACTGGTCTGCAGCCAGTGGGGTCCGTCGATATCCCCCCTTTGGCAGGCGAGTCTTCTTTTGCCCTCTTGATCCCTCCTCTCTGAGGGCCACTGCTAGGAGGCTAACTTTCTTCATCTTCTTGTCAGCTTCCCGCTCGGCGGCGGCTTCTCTGTTCATGTAGACTTTGTTGGCTATTTCTATTCATGCCGGTGAAACCCTCCTGTTTCTGGAGTTTTCTCTGAATGTCAGGGCTGACCTGTGCCACGAAGGCATTGTTGACCATTTGCTGGCTCTCTGGTGCCTTGGGATCAAAAGGTGGGTAGATCCGGTATGCCTTGCAGAGCCGCTCATAATAGTCCCCAGGGGTTTCTCCTGGCATCTGTGTTACTGAGGAGACTTTGGCCATGTTCATTGGCTTTTTGCCCCCCCCCCCCCGAATTCCGTGGAGGACTGTCTCCTGGTAGCGCCGGATGTGGCCCTGGCCTTCCTCAGTGGTGAAGCCCCATCCCAGTTGGGGCGCTCCTCGGGGGCCTCTCTTAGGGCCCAGTCTGCTGGATCCTTCGCCTCTGCGGGAGCGTTATCTTCTAGCCATTGGCGGCCCCCCGATAATCTGACGCCTCTCCTGCATGTTGAACAGGGTACAGAAGAGTTGCTGGCAATCTTCCCAGGTTGGCTGGTGTGTCTGGAAGAGAGATTCCATGAGGTCTATCATGGCCTGTGGCTTCTCGGAATATAGCAGGGTGTTATGCTTCCAGTTGAGGACGTCAGTGGTGGAGAAGGGCTGGTAGTACTTCATGGAGCGACCAGGTTGAACTGTACCATTGTCATTCAGCCTCTTGGGATCTCGAGACTCTGGCATCTGGAGGGCCCCTTGGCGTGGGCAAAGTCTCCCAGCCCATCCCGGTGTGGGAGGGCCTTCTCCCCCTTGGGGTGGAGGTGACACTGACGGTGGTGGAGTATTAACATCTGGCACCGGAGGGGCCGTAGGTTCTCGAGACTCTCTGAGATTGGGGGGTGGCCCGATGGGAGGCTCATCTTCTTCGTCTCCCACAAAAACTCAAGGGGTCTGTTTTCCTTCAGGCTGAGCAATGAAGACCTTAGCCTCTCCCTGCCTATTGGTGCAGAATCATACCTAAGGGGGCAAAGTCCACACTATTTCTAACCAGGAATCTATGTAAGGAAACTGGTCTGGGTGGCCGGGGTTTCCGGTGACAACTTGCAAGACCCGGCGGATTGCCTGGACATCCAAGGTTCCCCCCGACAGCCAACTGACCCCAAAGGTGGTCCATTCAAGTTCATACAAAGTGCGAAGAGTGCCGGTAGTCATTTTGATGCCATAGTCCCCGGAAAAGCCCTTCTTAAAAATTTTCAGCATACAGTCTAGGACGGTGGGCTTTCCCTGACTTCCTCCCATGTTCCCGTGTATGGTGTCAGATACAGACAAAGGGTGAGGGAGTCCCCAGAGGGACCTTTCAGATGCCCATCCGTGTGCTGCCTTGCAGTGACTTGTGCCAGCCTTGACTAAGGTGAGCCCATATAATCCCCAGACCTGGTCAGCCGAAGCTGAGTCACCATTATGTCGTCACGGCCAACTATGGATACAGATTAGTGCCCACTCAAATCCCATGGCTAGCACCGTGGGATCACAGACACATTCACTATCACAGTCATTCAGAGGTTATTACATTTTCTCCCTGGTTAACTCTACCTGGTGACCACTAGAGGTCCTTGGGAGGTGATCAGGCTCCCCTTCTGCCCATTCAGGCAGGCCTAACCCCATTGGGCCCTAGGGCCTTACCGTGTCCCTTGCCTGGTCCTGGTCCTGGTCCTGTCCCACCTGCCTCCTCAAGTCTGTCAGGGTGGGGACTGCAGTGCGGGCCGAGTAGAGGCAGCCAGGTCGGAGACTGCCAAATCAGGGCAGGGCACGCCTTCCCCTCTGCAGCGACTCCTCGTTGTCTGCAGCCCCGTGCTCCCACTCAAACCGGTGGCAGCAAGGGACCAGCATGTTTGTGCTTCCTGGTCAGGGAACCAAAATGTTGCAGAACCAGAGACGTTCACCTTATGGAAAGACCAAGGGTCACTCGGAGGCTCCGGGTTCAGGAGGTTTATTTTACACCGGCTGGCCCAGAGGAGTCCAACTCCAAAGAATGAGCCCCGAGCACAATCGGGCAAGGAGTTGTATATCGTACATGCTTCAGCCTACGTGGCAAGCTATACCTTGCTTAGGGTGGGGGAATGCCCTCCCTTTCTGATTTGGCGCACTCGGGGAAATTGGCAGGGTGCAGGAAAGGGGGGAGGGAGGGGACTGTTGGCCATTTTAGACCGAGTTTTCCCTTATCACAGTATTTATCCATTTATAGAGATAGTTGAGATTTTGAGCATTGATGTCAAACAGTAGGAATAAAGGAAACTAATATTCTGAGTACCAAATGAACCAGGCACCTTTTATGGGCTTTTCCAGGGTTATCTTGTTTGAAATAGATAATTTCCTGACAGTAACTTTGATCAAGCTATTGCTACATTATTTGTGTAACCATATAATATGTCTCCACCTTACCAGTTCTTACTGTTCTTTCTTTACTTTCATTATTCAAATGTGGTTGTTCACTCAGTTTTTATATAATGAGATGCCTCCGTGTCGTTTTTACTGGCTGCTAAGCCCAGCTGCTTAGGTGTCCATGGTTGATGATGATAATGACCTTAATCATTTCTCTGTTGTTTAGATTCCTGAGTTTGACAACTTGTACTTGGACATGAATGGAATCATACATCAGTGTTCCCACCCTAATGATGACGACGTTCACTTCAGAATCTCAGATGATAAGATCTTCACTGATGTTTTTCATTACTTGGAGGTGTTGTTTCGCATCATTAAACCCAGGAAAGTGTTTTTCATGGCAGTCGATGGTGTGGCTCCTCGGGCAAAAATGAACCAGCAGCGGGGAAGGCGTTTTAGGTAAAACATTTATGGTTTATGTTAGAGTACTATTTAGATTAATGAAATACATTATTTTAATGATAACTGACTTAACACAGTGGATCTTCTCTTGATGTTTCTGCTCTGCTTAAATTTCTCTAGAAATGGAAATATATTTATAGTGTAATGTTTTATCAATTGAGTAAACAAATTAGTAATTCAAGGGAGGTGTCATTTCTCAAAGCCTGTGTTGGGCTGTAGAAAGTGACTCTGTCATTCTCTGTCACAAATTTTTCAAGCATCTTACTGATAATTTGCAAATGGTTCTGTAGTAGTATGTCTTGAGCTAGGAAACTGCAGAATGAACAGAGGTGGTTCTAATCAGAATATCATTGATATTTTAATTTTATTCAACAAGTATTTGTTGACTGCCCAGATTCTGGGCTAGATGCTGGTTCTGAGCAGGGATCCAGAACAAGTGAGACTAGAAGGTGATTGATGGAGTATGAGAAGAGAGCTGAGTTAGGATACTGGATGTACAAGGTTGGGCAAAAGTAGGTTTGCAGTTGTGAGTACATGAAATAGTTTATTGTTGTATTGTTATTAATGTATTATTTTCCATTCAAACAACTATAAATCTACTTTTGCCCCCGTTTCCCCCCAGATTATCAGTGCTATGAGTTGGATAGAAGTAAAATGATGAGAAGAGGTTATACACACAGGGAGGGTTTTAAAATCAAAGTTCTGGACCTGTGAAATATTTCTGAATAACCATGAGAGCATGCTGTGTCCTTGTGAGTAGCAGAAGCGAAGTTAAGAGGGTCATTAGAATGGAAGGAAAGAAACCCTGAGTTTAGCATATTTGATGGCTCATTAGCGTAATGAATCCTTTCACCACTGTGGCAGGTAAAGTAGTCCCAAGGGCATCTAAGAATCAGATGTGGAAATCCTCGAGGAAAAAGAGAGTACCTTGACAGCTAGCAGTGATAATGAGAGGAGGATGGTCAGAAGTACTGGTTAGCCAGGGGAGCTGCGGCTGCCCACTGCTCCCCTGGTTGCACGTCTGGGGGGTCCCCTCGGAGTGAAGAAGGGGGAGGGAGATAGCACTGGCATGGTCTGCTGGTGGAAAACGCACAATGGGTCCTTTGTCCTGAGCATATTTATCTCTTTCTTGCAGGTGGGAATCTTAGGGGAGGGTCTCCATAGAATATTCATCAGCTTCCCAGGGGTGCTCTTTCAGGGTTCTGGTCTGCACTGGTTGGTTGATGCCAGGGCAGAGGGTCATTAGTCAGTGTATCTGGTCCTGAGGCAGCCACGGGGCCACTTGTCTGGTTTCGCTGCTTTTCTGGGCCTGGAGCTGAAATACAGCTGGGGCCTAGATGTTACCTTTAGGGAGGAAATGCTCAGGGGGGCGTCTAAACTGCATGACCAGGGGAAGATAGGTTTCCCTGGGAACAAGCTTCTTGTTTTTCCAGTTTTTCTCCTTGCTAGGCATCTGGGGCTTTCTGCCATAGTGAGTTTCTGTTACCTGGCCCATCATCCATGCTCTGCTCATGCCTATCTAACAAAAGGTCTATAATAAAGAGAATTAAGAATTAGGTGCCTATAAAAATTGTTCTAAGAGCCAAAAGGGTGGGAATCTATGTGAGCCTTCAAGAATGACTTCCAGCCCAGCCGGGCATGGCTCAGCGGTTGAGTGTCGACCTAGGATCCAGGTGATCAACGTTCGATTCCGTCAGGGCACATGCCCGGGTTGCGGGCTCAATCTATGATTCTCTCATCATTGATGTTTCTATCTCTCTCTCTCTCCCTCTCCTTTCCTCTCTCTGAAATCAACAAAGATATATTATAAATAAATAAATAAATAAATAAATAAATAAATAGAAAAAAAGAATGATTTCCGGAACACACCATACAGTTGACCCACCAGTAGGTGGCACTGCTAGTACTACACTGAAGAAGGTGAGTTCAGAGGCCCCACCAGAAAAGGTTTTTGCAGGAATTTAGCTGTGATTCGGAGAATAACTATCACCTGAGCTGTTGGCTCCAAGAATATGTCACTTTACTTAAAATTCAGCTATCAAGAAGCTAACACTGTATCTGTTAGCTCTAGAGCCCCAGTGCACCTGCTTGATCTGTAACCGAAAAGCAGATGCCCTGCGCCTTGCTTCTCAGCACCTACAAAGCTGCTGAATATCGAGATCTCTTCTACTATGAAACACCCCCCCCACACACACACAACTCCAGTGCCTCACCACCACACTTCTACCTTCCAAACCGTTTTGGAGGCGTCTGACTGACCAAGTCTAAGTCATGTCTAGAAACCCAGCTGCAGGAAAACCCAAGCGCTTAATTTTTTAGCTTTCCGAACTCTCCAGTATTAGAAGACAAACTAGGAATGGAACGGGTGCTGGAGGCCAGTTCACCATAACCACCAAAAGCATTTACTAAGTGCTGTGCTCCAGGTGCCCCAAGTCCCCCAGTCAGCTGTTTCTCATTCTCTACAGTGACTATTTTCTCCATTTGTAATCTTTCCACGTTTCTTACTCATTTTATTTTATTTTTTTTAAGAAAAGGTATTTATTATTTACACCACTCAGATAGGCTTGTAAGAACAATGTACACCATGTTCATTTGAAAGAATCAGATTCCTTTCAAATACAAGAACTGTATAAAGCAATACTGTCAACACAAAACAGTGGTCACATATCTGCAGGCTTAAGCATTGCAAATAATTTTTTTAAGCTTATAGCTAGATATTTTTACTGAAACACAGTGTTTGCACTTAGACAAGATATAGCTAGAAGAGAGCAAAAACTTTTTGTTCATGATTTTTAGGGCTGAATCAGTGATATGTCCCACTTTATAATGTATTGCTTTTACCTGCTTTTGTGACAATGGTTTTATGCAAAAATGTTTCTACTTAGCCACCAAAAAGAAACATTAGTGTTCTTTAGTTTTATTCTTCAATCTTATGTTTTCTATTTTTCATACTATGACAAACTGCTTTCCCAGCTGACATTTTCCAGTTTTACTCAAAGAACACTGACACACGTACAGCCAAACTGAGATAGCTCAGAATTTAGAGATGTCAGTAGTGGAGTAAGAAGAGAAATTGTGTCTATAACAAAGGAATAAAAAAACTGTTGTTGATTTTAAGTATACCAAACTAGGTTCCTTACTGAAAAAATATTTTTTTGGTTTTAAAAGGAAAAGCAGTAGTTTCAAGATGGGTTTGGTCTTAGATTTAGTCTGACAACAACACAAATAAGGCAGGAACACAAGACATAACTTGTTTCCAAAGTCACAAAATGACATTGTTGACTATACATTTTTGCGCACTTTTTGTTTGTGTGGCACGGGGAGGCGGAGCCTCAGTACTCAATCTTGGAGAAAATGCTTTTTTCAAGAGTAACAGTATATTCACATGGGGGGAGGGAGAGAATATTTTTAGCATATTGCTATAATCTTCAAAAAATATAAAATTAAATTTACAAAAAACTGGAAGACCAAGTATAAGCAGTCTGGTATTTGCTTCAGTGTCCAGCACTATTATAATGATTTCTAGCATCAAAGCAAGAGTTGATGGATCTCAAGTATCTTCAGTAACTGCCAGCATAACTTGGAACTACTGTCCTTGCTTCTTTGAGAGATACCTTTCCCAGCATTTGTGATTCAGGTCCAAAAAGTCATCTAATTTTGCTATTTCCTTGAGGTACTGAGTTAATTTTAAAAGTTCTTTGTCTTTATCTCGATTTAGGTGCACTTTCGTAAAAGCCCTTATCTTTAGTCCATTCTGTGGGTTCATTAGAAAATTTCTTCCTATGTCATCAAACATAATGGTGTTCTTTTTGCTGTAAAACTCTGAAAGCTTTCCCAATATAACGCCAAGAGGCTTTATGTCTGTTAATCCTCTCCTTGGCGTATGCACTGTTATCGTAGCAGCACTGTCCAACATGAAGGTAATCTTATAATTTGCATTTGTGCTCACTCCCAGCTCTTTCATTTTAGCTTCAATCCAGTTCATATTTGTTGCAGACCAAATAACAATGTCATAATCCTCATATGCACATGTTAGGAATTCATGAAGATACGGCCGCATTAATTCTATCCCAGTCTCTGCACAAGACCTATGGCCAGATAACATATAATCAACATCTAGTAGCAAAAGCTTTTTCCCTTCCCTGGGTGGATTCAAAATTTCCACTTTGTACTCTTTTACTCTGCGAGAAATTTTCAGTAGGTTTTCTTCCCTATTTTCTACTTCAACTACTTCATCTTCAATATCAAAGTCATTGACAACATCATCATTGTCAGGAGGGAGGTGGACCTAAGACATCTTCCAAGCTCTCCTCACGAGTTCCCATCGTCATGATTTTAGTATTTGGTTTCAGTTTGAGAGCTCCAAGCTTAACATCATTTTCTGCAGGTTTGCCTTTAACTTTAAGTCCAAGTAATTTCTGTCGTTCTGGTAGCACTCCTGTAAGGGTCTTGAGAAACTGAGATCCAGCACAGTATCATCTTCTGACAGTGTAGTCACTGAATATTCCTGTCCACCCCATTTTACAGTGATAGAGAGAGCCATCCTTGAAACATACATTGATACAGCTTTTGTTCAGAAAAAAATACCTGGAGCACAGTGGGACTGTCTGCCTCTTACTCATTTTAAAATGTGCTCTCATCTGGCTTTCATCCCCACCATTCCACTGCAACCTCCTTGTAAGATTACATGTAGACTCCTTTATGGGAGAATCTAAAGAATAATTCTGTATATTCATTTATCTATGATATTTTAACAAAGTTTACTTTTCTTTCTTAGACTTCCTTTCCTTGACCTTCACATAACCACATACTCTCTGTACCTTCTTAGTCTCTTCCTCCACTTTTTCTTAAATATTGATGTTTCTTAAGGTTCTGTCCTGGGTCCTGAGTGATCTTATCCAGTGACTTTAATTACTGTGTCTGTACTCCCAGGTTTATCTTTCCGGTAAATATGTCTCTCTAGAGCTCCCTATATATCCAAGTGCCTGCTCAGTGTCTCCTTTGGATACCACAGATACGTTTCAGGCTTAACATGTCAGAACTGAACTCCTCTGCCTCAAAACTGCCTGCCTTCCGTCTTGCCTGTTTCAGTGAATGACATCACCATGGAAATAGCTGCTTAACCCAGAAGTCCAAGAGTAATTTGGAATTCTTCCTGTTCTTCATTTCTCTTTATCCAGTCTCTTAAAAATCCTTCATGTCCATTGACTTATTTTCATCTTTACTGCTGCTGTCTCAGCCTAGGCCACCATAACCTATGACCTAGATTAGGTTAACAGCTTTACCTTGTCCCTTTCCCAACATTCTGTTGTAACCACATTAAACATTATGGCTGTTTAATTTTCTGTCTCCCCACTAGAGTTTCTCTTTTGTTACATCCCAGGAACTTGTCACATAGTTACAAATATTATCATTTGTTCAGTCTAAGAGGGAAGGGGAGAAAAGAGGACAGAGTGGCTTTCATTGGCGAAATTATAAATGAGTTGATATCTTCAGAGCTTTTATTATATAGAAGAGGTTGTAAAAGAGGTAAAATATGAAGAAAAGTTTATCACAGAAATAGAATTTCACAGGGCACAATAACAGGGCTGTAGAAATGTACATGAAGCAGAGCCTCCTAGCCTGTATGCCATGCGGCACGCTCATGTGCCGCAGTGAAACTGGACCACACTGGGATGCTTCTGTTTAAATGAGTTCCCCGACTCCAAAACTCACGTTCTTCTAGTAAGCCTGATTGCCGTAAAAGTGAGGTGATTTTGCCAACTGTTGCCATTAATGTTAGTAAGCTTTTATTTTAAATGTTTTATGAGGAAACCTAAAGATATACATTACAATTTTATAATTATTTGTATATAATATTTTTAGAGATCATGTTAATAATGTACTTCTTGTTTGATATTATTAAATGTATATACAAGGTGGGGTATACAAGGTGGGGCAAAGGTAGGTTTACAGTTGTTCGTATGTAAAATAATATAATAATAAATAATAATACAAGAATAAACTGTTTTGCATACTCACAACTGTATAATGAAAGTTTAATGGTATACTTTTGAACTTGTTCCAAGAATGAATTTGCTATATAGTAGTGATAAGAAAGGAATTACTTGCCCTGATTGGGTGTCCTCCCAGGCACCTAAAGGTTGCTGGTTCAATTCCTGGTCAGGACACATGCCCAGGTGGGTTTCAGGCTCGATCCCTGGTAGGGGGTGTGCAGGACGCAGCTGATTGATGTTATGCTCTCACATCAGTATTTCTCTCTCCTCCGTTCCTCTTTCTCTAAAAATCAGTAAAGTGTTTTTTAAGAAAGAGAAAAAGAAAGGAATTACTTTATAATAAGTATTTGTAATCTTCTGTCAGTTTTATACCATTATAATGTTCTCAATGTAAGAAACGTTGAAATCTGTGAAGAATTTTTGTGAGTTTATTTGAGCCAAACTGTCGACAATTGCTGGGAAGCAAAACCTCAGAGGCTTGAGATGTAATGCTCTGGAGAATGGCAGTTTTGCACCTTATGTTAATTCTGTGTGGATGAAAACGGGCCACATGCTCAACTGACTAGCTCAGGGAAGGCCTGAGAAACTTGAGAGACCTAAAGTAACCACATAGGATGGTCTGAAATTAAAGCTTTTTAACTAAAATCAGTGTATGGCAGGCAGTCATGTCCTAGGCTGGCATCTTCCCTGACAAAGGTAAAATCTTTACCCTAACTGAGCCTGTCTGTTGGCCTTTTGCATCTACAATAATACATGTTTGGAATAGCAAAGTAATTTTCCTTTTTCTGGACCCCTCAAAGCACAGGCACCGCACTGCAGAGACCATAAATCCCCTCATTGTTAGAGTTAATTGTTGACTGTTAACTATACTGCACCCACCTGAGTAAGTGTGTGTCCATCATTTTACTTTTTATCCAGTCCCAGAGGTCCCCCCAGTTTGCTTTCTCCTGCCTCCCTATCTATCACCAGTGGATTTCATGTAACCCATTTATGGCTCCTCTTTTGATTGTAGTGTATAAAATAAGGGGCAGTGCTGCTATTCTCCAGAGCATTTTCTTAATCCATTGAGATTTTACTTTCGGGCATGTGTCCACAGTTTGGCTCAAATAAACTCACAAAAATTCTTCACAGGTTTGTTAAATGTTTTTTTACGTTGACCATGTTCTACTTCTATAGTCCAAAAAAAACTCAATTCTTTGCATAAGTAAAAACAAACAGTACTTGGACTCATTTTTATCAATTAAGTTATTTCAAAACTTGTATTGTTTTGAACCTTGAAATTGATGAATTAGCATTTTAGTTATAAAAGCATCTAAATAACAGTTTACTTTATATAAAGTTATTTACTTTTCCCCAGAAAGTTTAAGATATTTTCCCCCTTATCATTTAAGGTCAGCAAAGGAGGCAGAAGACAAAATTAAAAAGGCAATAGAAAAAGGAGAGACCCTTCCTACAGAGGCCAGATTTGATTCCAACTGCATTACGCCAGGTAAAGAGATTTAAAATGTAAATTTTTCTTTTCTAGCCTTTATGTATTTTGTCCTTAGGATTCCATTTGCTTTAGCTTTTCAATTGTGTTTCTTCATGAGATGGTTTGATTGCCTTGGTCATAGGTGCTCCTATGAAGACCCACTGTAGGGATTAACAGATGTTAATGAGAGCAGCTCTAGACTGGAGTCTTCCAGGTGCACAGAATTTCAGACCTAAAAGCAACTTACAAGATTTGCCTTACTGCCTCCATTTATTTGTATGGAAACTCACTGGGTGAGGTTGTGGCTCATCCATGTTCACGTTGCTAGCTTGTCTTCCAAATAAGAAACCTGTTCTCATTCAGAGTGCTTACTACGCTACACCTGAAAGGCAGTGAAGACATCTGTGGCTTTAGGATAAATGAATTTATCAGTATTATCAGTTTAATTTATATGCAGCAACATACTCTGTACTTCCTGGAGCTTTGCCTAACATTATATTCCTTTACTTTGAAAAAAACCCTTAAAATCTTACTTTCTCATGAATTCTTTACTAACTCTGATAATCACACATTGCTTGATTTCATAACCAGTTTTATCCTGATTGTGGTTTAAGACACTTTTGCTTTGGCTATTGACCATCTGGGCTTTTCATAAACTATAGCCATGTAGACTTAGTTTCCAGATTAACAGTAGTAATAATAATAGTTGCCTTTGTTGTTGCTATTAGCTGTCTGATTGAAGTGCATGCCTTACAAAAAAACTTCAGAATCCAGCAGAGGAAATAGAAGTTTGAGGTTTGTTACAAAGTTGAAACCCTGCCCTTTTTGAAAGACTTTGAAGCATAGTCCTGATGAGGCAGTAGTGACATTCCTTGACTTTCCCTGTGTGACATTAACTTCATTCAAGGGTAACCAGTGAAATGAGAAACAGTTGTGATACTTGTTAGGGAACGGTACAACGTAACTGGCTTTACTAGATAAGGAAGAAGCTTTTGACCTCCTCTGGAGATCTATACCCAGCTACTCCCTGGACACCAACATCCAATTTCATGTTGTCACTGGGAGCTCACTGTTTTTATGTCTCTCTCGGATTAAACTTTTTAAAACTTTTTATTTATAGGGACTGAATTCATGGCCAGATTACATGAACACCTGAAGTATTTTGTAAATATGAAAATTTCTACGGACAAGTCATGGCAAGGAGTTACCATCTATTTCTCAGGCCATGAGGTTATTACCTTTTTTTTATTAAAGGAATTTTAAAATTTTAATTTCTAATGCATGTCATATTACCAAAATTTTGAAAACATTATATTTAGACTCCTGGAGAAGGAGAACATAAAATCATGGAATTTATCAGATCCGAGAAAGCAAAGCCAGATCATGATCCAAACACCAGACACTGTCTCTATGGTTTAGATGCTGACTTGGTAAGTATAATATTTGTTGTTGTTATAACCTTATGCCATTGTAGTTATATATCTGAGAAACTTAATCTTTATGTAAGAAGCTTTCTGGCTCTGGAAACAAATATTGGAGACACAATAGTGATGGCCAGTTCTGCCATTACAAAAACAATTGGAAGATGAGCTCTTTTGCCATATGTTATGATCAACAGGTCTTTCTATAGTTAGTGTTCACACCTGACTGACACTAATGCTATGAAGGGCCTGCTGAGGTCAGGGTAGAGGGCCCTTTTGACTCTTATGGTTAATACATAACTTTTAATACCACCTGATTTGATAACTGCATGACCCAAGTAACTTGACTAGACTTCTTTTAACTTTTTATTGTGGAAAATTTCAAACATAAACAAAAGTAGAGAAGATAGTATACTGAACCTGCTTGTCTCCTTTATTTACCTTAAATAATTTTCAGCTCCTATCCCTTCCCATCTGTCTCCTTCCTCCTACTTCTCTGGATTCTTGAAGCATATCTCAGACCTTGTATCATTTAATCTATAACTCTTCCATAATGCTTCTCTAAAAAACCACAATGCCATTATCTCACATAAAACAAAAATTAACAATCACTGTTTAATATGTAAATAACCGTTTAGTATTCTCATTTCCCCAGTTGCTTCACAAATGTTTCGTTTTGTTTTGTTTGAATTAGTGCTGAAATAAAATAAACAATATACATTGTTTAATATGCTTTGGGGATTAGAATACTAAGTGAGAAAATTAAATGAAAATGCCCTTTTCCAGTTTTGTCTGAGTTTTCATTTACTAGAGGTATCCTGGCCTCCAGAAGACACCTATTTTCTGCTATTAGAAAAGCTGCTGCCTTTAATTTCTTACCCATTCTCCCCTGGCAAGTGAAAGGTGTGAAAACCAAGAGAAGGTTTTAGGGATTTTTTTTGGGGGGGGGTGGATAGAGTGAGTGTCTAAGGTCATGTGAGTGTAAACAGTTTTTTCTTAGAAAAGTATATTTTAACCCATTCATAACCTATAAGTGGATCATATTTTGATATTCCTATATTTAATGTGCTAACAAATTGTTTCATTTTCTTTAATCATATTCTTCTCTATATAGAAATATTTTTTATTTAATTGCTTTTGTGAACCTGATACTATAAAAAGTGAGAGAATAAAAACATGTCTTAATCTTTTTTCAACAGATCATGCTTGGATTAACAAGCCACGAGGCACATTTCTCTCTTTTAAGAGAAGAGGTTCGGTTTGGTGGAAAAAAGACACAGAGGTATATCATACTGCATATATGTTGGAAGAAAAAAGCAGAAATTAAATTAAGAATAGTAATCCCTAAACAGATATGTAATCTGTAAATATTTTTTCCCATTCTGTGGGTTGCCTTTTCTCTGTTGATAGCCATTTGATACATAAAATTTTTAATTGTAATGCAGTCCAATCTATTTTTTTTGCTTCCTGTACCTTTAGTGAAATGTCCATGAAATCATTGACAAATCCAATGTCCTAAAGCTTTTTCCCATTTTATTCTAAGAGTTTTATAGCTTTAGCTCTTATATTTAGGTCTTTGATCCATGTTAAATTACTTTTATATATGGTATAAGGTAAAGGTCCAACTTCAGATTCTTTTGCATGTGGATATCCAGTTTTCCCACCACCGCTTGTTGAAAAGATGATCTTTTCCCCACTGAACGGTCTGGGCACTCTAGTTGAAAGTCACTTGACCATATATATATGCAAGGGTTTATTTCTGTTCTCAGTAGTCTATTCCATTGGTCTGTATGCCTGTCTATGCCCTACAGCATTTTGATCACTGTGGCTTTATATTAAGTTTTGAAATCAGGAAGGGTGAGACTTCCAACTTTGTTGTTCTTCTTTAGGATTATTTTGGCTGTTTGGGAGTCTCCTGAGATTAACAATTTTTAGGATGGATTTTTTTTTTTTTTTTTTGTAAAAAGATCCTTGGAATTTTATTAAGGATGGCTTTGAATCTGTTGATCCTTTTGGATAGTATTTCTGTCTTGATATTAAGTCTTCCAATGCATTGTTTATTATTTAACAAAAAAAAATACTCCCCCCAAAAAATACAGCCACCATGCTGTACATTTCATCCCCAGGACTTATTTAACCTATAACTTGAATTTGTACCTTTTAACCACCTTCATTTTGCCCCCCTCACCCCACCTCTGTGCACCATCAGTCTGTTCTCTTTATCTCTAAATTCGTTTTTTGTCTCTGGTTTTTTTCTTTTGCTTCCTTGATCAAGTTTATTACCTAGTGTTTTATTCTTTTGGGCAGTATTGTAAGTATAATTGTTAATTTCCTTCTTGGTTTTGTTGTTGGTGTGTGAAAACACGACTGATTTTTGTATGTTGATCTGCAGCTATGCTAAAAAAATTTTTTTTCATTAGTTTTTTTGTGGATTCTGTGGGATTTTTTATATATAGAATTATGCCATCTGTTTATAGAGATAGTTTTCTTTTTTCCTATTTGGATGCCTTTTATTTATTTTCTTGCCTACATGCCCTGGCTAGGACTCCCAGAATAATGTTGAATAGCTGTAGTGAACACGGGCATCTTGTCTTGTTCATGATCTTAGAAAGAAAGCTTTCACACCATTGAGTATGATGTTAGCTGTGAGTTTTTTATAAATCCCCTTTACATATTGGGAAAGTTTCTTTCTAGCCCTACTTTGCTGACTTCTTTTATCATGAGAGGGTATTGAATTTTGACAGAATTTTTTCTGCTAAATGTTTGTGTGGTGTTTTTCCTTTTTACTATGATGTATTACATCAACTTTTTTCTTACGTTGAACCATCTTTGCATACCTGGGATAAGTCCCACTTGCTGTTGGTATATAATTCTTTTAATATGCTATTGTTAACTTGTATTCTTACTTGTAGTTAAACTTGGAGTATAGGCTAACAGCCAGGAATATAGGCCCCTATACCAAGCCGGAGAAAGAGAAGTGATAGTGCCACACTGTTGAAGCCTTGGACTATACTGAGTAGATATAAAAGCATATACCCACTTATCTCTGTGCTGTCTGCTGGTGGACAGCCTTAAGTGGGCCAGACCCCATGGTTTATATCTATTATGTATTATTTAGGCTTTCTTAATTCTGGGTCCTTCCATAGAAAGCATAATATAAACCAATTATTTTGAACTTTATGCTATATGTATTATAATTATAATTATATTTTTATCTTTACCCTGAAACTTTCACATAAATTACATGCTTTGAGTACAAGAATTAATTATCTTCTCACTATAAGTTTTATTTTAAGTCTTGTAATATTTTTAAACTTCAACCTTAAAAATATAATTAACTACAAATATATATTAAATAACTAACTCTGTGTTGATCATCTGATTAATTACAGAGTATGTGCACCAGAAGAAACCACATTTCACCTCCTACATTTGTCTTTGATGAGAGAGTATATTGACTATGAGTTTTCAGTGTTAAAAGTAAGTATGACTATAGCTGTGGACCAAAGATGTGCATGCAGAAATTGGATTTGACTATTTTCTCCATTTTACTGTAGGAGAGGATCTCATTTAAATATGATATTGAAAGGATAATAGATGACTGGATTTTGATGGGGTTTCTTGTTGGCAATGATTTTATCCCTCACCTACCTCATTTACATATCAATCATGATGCACTGCCCCTTCTTTATGGAACATACATTACCATCCTGCCAGAACTTGGGGGTAAGCAAAGTTTAATATTCATTTGCTTCTGCTTTAACTTAGCACTCAACTAACTCTAAAATTGTGACTCAGTTCATTAGGTTATAGCATACACAACTAAACTAGGAAAAATTGGGGGCTGCTTTTCATCTAAGGCTCCAAGCTTTGAGGTTATAGTTTTCAATAGTTCATAAACAAAGAAATGAACAGAATTATGCAGCCTCATTTATTAATACCTAACTTATCTCTGCCTTTAATTGTTTAAGAAACTCAGTGGAAGTTATTGGTTTCACTTAGCTTCTTTAATATTTAAGCATAGGAATTCAGTTTTTCTGAACGGGTAAGGCATCAGAGTAATATGAGGGAAAGATTTTTCAGTTAAAATAGGAAATTCACAAGCAGCAGTGATGCTGAATAAAGCAACAGAGGAGCAGGACATTAGTCCTTTTCTTAAGATAACATTATCAGATGAACAATTGGATATATTCTGCAACATATTTAACTGTTACCATGTGTTGGAAACGTGGGAGGATTATTATTATGTGAGCCTGGAATTTTTTATATTTTGCTTCAGTTGTTACTTATTGTATATTGTAGTAACAGCAAATTCATAGAAACTAGAACCAGTTATAGAGTCCAACACTGAGTGTTTTTCTTTTATTAGTAGAATATCAACATTCAACATTTTATAAAAAGAATTTTGTCGAATTGTTTAGGAAAAAGTGTCAGCTTTTAGTGCAAACTTAGATTTTGTTCCTTTTAGGTTATATTAATGAAAGTGGCCATCTCAACTTACCTCGATTTGAGAAATACCTTGTGAAATTATCAGATGTAAGTAACCAGAAGCTTTTGTTTTCTTGTCCCAGGGTAGCTATAAATGGTCAGTAAGCAATTACATAATACCTGAAGAAAATGTTTTTGTAATTTTAATCCTATTGATCATTCCGTATAAATAATTTTAACTAAATTCTTTTTATTTGCTTTTTATTTTTAATTTTCAAAGTAGTTGATGAGGTCCCCATGTGCATAAAAAAGTAACGTTCTCTGAATTTCTATGCCCCGGAAGTAGTCTGTGTTAAAAGTTTGGTTTGTATTCTTCCAGACATACTTAAATGATTTTCAGATGAATTTAAATATTTCTGTACAGTTTGATCGGGAGCACTTCAGTGAAGTTTTTGTGGACCTCAAGTGGTTTGAAAGCAAAGTAGGAAACAAGTACCTCAATGAAGCAGCAGGAGTTGCAGCGGAAGAAGCCAGGAGCTACAGGGAAAAGAGAAAACCAAAGGTGCTCATTCCTTAGGTGTCCTTTCATGGTTTAGCCATAGAGGCAAAGCTGACATCCCTGATCCTCATTTTCTTCCATATTACTTGGGGGTTGTTTCATTTCCTTTTCATTTCCTCTCTGTGGACATTTGAAAAGTTTTGGAGTCTCTTTCTCGATCATTTTTTTCTCTGGCCTGTCATTTAAACTGATCTTTAAAATCATGTTCTTATGTTTAGCCTTGATGAAGAACATTGGTTTCCTTTGTTCTTCTAGTCTTTTCAAAGTGTAGAAAACACTTCTAATTATAAGAGCCCTGAAAATTAGTTATCTTTTTAAAATGTGGATATTTATACCATTTAATGGTATGAGACATTAACTAGATCAGTGGTTTTTCTGTAGAAATAATTTGTATATAAAATCATGCATATGATACAGTGATAGGCCAGGTTAAGAGTGATGAATAGCACAGTATCTCCTAAATGTTAGGTGCTCAATAAATAAATAATAGAATTAGTTAGAATATGCTGGTACCTTGTAAAACATCTGTAATAGGTCTAAAGAATGTCTTATTTGTGTCAATTTGGAAAACAAACCTCTTCTGAAATTTTCCTCAGCTTATCTATAATTATTGGGTTATTGTCAAATTGATGAGCTTCCTGTACTCTCCTTGCTATATTGGTTCTAATTAGGACTCTTGCTCCAGGAAGGGCAACTGCCTTGATTTTTCTCTAGGAAAGTCCTTTTAATTGCTTAGGTTTTTCTTAATGGAACTTAGAAGCAGTCAGTCTGCATTCTGCTTTGTAGATTTTTCTCTTAAGGAAACAGCCTCTGCAACTTTTGGGGGAACCTGGACGCACAAAACTTACATAGCAGTCATTAATTCCTGGCCCTGTCCAACTCACCTCAGTCCTTAAACTTCACAGATCTTCCAGTCATATATGGTTAACATTAGAGACACTGGTAAAATGAGAGGTGCTGGAGGAACAGCCACAGCACAGGAAGTTGACAGAGGCCCACTTTACCTGAAGAAAAGGAAATGCTGGGGATAAGGGAATGGGGACAACTAATGAGACACTGGCAGTAGGTAGGCAGTCAGAAAATAGAGGAAAGAAAAGATGAAGTCACAGGAGAGGAAAAAGATATGAAGGATGTGATGAGATGGAAGAACTATAGAAAAGCAAGTGAGTTGCACAGAAGAAAAATTTAGAAGTGTGGGGTAGGTAATGGAGTCATAAGAATGATGGAATCCAGAGATACAGAAAAGAAGGTGATATTTGTAATCATTGGATTCCATCATAATCAAATATACTGTGTTAATAGTAGCCCAGAATTTGACACATAAAAATGGTAAAAGTGATAAATTATAGAAGGATTTTATATAGATTATATATTTTTCTCCAAGTCAATGAAATGTTCTTGGAAGTGTTTTTTCTTGGAACACATATATAATTAAATGTATTTCCCTTTTATATTTATGACAATTAATTACATATTTTTGAGATGCCTGAAGGTTAAGTTTTGTATATAAACATTTATAGCTTTAGAAAACAAGTAATATAAAACCAAAAACATTTATACAGTATTTGAGAATTATTTTTAAAATACAGTTTTACAGTGTGTCATTTAAGGATCATTCATTTATTTTTAGTATTTTTAAAATCTCCCTGTGAAATATCTCATTTTGAAATTTATCTTGTCATTGGTTTTATATTGATTTATGATTTTTATAGGGCCAGGAAAACTCCATATGTTGGGCTGCTTTAGATAAAAATAGAGAAGAAGCGGTAACTTCTAAGGGTGAGTACAAACTATGTATTTTGATATGTTACATTTTGGACAGAATGGTGGTTATATTTTTTACTAATTCAGCAATATTGGGTGGAGGAGATATCTCTGATAATTTATCTGCTTTGATACATATTTATCAAAGGTTTAGGTGAAAAAGTAGAATATTCATAATTGTCAGCCACTATGTTTTTGGCTTTTTTCCAGACAATTTAGAAGATGAGACTGAAGATGATGACCTATTTGAAACCGAGTTTCGACAATATAAAAGAACATATTACATGACAAAGATGGGAGTTGACATAGTGTCTGAGTATGTTTTTCCAGTGCTTATTTTACTTTAAAGTAGAAAAAATCAGATTTTGCATCCTTCATAAAACAGCATAATTTTGATAAGGTAGTGGGAAAGAAAGATTTTTGGGCTTCATAAATTTTTCTTCATCTTTCAACTAATATGGTTTTGGAGAACGCAATATTAGCTGACATGTTCAATTCCTGTGATAAAAATTGCCAAATAGAAAATGGTTCACAGCACGCTTACCTCTGTGGCCACCTGGCTCAACCCTAGGTGAATACTTACTCCAAAAGTTTCCTCAGACTGGATCTCTTGGATAGTGGCTTTCACACTGTTAAACTGCAGCCCACAGTATTAATTACATTGGGTCGTATTTTTTTGCTTTAATTAACAGACACTTATAAAGTGCTTACCAAGTGCCATGCACTATTTAAAGCATTTAAAAAATATTAACTCATTTAATTCTCACAACAATTCTTTAAGATAAGTATAATTATTATTATTTTACAATAGAGGGTATTAAGGAACAGTGATTTGCTCAAATTTGAACATAGGCAGTCTGGCATCAGAACTTAGGCTCTTAACCACTAGAGGAGGCAGCTTCTCTGTTAGTAGTAAAATAAGAGTTTCATGAAATGCTATATACCCTTATTTTTGTTCAGTGTACCTAGATATTTTCTATACTATTATTTTTACTATTGCTTTTTGTTGTTTTTTTAATGTAATAAAGCACTAAGTATTAGATCTTTTCTAGAGTCTCCCCAGGGATAAACCCAAATTTTCAGATATTGCTCTGTATACTTTCAGACCGTCTTCTAATCTAGACAGTCTTTCTGAAGTGTCTATATTCATACTGACCTCTAGTAACAAGAGATACAAGAATTCTAGCACAGTTCACCAGCTCATTTGAAGGTTTGCCAGCTGGCGTTAGCTAGCATGTAGGACTTTTGAGACTTAAGAAATAAAATATTTATGATAGTTATGCTTTTAATCCTATATTCTTTAGTTCTTATTTCCTTGATTACAGTTATATAGAACTATATAGTACTTAGAGTTGGCACTAAATGCTTAATTTAATAGGTGACTAGTCTTTGGTTTTATTTTCCGTCATTTTATAGATTAAAATGCCAACTTATGAAAATGAGATACCATTTGTTTGCCTAGCAAATAAATCTTTTTAAATTGTTGTATTCATTACTGGTTCAGGGTCGTGGTAGAGTTCTTCCCTTAGTTACTGATGATGATATAAATTGGTAAAATTATTTTGGGAAGCACATATCTAGAAGCCTTTAAAATATCTATCCCTTTGACCTAATAATTCTAATTGTTAATCTATTTTAAAAATATAAACCCATCCCTGGCCCCGGTCGGGGTGTGTGTGGGAGGCAACCAATCGATGTGTCTCTCTCACATAGATGTTTCTCTCTCTGCCCCTCCCTCCTTCCTTTCCGCTATCAAAAAGCAATGGAAAAATATTTAAAACAAAACAAACATACACACACACACACACACATATATCAAACACGGAAGATTTTTATACACAAGGATGTTTATTACAAAGTCTTTATAGTAGTGAAAGATTACAAATCTACATTTCCAGTAAGAAGGTTTGTCATTGTTCTGGGAGGACCCAAGACAGACGACCACCAGAGTTTGTGTTTGATTTTGGAGCCTTTGTTAGCTGGCCAGTGGCTACAGTTGCGGCGTCTCACCCATGTGAGAGCCGAACTGCAGCCCCGACCCTCAGTTCTTCTCTCACTTTATGCTCAGTAACCACAAAGGCACTGCAGTAAAGGGGTTTCCAATAATTTGTCAGGCTGTCAGCTTTTGTTACAGGAAACAAGGGGGGACCTTTAGCAACACAAAAGGGACGATTTAAACACAATGTCTTACAGTGAGTAATGGGGTTATGATTGGCTGGAGTGTAACTGGTTAGTTCTTTCTGTAATTATTGGGCTAGCTTGTCGGTCCTTGTGCTGTACAGTAGGGATCTTGTTCTGCCTTTACTGTTAGTTCCTTAGGTATATTCTTCTGGCCCTGGTGACCAGAACAGTCATCATCATCTTCACCTCCTCCTCATTGGCACCACCTCTGCCATCTACACCAGAATCTGCACAGCTGCTACACGTGTCATTATAAAGTCCAGAATAGTTTAGCAAGATACTTAACGTTATTCACAAGTACAAGTTTTAAAAGCCGGACACACACACATATAGTATATTCTCATTAAAAAAAAAAAGCTGGGCATATAAAAAAGACTGTAAAGAAACATACCAAAATGTAATAGTGAATGCTATCGGGTGATGAAAAATGCTTTTCTTCATTATCTCGATTTTCAGTAATGAGGAAATACTTGTTTTATAATGAAAAGGAAATACATTTCACTTTCAAGTGAAAAATGGAGATGTGGAATGTTTAAGTGCATCTCTACCTGAATTTTGGTAATAGACACCTCAAACAAGTTTATAGCCACTTTTTGCTTTAGCCTAGGGCTCTTTTTTTTTTCTGGTCAAGATTTATTTTACCTTAAATGATAGTTTTTGAGAAAGAAGAAGGGACTAGAGGGAAAATTGTCAGTGGGCATAGCACTTTTCAGAGAGTGTTCTAGGTGCTATAACCAGATTTGAAGATCTTTCTGATTTCCTCCTGTGATTCTCTCAGGCATCCTCCCAGAGGAAGAAAGTTCCCATCCCTGTCTCTCAAAGCCCCTGGCTGAAGAGAGTGGCGGTGCCACTCTGCAGGAAGCTGCAAGGGCTAAATCCTCAGCCTCTAGACCAAAGCATAGTACATTGACCTGCACAGCAGGTTTAAATATTCTGGTAGTCAGTTTAGAAAAAATTTAAGGCAAACTTTAATCTGATGGGATGGGATTTTTTAAAATAAACATTTTGGAGTTTTCTGATTATAATGATTTAGCTTATTCATTGATTAAATAAAACATTGAGACAGAGTGTGGGATCAGCAGATACGCTGTAAAGACAGTGGCCTATCTTTAAGAAACAATGTTATAATGAAAATGTTCTTTTCTGTTTCAGTGACTTTCTGGCTGATCAAGCTGCATGTTATATTCAGGCCATACAGTGGATTTTGCACTATTACTATCATGGAGTTCAGTCCTGGAGCTGGTGAGGGAATACAGACAGAAATGCTTTGATTTTTTTTTTTTTTATAATGGTTCATTCTACTGTAGTCTCATTTGGGGATTTCTTTTTCTTTTCTTTTTATTTTTGGTGCTAATTTTTAAAAGATGCATACAGCCAAGTTTAGTGAAATACTGGTAATCTCTTCATGCATAAAAATACTTTAAAAAGACCTTTGTGTAACAAAGATACACTCAGCCCTGGCAGGCGGCCCGTAATAAGAGCTCTTTGTTAATCTAAGGATTTACAATTCCCTATCATTATGACTCAAGACCGACAAAGTCTTTGTAATTATTGGGTCTGAGTGATTTTTATGTGGGGTTGTTCATTATATTTTCCACATTTCGTGTGTTTGAGAAAATGTTTCTATCAGGAGTAATTAGTGAGGAATGGGTTATTTGAATATTAGACTTGGAAGGGTAAAGAAGAAAGGAGAAAGAAATTATTTGCTTTTCTTGGAATTAGTAATAATTTTTTTCATTTCTCTCATGCTTCCTATTCCAGCAAGTACCATCTACATTTCCAAAGCATCTACCCAAATAGAAAAATTATAAACTGAAAAGTGGCACAGGGAAAAGAAAAGGCTTTTCGGCAATGAGGTGGCTCGTTTTGTTGTTAGAGCCCCTCTGCTAATGCTCTGACATCAAAACAAAATGTGGGCTGTATTATTATTATTTTTTTAAAATATATCTTTATTGATTTCAGAGAGAGGAAAGGAAAGGGGGAGAGAGAGATAGAAACATCAATGATGAGAGAGTCATTGATCTAGCCCGCAACCTGGGCATGTGCCCTGACCGGGAATCGAACCCTGATTGCCTGGGTCCCAGGTGGACGCTCAACGCTGAGCCACACCTGGCCGGGCTCGGCTGTATTGTAAAGCCCCACGTAGTGAAACAAACCAAAGCAGGATAATGTGGCTAATTATGATTTCGCTTACTAACATTTAGAAAAACCTTTCCAGTAACTAACCTGATTCTCAGGACCTCTTTGAAGAGTGTTCTAATGACGAAAGTCTTTGATTTGCTGTTTTTTAAGAGAGTATGTTATTCCTATTACTTACCGGCAGTAAGGCCTAGCACTCAAAAACATGTTCTCATATAATCCTCACAACCATTTAAAGTAAGTGTTGTTCTCTGCCTTTTGAGATGAGGCTCAAAGAGGTTAAATAATCTTTCCAAGGCCATACACACCACAAAGAATCAAGTTCAAGCCTACCTAGTTCCAAAGCCAGTACATTTTCTATTATTCTACATGCCGTTCTGCTTCCTGTCCTTTTGAAATATGCCATAATTGTAGAATATAAAAATATTTATTTGGGGGATGTCCTTAGTCAAACATTAAGAACATTGAACTTTTAAAAAAATTGTACATGCGAAGCTTTCTAAAACTATTTATACCTGTAGTTAAAGATGGGAAGTTATTAAAAACAAAAGTAGTTGTATGATTGAGAAATAGTTTAATCCTTATCGCAAACATAATAATATATATGCTAATTTAAATATAAAAGTTCTTAGAGCCCACTAGTAAGCCATGTGAGCCCAGATTCACTGCTCTCTTTGTCCTTGTGGCAGAGACCCAGGCCCACAGGAGCCTATTGAGAGTCTTCTGACGACCTCGTTACTTCATTCTAAGATCTATTGATTGGAAGATTCACACTCAACATTTGGGGAACCAAACCACTATGTTCTATGTATATCCTTCAGTTACATTGTACATTCCAATTTTGGAAATGTGAAGCTGTACTTTAAAAATTAAGTAAATATAACATTTGTCACCATCATATGACCTAAATTTTCCAAGGCTACAGATTTCTTATATTCAAGTGGTAGAAGTATGGCTGATAATTTTTTCTTTAGAATTATTATTATGTGTTATTAAAATATGGAAACATATATACTAAATATTGACCTGTTCCATAGCATTACCAGTTGTTTAAAACTCAGTTTTGTTTTGCAGGTATTACCCTTACCATTATGCGCCTTTCCTGTCTGATATCCGGAACATCAGCACACTCAAAATCCATTTTGAACTAGGAAAACCTTTTAAGCCATTTGAGCAGCTTCTTGCTGTACTTCCAGCTGCTAGCAAAAATTTACTTCCTACATGCTACCAGGTGGGTTTTAGAATTAAATGTTTTTAAGTTCTTTTTAATATTTGGGAGCTCTTCCTCCAAACCTAGAAATATAGAACCAAATTTCTTTAATGGCTAAATATATTTTTGTTTTCAAATATAGTAGTTCTTAAGTTCCTTGAAAAGTAATTCTGATTTAAAGTTAGCTTTGTTTTAAGAATGCAACAAACTCTACAAACCATTCAGAGCATAGCTTTTTCATTTTCAGCACCTCTGCAAATCTTTAGTTTCTGTACTGGTGACAGTAAACTGAGACAGGAAAAATCTGAAGCCATCTACCTTGTCCAAACATTTGCAGATTAATTTCTGTTCTCTTTTACCTTCTACCTATTGGAATAGGTATGGTTCTTCTGATAAGTCATTTCTGTCAACAGAAGTATTACCTCTTTTTACCTGAGTTTATATTTGAGTTTTAAGCATTTATCACATTGTGGAATGAAAGGCTTTTCCCTGGTTAACATATTTCACATAAAAATGGGGAGATATTTAGGGGTAGGTGAGTCACCAAAATTGTACTTAGCCTACCAAGCTGATTCTGAGGGTAAAATTCATTTAGTTTTTCTAGAATGTCAGTCTTTTCTTCTAATTCCATAGTCTGGTCCCAAGAACTTGGGTAGACACACACACATAAGCAACCACCCACCCACCCACCCACTGTGCCTCTTGAACAGTGTCAGGCTCCCCTCTGCATATTTCTGAAACTTACCCTGTCCTCCATGCTGGCTCCTCTTGTCTCCCTTTCTTAAGTTACTTTGATGCTTTTTTCCTACCTTTAGATACATTAAGGATTGATTCTCACTCTGAAGCAATACAGCCATTCATGCTTTACAACCACATCTGTTTTTATTGTTCTGTGCCGATGGCTTACTGGTTATTATATATTTTGAATATTACTCTGAGAAATATGCTGTTTAATTTTCTTGGAAGACATCCTTATACTTTCATTGTCTACCTCTGTTACAAAATCTCTAATAAAAACATGTCTTATTGGACTTTTTATCTTTGCTATTAGTGGCGAATTCTTGGATTTTAGAATTTTTTTCTTTTTAAGTTATCTTACAATAAAAGCGTCTTTTTGGACTTTTTAAAAAATGTTTTTATTGATTTCAGAGAGAGGGAAGGAGAGACAGATAGAAACATTGATCGGCTGTCTCCTGGGGATTGAGCCAGCAGCCCAGGCATGTGCCCTGACTGGGAATCAAACTGGCAGCGCTCAACCAACTGGGCCACACTGGCCAGCCTAACATATTGGATTTTTTATCTTTGCTATTAGTGGTGAAGAGATTTTTGGATTTTCGGATGTTTTTCTTTCTTTTTTTTAATCCTCACTGGAGGATATTTTTTCCTTTGATTCTCCGAGAGAGTGGAAGGGAGGGAGGGAAAGAGAGAGAAAGAGAGACAGACATGAATCTATCGCACATAGATTGTTTGCTTCAACCCAGGTACATGCCCTTGACTGGGAATTGAACCAGCAACCCTTCGGTGCGTGGGCTGATGCTCTACCACTGAACCACACTAGCCAGGGCAAGGATTTTGTCTTTTTAAATTATCTTAGATGACAATTTTTATATTACTTAATAAAATCAATTGATTAGGGCATGAAAATAAATTGTTTAAGGTTAAAAATGAAGGACTGTTAGAAGCCTGTGAAATAAACTGAAGCTTGATTAGGAAAACAGAATTTAGGTGACCTTGTAGAGTGAAAAGACAAGAAAAGATAGAAATGATGAAATTAAAGTTCAGAGTACAGGTAGTTTTGCCACATAACCACTGAAGTGGGAAACTAATGAGTAGCAATGAAGTTAGAAGTGCCATAGGTGAAAATCAAAATTATAGCAAGTATGTTGCAACATATCTAAGATGTAAAAATTTAGTTTTGCTTTGCTTATAAATTTTAAACTGTAACATTTGAGGAAATATTATAAGTATATTAACAAAAAGCTTTATTAATATTCTTATATTTCTATTACACTGTTTTATCTTTCCACAGCATTTGATGACCAGTGAGGACTCACCCATTATAGAATATTATCCACCTGATTTTAAAACTGACCTAAATGGGAAACAACAGGAATGGGAAGCTGTGGTACTAATACCTTTTATTGATGAGGTAAGTGCATAAAAGAGTTAAATGTACACATATATTCTTAATCAGAGATTATTTCACCTAAGTTGATGAGCAAGGGGTTTAAATCACCATTTATGTTTTGTTAATGAGATTTAACTACTCTTCTTTATTATGTGCATCAAAACTTCTAGTATACTAATTATAAGAAAGCTGAAATGGCTTTACTAATATTGGACAAATCAGACTGCAGAATAAGGAGTCTTGCCAGCAATCGAGATGGATATTTCATACTGATTAAAAAGTCAAGTTTATCAAGAAGACATAAAAATTCTAAATGTATGTATGCCTAATAACAGAGCTTCAAACATGTGAAGCAAGTGGTCAGAATTGAAAGGAGAGAGAGGCAAATCCACAGTTATAGTTGGAGATCTCAGCACTTCCCTCTGAAGAATTGAGAAAACAAGGGAGAAAGTCAGTGATGGTAAAGACTTTGCACTCTGACCCTGTTCAGCCTCATGAGTGTTTATAGAACACTATACCCAACACTGCAGAATGCACATTTCTTTTTAAGTGAATAAGGAATGTTCACCAAGATATACTGAGATATAAATTGTGTCTATAAATTTAAAAGGGTTGAAATCACAGAGGTTCTTTGACCACATGGAATTAAATTAAAAATCAATATAGATATCTGGAATATCTGCAAACATTTTGAAATTAAATAACATACTTCTAAATAACCCATGGATGAAAGAAGAAATTAAAAAGGAAATTCAAAAATATTTTGATCCGAATGGTAATGAAAGCACAACATAATCTGTGTGATAACCTTAAATGAGGATTTAAAGGGAGATTTAGGTTTTAAATGCTTATTATACTAAATAAGAAAAATATTTTAAATAAATTATTCCTACCAAAAGAAGCTAGAGAAACGAGCAAGTTCAACCCAAACTAAGCAGACTGAAGTAATAAAGATAGGAACAGAAAATCCATGGAAAATGAATGAACAATAGAGAAAAATTAATGAGACCAAAAGTTGGTTCTTTTAAAAGATTAATAAAATTGGTAAATCCTAGTTATGGAGATCAAGGGGGTGGGACAGGGAGGTAGACGGAGGGAGGGAGAGAGAAAACACATACATCGATAATATTAGGAATTCAAGAGGGAGACATCCTGTAGATTCTACAGATATCAAAGGACCGTTACAGAATATTGTTAACAATTTAATGCCAGCAGATTCAAGTGTAGATGAAATAAATACATCTTTAATGAACATGATTTAAGAAAACTGACAAAAAATATGTAAAAATCTAAATAGTTCTTTATCTTTTAAAGACATTTAATTCATAATTAAAAAACTATCCAACAGAAAATTCTAGGTTCATATATCTTCGCTTGTGAATTCTAGCAAACATTTAAGGAAGAGATAATACCAATTTTATAAAAATTTTCAGAAAATAGAAGAGGGAGAATCACTTCCCAACATATTTTACTAGAGCAGCATAATCCAGATACTTAAACTAGACAAGGAAGGTATTACAAGAAAAGAAAATTACTTACCAATATTCTCTTACAAGTAGGTGCAAAACTGTTAACGAAATAAAGCCAGATGGGCCTCAGTAATATATATGAAGGATAGAAATACAAGGTTGATTTACAGTGCAGTTATCACATTATCGATATTTAATATCCAATTTTAATTGAAATGTTCAACACACTGAGACTAGGAGAAAATTTCCTCAGTCAGATAAAGGGCATCTAAAAAACCCAGCTAACAGCATATTTAATAGTAAAAGACTGAACATTTTCTCTGTAAAGTAAGGATAGAATAAGGTGTTCATTCTAAACGCTTCTCTCTAATATTGTACTACAAGTCGGTGTATTAAGTCAAGGAAAAGAATTAAAGGCATGCAGATTAGAGAGAAAGAAGTAAAATTGTCTTTATTTGCATGTGGCATTTTCATATATGTAGAAAATTCTACAGAATCTTCAAAAATGATACTATAACCAGTAAGTAAATTTAGCTGGGGGGGGTGGGGATAGGCTATGTAACATTCAAGAAATAAAAGATTTAACATTGTTAAGATGTAACTTTTTCCAAAATTGATCTTCGGACTCAACATAATCCCAAGGAATATTCCAGCAGATTTTTATGCAGAAATAGTAAATCTGATTCTAAGATTTTTATGAGATTGCAAAAATCTAGAATAACCAGAGCAATCTGTAGAAAGAACAATGTTTGGGACTTTGATTATCCGATTTCATGACTTACCGTGAAGCTGTAGTAATCAGGGCTGTGTGTACTTGCATAGCAGTAGACAAAATAGATCAGTGCAGCACAATAAAGTCTGAAAGTAGAACTATACTTTCCTAATTAATTCCTTTTCAGTTAAGCCACCAGAAATATTCAATGGGTAAAGAAAAAGCTTTTCAACAGTTGGTGCTGGAAAGACCTGTCTGTATATGTAGAAAAAATTAATCACGGTCCGTAGCTCATACCATACAGAAAACTTAATTCAAATACATCATAGTTCTAAATATAAAAACTACAAATGTAAAATTTATTGAAGTAAACTTAGGAGAAAATCTTAGTCAAGACCCAGAATTGGGAAAATAGTTTTATCAAAATAAAAAAAATTGCCTTTTAAAAGATACTGTTAATGAATATGTAAGCCACACACTGGTAGAAAATATTTGCAAAACATATATATGCATAGGACTGGTATCCAGAGTATATAAACAGCTCTTCCAATTCAGTAGTAAGAAGACAGAGAACCCAATTTTTTAAATAGACGATATATTTGAAGGGCCATTTCACAAACCAAGATATACAAATAGCCGGTAAGCACATAAAGTATTTGGCTTCATTAGTCTCCAGAGATCTCTAAAGTAAGACCTTGTTATGCTAACACTGCACTATACTCATTAGAACGGAGAAAAATTAAAATGTTGAAAAACAATACCAAATAATGGCAAGAATGTGGAGGAATTGAAATTCTTACACATTGATGGTGGGAGTTTAAAATAATACTAATAATTTGCATATCTGTCTGGCAGTTTCTTACAAAGTTAAGCATAAAGCTACCCTATAATCCAGCAGTTTCATTCTTACATATTTACCAAGAGGAAGAATGAAAAAAAGAATATTCACAAAAAGTCTTGTACACAGTATTCATAGTAATTAAAAACTGGCAACAACAAACAAATTGTGGAGAATCCAACCTGTAGAATACCACTCGCCAATAAAATAAGAATAGTCTACTGATACATGCAACAGTATGGAAGAGCTCGAAAACAATGTAAGCAAAAGAAGCCAGACACAGAAGAATACAAACTAATCTGGTGAAAGAAAGCAAAACAATGGTTACATCGTGAATGGGGTGGGGCGGGGGGTTAAAAGTGAAAGGGGCACGATGGGTGACGAAACTGTTCTGTATCTTGGCTCACTTGGGTGTGTGCAGTTGTCAAAATTCATCAAACTATAAACATTCAGTCCATGTATTTCACTGAATGTGAATGATACCTCAATAAAATAAGTGATATTAGAGAAGAAAATAGGATATAAGTAAATACCCATACAGTAAAAAATAATTAAGGAAATTCAATTTAGTGTTTATTTCCTGAAAGATTGTTATTAACTTTATTGTATACCTTATAATGTCAGTGGTCTCTTAAAATCAGGAAATTATATACAGTGTTATCTGTTTTCCTCTACAGTCTTTTCTAGATTATGCTGCCTCCTGCCTTTCTACAACTTTTTCTATAAATGCTTTGAAAGTGGCATAGATAATTATTGGACTAAAAGTCTAGGAGGCCACACTGGAATATAGTTCAACAGTTTCTTATAACATAGATATACTATCCAACTCAGAAATCACCCTCCTGGAATGTAATTTTTAAAATTTATCCTAGAGAAATGAAAATGTATGTCCACAAAAAACCCTGTATATGAGTATGCAGAGCAATTTACTTGTAATAATTCCAAACTGGGAAAAGTTCAAATGTCCTTTAATAACTAAGGATATGAGAGATTAAAGATGGCAGCAGACTGAGTGGGAAGCTACACCAACACTCTCCTGGGACCAAACTGGAATTACAACTAAAATATACAAACACCATCCTGAGTAATCAACTGCAACTGAAGACTAGCTAGAGAGCACCCTAATACCCAAGGAGGAAAAGTGGAGACCATATAGAGACTGGTAGGAAGTGCAGAGTCGGGAGGGCTGGCCGGGCTCCCACAGGCAGCAGCTGAAGGTCCTGAGGGATGTCTCAGCTGTGGGGGTTCCCACTGAGGACTCTGGGGCTTAAACTGCAGGCTGGGCTCCCCAGCCCAGAGCACCAGAACTGAGAAAGGTGCCCACATAACACCTGCTGTGAAAAGCAGCAGGGTTTCTGTCTGCCAGGGAGAGGCCTCTGGAACTGCAGGCCCCGTCTTAAAGAGCCAACATACAAAGTTTTGTATGCAGCCTCTCACCTTGGGCTCCAGCAGAGGGAGGGCAGAGTGGACTGGAGCTGTGTGAGGAGAACCTAGAGTTTGGGGATCTGGAGATTGAAATCAGAAGGCACCTGTCTGGATTCCTGTGCTGAGTCATCCCCCCATACTGCAGAGGACATCTTTCTCAGGTAGACAGTTTGCTGCTTTTGCCTGGTGGGGGAAGCAGTTGCCCCACCCTGATGGAAAACCTCTCCCCCCTACCCAGTGGAGTTTCTACAGCCTGAGGCTCATTAAGAGAATCAGATTCATCAGCCTGCAGGCAGGGGCAGAGCTCAGAGTGCTTTGAGTCTTTACCTGATCTGCTTCTGGACCTAGGCCTTGGAAAAGTAGACTTTGGTGTGCATCTTGGTCCTGTCCAAACGTATCCAGGCCAAGCATAGGAGTCCTCAAGGCGAGAGTTGTTGATAGCTCCAAACAGGGTACCCAAAGCCAGTCACAAACTGCGTCTGACATTGGCCTGTGCCAGAGACCCTCCAAAGAGACTTGAGAGTCCTAGCAGGTCTATCTAATACATAGAAACAAACCCAAACAGGCAGACAAAACAGGGAGACAAAGAAGCCCCGAATGAAATAGCAAGAGAAGTCTCCAGAAAAAGAGCTAAATGAATTAGAGATAAGCAATCTATCAGATACAGAGTTCAAATAACGGCAGTTTTACTTCCTCCTTTCCAATTTGGATGCCTTTTATTTCTTCTTGTCTGATCGCTGTGGCTAGGACTTCCAGTACTATGTTGAATAAGAGGAGTGAAAGTGGACACCCCTGTCTTGTTCTTGATCTTAAGGGGAACAGTTGTAGATTTTGCCCATTAAGTATGATGTAAACTGTGGGTTTGTCATATGTGGCCTTTATTACATTGAAGTGTGTTCCCACTTTACTGACACTTTTTTCATAAATGGGTGCTGTATGTTATCAAAAACTTTTTCTGCATCTATTGATAGGATCATGTGGTTTTTATCCTTCAGTTTGTTTATGTGATGCATCATGTTTATTGATTTTCGGATATTTTACCAAACTTGCATCCCTGGAATAAATCCCACTTGATCATGGTGTATGATCCTTTTAATGTATTTCTGGATTCAGTTTTCTAATACTTTGTTGAAGATTTTATCATCTATGTTCATCAGGGATATTGGCCTATAACTAACTTTCTTAGTAGTGTCTTTATCTGGTATTGGAATTATGGTAATGTTGGCCTCATAAAATGAGCTTGGGAGTCTTCTGTCCTCTTGAATTTTTTGGAATAGTTCGAGAAGGATAGATGTTAGTTCTTCTTTGAATGTTCAGTAAAATTCAGCTGTAAAGCCATCCTGTCCAGAGCTTTTGTTTGCTGGCAGTTTTTTTTTAAATTAATCTCTCGCCACCCACACCCACCTTCCCTCTTATATTCCTCAGTCTGTTCCTTGTTTCTATGTCTCTGGATCTATTTTGTTCATCACTTTATTTTGTTCATTATATTCCATATATGAGTGAGATCAGGTGATACTTGTCTTTCTCTGACTGGCTTATTTCACTTAGCGTAGTACTCTCCAAGTCCCATCATGCTATCTCAAAGGGTAAGAGATTCTTCGCTTTTATAGCTAAATAGTATTCCATGGTGTAAGTGTCCGAGAAGATGCTTGATATGATTCTTTTGCTTGTAGAGATTTGTTTTGTGTCCTAACATGTAGTCTATCTTTGAGAATGTCCCATGTGCACATGCGGAGAATGCATATTCTGCAGTTTTGGGGTAAAATGTTCTGTTAATGTCAGTTAAATCCATCTGATCTAGTGTGTCATTTAAAGTCACTGTCCTTGTTGATTTTTTTGTCTGGAAGATCTAAACAGTAAAGTCAGTGGGGTGTTCAAGTCCCCTTCTATGACTGTATTGCTGTCTATTTCTCCTTTAAAGTCCTCCAGAAGTTTTTTGTTTTCGCCATCCTGTGTGAATTTTTTATACTGAGGTAGACAGCACATATTTGGGTCGTGTTTTCTTTTCCATTCAGCTGCACTGTGTCTTTTGATTGGAGCATTTAATCCATTTATATTTGTATTATTATTGATAGGTACTTATCTATTGCCATTTTATTTCTTTATGCCTATGTTTCTCATTCTCTCTATTTCAACTTCTTATTACAGCAGTCCTTTTAACATTTCCTGCAATGCTGGTTTGGTGGTGATAAACTTCTTTACCTTTTTTTTTGTCTGGAAAGCTCTTTATTTCACCATCTATTTTGAAGGATAGTCTTGCTGGATAGAGTAGTCTTGGTTTCAGATCCTTGTTTTGCATAACCTTGAATACTTCATGCCATTCCCTTCTGGCCTGTAGAGTTTCTGATGAGAAATCAGCTGACAGCCTTATGGGAGCTCCTTTGTAGGTAACAGATTACTTTTCTCTTGTTGCCTTTAATATTCTCTTTGTCTTGAATTTTTGGCATTTTAATTATGATGTGTCTGGCCATGGGCCTCTTTGGGTTCTTGCTTGGCACTCTCTGTGCCTCCTGAACTTATGTGACTTTTTCCTTCTCCAGGTTAGGGAAGTTTTCTTTCATTATTTCTTCAAACAGGTTCTCTAACCCTTGCTTACTTTCTACCTCTTCTAGTACTCCTATGATGGGAATATTGTTATGTTTCATATCGTCCCACAGTTCCCTTTGTTCTCCTGTTTTTTAATTGTTTTTTCTTTTTTGTGTGGCTGCACACGAAACTGCATTGTCCCATTAAGAGGATGCCTGCATTTCCAGCCATCTCTCCTTGGCAGACAAATCCTCGCTTCTTTTCACAACCAGATGTTATGTGGGCACCTTTCTGAGTTCTGGTGCTCTGGGTTGGAAAGCCCAGCTTGGTGTTTAGACCCCAGAGTTCTCAGTGGGAACCCCCCACAGCTGAGCTATCCCTCCACACCTTCAGCTGATGCCTGTGGGAGCCCGGCCAACATTCTCATGCCTCCACACTTCCCAACAGTCTCTACGTGGTCTCCACTTTAGGTTCTTGGTTATGAGGGTGCTTTCCAGCCAGTCTTCAGTTGCAGTTGATTGTTCAGGATTGCTTTTCTGTATTTTATTTGTAATCCAGTTTGGGCCTCAGAGTTTCAGTGTAGTTTCCACTCAGTCTGCTCCCATCGTGGAATGTGTGCTGGCATATTTGTAATTATTGCTTCAGTTTCACTAGCTTTAATCTTTCTATTCAGATTCTCTTATTCTTTCTTGTTTATTCTGGAGGATTGTATGTTTCTAGGAGTTGGTCCATTTCGTCCCCATTTTCCAATTTGTTGGCATATAGTTGTTTGTAATATTTTCCTATAATACTTTGTATTTCTTTGTTGTCAGTTGTTACTTTTCCTGTTTCATATCTGATTTTATTTATTTGAGTCCTCTCTCTTTTTCTTGATGACTTTGGTTAAAGATTTGTCAATCTTCTTTATCTTTTCCAAGAATCAACTCTTGGTTTCATTGATCTTTTTTATTGGTGTTTTAGACCCTATTTTGTTCATTTCTGCTCTGATTTGTATTATTTCCTTTCTTCTCACTTTTGACTTTTTTGTTCTTTTTCCACTTCCTTTAAGTGAAGTTAGATTATTTATTTGAGAGCTTTCATGTTTCTTGAGATAGGCCTGTAATGCTATGAATTCCCCTCTTAGGACTCCTTTCCCTGTGTCCCATAGATTTTGGGTTGTTTTGTTCTCATTTTCATTTGTTTCAAGGAATCTTTAATTTCTTCCTTGATTTCATTAACCCATTCATTCTTTAGTAGTATGCTTTTTAACCTCAATATCTTTGGGTTTTTTGTTGTTTTTCAGTTTTCTTCTTGAGATTGATTTCAAGTTTCATAGCATTATGGTCAGAAAAGATGCTTGATATGATTTCAGTCTTCTTGAAGTTATAGAAACTTGTTTTGTGTCCAACAGGTGGCCTATCCTAGAAAACGTTCCATGTCACTTAAAAAAAATGTATAGCTGCTGTTTTGGTATGGAATGCTCTGAAGATATCAATTAAATCCTTCTGATCTAGTTTGTCATTTAAAGCCACTGTCTCCTTGTTGATTTTCTGCCTGGATTATCTATCCATTGATGTCCATGGGGTGTTAAAATCCCTTACTGTAACTCTGGTATTATCAGTCTCTTCCTTTATGTCCTTCAAGATTTGCTTTCCATATTTAGCTGCTCCTATGTTGGGTGCATAAATGCTTATAAGGGTTATATACTCTTGTTGGATTGCTCTTGAACCATTTTGTAGTGTCCTTCGTTGTATCTTTCTGTAGCCTTGGTTTTAAAGTCTGTTCTGTCACATATAAGTGTTGCTACCCCAACTTTTTTTTCTTTCCTTTCCATTTGCATGAACTCTTTTCCATCTCTTTACTTCTAGTCTCCATGTATTTTTTTTTTCTTCTGAGATAGGTCTCTTGAAGACAACATATGCATGGGTCTTAATTTCTTATTCACTCAGCTCTTTTATGTCCTTTGATTGGAGCATTAAAGCCATTTACGTTTAAAGTGATTATTGATAGGTACTTATTTATTGCCATTTTATATTTTAACTCTGTTCCTCTGATTTCTTGTTCTTCCTCCTCCTCTTCTTTCTCCTTCTCCTTCTTCTTGGTAACAAACTCCTTTAGCTTTTTCTTGTCTGGGAAGCTTTTTATTTCTCCTTCAATTTTAAATAAAACCTTGCTGGGTAAAGTAGCCTTGGTTGTCCTTGCTTTTTATCAGTTTGAATATATTATGCCAGTCTCCTCTCGCCTGAAATGTTTTGATTGAGAAATCGGCTGACAGCCTTATGGGAGCTTCCTTGTAGATAATGTCAGATGATATCTGTGATTGGCCCTGTTTGGAGCTATCAGGGATCCACAGCTTGTGGCTCCCTCTGCTGGGCCTGGGTGCATGTAGAAAAAAACACAAGCTGTGCACCAAGGTCTGCTTTTACTAGCACCAGGTCCAGGGGCAGGTCAGCAAAAGTCTCAAAGCAGCCAGAGATCTGCCTCTCCCTGCAGGCTGTCAGTCTCTTAAAGAGCCTCTGGCTGTAGTCCTTAGCAGGGAGTAAGCTTCATAGGGTGGGGTGAGAGGGATTCCAATGGATGGAGCTATTGCTTCCTTTCAGGCTGAGGCTGCAGAAGGGCATGCTTTGCCTGAGAAAGATGGCTTGTGCATTATTATTGAATGACTCAGCCCAGGGATCCTGGCAGCTGACCTCAGCTGTCTAACAGAAGCACCAGCCTTAGGCTCTCCTCAAGCAGGTCCAGTTCTCTCTGCCCTTCCTCTGTTGGAGCCCAGGGCGAGTGGCTGTGAATGAAATTGTGCATTGACCCTTTAAGAGGTTGTCTGCGTTTCTAGCCATCTCTTTGGTGGACAGAAACTCTGCTGTTTTTCACTGCTGGGTGTTATGTGGGCACCTTTCCCAGTTCTGGTGCTTCAGGCTGGAGGCCCTGACGTAGGGTTTAGACCCCAGACTTCTCAGGGGATCCCCCTGCAGCTGAGATATCCCTCCAGAACTTCAGTTGCTGCCTGTGGGAGCCCAGCCAGCCCTCTTGTGCCTCTGTACCTCCTACTAGTCTCGATGTGGCCTCCTCTATAAGTCCTTGGTTATAAGGCTTCTCTTCAGCCTGTCTTCAGTTGGTTATTCAGGATGATTTTTCTATACTTTACTTGTAAGTCCAGTTTGGTACTGCATGGAGGTGAGTGTAGCTTTCACCTAATCTGCTGCTATCTTTGATCTCGAGTATATACACACACACATACACATTTTAAATATGTCTTTATTGATTTCAGAGAGAGGAAGGGAGAGGGAGAGAAAGAGAAGCATCAATGATGAGAGTCATTGATCAGCTCCCTCCTCTATGCCCCCCACTGGGGATCAAGCCCAAAACCCGGGCATGTGCTCTGACCTGGAATCAAACCGCGATCTCCTGAATCCTAGGTTGATGCTCAGTCGCTGAGCCATGCCAGCCAGGCTCAAGTATATTTTTATGTGTTTGCCCTTTGTATGTTCTATATTTTCTGTTTATATTTTTTCCCTCATTTTCTTTTTTTTATTTTTAGCAACTTCTGTATATTAGGAATATCCTTTTCCAACTGTGGCATTTTTTTCTTGATTTGTGTATGCTGTCTTCTGTCATGTGTTTTGTTTTTGTTTTTTACTTAAAAATGTCTTTTCCCTTAAAACTGTTAAGGTTGTTTCCTGTCTTAAGAGTTTGTCACTCCCAATTATCAATACTCTTAGATTTTCTTTTAATACTTTTATTGTTTTATTACTCTGATTTTTTTGTTACTCTGATGCTTTTTGTATATGGTATGTAGTTGGGAAATGTATGTGCTTTTTTATTTTTACAGCTAGAATTCTAGTTACAACACCATTATTTCAGTATTTGGATACTATGTTTTTGATACAGATTTTTATTTTTTTTAACTCTCTAGTTTGTTCTTCTGTCTTTGGTCCTCTTATGGTATTATTACTCAAATGTTTTGATTACAATAGCTTTATTAAAAATTATAGGATATGGTAAGCAAATCCCCAGTTACTTTTGCAGTTCACACATTCATTCTTCCATATGGACACTCACATCATTTTATCCTTTAAAAATATTTTAAAGCATTGCGATTCTGATTGGCATTATGTTAAATGTAAGATAATTTGGAAAGATAAACATTTCTGTACCATTGCAGAATTGTAAAGTAAGAGATTAATGCTGTGTGAACTATGATAAATTATAATAATTATCATAAATTCACATTTAAGATTTGATTCTCTGCTGTTCTTTTCTGCACTTCAGTGGCTACTGTTGAGTAATAGGTTCAGAGGAATTTGCAGAGGCAAGCGATATTCTAGCAATATTCACATCCTTTGAAACAACGAATAAATAGCACATTAGTTTTTCATGTAATGAAATGGAAAAGAATTCAGTTGAAGTTCTTGTTTTTCAAGAACACAAATAATTCTGTATACTGAGTAAAAAGATTTATTTTGTATGTTGAAATTATAAAATTTTTATCCTTTTAACCTTTCTCTTCAATCTTTACATTCAGAAGCGATTGTTGGAAGCCATGGAGACATGTAACCACTCCCTCAAAAAAGAAGAGAGGAAAAGAAACCAACATAGTGAGTGCTTAATGTGCTGGTATGATAGAGACACAGAGTTCACCTACCCCTCTCCATGGCCAGAGAAGTTCCCTGCCATAGAACGATGTCGTGCAAGGTAATGTTATTTGGTAATTTTCAAAAACTGTAGAGTCTATCCTGTACCAAAAGTAAAAGCTTTTGAATATCTATTTGGAAAATAGTCAGTTTTAATGAGTTACATCCAACTTGTCAAGGACCTTAACATCTCTCTCAATTGTTTATATTGTTCTCTGCTTTAGTCAGATTCTGCCTCTTCCTCTCCATCTTCTGTTAGACTGTATTTTGGAGTATTTTCCTCCTGAGTGTATACCTGTGTTGTTCCTCAAAAGGATGTGTGAATTTTTATCTCCATTGCCAGTGTCTGGTCCCAGCATTGTTGGACATGCTATAACTTTTGCCCAGCCACCCAACTAGAAAGAAGAAAAAAAGAAAGAAAAGAGCTTTTCTATTTTCTTGCCTCGAACCCACTTCTTCTTTATCTTCCTCATTAAAATATTCCTTATTTTTTCTCTTTTCTCTTCTTCCCTGCAAATAATGTATCCAGGTGGTAGTTGAGTTGCAGATAAGTGAACATCTCTCAGTTAAGACTTTTTTTCTTTTTTTAAAGCAAAGAGAAAGATGAATAGGCGTTATAAAATCTTTATTTTCCATTCTGGGTTTTGAAACACGGAGGATGTGGAGATTTATAATATGCTAAATTAATTATATATATAGTTTTGTTTATATATAATGGTATATATATGTATTCATATTGTTTTGTTTTAAATGAATGGGGAAAACTTCCATTCAGTAATCTACAGGCCTGGGTGTGTCTGGACTGATAACAGAGAATCTGGGTTGTCCTGCTTTTTTATTTCCTTTGTTTGTAATAATGAATTGTCATTGCCTTGTTTAAAAGCAAGGATTGCTCTTGCAAAATATTTATGGTAATGCTGAAATATTTATGGTAATGCTGAAATATTTATGATGATTGCTTATAATGTATTAATTTTAAGTTAAATGCCATGATTTATTTTTCAGGTATAAAATAATATCATTAGATGCTTGGCATGTAGACATAAGCAAGAACAAAATAACCAGGGTTGACCAGAAGGCTTTATATTTCTGTGGATTTCCTACTCTGAAACACATCAAACACAAAGTCAGTGGCTATTTAGTTCAGATTTTTTTTCTTTATTGAATGTTAAGTAATTGAGGAAAAAGAATTAAAATTAAATTCCCTTGAATTTTTTAGTTTTTTTTGAAGAAAAGCGGGGTTCAAGTATTCCAGCAGAGCAGTCGTGGAGAAAACATGATGTTGGAAATCTTAGTGAATGCAGAATCCGATGAGCTTGTAAGTATTTTCTTTATTATGTATTTATTCGATGTTTACTATGCATGAAGCTGTCCTAACTGTCTCATGTTTACAAAAGAGGTTTAATAAGTTTCTCCAGAGTTTACAGTCAATAAGGATAAAATAAAGAAACATTTACACAAGTAATTGCGACATAATGAGGAAAAAAGTGCTTCAGGAGCTTTGAAAGGGAGAGGAGTTGTGTGAGCTGAGTGCACTGTAGGTGAGGGCAGCTGGAGCTGGATGCAGAGGGAAGGCTGTCCCCAAGGAGGAAGGAGGGACGGCGTTCTCGTGCAGGGAGTGGCGGCGAGGCCCGGGAACTGCCCTCCTGCTCCTGTGTGATACAGTATCTCATTCTTTTTAACCTTTTTGTGTGTCTGGAATTTTTCTTAATACTTTTTCTTTTTCTAGAATAAGCATGATGTATTCAAGGAGAAGGAATTGATAAGCCTGACGGAAGCAGGGGACTTGGGCTGGGAAGTAGGGGAAGATAAGCTTTAAAAACAGATCGAGGCCAGGTTATGGAGGACCTGGAATGCTGGGCTGAGGAGTTTGGACTTTTTTTTTTAATGAGTGTTATCTTGGAATTGGTGTTTTTTTAAAGATTAATTTGATGGCAGTATAATAGACTAAATTGCACAAAAGAGAAATGGAAGAAATTGGAAGAGCCTGCAAGTTCACAGCTTGCGGCTGTGGAAGCATTGGGCGAGGAGGGCGTGAATTGTGGAGGTGGGCGTAGGTCTTGAGCAGCGGTTTTCAACCTTTGCATCTCACAGCACACACAAACTTACTACTAAAATTCTGCAGCACACAAAAATGTTTTCTGCCTGACAAGAAAAATAGTTACCATTTGACTCATTCACACCAGATGGCTATTGCTGTCTCTGTGGGCTGTTGTCGTTCTCTTATTTGGCAATCGAAAGGAAAAGAGGCCAGCGCCCCTGACTAGTTGGTCAAGTACTGCATGTTTTAAGAATTCTTACGGCACACCGGTTGAAAATCACCAGTCTTAGATGAATAAGACCAAATAAAATTGACATTTCATCAGTTGTTTAAACGTAGGAGTTGAAAAGAGGAAGAAAATATTAAATATGACTCTCAGGATCCAGGCTAATTAACTAGAATAATTGCTGTTTACCAGAATAAAGAAGTTAAAATGGGAGAGTCCCTGGTTTGAGGGAACTAATGATGATTAATGATGGAATTTTCAAGTGGTGCTAGGACTTTTAACTACAGCTGCCTGGCCAGCCTTTCTCAACAAGGGTTCCACAGAGATTTAAGCCCTAATACCCTAAGTCATCCGTTTGCAAATAATGGATTAATGTATCTTCTGTACATTTAGAATGGTTCTACTTATGTACCATCCTTGGGAAAATCGAGAAAATAGATTGTTTATAATATTCTGTACTTTAGATGAAAAACCTCCATTGAGAAAGGCTGCTTATACACAATTTAATACGTGGAGCTAGAGCTTAGAGGGAGGTAGGTATATAAAGTTATCAGCAGGGAGGTGATGGCTGAGGCCTCGGGGCTCATTTCCCTGAAGCAAAAGAACTCTGAGGATTCAAGGTCTCAGCATCCCAGAGTTATAAAGAGTGGGAAAGGAATAGTGAAAGGACAGTGTTCAGAGAGGTAGGAGAATGATTTCCAGGTTACGTAGTATCACAGGAGCTATGGAGTAGATGCTGCGTACAGTTCAGGACAAAGTCTGAATTCGTCTTTCAGGCATCGTCGTTGGCCTTTGAGAATCCCATGCCCCTACACTGGTGGAGGCTGCAGTCCAGTTCCTAAAGATTAGCCTGGCACCACGTAGATGGAAAGTAGAGGCAGCAGGCATTCGGCCCTTGGTTAGGAAGTTGATCGTTTAAAAGAAGGCTGGAAACAAAACCATAGGCAGAGAAGAAGCAGCTCATCAAGCAAAATCACACAAAAGAAAGCAGGGCTAGTGGGGACAGGAGGCAGGAGGTAAAGGGACTAGGGGGGTGATGCGGGGTTTTATCTAGGGCTTACGTGGAAGCATTGACCTGGTAAAGGAGGACAGCTTTTTCTTCAAAAACTAAAGGAAAGATTGGGAGAGTGAAATTAGAAATAGATGTGTAGATAGAAGAGGAAAGGATCATTAACGGAGCCTAGTTCTAATGTTGAAACTTGTTTTATGTATCAGAATAGTCATTCTTTTGTATGTTCACATTAAATGATACCTAAATATAATCAATAAAATTAAAAGCTACCACCAAAAGGTTTAAAAAGTCATCTGTAATTGTTGAAATATTTGCTAATAATGATTAAGCTTAATAAACGGAAAAAAGTGAGTGAAAATTTGTACTTAAACTTCAGTTTCTACTACGAAGTTGTTGTCTAACCAATAGTAATACAAATGTTTTTTTAAAGCTATAATTTTTGCTTAAATATTATTTCATATAGACTATCTATACAGCATTTTATAGTGTACAAAAGCTTTTGTGTATATTATTTTATCCTCAGACATTGCGAGGTGGGTATTATTTCTTCTCATAAAAGAAAACCGAGACTCAGTGGGATATGCAGATTTTTATTATTATTTTATACTCCCACCATCAACATTTGTCACTATAGCTGAAAACAGGTAGATACCAAATTTGGACCTGTGCTTCCTACTTTAAGGCTAGTGTTCTTATTTCATTACATCAACCACAGAGTGAAAAGAAATCAGATTTCTTAGATTCTGTTTTATACTACCTGACTATTCGATGTGAAACAATGAATAGTAATAGCCCTTTTCTAGACATTTCTGTTGTATTTTTCTTTTTCCATAAGAAAAATAAGCAAAATACTCATGAAAATAATGGAATCATAGAATTTTACAACTGGATGGAATTTTGTAAAACAACTAGTTCAACTCATTAAGTAAAAAACTCAAATGGAAATTGAAAAAGGGACATTCATTCAGCTAGTTAACAGCAAAACTAAGAACTTAAGTTTCTTTCTGAACATTATTTCTGCTAACGTTGACTGTTGTTGTGGACAGTAATACATTGTGGGTCAGTACTCTTCCGTTTGATTTTACTGAAACTTATTTTCTCAGCCAGTAATTTCATTCAGGATTAGAATCAGTGGGCTACTCTACTAATAACTGCCAGTCCTGTTTAGAAAATGAGTAGGAGGCAAACTTCCTAGTGTCCTGATGTTTATACTACAGAGTAGTACTTAAGTTTGGTCATAATGTGCCTCTCTGGTAAGAAGAGGTTGGCAGAGAGGAAGGTAGATTTGGTTAACTTTTACAGATTCATATTCAATTAAATGGTGAACAGAACTCATGTAGGCAAAAACAGTTGAAAAATAATTTTTTTAAAATATTGATTTCAGAGAGGATGGGAGAGGGAGATGATAGATGATAGATAGATAGATAGATAGATAGATAGATAGATAGATAGATAGATAGATAGATAGATGATAGATAGATAGATAGAAGCATTAGTGATGAAAGAGTCATTGACTGGCTGCCTCCTGCACGCCCCCAACTGGGGATCGAGCCTGCAACCCAGGCATGTGCCCTGACTGGGAATCAAACATCAATCTCCTGGATCCTAGGTTGATGCTAAACCGCTGAGCCATGCCTGGCCGGGCGAAAAATAATTTTTTTAAAAAAGAAGGGAAAAAAATTAAAACTCTAAAAAGTCCCAGAAGTTCTGGAGAATGAACTAGAAAGAAAAAGAGTAGTTAGCAATTAAGGTACAACTTAAAGAAGAGAAAAGTAACTGAACCTCAGTGGATGCAAAAATTAAGTTGGAGTAAAGCTGAGAAGAGCAGCAGAACTAAGAACTATGGGGAATTATTGGCTTGAGTGAGCAAATGGTATATCTGTTTTAATTATTAATGTGGAATATTCATAGATTTTTAAATACACAGTTATAAACACAAGCCAGTTTTTAATTAATATTGCCTCTTTAAAATTTTCTCCTGGACCTGAAATATAAATAAACTTTTCTGCTTTTACTTTAAGAGTATAGAAAATATAGCTTCATCAGTGCTTGGGAAGTCTGTCTTTGTTAACTGGCCTCATCTTGAAGAAGCTAGAGTTGTTGGTGTATCAGATGGAGAAACCAAGTAAGATTTGATTTATAATTTTTTAAAATTTATATTTGCTTTGCTACTTAATGCTTTTACTGATATATTTTTAACTGATATAATTATTGATATATTTATATGCTAGAGTAAAAATGAAAGTCCTCTAATCACACCACTTGAAGTTCAACCACTATTGACAGTTTATTGCACATCCCTTGAGATATTTTAGGTGCATGTATTATTTTTTCCCTTTTGCCTTCTTTTCCTTTTAATAGCTTGGAAGTCTATAGCCTAATTCTTTTCTACCAGTTATCATTATATTATTTAGCAAATATATTTCTCTGGATGACAAGAATGAATAGGGTGTCCCAAAAAATGTGCACATACTTTGAATGACTATAATTCAGTGTTTATTAACATATAGTTCATTTTTAAGACTTAAAAGAATCCACAGAAATGAAAATTTTTTTTGTCAATGCCTGTTTTCACACTGATGACCGTTCTGGTGCATCCACTGCTATAATGCGAAGCAGTGGAATCGCAAAATTCAAGAATCATGTCGTTTGCCATTTGTGTGCCTTCAGTGCGTCAACTGTTGCTGGTTTTGTACCGTAAACTTTATTGTTTATGTATCCCCATAAAACTTAGTTTCTGGCTCACCCATTATTTCAAATCAATTAAACCTGAAAAGGAGTGAAAATTAAATGAATTATCAGCTGTTAAAGTGTGTATACACTTTAAAGTGTTAAAGTGTCCCCCCAAATTGTATACACTCTTTGAATAATTACAAAGTCAGTGTTTGTACTTCAACTGCATTTTCAAACTTCCAGTAGCATTTTAGGATGAATGTCTTTTGTTCAAAGCTTAATGTGGCTGAAAAGAAAGAAACATCAATTGAGCTCTCAGCTGTTAAAGTGTGTATACATGTTTTGGGATACCCTGTGTGTAACTTTACCTTTACCATGCCCCTCCAAGATTTCTTTTAAATAATTTTTTAAAACACTATTTTCTATTTTAAAAACAATTTTTAAAATTTTATTCAAGTTCACAATCATTTTATTAGTGATTATTTAGACAAGTTATTCTTTGTCATCTTTATTTCGTGTAAACTTGGTCTGATTTCTTGTTCCTTTGTTATTTTCACGTGTCTAGAATTTTCTAAAGTAATTTTTTTTTCCCGAGAAAATGAGGGGATGTTATGTTTTCTGAGTTATTACATGATCAAATGATCTTTTTTGTTTTCCTCCCACATAGATTTAGAATTATAGAATCCCAGTTATTTTTCCTCAGATCTGTGCAAACATAGCTTAATTATGTTCTGTCATGTAATTTTCTTGATGAGAATTCAATGCCAGTATGAATTTTTCCTTTGTGGGTATCTGCTTTTTTGTATGAAATTGTGAGGATTCTTTTTTAATCATCAGAATTCAGTCTCCCTGCCTTCTTGATGAAGTACATTTTATCAGTTTTTTGTTTTATAGATCATGCATTTGGTCTAAGAACTCTTCACATAACCCTACGTCCCTGAGGTTTTCTCCTATATTTCAAAACGTTTTATAGTTTTACTCCTTTCACAATTAAATCCATAATCTATTGTGAATTAATTTTTGTATAAATATGAGTTTTAGATCAAGGTTCATACATTTGCCTGTGAATATTCAATTGCTTCAGCACCATTTGTTGAAAAGGCTATTTTTTTCATAAGATTGCTTTTACGTCCTTGTCAAAAACAGTTGAGCACAATATGATTTCACTAATATATAGAATCTTAAGAACAGAATAAACAAACAAACAAAACAGAAACAGACTCATAGATTCAGAGAACAAACTGATGGTGTCCATATGAGAGGGGGAGGTTGGGACGCTGGGTGAAAAGAGTGAAGGGATTTAGAAGTACAAATTGATAGTTATGGAAGAGTCACAGGGATGAAAGTACAGCACAGGGAATATAGTCAGTTATATTGTAAGAACTATGTATGGTGCCAGGTGGGTACTAGACTTGTCAGGGGGATCACTTTGTAAGTTATACAAAATGTCTAATCACTAAGCTGTTCTATTCCCCTGAAACTAATATAAAATAATCTTGAATGTCAACTGTATTTGAAAGAAAAAAGGTTAGTTGAGTTGATCATGTTTGTGTGGGTCTACTACTTCTGAGTTCTTCATTCTGTTCCATTGATCTGTTTGTCTGTTTTTATGCCAGCACCACACTGTCTTGTTACTGTAGGATGTCATAAGTCTTAAACTCAGGTAGGGTTATTCCTTCCACCTTACTTTTATTTTTCACAATTGTTTTAGCTTTTTGGTCTTTTGCCTTTCCATATAAATTTTAGAATAAGTTGTTCTATATCTATAAAAAATCATGGAGAGATTTTGATAGGAATTGTATTAAACCTATAAACTAATTTAGGGAGATATGACATCTTTACTGTGTTAAGTCTTCTGACCCAGTGAATCCATTCATCAGTGTTTTGTTTTTCAGCATACAGATCCTGTACACTTTCTGTTAGATTTATACCTCAGTATTTAAATTACTTGGGAGCAACTATAAATAGTGTAATAGTGTAGTGTAGTGTAAATTTCAGTTTTCCCAACTAGTATATAGAAATACGGTTGATTTCTGTATGTTAATTTTATATCCTAGGACCTGCTGAACTTACCTCCCTGCCTTTTTTTTTTTTTTTTGAAGAACGCAAGCCAATTATTTTGTAGAATTCTGGATTTACTTGGTCATTTTCTCTTAGTGTCATTTAGGTAGATCCTCCATCCCACATATTTCCTCTATACAAGCTAGGTATAGTGGCTTGTAAACTTTTGTAGCAAAAATACTTTATCGAATTTGAGAGTACTTTTTAATCTTTATATTTTTGTTGTGTATTTAGTTTCTTAAGAGAGAAAGAAGAAGAATTTGTTTTTAAATTTGGATTGAAATATTTTACAAGATCTTGTTCGGGAATTTATATTAGTTTTTAAAAGATGACTTTTTTTCTTTGCTATTATACCATGTAGAAACCTTTTTACTTTGAAGACTTACACCGCTAAACTCTATATTAAACCACAAATTTGGGGTAATATAATTTTTATATTAATTTTTAAGGTTTTACTTGGAAGAACCTCCAGGCATACAGAAGCTTTATCTGGGAAGAACTGCTCCACCATCTAAAGTGGTTCATCTTGGAGACAAGGAACAATCTAACTGGACGAAAGAAGTACAAGGAATTTCAGAATAGTGAGTGTCATAAAAAGTATTTAGTATCGTAGAACTAGAATGGGATCTAATGTACTTACTCTCTAACTTGTTTTCCACTTAACATAGCAATCACTCTGAATACTGACTATATCTTCATTTTATGTTCTAAAGAAAGTAATGAGATCTAGTTTAAAATAATATCTGGCTAGCAGCAGTTATAGCCTTGCCCAGTTCATCACTGAAATACTTCATTACATACAGGGAAAAAAGGGAAAGGAAAGGAGAGGGGAGGGGAGGGGAGGGGGAAGGAGGGGGAAGGAGGGGGAAGGGGGAAAGGAAAGGAAAAAGGACTGTTAATACTGGGAATAACAGTTAATTGGTTGTTACCTGAATTTGAGTTATTTTTAGTAACCATAAAGCCATTGGATTTCTGGGCCACATGTCAGTAATAAAACTAGGAAGGAAGACTATCCTTTGATTCTCACCCTCTCTCTTACCCCCTCTTCTTCACCCAAGCCCCAGATGCCCCTGAATTCAGAAATGTAAGTTTTGTCCAACCAAATAACAATAAGAAGCTAACCCTCCTCAAAATGCTAATTTTCAGGGTCACCAGAGTGCTCTTTGTCCCATGATCCCACCCTAATAATACCTCTCTTTCTTCATTCAAACACTAGAATTTCCTCAACCAAAACAGAATAGTAGAGACTAGCAGTGGCACATGAAATGGCGTTACAAATGTATATTTGTCAGCCCTCCTGTTTATACTGTAATAGCATCCATTGTAGGAGACACCTCTTCTACAATGTTGGAGGTATTACCAGGCTATAATATCCGTATTCAAAGATGAGTAGACAGGGAAAATCTAAAAAAACCATCTTTCATAAAGGAAGGTGGTAAATACAACTCTCAGGTAGAGCATATTTTTACCTCCCAACAGTATAAGTCATATATCCCTGTTATAGTTCATATCTTTCTGAATTTTTTATAGTACATAAACAAAGTCATAAAAATAAATTTATTTGATTGACTACCTTAACTTTTTTTTAAGTGTGCTCTCATAGGGTAGGGAACACATCTGTTTTTGTCACCACTCTGCTCTCATTCCTTGGCTTGTGTCTAAACATTCAGTAAATATTTGTTTGAATGAAATAGAGATTGTTTTAGTTAAGACTCTTAAGAGAAAAAAAACTTATTCAAAATACTATGAGTTTAGTCATTTGTTTATATTACGGTTCAACAATTTTTTATTGATACCTGCTGAGTACAGTAATTGGCAGTATACCATAGTGAATAAAATCCCACAGTCCCTACATTCATGAAACTTATGGCTGGTAGATGGGAGATGATGTTAATGTCTTGTGTGTTTTTTTTAAATTAAACTGTGACTGATAATTGTTCTGAAGGCATATTACTCTGAGACCGTATAATACAAAGGTTTGACCTAGCTAGGGTAGAATTTGCTCTAGCCAGACAACACTTTAATGAGGAAGTGTTGATTAAACTGGTACTTGAATGTGGAGTATGAGTTACTCAAAGAGTGAAAAAGAAATATATTTCAGGTGAGTGAAGTCACATACAGAGTCCCTGTGTCACGAGGAAAGCAGTATGTGTCATGGCTTATGTGGCTAGAGTGTTGGGATCAAGAAGGAACCCTGTTGAAGAAGATGAGGCAGGGAAAACAAAAGAGGCAAGCTGAGAGAGGTAAAAGAAAAGCCAGGAGATTTACATGTTATATTTGTTTTTGTTTTTGTTTGTTTGTTTTTAAAATATATCTTTATTGATTTCAGAGAGAGGAAAGGAGAGGGAGAGAGAGAGCTAGAAACATCAATGATGACAGAGTCATTGATTGGCTGCAGCCCGCAACCTGGGCATGTGTCCTGACCAGGAATCGAACCCTGATCGCCTGGATCCTAGGTTGACACTGAACCGCTGAGCCACACCCGGCCGGGCTACATGTTATATTTGGAAACCAGAGAAAAAGAGTATTTCAAGAATAAGGGAATGAGCCATATAAAATGTTATGAAGAGATTACACAAGAGCCATTTTGGCTGAGCAGTGGGTCTTGTTCTTGTTCACACAAGAGAATGAATTCAAGTACCTGCCAGTGGAGGATCTCTTGTCAGCCAAGAAGGGTAGACAAGACTACATGATTCATAAGCATTCAGGTTTATTTATTCTGGTCACCATTCTTTTAAGTTGCTTTACTTTGCCACATTCCTCCCTCATATCATCCCACATTTTGTTCCCTCTTCCCACACTTCCCAAGCTCTTTGTATAATCTGTCTTCCAATGTGAAATTTACAAGACCACTGTTGCTGTGCCCCTGAGAGTTTACTTGACTTATTTATGATTTTAAAAATTATGTCAGTAGAATGAGGTGATGATCCCAAGGCTCCAACAAGGAGTAATGCGTGTGCAGACCATTCTTAGCTCTAAGACTTCTACAGCAAGAATGTAGAATCTATTATCTCAGTTATATCTCCATGAATCTTATAAACCAAAACATGTTCTCCTAAATTCTGCACATCCTTTTTCTGTGAACATAAGACATGAAATATTTCCACGAGTACCAAATTATGTTATTTTGTTTTTAGAAACCTAACTGTGCACATACGCTGTGCCTGATAAATTTCTGTACTCTTGTTCCTTTCCGATAGAAACTACCAGTAAGAGATAGCTGAAGAAGGTTATAGAATTGAGTGGAGCTGGTTTTGGTGTATTCAGGGAGATTTGATCATGTGTAAAAACAAATGACAAGAGAGGTACAATATTCAAAAGAGAGAAAATAATACATTTGAAGATGAAACAAGATGTATTCTTCAAGTAAATGGGATTAAACTCTTGGTTGGCTTGTGTTTTTGGCATGGGGAAAATGAGGAGATGTTGAGGTTCGCTGTTGAGGATTGTGGGGTAAGGGAGGTTGGCCTCAGGTTTGAGTAGAGTGGAGGAGGTTTCAAATAGTCCTTGGGGAAAATGGAAGAGTTTCAGTTGTTCAGAAAAACATAAATTTATAGGCAGTATTGAGAGCCCTTTTTGAAGTTGAAGGTCATGAATCTATAATGTAATGATTGTTCTGTCTTTTGATAGTAGAGCTGGGCTCATCAGTTACAGGTCTAGAAAAAGATAGTTAGATTTAACCAGCACTGGATTTTACCAGATGGGTATAACAAAAAAAGAAAGAGGCAAGGAAGTTTAGGATACTGGCGGAAATGTTACTGAAGTGGTGGGCATGGCATCTAAGTGGGGTAGAAGAGAAGTGAAGAAAGTAGAGGGCTCTTAGTTTGGGAGAAAGTAGAATAGGTGGACTGGAGATCCCAAATTAATTGAATATGAGAAATAAACAAAGAGGTTGAAGAAGCAAGTTAGATGGAGAAGGACCCAGCAGTTCCACTTCTGGGTGTTTGAAGAAACCCAAAACACTAAATTGAAAAGACATATGCACCCATATGTTTATCGCAACATTATTTACAGTAACCAAATGTGGAAGCAACCTAAGTGTCTATTGACAGACGAATGGATAAAGAAGAAGTGGTGCATATACACAGTGGACTATGACTCAGCTATTAAGAAGAATGAAACCTTGCCATCTGCACCAACGTGGATGGACCTAGGGTATTGTGCTGAGTGAAACAAGCCAGACAGAGAAAGACAAGTACCATGTGATTTCATTTGTGGAATCTAAAAAACAAAATGAACGAACAAGCAGAAACAAACTTATAGATACAGAGAACATTTTGATCGTAGCCAGATGAGAGGGGTGTTGGGGGTATGAGTGAAAAAGGTGACAGGATTAATTAGTACAAGCTGGTAGTTACAGAACAGGCACGGAGATATAAAGTAGAGCATAGAGAATATAGTCAGTAATATTGTAATGACTATGGATGGTGTCAGGTAGGTACTGGACTTATCAGGATGATCACTTTGTAAGTTATATAAATGTCTAAACACTATGTTGTACACCTGAAACTGAAAAAACAGTGTATGTCAATTGAAATTGAAAAAGAAAAAAGAACATGGTGAGCCTGCAAGTTGGGTGCGGTGGGTCTCAGGGAATCACCAGGGCAGGGCAAACGTTACCCAGATTGATAACGTTACTCCAGATTGATGGAGATTCAGATATGGAGCCCCCCTGCACTCCAGGGGCGGGCTTACCAAAGGAACAATGGCCTCTGACAGCACATCTGTCTGGGAGAAAGCTGTCCCTCCATCCCTACAGCCCCCACTGTGAAGCCCGACAATTCAGTTCCTCCCCATATGGAAGCACAGCTGCCCCAGTGCTGGAGGTCAGAGCAAGTGAGTGCGAGTAAGTCCATGTGTGGGCCCTATAAGAGGAATGCCTGGGGCTCCAGCAACCTTCCCATTCATTTACCCACAATCTCCTCTAGTTCTCACAGCCAGAAGTTATGGGAACTCCTTTTCCTGGCACTGGGACTCTGGTCTGGGACCCCTTGCAATTCAGGAGGGACCTAAACAGCCCAGATATCCCTCCCAGTTTTTAACCACCACATGTGGGTGTGGGACCAACCTGTTCCTTACCTCTGCCCTTCCTACCAGTCTTGATGTGGCTTCTTCTGTAGATCCTTAGTTATATGACTTCTGCTCAACCAGATTATCAGGCAGTTCTCACTGATGGTGGTCTCTAGTTTAGTTGCTGTTTTGATGTGGTCGTGGTAGCAGGCAAGTACACCATTTCCCTACTCTGCCATCTTGATCAGCAAGTTAAGGAACACCATACTATATTCTTTCATTTGATTTTTTTCTTGCCAGTAATTTGTGAGTTAGAAATCTTACATTATATTTCTATTAATGGTTACCTATGAATTTTTAAAAACATTTCATACTTCCCCAAATTTCTAAACTATAAAAACAAACTATCTTGTAACTTTCTCATATCTAAAATGAGAATTAGTACTTGAAAATTCTTTAATAGCTTCAGTGTTTATCACCAATCTTTTGATAACCCTGTTTTATATATCGGCCTATCTCTTCTTGTTTAAGTACAGGGTTAAGCACTCTCCTCCATATTGTCCTCTAAGTGAATCATCATGTTCTCCATAAGATTCCATAAAGTATTTCCTTGCTTCCTTCTCCCAGTCTCCTGTTCTTCTTTAACTCCTAAACCTTTTCACTCCATTATTCTCAATATCCACCTTCTTAATTGAAGGTACCACCACTTCCCAGTGTCAGGACTAGGAGATGGTGTTGGTGTTCTCCTAACAATCCAGAATTACATCCAAATCTCTAACAGTAAACTACTCTTATGTTTACATGTATGATCTATCCAAAATTAGTAAGGTCTAAAGTATAGTAATCCCTCACCATCTACAGTTTTCAGAAAGTACAGTTTTATATTTATATTCCAACCATTAAAAAATACATTTGTTTCTGCTCAGTCTCCTGAAAGAACACATTATTAAATATACTTGGGAAATGCAGGTAGAAAGAAAGCAGGGGTTGTAATATTAAAAATCAGACAAAATTGAATTGAAGGCTAAAAGACTAAATAGAAGGAGGATGGTAAATACAGAAAATTTATTTTGCAATGTAGATAGAACAACATAAAATTTGATGCACTGAATAACATAGTTGACCTCATTTATTTGGTGATTCTGAAGTGTATATTTTCACTTTTTACCATCTTTGAACTTAAAATGTGTTTTCCAGTGGTATAGTTTAATTGGTGGGCTCTTTCTTGCTTAGTAGGATATAAATTAATGATGTATCTTACAATCAATGGTATCTTACAATCTGCAGGAAAATCTGAAGCAAGTTAAGGAACACCATACTTTTGTGAGACGGACCTTTCTGTTTCTGACAGGTTTGGTAATCAAAAACAAGTATGCAGATACAAAATCTAAGCAATATAATCAATTGATTTAATAGTTATAGGTTAGATTCTACACCCCATGTAAAAAAATAAGCCATTTCTCATAGGCTACTAAGTAAATGCCAGAAATTTTAAAACTACAGAAAGAAAAGAGATTACAACAATGACTCCAAAGCTATAAAAGTAAAAAGTAAAGCAAACGTAAATAGAAAGCAATCTCCCAACCACTATTTTGGGGGTTTTCTTTAATAGACAGTTTTTATTGAAGTGTATCTGCAGAGAAAAAGTTATGTACAAATCATAACTGTATTACTTGATAATTGTTCTCTTGCATAACCAGATTACAAGCCAAGAAACAGAATCAAAGAAAAATTGCTGTAGTCCCACAAAGCCAAAGCCCTATACCAAAGCCTTTCAGCCATCCACTTCTCTCCCCAGTGATAACTATTTTGATTTATAACCCCAGAGATTAGGTTTTCCTATTTTTGAATGTTATATGACTGATTCATACAGAATGTACTCTTTTTAAACCTGACTTCTTTTGCTCAGTACTGTGGTTCTGATATTCCTTTGTATTGGTACATATAGTTATAGTTTGTTCATTTTCGCTAATGATAGCATTGCATTGTTTGAAGACAGCACAATGTATTCATCCACTCTATTGTGGATGGACAGTTAAGTAGTTTCTCATTTGGGGCTTTTGGTGGGTGCGCAGGTGTGCATTTCTATTAGGTTGCATGTCTGCGGGTGGAATGACTGCTTCATACGGTCTGCGTAAGGTCAGCTTTACTAGATACCACCAAAAGAATTTGCAGTTATATCAATTCACATTCTAACAGCAGTTTATAAGAATTTCTGTTTCTCTCTACCATCATAAATACTTATTACTATTGTCTCTTCCCCGGTAGCCATTCTGACGTAGTGGTATCTCATTTTGCTTTAAATTGTTTCTTTCCTGACTAATGACATTGAACATCCTTTTATGTTGTCCTTTTGAATATGCTCTTTTCTGAAAAGCCTGTTCAATTGTTCTGCCCTTTTTTCTGTTGTAAACTGTTTACGTTTTTCTTATTTGTACTTTTTCTTATTTATCTATGGTGTCATTCTCAATTGCAGGAAAAACCCTTAAATGATTCATTAAACATGATGATTGCTGTAGAGGTTTTTATTTTTCAGTATTCTTTATCAGATTAAGGAAATTTCTTTCCATTTCTAGTTGGTTAAGTGTTTTTAATCACTAATTGGTGCTGATTTTATCAAAATTTTCCTGCATCTATGAAAATAATCATGACTTCCTTTTTCTGTTAATCTAGGGAATTACACTGCTTGAATTTCAAATATTAATCTACCCCTGAATTCCTGGAATAAATCCCATTATCCTTTTCGTATATAATTGGATTTAATTTGTTAAATTTTGTTTAGGATTTTCAAATTTACTTTCATGAAAGAGATTGACCTGTAATTTCCCTTTCTTGTAATGTCCTCGCCAGCTATTGATATCAAGATTACTCACCTAGCCCTGGCCGGTTTGGCTCAGTGGTGAGTGTCGGCCCACAGACTAAACCCGGGTTCGATTCTGGCCAAGGGCACATACCTCAGTTGTAGGCTCCATCCCTGACCCCTGTCGGGGCTCGTGCAGGAGGCCACCAATCAACGTGTCTCTCTCACATTGCTGTTTCTCTCCCGTCCACTCTCTTTGAAAAGCAATGGAAAAAATACCCTTGGGTGAAGATTAAAAAAAAGATTTCTTACCTAATGACTTTCGAGTGAAAGTGGTAGAAAAAAATCCCTTTGAATTTTTAGAAAAGAATACCAGAATGCTACCTTTCAAAAATCTGTTGGAAAATGTCTGTTTCTGGCTAAGATGACATGGCTTATTTCAGACCAACCCTACCATCAAGAACAAAACCATTTAAGTATAAGCTGCTATGAAAAACAGATAATATATAATAATGTTATTTAACGTATACTACATATAACTCTATATAGTATATATAATACATATTTATATATAAACACACATATAAATATTAAAATTATGATTGCTATAATGAGCTCAGTAGATAGTCTGAAGAGTAATATGGGCATACTAAACATTGAATCAGTAGGCTAAAAGATCAGGCTGAGGGATTCCGTCAGCACATAGTACAAAGCACCATGAGATGAAGAGTATAGTCAGAATTTCTAATATCTATCTGATGGAAGTTTTAGAAAGAAAAAATGGAAAAGAGATAAGAAAATATCCCTTAACTGAAGAATTCTATCTTTAGATCGGGTCAGCAAAATTTTACTATAAAAGGCCTGATAGTAAATATTTAAGGCTTTGTAGACCTTACGGTGTTTGTCACAACTGCACAACTGCTATTGTAACATAAAAGCAGCCATATACAGTAAGTAAGCGAGTGACTGTGTTCCAGTGAAATTTTATTTACAGTAACAGGAGGCAGTCTGAGTTTGCCATAAGGCTGTAGTTGCTGGCTCCTGCTTTAGATTGGAAAGGCCCACTGAAGGCCCAGCCGGCCTTTTTCTCTGTCTCCATTCACCTGTTCTGGATGTTTCGTATAAATGGAGTCACACGATATGTGACCTTTAGTGTCAGCTTATTTCACTTAGCATTTTTTTGAAGTTCATACACATAGTGTGTGGATCAGTTCTTTGTATGGCTGAATATTCCATTGTATGGATACCACCTATTGTTTATCCATTTATCTGTTGGTGGACATTTGGGTTGTTTCTACTTTTTTGCTATTGTGAGTAGTGCCACTATGAACATTTATCTATAAATATTTAAGTGTGTTTCTAATTCTTTGAGTAGATACCTAGAAGTGGAATTGCTGGACTATATGGCAATTCTATGCTTAACCTTTTGAGGAACTGCCAAACTGTTATACACAGTGACTGCACCATTTTACATTCCCACCAGCAATATATAAGTGTTCCAGTTTCTCCACATCTTTTCTAACTCTTGTTTTCACTTTTTATGTTATAGCCTTCCTTGGGGTAAGAAACACAGGAGTTTCTTGTAGCTCTGTGACTTCTCATTTAATTTCACAGATATTGTGAGAGGCATCCACAGAGTAAAAAAACAAATGCAAAATTCTTAAATTAGGTACTGAGAACTAGCATGTTTAAAATTTATTTAAGCATTTGCATCTGAGATGGTGGTTTGGGTGGTGATCATCATTGTAGATTATGTATACGCATACACATCTCTATTTCTCTTATTCTTTCTTTAGCTACCTGAGAAGAAAAGGAATAATAATAAATGAAACACCTGCAGTTGTATATGCTCAGTTACTCACAGGTCGAAAATATCAAATAAATCAAAATGGTGAAGTTCGTCTAGAGAAACAGTGGTCAAAACAAGTTCTTCCTTTTGTTTATCAAACTATTGTCAAGGTAAGTTCTCTTTCAGGTATCAATTCTATCTTAGTGGGCACTGTTGACACTGTATAAAGAAAAGACTATATAAAATATTAACATTGATATCTAAGCAGGAGAGTAATGTAGCAATGTGTAATGGAGGCTACTATTTAATATAATTTGTCAAGTATTGTCTCTTTTAAAAGAAGGGTTACCTATGCAGACACTCTGGTTAGGAACGTGTCCGTTTAATTTTTTTATTTTCAATCCTCACCCAAGATCATGCTTAGAGGGAGGAAGGGAGGGGGTGGGGAGAGAAAGAAACATCAACGTGAGAAAGAAACACCCATCCATTGCCTTCTGTGCACTCCCTGACTGGGGATCAAACTGGGAATCGAACCGGCAACCTTTCAGTGCACAGGACAATGCTCAACCAACTGAGCCACTAGAGCCAGGCTAATTTATTTTTTAACTTAATCTCTAAAGAAAAAATCCCAGCATTAACTTACACCCTTGCATTTTTAGATTTTTATTCTCAAAAAATGTTTGCCTTAAATAAATTAGTAAAGGCAAAAGGCCATTGTTGTGTTTGTAATCTTAGATATAGTATGGGGACAAAATATTTTAAAGCATGTGTAGTGATCCTGTAATTTTGGGGAAATAGTATAGTGTAGTGATTAAGAACCCAGACACCTAAGTTGACTTCTTAGCTATACAACCTTGGGCAAGATTCATCCCCTTTCTGTGCCTTAGTTTCCTCATGTAAATTGGGGCTAATAATGGTCTCTGCCACAGAGGGTTTTCTTAAGGATTAAATGAACTAATAAATGTGTGAAGTGCCTGGAAGAGTATCTGACATATAAGCAGTCAATAAATTTTAGCTACTAGTACTGTTATGTAGACCGTCTTTATATTTGACATTTATAAATAATGTAGCCATAGTCCTGTAGGAAAAAACTTGATGTACAATCTGTAGAAGTTTTGACTGTGATCATTTACTTTTATATTTCATTCTATATAGGACATCCGAGCTTTTGATTCCCGTTTCTCCAATATCAAAACATTGGATGACTTGTTTCCTCCTAGAAGTATGGTCTTTATGCTTGGAACCCCCTATTATGGCTGTACTGGAGAAGTTAGTTCCTGTTACTGTTACTAATTGAATTTCTTCTGGTTTGAAATTAATACAATTCTTTACCTTCTCTTTATTTAAGTGTAAAATAGTAGGTAATACTGAAGGGGGAAAAATAAGAAAGAATTCATTTATCTAACTAATGAATGTAGTATATGGCTATATATCTTTAGTCTTGAGCAGGTTGGGGTTAGGAAGTGGGGAGAAAAAAGAATTTAAATCCTGCTCTCTTTCGTAGTGCACTGTGGTGGTACATAGGAATCAATTCTATAGTTATTTTATTTTTTATTTTTAAAAAAATATATCTTTATTGATTTCAGAATGAGGAAAGGAGAGGGAGAGAGAGAGAGATAGAAACATCAATGATGAGAGAGTCATTGATCAGCTGCCTAGCCCGCAACCCGGGCATGTGCCCTGACCGGGAATCGAACCCCGATCGCCTGGATCCTAGGTCGATGATCAGCCGCTGAGCCACGCCCGGCTGGGCTCTATAGTTATTTTAGATGTATTATTGGGTTGATGAATTTGTGCATGTGTTGATGTTTTGGGGAGGTCCAGCTCTCACATGGAAAAAGGTACATGCAGATATGCATACCTGCCTGAACATACACATTTGCTAACTCTGTTTGTGCAGAAGGGTAAGAAGCAAAGACACTACTCTGGTAGCAGTGAACACATGTGCCCACACCTGACCTCCGATACCATATCCCACTAAAAAGAACAGGGCTTCTCAGAGAAATGGCCGATTGCAGGGCTGTGGCAGGGTGGGTAGAAGATGATCGTGGTACCTCTTGTCATATCAGAAAGTAAGGAGGGGCTCAAAAGAATGATGGAGAGCATCCCATAATCACAGGAACAGGTCGGAGAGGCTCCTACGGGTCCAACCTGGGACAGCTGGAGCATCACAGAGAAGTTCAGTAATGAATTATAAACCATTGATTGCGAAGGAAATAGTTTAGGATTTCATAGTGGTAATAAGTAGATAGTGAAGGGCAGGGCTCTTGCTTAGAGTATTATGTCGAGGGCTAATGTGGGGAGAGGGCTGGAAGTAGAAACCATCATTTTACTACCATTAGGACGAAGATTGATTTAGGCAACAATCATCATTGGAAACTAAGTCTAGGGGGAATTTTGATCAGAAGCAGGATATTTTCCTGGTCTTGAAAGTGTTTTTTTACAAACTGTTTATTAGTTTCAAGGGCAACAATTAACTGATTGTAGAGTGAAGAAGTTGAGCAACATCTTGATGGTATGAACAGGGTTAATACTATTATGAGAGACAGATGAACATCATGCACCTCCAGATGTGGTGTTCTAAGAAGCATACACTATTCTGGTTCAGCATATATATAACCTTAACCTAAAGGAAGCATCGGTTAAGTCCAAAATGAGTAAGCTTTTTTTTTTTTTTTTTTTAGGGCAGGGTGGAGAGGGAGGAATGAACTGTATTCTTCAAAATGTCAATGTTATGAAAGTCAAAGAAAAGGTCTGGATATATATTCTAGATTAAAGGAAGCTAAATAGATATGACAACTAAATGCAGTATCTGATCATAGCCTGGATCCTGTAGTGGAGGGAGAGAAGAGTTTTCTACACAGGACATTTTTAGGTCAACTGACAAAATAGGGATATGGACTGTAGTTTAGATAAAAGTTTTTTATCAATGTAAATTTTACACTTACCTGTACGGCGACTGTATAATAAAATATCCTTAGAGAACAGACACTGAAATACTTAAGAGTAAGGAACATGATATATGTAATGTACCCTCAAAAAGTTCAGAGGATAATTATGTATATTTAAATACACATACAGAGCACAAATGTTAAAACAAATGGAGTAAAATATTAGTAGTAGGGTGGTCAGGGTAAATGTTTTTCAAGTGTTCTGTGACCTGTCTTTAGTTTTGCAACTTCTTGGTAGTATGAAACTATTTGCAAATTAAAAGTTAATTTAAAAAAATCAAAAGACTGGTTAAACCAGCTGTTGAAGCAAGTCAAAACAGTGACTCTGATTTGCAATATAATCACATTCACTTACAAATTCCAGGAGAATTTCCGCTGTCACCCTATTTCAGAAATAATAAACACTGTTCAAATAAGTAGGAAAAAAGTAAATAAAATGTAGTGAAAGAAACTAAAACATACTGATTTTTTTTCCTCCAAGGTTCAGGATTCAGGGGATGTGATTACAGAAGGTAGGATTCGTGTGGTTTTCAGCATTCCATGTGAGCCCAATCTTGATGCTTTAATACAGAACCAGCATGTGAGTACCATGGTCCATACTGTTTACTTTAGAGTTGATGAGCTTTAAAAATATTAGATGCCAGGTGGAGGGGGGATCAGGGGAGGAAAATGGGGGACATCTGTAATACTTTTCAACAATAAAGATAAATTTAAAAAAAATAAAAATTAAAAAAAGTGTTGGATATTTTTGCCAACTTTTTTGAATTTATTGCAGATATTTTATTTAATACTGATTAAATTCCCTCACAGTTATATCTAATATTATTTAAAAATAAGTGTGGAGTCTGCTCAAAACTTCATGTAGACCTTGGGTGGGTGGGGGACCACTGAAATCCCATCATTAATCTGTGATGGTTGTGGTGATTATGGGTGATTGGATTCAGGCTTAGAAGCAGCACATCGATTATTAGCATACCTTCTGGGAGTAGACTTGAGTGTTTTAAATGTTTCATAATTAATCAAAGCCTTCATTTTTATTTACACGTGACAAATGGCCTTCCTGCACAAGTTAAATGTCTCTGCTCAGCTAAAGATGGACAGTCCCTAGAGAAAAGTTGGAAATTGCATTTAAGGTCACATCATCCTTTCTCGGGACCTTTTTCTCCAAAGATGTTCACTGGCCGCCTTTTACTTTTCCCTGTTAAATAGGGAGAGGATCCTGATATATCTGTCATTTTTCTTACTGATTGGATAGTTACCTTGACTAAAATTAATTCACAAGCGGCCACTATTGCTACTTTTATTTTCTCTAATGGCAAAATCCAAAGCTTTGTATCCTGTGGATGGATTTAAGGCATTAGGCATTAGCATACCCATGAGGAAACTTTATGGAAGGCAGAAAAGGTCCTAAAATCTTACCATTAGGCCTCTTTCAGAGGAATAATCCAGAAAGCAGAGTCAGGAAACCAGAACAGTGGTCCATTAGATAAAGAAGTTGTAGTTCTGTTCCAGGAGTCAGTGGAGGTGGAAGAACTTGTATTCATTCCGTCATGCCTCGTTTTTTCTAGACCTGAGGGAGCCTTCCCACTTCTAGGGTTCCTAGGTATACTTACTTCTCTTTACATACCTTCTTTAACTTCTTCTCATGCCTTCTTTCTCTTCCATAAAGTTCTTAGCTATTTATGTTACATTTTCTAGGTTGTTTGTGTGATTTTAATTAATTTCAGTTATACTTTATACTTTAACCCAGTATTTCTAAAAAGGAGTACTATTGGTATTTTGGGCAGGACAGTTATGTCCTTTATCTGGTAGGACACTTGGCATCCTTGGCCCCTGAACACTGAGTGGTAGTAGCCGTACCTATTATTATGATGTGCCCCTACACATTTCCAAATGCTTATTAGAAAAATGGCACTACCTGTAATAAAGAACTGCTACCTTGATTTTTACTGTCTATTCTAGAAAGCAGACTTGATTTTGTCTGTATTATTTCTAAATCTGATAAGGTTCTTGATGGAAAACTGTGTCATATTCTTAGCCTATTAATGTATTTTAATAGTAATTTTATATTCCAGGCCACTAAAAATATTTATCCATTTAGGAGTGATTGTAGACATGATCATTAAAAAAAGAATGGTGGCTGAGTTACTTCCTTACCAATCTCTGGAAATTTTGTATTTATTGGTGATAAAATGCCCTTATATTCATATAAAATATGAGTATAAAACATTTATGTAATTCATGTAAATATGCATTTATTGTATTCATATATTAATGTGAGTACAGTATATGAAATCATTACAAAATAACTTATTATCTACATTGTGTTAGAAGTGTATGGTAACTTACTCTAGTTAGTACTGGATTTGTAATTGGCTTCCTGATTAAAAATTATATGATCTCATACTTTAAAAAAATTAATAATCTTCATAGTTTCTTCCCTTAAGTACACAAATTAAGATTACATTTCATTGACTGTATTAATTACGAGCTTATACATACTTGTTACTTTCATGTGATAGTAAATATTTGGGCAGGGGTGGGGAACCTTTTTCTGCCAAGGGCCATTTGGATATTTATAACATCATTCAAGGGCCATACAAAACTATCAACTTAAAAATTAGCTATGAAAAAAGCTCCTAGACTTATTGAATTTTAAGTCCTGCCTGTGGTTGCATTGGCAGGGCCAGACCAAATGATTTTGGCCTGAGGGCCAGACTTATATCCATCCGTCTATGAAATATACTTTTAATTTTGCTTAGTAGCAGCTGTTTTGATGACATATTCATGTTTTAATTCAGTGAAATAATTATCAAGGCCTGATTTTTGTCCCAGGTACTTTACTAAGCCCTACTTGGAATATGAAAATTAATTTTAATTCTTGCTTGCATTGTTTGCCATTTATTACTTACAGTACAGTTTATTTCTTGATATAGTTTCACAGACTGTATATTTCTTTTTCCTTTCACCTGCCCTTGGGAATTCTGTCCTTTAAGGAGGGAAGGAACAGAAAAATTCTACCTACAGATCCTTTAAAAATTGGGAGGGAGGGGGAATGATTACTTACTTTTGAGAATTCCTATATAGCCACAATCCAGTGGTTAGTTATGTCTTGGTTACCTCCATATTTTAAACATAAAGAAGTAACAGTTAATGCTTTGTGTTTCTATAATTCACCTTTTTGTTTTTATATTTAAAGAAATATTCTATAAAGTACAACCCAGGATATGTGTTGGCCAGTCGCCTTGGAGTGAGTGGATACCTTGTTTCAAGGTTTACAGGAAGTATTTTTATTGGAAGAGGATCTAGGAGAAAGTAAGTTTATGTTAAAGAAATTTACTTGAAAAGGGCAGAAAAAATTGAATGATAAAGATAAATGGTTAATATTTCAGTATACATTTCTCTTAATTGCTCTAACTTTTCCTTAAAAATTGTGCATAAATTTCTCTGGTGGTGATATTTTATCTAAATGGTGGATGAAAAGACAGTTGTTATTTTTAACAGCTAACAAATTGAACCTTGAAAAAAGGTATCAAGGTGTGTGTGAATCTCAATAATATATTTCCCTGCATTCTTATTTCATTCTAATTACATAATTTACATCAACTGTTATACTTTCTTACTTGGATTCTGAAGCCTTTCCTCTATTTTTTTTCAATTACTGCTACTTTGGAAATAACCATGATAACTAAAATATAGAAGAACAATCAAAACTGACTTTTTCTAAGAATTGAAAGCAAAACTTTGTGTTCTTTGAACAAAATTTTAAAACTTTTGTGTGTGTGTGTGTGTGTGTGTGTGGTTTAAATTCAGCCCTCATGGAGACCATAAAGCAAATGTGGGTTTGAATCTCAAGTTCAACAAAAAAAATGAGGAAGTTCCAGGATATACTAAGAAAGTTGGAAACGAGTGGATGTATTCATCTGCTGCAGAACAACTTCTTGCAGAGTACATAGAGAGGTAAGTGCCGAACAAGATCCTAGTAGGCATCCAGAAACAGGAATGTAATAATTTTGCCTTGCTGATATGTTTTAGAGGGAAAATGTTTCTTTTAGGAAAATTTGACATATGTTACATGTAAACTTTTATTTTTACATTGACAGAGATTTATTTATTTTAATGTTTAAAAAAGATTTTTAGCCCTGGGTGGTTGTTCAGTGGTTAGAGCATCAACCTGCAGATTGAAGGGGGAGCAAGTTCGCATCCAGTCAAGGGCACATAACTCGGTTGTGGGTTCTATCCCTGGCTCCAGTACGGGACATGTGCAGGAGGCAACCAGTCTATGTGTCTCTCACATCAGTGTTTCTCTCTCTCTCCGCCCCCCCTCCTTTCCACTATCTCTAAAAAAAATCAATGGAAAAAAATATCCTCAGGTGAGGATTAACAAAAACAAAACCAAAAAGTTTTAATTACAGTTGACATACAATATTATGTTAGTTATAGGTATACAGCATAGTGATTAGAGATTTATGTAACTTACAAAGTGATCATCCCAAAAAGTCTAGTACCCATCTGACACTGTGAATAGTTGTTACGATATTATTGACTGTATTACCTATGCTGTACTGTAACATCCTCGAGACTATTTTTATAACTGCCAATTTGTACTTCTTAATACCTTCCCCCTTTTCACCCATATCCACAACACCCCTCTCATCTGCCGACCATCAAAATGTTTTTTGTACCCATGAGGTTGTTCTGTCTTATTTTGTGCTTTAGAGTCTACATATAAGAGAAATCATATGGTATTTGTCTTTATCTTTGTGACATGTTTCATTTAGCGTAATACCCTCTAGGTCCATCCATTCTGTCACAAGTGGTAAGATTTCATTCATTTTTATGGCTGAGTAATATTCTACTGTATATATGTACCACATTTTCTTTATCCAATCATCTATCCATGGATTCCTGGACTGCTTTCATATCTTGGCTACTGTAAATAATGCTACAATGAATATAGAGGTGCGTATGTCTTTCTGAATTAGTGTTTTGGATTTCTTCAAATAAATACCCAGAAATGGGATTGCTGATTCATATAGTAGTTCTGTTTTTTATTTTTTGAGGAACCTCTGTACTGTTTTCCATAGTGGCTGCACCAGTTTACAATTGCACCAATAGTGCATCTAGGTTCCCTTTTCTCCACATGCTTGTTAATGCTTGTTTGTTGATTTATTGATGGTAGCCATTCTCACAGGTTTGTGGTGACGTCTCATTGTAATTTTAATGTGCATTTCCCTGATGATGAGTGATGTTGAATATTTTTTCATATATCTGTTGGCCATTAGTATGTCCTCATTGGAGACATGTCTATTCAGGCCCTATGTACAATTTTTAACTGGATTGTTTGGGGGTTTTTTGGTGTTAAATTGTATGAGTTCTCTATAAATTTTGGATATTAACCCCTTGTTGATGTTGGATGTATCATTGGCAAATAATCTTCTTCCATTCAATAGGTTGTCTTCTCCTTTTGGCAATTTTTCCCCCTCTCTGCAAAAACTTTTTAGCTTGATGTAGTCTCGTTTGTTTATTTTGTTTGTTTTCCTTCCTGGAGGAGGCATACTCAAAAAGATATTTATTACTGTGAGTGATGTCAAAGATTTTACTGCCTATGTTTTCTTCTAGGAGTTTTATGAAGTTTTAAGTTTTACATTTAAGTCTTCAATCCATTTTGAGTTTATTTTGTTTGTGGTGTAAAAAGTAGTGTGGTTTTGTTTTTGTTTTTTTTTAACATGTACCTGTCCAGTGTTGTCAACACCATTTATTTAAGAGATTGTCATTATCCTATTGTGTATTCTTGTCTTGTTTGTCATACATTAATTGACCATATAAGCCTGTGTTTATTCCTGGGCTGTCTATTCCGCTGCATTGATCTATATATATTAATGCCAATACCATGCTGTCTTTATGTAGCCCTGTAGTCTAGTTTGATATCAGGTAGCATGACACCTCCAACTTTGTTCTTTTTTCTCAAGATTGCTTTGGCTATTCGGAGTCTTGTGGTTCCATAAAAATTTTAGGATTATTTGTTGTAGTTCTGTGAAAAATGCCATTGGTATTTTAATAGGAATTACATTGAATCTGTAGATTGCTTTGGGTTGTGTGAACATTTTAATGATGTTAATTCTTCCTATCCATGAACACGGTATATGCTTCCATTTATTTGTATCTCCTTTAGTTTCTTTCTTCAGTGTCAAGTACAGGTCTTTTACCTCCTTGGTTAAATTTATTCCAAGGTATTTTATTTTTTGATGCAATTGTAAATAGGATTGTTTTCTCAGTTTGTCTTTTTGATAGTTCATTATTGGAGTATAAAAATGCAAACGACTTCTAAATATTGTATGCTATTGTGCTGAATTCATTGATCAGTTCTAATACTTTTTTGGTAGAATCTTTAGGATTCTGTACATAGAGTATCATGTCATCTGCAAATAATGACAATTTTTTTGTTTTTCAATTTGGATGCCTTTTACTTCTTTCCCTTGTCTGATTGCTGTGGCTAGGACTTCCAATACTATGTTGAATAGAAGTGGTGAAAGTGGACAACCTTTTCTTGTTCCTGATCATAAGAAAAGCTGTTATACCTCTTCCTCGTTAAGTATGATGTTACCTGTGGGTTTGCTGTCTGTGGCCTTACTTGTGTTGAGGTATGTTTTCTCTATTCCCACTTTGCTGAGTTTTTGTCATAAGTGAATGATGGACTTTGTCAGATCCTTTTCTGCATCTATTGATCTAATCATGTGGTTTTTATTCATGTTATTTATGTGGTGTATCACATTAATTGATTTGTGGATATTGAACCATCCTTGCATCCCAGAAATAAATCCCACTTGATCATGGTGTATGATCTTTTTAATGTATTGGTGAATTTGGTTTGCTAATATTTTGTTGAGACTTTTTGTGTCTATGTTCATCAGGGATATTGCCTGTAATTTTCTAATTTTTAATGTCTTTGGTTTTGAAATCAGGGTAAAATGAGCTTGGGAGCCTTCTCACTTCTTCAGTTTTGAATAGTGTGAGTAGGATAGGTGTTAATTTTTTCTGAATATTTTATAAAATTTACCTATTCAGGGCTTTTGTTTGTTGGAAGTTTTTGATTACTGATTTGATTTCATTGCTCGTAATCAAGTCTGTTTCGACTTTCTGGTCATTCTCGCTTCAATCTTGGAAGACTGTATGTTTCTAGGAATGTATCTGTTTTTTCCAGGTGGTTCATTTTGTTGGCATATAATATTTTCTTATAATCCTTTGTGTTTCTTTTGTATCAGTTGTTATTTCTCCTCTTTCATTTCTGATTTTATTTATTTGGGTCCTCTTTATTTTTTCATAACTCTGGTGAAAGTGTTATCAATCTTGTTTATCTTTTCAAAGAACCCGCTATTGGTTTCATTGATCTCTTGTATTGTGTTTTTAGACATAAGTTTGTTTATTTACACTCTGATCTTTATTATTTTTTTCCTTCTATTCACTTTGGGCTTTGTTTGTTGTTTTTTCTAGTTCCTTTAGGTGTAAGTTTAAATTGTTTATTTGAGATTTTTTTCGTCTTGAGATAGACCTGAATTGCTCTGAATTTCCCTTTTAGAACTGCTTTGGCTGTGGCTTACAGATTTTGGGCCTCGTATTTTCATTATTATTCCTTTCATGATACTTTTTGATATCCTTTTTTTTTTTTTTTTGATGTTTTTGTTGCTTTCAAAGAGAGGAAGGGAGAGACAGAAACACCAATGATCAGAGAGTCATTGATTGGCTGCCTCCTGCATGCCCCTCACTGGAGATCGAACCCTCAACCCGAGCATGTGCCCTGACCAGGAATTGAACCGTGACCTCCTGGTTCACAGGTTGATGCTCAACCACTGAGCCATGCCAGGGGATCTTGATATCTTTCTTGATTTCTTTGTTAACCCAGTAATTGTTTTGTAGCATGTTATTAGGCTCTATATGCTTGTGTGTTTTTCAGTTTTCTTCTTATAATTGATTTCAAGTTTCATACCACTGTGATTCGAGAAGATGCTTGGTATGGTTTCAGTCTTCTTAAATTAATTGAGAACTGTTTTGCGGCCTAACAAGTGATCTACCCTAGAAAATTTCCCATGTGTGCTTGAAAAGCATGTGTATTCTGTTGCTTTGGAGTGAAATGTTCTAAAAACATCAGTCAAATCCATCTGGTCGTCTAATGTATCGTTTATGGCCACTATTGCCTTGTTGATTTTCTGTCTGGATGATCTATCCATTGATGTCATTGGGGTGTTTAAGTCCCCTACTATGACTGTGTTATTGCTGATCTCTCCTTTGATGTTTCAATATTTGCTTTACATATTTAGGTGCTACTATGTTGGTTATGGAAATGTTATGAGGGTTGTATCCTCTTGTTGGATTGATTCCTTTTTTTTTTTTTAATTTTTAAATTTTATTTTTGTTTAAAATATTACAGATGTCCCTTTTTCTCCCCAATAGCCCATTCCACTCAGTCCCATCCCCCTCCTTAGTCCCTCTCCCCACCATTGTCCGTGTCCTTAGGTTGTGTGTATACACATATAAATTCTTTGGTTACTCTCTCCCCCTCCACCCACCCACCCTCCTCCATCCCTCTGACATTCGTCAGTCTGATCTATGCTTCCATGTCATTGAATCTGTTCTGTTCATCAGTTTATTAAGTCCTTTAGATTCCACGTATAAGCGAGATCATGTGATGTTTGTCTTTCTCTGCCTGGCTTATTTCACTTAGCATAATTTTCTCCAGGTCCATCCACACTATCCCAAAAGATATGAGATTATTCTTCTTTACAGCTGCGTAATATTCCATGGTGTAAATGTCCCACAGCTTTTTTATCCACTTATCTACTGATGGGCACTTCGGCTGTTTCCAGATCTTAGCTATTGTAAACTGTGCTGCTATGAACATCGGGGTACATATATTCTTTCTGATGAATGTTTCAGGATTCTTAGGATACATTCCTAGGAGTGGAATCACTGGGTCAAAAGGCAGCTCCATTTTTAATTGGATTGATCCCTTTATCATTATGAAATGTCTTCCTTTGTCACTTGTTATATACAGCTTTTGTTTTAAAGTCTGTCCAATATAACTATTGCTACCTCAGCTTTTTTAAAAATTTTCATTTGCATGAAATATCTTTTTCTATCCCTTTACTTTCAGTCCGTATATGTCTTTCAATCTGAAGTGAGTCTCTTGTAGACAGCGTATATATGGGTCTTTTTTTCTTACTCATTCACCCTTTGTCTTTTGATTGGAACATTTAAACCATTTACGTTTAAAGTGATCATTGATAGATATGTAGTTTATTGTCATTTTATTGTTTATACTTTTTATCCTTTTTGTTCTTCTTTTTAAAGAACTCCCTTTAACATTTTTTGTAATACTGGTTTGATGTTTGTGAACTCCTTTAGCTTTTCTTGTCTTGGAAGCTCTTTATTTCTCCTTCAATTCTAAATGATAGTCTTTCTGGGTAATCTTCCTTATACGTTCTTGCTTTCATCACTTTCGTCACTTGTGGCCTGCTAAGTTTCTATTGAGAAATCAGTTAGTAGTCTTCTGGAAACTGCACTGTAATAACTAGCTGCTTTTTTTTTTTTTTTTAAATATATCTTTATTGATTCAGAGAGAGGAAAGGAGAGGGGGAGAGAGAGAGAGAGAGAGAGAAACATCAATTATGAGAGAGTCATTGATCGGCTGCTTCCTGCATGCTTCTGACTGGGGATCAAGCCTGCAACCCGGGCATGTGCCCTGACCGGGAATTGAACCCGTCACCCAGATCCTAGGTCAATGCTCAACCGCTGAGTCATGCCCAGCTGGGCTAGCTGCTTTTAAGATCCTCCCTTTGCCCTGGCCGGGTAGATTAGTTAGTTGGAGCATCATCCTATACACCAAAAGGTTGCTGGTTCGATTCCTGGTCAAGGCAATATACCTCGGTTGTGAGTTTGATTCCCAGTTGGGGCTCCTACAGGAGGCAACCAATTGATGTTTCTCTCCCACATCACTGTTTTTCTGTCTCTCTCTTCTCCTTCCTGGCACTCTAATATCAATAACAACATATCCTCAGGTGAGGATTAAAGAAAAAGTAGATTCTTTGTCTTTAATCTTTGGTATTTTAATTATGTTGTGTCTTGATGTGTGCCTCTTTGAGTTCATTTTGTTTGGGACTGTCTGCATTTCCTGGGCTTATATTTCTATTTCCTTCACCAGATTAGGGAAGTTTCCATCGTTATTTCTTCAAATAGGTTTTCATTCCCTTGTTCTCTATCTTCTGGTTACCATATGGTATGAACGTTGCTATGCTTTATATTGCCTTAAACTATTCTTGTGTGTGTTTATTATTTATTTATTTATTTATTGGTTAATTCTTGCATGGTGATATTTTTTCCATTGATTTTTAGAGAGAGTGGGAGGGAGGGAGGGAGGGGGGTAGAGAGAGAGAGAAAAACATCGATGCGAGAGAGACACACCGATTGGTTGCCTCCCACACGTGTCCCTGACCGGGGCTGGGGAATCAAGCCGGCATCCCAGGTGCGTGCCCTTGACTGGAAAATGAAACCTGAGACCCTTCAGTGTGCCGGCTGACACTCTAACCCCTGAGCCACACCGGCCAGGGCTGTGAGGTTTTTTTAAATAATTTTTTTCTATTTGCTCTTTTGATTGTATGTTTTCTGCTACCTTGAGTTAAGTTGCTGATATGATCCTTTGCTTCATCAAATCTGCAATTCACTCCATCTAATGTATGCTCATTTCAGTTATTGTAGTCTTCAATTCTGACTGGTTCTTTATGTTTCCTATCTCTTTGCTAAAGTTCTCACTGAGTTCATCTAACCTTTTTCTTAAGTTCATTGAGCATCCTCAAAACCAAAAAACAAAACCAAACCAGTGTTTTGAACTCTGCATCTGGTATGTTCCTTGTCTCCATTTCATTTGGTTCTTTTTCTGGAGTTTTGTCTGGTTCTTTCCTTTGTGACATGTTTCTTTGTCTCCTCATTTTGGCTGCTTCCCTGTGTTTGTTTCTGCATATTTGGTAGATCTTCTGTGTGTCCTAGTTTTGGTAGAGTGGCCTTATATCGTAGGTGCTTTGTGGGGCCCAGTAGCACAGTCTTCCTTGTCACCTTAGCTGGATACTCCAGGGGTGTTTCTTGCATGGGCTGTTTGTGCCCTTCTGTTGTAGGTGAGCTGTGATTATTGTTGCAATGTCAGCGGGTGGGATTGACCTCTCAGGCTGTCTGGCTGTGATTCAGCTGATGAGCTGCTGTGTAGGGGCTGACTCCAAGGATGGGGACTTGCTGTAACAGTCCTTTGGTGCCTGTCTAGTTCTCTCTTTGTGTCATTTGTGGAGTTGACTAGATGATGCTCTAGTGTGGTCTGAAGCCAGCCAATGGGTGTGTTGGTTCTGGGGCCTTTTGGGAGGTGCTCCAGTGCTGGCCAAGGCTAGCCGATTTTGTGTAACTACAGCCAAAAGAGGCTATGGCCTATTGCAAGTTGGGTGGGCGCGGTCTCATGGAATCATTAGGGCATGGGCCAGCTGCATTACCCAAGTTACTGGTTGTTCAGATTTGGTGCCCACCTGTGCCTGCTGTCTGGGTGGGGATGCGGCTCAACAAAGGAACAGTGTGTCCTGTGAGCACTTCAGCCTGCACCGTGGGGCTGGGTGTTGGAGGACTCAGCACAAGCACAGTGGTGTCTGCCAGCACTGCATCGAGGAGAAAGCTGCCCCTTCAGCTCTTGCCCTGGAGCCAAACAACTCAGTTCCTACTCATATGTCCCTGGCACCTTTTTAGCTGCTGCCCCAGTGCTGGAACTCAGAGCGAGTGACTAGTCCATCAGCCAGTAAGTCATGTGCAGACCCTTTAAGAATGCCTGGGACTCCAGCAGCCTCTGTTCCACTCAGCCACTATCTCCATTGGTTTTTACAGCCAGAAGTTATGGGGACTTGTCTTCCTGGCATTTGGGTCTCTGGACTAGGGGAGCCCAGTGTGGGACTGTGATCCCTCGCTCCTCTGGGAACCTCCACAGCCAAAATACCCCTCCCCATGTTTAACTTCCACACATGGTGTGAGACCAACCTGTTCTGCATCTCTGCTCTTCCTGCCAGTCTCAGTGTGGGACTTCTGTTTAGCTAGTCTTCAGGCAGTTCTCGGTGTTGGTGGTTCTACAGTTTAGTTGTAATTTTGAAACCCTCATGGGGAGATGAACACAGTGTTATCTATGTCGCTGTCGTGGAAAAGCGCATGCATAAACTTAGTTGTGTCATGCAGCTCCTTAGCTAAAATAGGGTGGGAAAATACTTTCTGGAGCTCCAGGCCTTATCTCTTTTTCAGCTTCATCTTGTATCCTTTTAAAATTTCCATTTAACTTAATCATCTTTCATTTAAAGTGTGTTGTTATTCCCTGGCATTCCTCTTTAATACTTTATTCTTATAATGAGTGAAATACCTTCTTTCCTTTTTCTGAACATAGTATTTCTAGATTTTCTTCTATTCTCTATATTTTCTGTTTTCTCCAAATTGCTCTTTTATTGTTTGTTTGATGTAATCTCTCCTTTCATGTTAAAGGTGGGTTAGTACTTGTCTGGTGGTTCTTAGGTTTCCAGTCATATTTAAGGGTGGAGCCATAGGTCCAAAAAGCTCACTAGAAATTTGGTGTGGTGTGGTGGGATTTGTCAGGTGGGACTTGCTGTTTCTGCAGAGGACCTGCAAATGTCACTGCCTATGTGTATATCTTTCCTTCAAGGCTGGCTAGTTTTCCCAGAGAGGTAGGCCCTCCAGCCTTTTAGCCTTTTTCTTAAAAGACAGATGTGGAGAACAAACTGACTTCCAGTCCTCTAGAAATTAGCTGGGGAGAGGGGTTCCACTATGTAGTGGGCACTGTTATCCTCCCCCATCTCCCTGTGGCTGCAGGAATGTTGCTGCCTGACACCCGTTAGCTGTAAGCTCTCTCCAGGAATAGCCTGGCGGAAGAGAGCCACCCCAAATAAAGCTCTAGCCCCTTTCCACAACAGCCAGAAGTCCAATCCCTGGTCAGCAAGAAGGTGTAAAGGCCCAGCCAATGATGGCTCCAGTTCCAGACAAGCCTGAAGGGCCATCCCAGTTTGCAATCTCTGTGGGACTGGCCAAGGAGTTCTTTAAAAATAAATTGTAGCCCAACTTTTCCCTGTGCGCAATTCTGCTTCCTTCCTTTTTTCCTTGTCTTCCACAGGTGTTGATTCCACAGAACTCACTAAAAAACTTCCGATATGCTTATGTCCATCTCAGAGTCGACGTCCTAAAGATGTTATCCTTCCTAGCCTGCTTCCTAGAGGCACACTGTATAGCAGTCACACTTTGATTAATGCTGTTTCAGTGTGGCACCTGCCCTCTCCTCCTCACACCCCACCCACGGACCAAGCTGGCTGTCCCTGGTGTACTCCAGGCCAGAGCAGCCCTGCAGCCCTCTCTAAAAACACAAACTGCAGCTCTTGTGCTGAGGGGGAAGATGAGTAATCACATTCTAAATGCTGATGATTTAGAATTTTCAACTGAAAGTCTGTGAAATTTCACCCAACACTGTAGCATGAAAATGTACCTGGAGGCCGTAATTCCTGAGCTTTTACAGACTTCCACAGTACAGATCAGTTTGTTTCTTGTTAACTTACCACACTGGAGGCCTAGGGTGCCGTATATTTCTGTCAAATCAGTTAACACATAATCCATCCAGTTTTCAGTTTCTAGTCCTTTGTTACCAACTTATTATGTGCTGTCAGAGTCTCCGTTTCTCTCCTCATCTGTCTTCCCAGGCATATGCCCATGCTTGTGCTTTACTGTTCTTTTAGTGGGTGGGAAAGGAACAGAAATAAGTACATGTTCAATCTGCACTTTATATAAAAGAAGCAACAGAGTTTTGAGGAATATCAGAGAAAACTTCTAATATATTTTAATTTGTTCTATTGTGGAGTGCTCTAAATTTGTTGTAAAAATTAGAAAAATCAACCTGTAGATATATTATTTTTGTCCATTATGTTCTAAGGGGGATGAAGTCAGTAATTGAAATTTATATGTAAATGAAGTTTATTATCGTTTATAAATTGAATCTGTTCTTCAGCTCTGGTGAGGTTTTTGAGGGCATGTAAATACTTGCAAATATTTTAGTTTCTATCTCTTATTAATACTCTGTGTATAATAATCAGTCCTCAATATATAGCCCCTGAGAATCCAAAATTATTTGATAGGAAGTGTATATGAAGTTAGCCATGTATATTTTTTAAAGCAATATTTTATTTGTTTGTTTGGCTAGAGCTCCAGAACTATTTAGTTATATAGCCAAAAATAGCCAAGAGGATATGTTCTATGAAGACGACGTTTGGCCGGGAGAAAGTGAGAATGGGTAAGCAAAACTTGTAGCATTTGTTGCCTCATAGTTCCAGCGAGAGTCAGTAAGTGGTACTTTATCAAGAATTTACAGTACTTTTGGGGAGAGGGTTTTGTATTGTTTTGGCTTTATGATCTCAATATAATTTTTAATTTAATTTATATCAAAGTACTTTTAAACTAATTTTGTGATTTTTAGAAAATTACTGAGAATTTACATGTTCATGTTTATATTAGATTTAGAATTAGTCCCAGTTAAGTGCAGTGATTAATTATTAATTATATATTTGATGTCTTTTATACTTTACAGCCCTCAGAAGGTTTACATCAGGCCTTTTATATAAGCCCTTACAAAGTCTTAATCAATGTGAAACAATTATTGTTTTTAATGTAGTGCCGAGAAAGTTCAAGAAATTATTACCTGGCTAAAGGGACATCCTGTGAGCACATTGTCTCGCTCTTCCTGTGATTTACAAATTCTGGATGCAGCTATTGTAGAAAAAATTGAGGAAGAAGTCGGAAAGTACAAGGTACTGATTTTCAGTAACCAAGACATTGATGAGATTTGAAGTCAAATGAACTATATATTATTCTACCAATAACTTGTTTATGTTTCAACCAAATAAAACATTATTCAGTGGTTTCTAATTTATGTAAAATAACCCTATAATTTAAAGAAATGTTCCAGCTATTTCCAGTGGCCATTAATAAGTTTATATGAATAAATGTAAATGCACTTTAATGTACAAAAGCTATAGCATTTGAATTTTATGTCCTGTACTGTTTCTAATTTTAGGAATTAATATTTAGTGGTTTTAGTAAAAATAGAAAGTTTGTGATTGGAGATAAGATTAATCCCTATTCCTTCCTATTCTAAGTTCTTTAAAGACATAGTTCATCTTTTTATAGAACGTAAAAATTTTAACTTCTACAGAATTAGTTCTAAGTGTACTTTCCCACTCACAAACTCATTCAGTTACCGAGTATTTTGTATAGGCCTAACTATTTCAACTATTTTGATCCCCCGTCTTGATGTAATAGAAAATGAATTGATTATATTCTTTTTTTTAACTTCTGATTTTGTTTTCCACACATTTTCTTTGTTATAAGAATGATGTTGCTTTGCTAACACATAGCTCTAATAGTATAGTAAATTAAGAACTGGGTTCTGAAGCTGCCTTCCCCATTCCTCTCAGTACTTACAACCTTAGGCAAGATACATGACCTTTCCATGGCTTTGTTCCTTCATTGGTGAAATGAGAATAAAATAGTACCTACTTCATAGGGCCATCAAAAGGTTTAACTGAGTTGATGCATGTAAAACTCTTCTAGCAATGCCTAGCTATTATTAATGCCTAATGATGCGTGGGTATTATTGTTATTATTTGAGTTCTCTTATCACTTACTCAACAGCTGTGAATATAGTCTGGGAAGTCACCACTAGTTGACTATCTCTTTAGGAAAAAATACAAGGCTCAGAGCTGAGAGTTTGATTTTTTAAAAAGGTCGCTGATGTTCAGCTGACGATAGTAAGCCTGCATTTCTTTTTCTTTTTGCTTTTCTTTTCTGTTGTCTTTCAATGTAGAGTTGTTTTTGAAATGAGTTTTCTACTTAACAGAAGTTTATAACTTTAAGCCCCAAATTTTACTTTAACACATTTGGATGAAGAACTTTCTAAAGTGTTTTACATATTTACCCCTTATTTTATAAACAGAAGATACATACACAGAGTTGTAGTCTGTTTTGGTTATAACATTTTTTAAAATATGTGCTTATAGATAAGAGGAAGTTTTTTAAAAACCTATTAATGTGTCAAGGAGGTAGAGTTATGTGTGATTATTTTCTTTTAGTTTTATAAAGAAAAGGAGAAAAAAACTAAAAAACACAACTTGCTAAACATAATTTATACTTTATAATGCAGGATTATCATTAAAAGTATCAGTAGTTTTCTTATTGGACAGTGATTCCCAGACTCAGCAATTATCAGAATTATTGGAAGAGCTTTTTTAAAAACACCCATTCTGGATTCCACCCCTAGAGCAGTACTTCTCAAATTAATGTGCAAATAGTCACTGGAAGGTCTTGTTGAAACATGGGTTCTGATTCAGTAGCCTTAGGGTTAGGTCTGAGACTCTGCATTTCTAACCAGCTTGCAGGTGACCACATTTTGAGTAGCCAGGCCCCAGAACTTCTCACTCAGTAGTTGTGGGTTAGGGCTTATTGTGACAGTTCCCCAGTTTATTAATTTGCCTGATGAATCAGGTTGAATTGCCATGTCCTCTGATCAGTGCTATAATGTAATAATGCCTAGGGATATATTAGATCACATGGGGGTTTTTTATACACAATTCTCCAGACCTAGTTCTTGGGTCTGCTTTTTAAAATCTTTATTCTTTCTCCTTTTTGCTGTTGTCAGTGGATACCAGTTTGTTTTATTAGTCCTCCTAGCCTGGAAGCATAGGCAGCATGTCAGTAAGGCCTTCGCTTTTCATCCTATTTAAAATTGCAACCTCTCCCCGTGCTGCTGATCTCTGTTACCTGCTTTATTTTTCACTATGCTTTCTACCTTTGGACACCTTACACACTTTTCTTATCTTGTTTTTCTTGTTTCTCTCTCAACTGGAATAAAAGAACAGGTCGCTGTTATATCCCCATGGAACTCAGTCAAATTTATTGAAAGAATAAATAAAATGTCTCTGTAATAAAAGAAAATAGGCTCTATGTAAATGCTGAGCGTTTTACAGTGTGTAAAACATGACCTCTGTAGTGTAGGCTCTCTGTAGCTATGTCCTTTTGTACTTATTTCCATAAGCTGTGTTCTAAAGATAGGTGACTGCCCTATAAGTAAACTGCTGCCATTTTTCTTATAAGTAAGAATTCACTTCAGAAAAATGTAATGTGAACGGTAGTATGGATTGCAATGGGTATAAATTCTCACATTTTTATTATGTAGAGCAGGTAATATTATTTCTATCTCGTAGATGGAAGAAAACTGAGGCTCAAGTTAAGTGTGAGTTGAAAGAACTAACAAGTAGCAAAGAAAGTACAAAAGCCTTCTTCCATCCCTGGCCAGGTTGCTCGATTAGCTGGAGCATCATCCCATACACCAGACGGGGGGTGGGGGGTGGGGGCAACCAACAGATGTCTGTCTCTCCCTCCCCCATTCCTCTCTCTGAAATCAATAAAATATGTGTGTGTGTGTGTGTGTGTGTATAGTTTTTTTTAAAAAAGTCTTCCAGCATTTTTTAGATCAGAAAATTCAAACACCAAAGCCAGTTTCATAGTAGATTTCAAAAGCAAGGATTTTATTAAATGAGTGCCACCTTTTTATAAGTAGCCACAAAACCACAATATGTCATAGATCAATGCTTTATATCTTTTTTTTAAAAAGTCTTTGTTGACCATTGTATATATTCCTTTTAGAGTAAAAGCATTGGAATGGGATAGCATTTACATAAAGTTCACAACAGACTAATCGTTTGTGTTAGAAGTAAGGTTACTTTTGGGAAAAGGTAGTAACTGGGAGGGAAGGGAATACAAGGGTTTTTATGTTGTGCTTAGTAGTGTCCTGCCTCTCTTGAACTAGGTGTGGTTATACATAGATATGCTTATACTATAAAAATTCATCAGGCTGCCCTGGCCAGTTTGCTCAATGGTTAGAGCCTCAGCCCACAGACTGAAGGGTCTCAGGTTCAGTTCCAGTCAAGGGGCGAGTGCAGGAGGGAGCCAGTCGATGTGTCTCTCTCACATCGACCTTTCTCTCTGTGTGTCTCATCCTCCCTCTGCTCTCTAAAACATCAGTGGAAAAAATATCCTTGGGTTAGGATTCACAACAACAAATTCATCAGGCTGTACACTTTTAATTTTGCATTTTTCTATATGTCTTATACTTCAAAAATTTTACTGTAAGAATTTATTATTTCACCTTGCTGCATCTGAAGAACTTCATATATAAATATTTAATTGTTTTTATTTCCTCAGCAAAGAAAGAATAGTAAGAAGGTGCGAGTGACAGTGAAGCCCCATTTGCTATACAGAGTAAGTTTCCTGTTAAAGAATTCAAAGTTTTTACTTTGAAAGTGTAGAAGAAACAAAATGTTTTCAATATATTACTAGAGAATTTTAAATTAGAGTTAATAATAATAATGCAGCTTTCTCCTTCCAGCCTTTGCAGCAGCAGCACGGAGTCACTCCTGACCGGGATGCAGAGTTCCGGCTCTTCGACCGCGTTGTGAATGTGAGGGAGGACTTCTCGGTGCCCGTAGGCCTTCGGGGCACCATCATAGGAATTAAAGGAGGTAATGCCTCAGCACTTGTGGAGTAAAACACAAATTTCTGTGTCACATCTAAGCAGAGAATGACTATAAGTTAGGAAAAAACTAAATCCTTTTATGCTTCAGTTAATTTGGGGGTGGTTACTTTTCAGAGAAAATTCTTCTCTGTCTTGCGTAACTATCTAGGAAGTGATTAAAAGAAGAGGAGTTGAGTAAAGACTGCTGAATATTTGGTAGCTTATATATAGGACATTAAAATTATACAAGACCTTGGTGGGTATGCACATATTTTTATGAAACTGAGCAAAGTGTTTCATCATTTCTCCTTAAGTTAGTCTTTCATCTAATTTTTCTCAGAAGTATACCTTGTCATTGTAATCCCTTGATTTCTGTGGAGAAATAAACATGAAGTATGAGCTTATTTACAGTTAAAAATTTTTAATTAACCAAAGAACTTATATGCATATGTGCATAACCCATGGGCGCAGACAATAATGAGGTGAGGGAGGGCCTGGGGGGCAGGGGAAGTGGAGGGGGTTGGGGGGGGAGAAGGGGGACATCTGTAATACTTTCAGCGATAAAGATAAATATTTTAATTAAATGTGCATATTCATTTGCACATTTTATGCATGCAGCTAGATCATGTATATAAAGCAGACCTATCAGTCTGTGGCACAACAATGTGGATGTAGTTAACACTTCTGGACTATACACTTAAAAATGGTTAAGATGGTAAATTTTGTTATTTTTTTTTACCAAAAAATAAATAAATAAAATGAGAAAGTGGTGAGAAAAGGGAAGCGGCAGCCAAGGATCTCAGTGTGCCTGCAGGAAAGCCAGCAGAGAGTCCAGAAAGAGTCGTCCAGCATAAAGCAGTGCACCAGGGGCCTAGGGGCTCGGGCAGCCACACTGCCCCTCCATGGCCCAGGCAGGCCAGGCACCTAAGAGGACTGCTTTAGTGCCAACACTGTGCCAGGCACTTTTGCATTTTGCATTTAACCTCAGGTGTTACTTTCTCACCTGAGGTTAAGCGACTCACCTGCCTTTACACAGATAAATGGCGGAGCTGGGGTTTGAACTGTTTCACCTTATTCTTACCTAACTTTGAGCAGTGGTTCTCCACATTTTTCATCTTCACATCTTCTTGAGGTCTTCCCTACTTATTTGACTCTAAAGGAGAATTTTCTTTTCTGAAAAAATTTTAAAAAATAATTTCTTGGATATATTTCTGGCTGTTGGAAATGGAGAAAGGGGGGTCTGGGCTAGGTGTTACCACAGATGGGTGTAATAAAGCAACCCTCCTGCTGCTGCTATCTGCTCAACTCCCTGCATCAGCTTCTCAGACATTGGAGCTTATTGGATTGTACTCTAGTTAGGTTGTCCTAATAAAGGCCTTAGGAGTCTGATATCATGGAAGTTTCCTTTCTTCTGACAACTCCTATCAGTAATAGCGACTGCTTGGAATTTTGTCTTGAAGGGTTTTAAAGCTGCATCTATCCTGAGTGGAAAAGAGCTCTGTGATTGATCAGCTATGTCTGCCACGGGCATGGAATAGAAGGGGGATATTTGTCATTACTGCCCTCATCTGAGACCACATCTCCGTAGTCATCTCCACTAAGGGGTGAACAAATGTCAGTAATCTTCTGAAGAAGTGGCTCCTCCCTCAGACAGGAAATGGGAGCTTCTTGAGTTTAGGTTTTAGGTAAAAGTGTCAGGTTGAGAGGTACAACAGTATGAGTTCTGCAGGCCGGGTTTCAGCTGGGCAGTGAGGGGCTGGGGGTGGGGGGACATGCTCCCGCCCATTCCAGGAGCTGGCGGTGGTGGGGAGGGGGGAGGGAGAGTGACTGTGATAGACTCTTACTAATTCGGGCTTAGAATTCAGAACATTATAGCTAATTATTTCACTCTACCTTGGCGTTACGGGTAAATTTGATCTTTCCAGATATATCTCATCATGCTCTCTGCCAAATTTGTTGTTCTCCGCTCCTAAGTCCATTGTGCCAGTGTCTGCGTCGTGTCTCGTGTCTCAGCTGTGAACCCGTAGTCTTCCCGGACATCGTCAGCCGGGCCCTTGGGGCCACAAACCCCTGCCTGTTGTATCTAATAATAGGCTCGTCCTTTCCATCCCACCCCCGACTCCCGCTGTGTTTTCACATTTTCATTGTGTTTTGTTCTTATTGGAAGACCTTTTCATTTTCATTTTTGTTAATCCTCATCTGAGGGTATTTTTTTAGAGACGGGGGGGGGGGGGGGGGGGGGGGGCCTGAGAGAGAGAAACATCAATGTGAGAGACGTCAGTTTGTTGCCTCTGGCACGCACCTCGACCAGGGCCGGGGAACAAACCCGAAACCCAGTTGTGTTCCCTTGACAGGAATGTAGCCTGAGGTCCTTGGGCGCACAGGCCACTGACACTCGGCAACCGAGCCAGACCCCGGGGCGGGAGCACTGTCTGGCTGCACACTCTCACGTTACTTCTTTTTTTAACTCTCTTATTATGAATAATTTCAAACATATACGAAAGCAGAGAGAAAAGTATATTCCTCAGAGCATCAGATTTGAAATATTTTACTGTAAATTAATACAAGTAAGGTAGTCTGTGAGCTTATTTGCTTTTCATTTACTGTCTGTACTCCCCACACCCTTTTTTGGTAGTTCTTAAATTTCAAATATTTCTTAAATTTCAAAACCTCATACACTAATTTTTCATCATGATTTTTTTCTCTCTTTTTTTAACAGCTAACAGAGAAGCCGATGTTCTATTTGAAGTATTATTTGATGAAGAATTTCCTGGAGGCTTAACAATAAGGTTTGTATTTCCAGATTATAATCATGAATTAAGAATATATCCATGTGGCCAGTGACTTTTCATTACTTGTTTGTCTATAGTTTGAGTTTCTATTATGTGCAAGACGCATGCTTCCTACTAGGGATGTAAAGTGAATCAGACCTGTTTTCTATCCTCGTGGAGCTTTCATTTTGGTGTGGGAGATAATTAACTGATTACAGTATTAATTAATTACAGGAGTTCAGGTTTCTGTAATAGTATGATCTGTCCTGATGGTTCCAGAAAGGTGGGACTTGAAGAATGAATACTAGTTAACAAGGGAAAGAGAGGAAAAGTGACAAGTAGTCAGGAAAAAGGACTGGCATATGCAACAGCGTATTTACCCATTCAGAAAACTAAAGGAATGGAAGTGTTCCTGAACTTGAGAAACTGTATAAGATTAAAGTGAGAGAAAAGCAAGGACCACACTGTGCAGGAACTTTTAAGCCAACTTTCAGGACATGTTAAGGATCTTGGTCTTCATCCTTAAAGCAGTGTAAAGCCATCAAAATCAGAGGTGTGGCATGATTAGTTTTGCATTTTAAATGTTTAAATAACTTGAGGAATAAAATGTTTTTTAATTTAGTAACATATTAAGTCTTCGTCATCTCTTCTAATGTAATTGTGAGTGTTCAAGCTAGATTGGGGTGGTGTGAGGTATGAATGGCAGGTGTAGTCAGAGAGACAGGAGATTGAGCTGACTCTTGAGAAGTTTGACTGTGAAGGGGAGAAAAGATAGCCAGAGATTAGGGGGCTTAGAGGAAGAAAATTGGATTGGTTTTTTTTGTTTGTTTTAATTTAATTTTTTAATTTATTTTATTTTTATTATACTTTTATTTTCATTTTTATTAAATTTTGGGGGTAACGTTGGTTAATAACACTGTGTAAGTTTCAGGTGTACACCTTTATAAGCCACACCTGTGTACTCCGTGGCGCACTCACCCCCAAGGTCTGGTCCCCTTTTGTCACCATGTGTTTGACCCCGTCCCTGTGTGTCCTCCGCCAGCCCCTGCCCGTCCAGTAGTGCATTCTTTTTGTCGGTATCTATGAGTGTGTTCTGTCTGTTCTTTTTTAAATGGAATTTATTAGGGTTACATGGGTTAATTATGTAGATTTCAAGTACAATTCTGTAATGCATTCTCTGAGGCTGTATTGTGTGTGTTCACCCAAAGCCTGGTCCCCTTCCATCGCCCTCTGTACCCCCTTTACCCTCTGCTCTTCTGCCTACGCCTACCCCCTTCCCTTTGGTGATCACCATGCTGATGTCTGTATCTATGCTGTTTGTTCTTTTGTTACTTTTTTATGTCCACATATGAGAGAAATCATGTTTCTTGTGCTTTTCTATCAGACTTATTTCATTTAGCATGATACTCTCAAGATCTACCCGTGTTCTCACAAATGGCAGTATTTTTTCTTTTTATGGCTGAATAATATAGCCATTTTCTTTATGTACCACATCTTCTTTATCCACAGTCATTGGTCAAAGGACACTTAGGTTGTTTCCATGCCGTGGCTATTTTGAATAATGCTGCAATGAACATAGTGGTACATATGTTGTGAATTGGTGTCTTCAAATTTTTCATGTATATAGCCAGCAGAGAGATTGGTGGGTCATATGGTAGCTCTACTTTTAATTTTGGGGGTAACCTGTGTGATGTCTTCCATAGTGGCTGCACAAATTTACAGTCCCATCAACAGTGTGCCAGGGCTCCCTTTTCTCCACAACTTCTCTAACACTCATGATGTCTTGTCTTGTTGATAACAGCCACCCTAACAGGTGTGAGGTGGTATCTCATTGTGGTTTTGATTTTCATTTCCCTAATAACTGGTAATATTAAATATCTTTTCATGTGTCGCTTGGCCATCTGTCTTCCTTGGAAAAGTGACTATTCATGCCTATTAGCTCCTTATCAGAGGCTTTGTTTGCAGATATCTTCTCCCATTTGATGTGTTGCCTTTTTGTTTTGTTGATGGTTTCTTTTGTTGTATAGAAGCTTTTAGTTTGATATAATCTCATTCATTTATATTTTGCTTTTACTTTCCTTACCTTTAGGGTCAAGTTCATAAAAACCCCTCTGAGACCAAAATTTAGTACCTAAGTTTTCTTCTGTGTATTCTGTTTCAGGCCTTACAATCAAGTCTTTAATCTATTTTGAGTTAATTTTTGTGTATGGTGTCAGATAATCTAGTTTCATTTTTTTGCATGTGGCTTTCAAGTTTTCCCAGCACCATTTATTGAAGAAGCTTTCCTTTCTCCGTTGTATGTTTTTGGCTCCTTTATCTAAAATTAGTTGCCAATATATGTGCAGGTTTATTTCAGGCTCTCAGTTTTGTTCCATTGGTCTGTGTTTGTTTTTTCTGCCAATACCATACTTTTGATTATTGTAGCTTTATAGTATAGTTTGAAGTCAGGGAGTGTGTTACCTCTGGCTTTGATTTTTTCCCCCCAGGATTGCTTTGACTCTTTGGGGTCTTTTGTAGTTCCATGCAAATTAGAGAATTTTTATGTTCTATTTCTGTGAAAAATGCTATTGGGATTTTAATGATGATTGCGTTAAAGCTATATATTGCTTTAGGTTATATGACCATTTTAACAATGTTAATTCTTCCAATCCATGAACATGGAATCTTTTTCCAGTTCTTTGTGTCTTCAGTTTTTTCAACAACATATTGTAGTTTTCAATGCATAGCTTCTTCATTTCCATTGTTAAATTTATTCCAAGGTGTTTTTTGTTTTAGTAGTCGTAGATGGGATTTTTTTTTTTAATTTCTTTTACTATTTCATTGTTGGTATATAGGAACAGAGCAGATTTTTGTATATTGGAACACAACAAATTTTTGTATATTGACTTTGTATCCTGCAACTTTACTGTATTCGTTTATTGTTTCTAATAGTCTTTTGGGAGAGTATAGGGTTTTTTATATGTAGAATCATGTTCTGCAGATAGTGACAGTTTTACTTCTTCCTTCCCAATTTAGATCCTTTTATTTCTTTCTCTTTCCTGATTGCTCTGTCTAGGACTTCCAGCACTATGTTGAATAAGAGTGGTGAGAGTGGACACCCCTGTCTTGTTAGAGGAAAAGCTTGCAGTTTTTCATCACTGAGTATGATATTAGCTCTGGTTTATCATATATGGCCTTTATTTTGTTGAGATACTTGTTTTCTATACTCATTTTATTGAGAGTTTTAATTATAAGTGGATGTTGTATCTTGTCAAATGCTTTTTCTGCATCTATTGATATGATCATATGATTTTTATCTTTTGTTAATGTGCATCACAGTGTTTGATTTGCATATGTTGAGCTATCCTTGCATCCTTGGAATGAACCCCACTTGATCGTGATGTATTATGCTTTTAATGTATTACTACATTTGACTTCCTAATATTTTGTTTCGGATTTTTGCATCTACATTCATCAGAGGTATTCCCTGTAAGTTTTCTTTTTTTCTGTTGTCTTTGCCTGGTCTTGGTATCAGGGTTGTGTTTGCCACATAAAATGAATTAGGAAGTATTCCCTCTTCTTCAATATTTTAGATAGTTTGAGAAGGACAGGTATTAAATCTTTGAATTTACTGGTGAAGCCATCTGGTACTGGACTTCCTTTTTTTGGGCATTTTTTTTATGATTATTTCAGTTGCCTTACTAATGATTGGTCTGTTTAGGTTTTCCAGTTCTTCATTGTTCAGTCTAGGAAGGTTATATGTGTCTAAGAATTTTTTCTTCTCGGTATTGAATTTGGTGTCATAGAGTTTTGTATTCTTGTATAACCTTTTGTATTTCTTTGATGTTCGTTACAACTTCTTTCATTTCTGATTTTATTTATTTGATTCTTCTATATAGAGCCATACTGAGAATGGCTCCACACTTGAATAGCTCTGGGATTTCCTGACCCACATTGTACAAACCATAGTCTTTTTAAGAAGTTTGACATTTAATTCATAAACTTTTAGTCATTGTCAGCTATTATGCTGTGGGCCCCTGAGGGCAAACTAACACATGCACATACCTACCTCTACACATACAACTATATCTGTAGAGCAGTCTTTCCCACTGAGCAACCCTGAATAGTCTATTTGGAAAACCTTCAGAAATGCATCATCTTATAAACTGAGATTTTTGTATGATTTCAAGTTTCTCTGCTGAATTTAAAAGTAATATTTATTGATTCAGAAAATGGGCTGTCCACCTAAAAATTATTTGTTATTTCTTTCTAGCACAGTCAGTATTATTTCATTTTGATTTTGATGTAACTTTTTACTTTTAGGTGCTCACCTGGTAGGGGTTATCGACTGCCAACAAGTGCCTTGGTGAACCTTTCTCATGGGAGTCGCTCTGAGACTGGAAATCAGAAGTTGACCGCCATTGTGAAACCACAGCCAGCTGTGAATCACTGTAGCTCGAATCCACCGGTTTCAGCTGGGCGTTTGGGAGGCTTAAACCATTCCCCTCAGTCTCTCTTTGTTCCTACACAAGTAAAGACTCTTTCTGTAATTGCCCTTTACAAATCAGAGGCACACTGTAAATAGAAACCTAATTAGACTTATTGTTTTAAAAAGTTTTTTTTTTTAAGTCATTTCCATTTTTGTTCTAAACTAATAGGCCAGTAGAGAATGCTATTAATTGCATTCTACCTATGTTATAAAATTACAGTTATAGTAAAGAACAAAGACATTTATTTAAAAAATAATCTTGAAAATGTCTTTTTTCTCTTTATATATTTATTTTCAAACCAACATTAAAATTTTTTTCTTATATATCTACTATCTTATATATCTATCATATTTTACTATATCTACTATAAAATGACATAAATTTGAAAGGTAAAAGGGAGAGGACTATATCTTGTTTATCAAAAGCAATTTTCAAGTTCCCACCATGTAACTCATGGGTAATTTCCTTTATTTCATTTTCCTGGGGACAAAAATCAAATTGTTTTGTGTGAGACACTTACCTGTATTTCATTCCATGACCACAAATCTTACCACACTTTTTAATCCAAATAATACATGTTTATTGTACACTAATTAGAAAACACAGATAAGTAGATAATAACAAAGGAAACAGAAGCAAAAACCCTCTCAAATCGCATAGGTAACTACTGTTAAATTTTTGGTGCATATTTTTGCAGAGTTTTAATCTGCATGAAATCAGTTCTCCATAAGTAATAGCAGATTTATTAATCTAATCTAATCTAATCTATTAGATTGCGTTTGTGTAAGATGAACATTTTAAAAATCAAATCATTAAATGCTAGTTTAAATGAGATAATATAACAGTACATTGGAAGAACCTGTTGGTGGGGATATACGGATTTAGTATAATCTATAGCATCTGTTGCGCTTTAAACACTTAGAATAAAACCTTTCAAAACCAATTGCATATGAAGAACGGCATGTTCTCTCTAGTAGTATGCCGTCAGGGTGACTGTGTTGAGCTCCAGAAAAAGGGTTGAGATTTCAGATAATGTACATTAAATATCCTCTTGTGCTAAATAATTTTAATGAGTAAATTATTTGATTTTTAACATGAAGCTTTACTTTTTCATGTGTCAGTTCCTTAAGAAATTTTTTGTGCTTTGCCAGGTACCTACTAAAGACGATGATGAATTTTGCAACATTTGGCAGTCCTTACAGGGATCTGGAAAGGTTTCGCACTTTCATCCAACTCTACAAGAGAAGGTATGTATATCTTGTTTGATAGACATTTAACTTGAAAAAATTTAATTTTATATTCCTTTTTCAAGTATGCAATGATTAATTTTCTTCTGAAATCTCATGAATTTGCATACTTTTGTTCAGCTACATACAAAAAAGTTTTTGATCCATGAATGAGAATATAGACAATTTTTAAATTAGTTTTGGATTATTTTTTAGTTGTTTACAAAATCATAGTAACTATAGTTTAAATTGAACAAAGGCCTTAATGGTACTCAGTAACTTATTTGTTTCCACGTGAATGTATAGCTTTATGCTGGCAGGTGATTGTCTTAAAGATGAATGAGCAGATTCATATTCCTGATAAAGATTAAGAAAAAGAAAGAAATCTTGCTGAAAGAGTAGACTCAGACCGAAAAAGAGGAAAAGGAATGAAATCCTATAACTTTGTTGCAAGTTACTGGCCTAGGCCTATCTTCTCAGTTTAGGTCAAGAAGGAATGTTCTCTCAAATTTATAAACCAGTAGCCTGCACCATGAGGGCCTCATTTATACAAATATCCTCCAGTGACAGTGGCCTTATCAGAGATAGAGAGGGGAAAATAGCAAAGGGAATGGAGGTAAAATAAACATAGAAAGTGAGAGTGACACAATAGACAGGTCTCTTCTGTAAATATGCAATTATAAGTTTTCCTTCAAACATCCATAAATCGTGTCTACCTAAGTATAACCCGTATCCAGATTTTCAGACCCTGTCTGCTCTGTAATCTCTGAGGCTGCTGACCACTCATTCTTCAGGAGTGCTTGCTGTCGGTCACTTACCCATTCAACACATTTACCGAGTGCCTACCATACAGACTTAGGGTAGTAGGAGCCTGTGAGAAGTGGTCAAATGCTAGACATTTTTTTTAATTGAATTTATTGGAGTGACATTGGTTAATAAAAGTATATTGGTTTGAGATACACAATTCTACAGTACGATGTAGGGATTGCCAACTGATGATGAATTAGGTTTGGGGTTAAAAGACAAACCTAATTACTTTTATTAACCAATGTCACTCCAGTTGAGTGGTAATTAAGGAAGAGAGGAAAGAGCCAAAGTCACAAGTCAAGCATATTGCCACTCTCTTCCTTAATTACCACTCAATATAATTTATGTTTGATTCCAACCTCTCAGTCAAGATCTAACCCAGTATCTCCAACTATCTAGGAGACAGATACAGATGGATGCCCACCGTCCCCCTCAGCCTCAGGATGTCTCAGAATTGATCACAGCTATGGCCTGTTCTCTTATCCTTATTCTAACACTACCATTTTCCCCAAGCATATAGTCTGGAAAGCATGGAATTTAAAATGTTTTACTCTTACTCTCCTAATACTTTTTTGCAATGAGACCGTCAATTGTTCACTGCTTCTCAGTTTCCACAGTGGACCTTGGTTGTCGTTCCAGGCCTAGCGTCACCTCCCCTCTACATTTCCTCTTTCTTGCCTCTTTCTTTTCTAGTTCTTACATAGCACAGCCTAATTAGTCTTTCCTAGAGACCCTTTCACCTGTCCTGTCCTGATGGTGTAATTGGGCAAAGTCTCTAATTAATAAGAGCTCCTGGGTTTATGCCCTGAGGCATTGTAGTGTAGTAAATCTGGTAGCAGAAAATCAGGAAATTAGAGGTTTTATAACTCAAATTGAGCAAATCTAATTTCCCTGAGCTTCTTTGGCCTCATTTATAAAATTAAGTTGGTGGGCTTAAAGCACCTTGGAGGCCTTTTCCAGCCCTAAAATAGTATAATTCAAATACTTAGACCGTATAGGGCTCCCTGTTTAGTACTACTGCTGGAATTCAGCCTCAACTCAAACTAATATTTAGTTCTTCTATAACCTAACCCTACCTGATTCTTACATAAAGCATGTCTTAAGTATTTGGTAAAATGGTCGTTCCAGTCAGACTGGTCCCTTCACTTTCCCTTTCTCACAAACAGATAATTCCTATCTCGGGTTATCTATACATCTTGTTCCTTCCACTTAGGATGCTAGTCCTCTCTCACTTCCAAAATTCCCCTCTCAGTCAGGGTACACTAGTCATGTTACTACCTATTTCTTTGAGGGGCCTCAACACTTGGTATTATATTTTCTCAGAATATTCTGCATGCATCTTCTGTTACTGGCTGCTATTTCATTATTTATATCAGTTTAATGCTCTAGTGTTTTATCTCCTGTGTGTTCCAAGAATTATGATCCACCACATACAACATTTATATCCAGGAGGCATTAAAAAGCAGCCTGATATTCATCCAATGAACAAATTCTAGAAAACTCAACACAATTAAAAAAAATCAAGCTTCTGGAAAAAGCAAAAATGTGGAGACAGTAAAAAGATCAGTGGTTGCCAAGGATTAGGGAGAGAGGTGGGGATGAATAAGTGGAGTACTTAAGATTTTTACGGTACTGAAAAATGCTCTATGTAATACCATTGTTGTTGATGATGTAAGAGAAATGTCCAGACCTGTAAAGAATTTTTATGAGTTTATTTGTCCAATGTTGACAATATGCCAGGAAGCAAGATCTCAGATGCTCCCCAGAATGTCAGTTTGCAGTTTCTTTTCTCATTTGGAATTAAGGAGGGAACATAAGGAAGATTACATAAACTTGGGAGGAAGCAAGACAGAAAAATAGCAATGATTGGGTTACAGAATAACAAGGTTATATGCTTTCTTGAGGGTGGTTACCCTTCTGAGGGGTCTGAAAAAGAGGCATTTTAAAGACGCGTTAACCTAGATGCACAGAAACAATAAACAGGGCTTGCTTAAGGCAAAGATAACCTTTTATTAGGGAAGCTATAGGCCTGAGGCATGCCTACCCACTATCACCTGCCCAGTTAGGAATTTATGATCAGATCACCCTGTGAGGTTACTTTCAGTTAGATTGATTACAGAGCCTCCTTTTGATCCACACTGTATGGTGGACACATGCCTTTGTACATTTGCCCTAACCCATGAAATATACAACACCAAGAGTGAGCCCAGCGCAAGCTATGGACTCGGGGTGATTATGGGTTCATGCCCCTCCCGTGAGGGACGTTGATAGTGGTAAGGCTATGCATGTGTGGGGGAAGGGAGCGATTTTGTTGTGAACCTAAAACTGCTCTTTAAAAAGTCTTCTTAAAAAAGTCAAGCCTTTATTGGAAAAATATGAAAACATGACTAACAAATAGCTACGTAGACAGAACAACTGAAAAGACTGTACTCAAACGGTGTTTTCTTCCAGCTGAGCTTACGGTCACTTTTCTCTGAAATGGCACTGTGAGCTTGGGCTTCAGAGTGAACTCAGCTGTCAGTCTTCCTGTTAGTACTGTAACCACATTACTTCACCACTTTAAGCCTCAGCTTACTCATCTTAGCATTTTTATAATCATAGCATTATAATGATATTAAGATCATGGATGCAAAGTACGTCTTACCATGCCTGGCACAGAATAGACACTAACACAGTACTTGTTCATACCAATCTATTGATCCTGATGTTCTGATTCACTTCCTTAAAGTCAAAATCTCCTATAAGTACTTCTGTAACCCATAACCCCACCAGCCATTGTGCTATGCAAGTAGAAATCTCTTGACCCTTTCACTCTTAAAGACTAAAGAGCCCTGGGTATTCTGTGCATATGAGCTCACTGGACCTTCCTACACACGCTGGTGCCTGTCACAATGATTTTCGAGCATGCCTGCTGCCAATGAGGACATGATATGCCTTTGTACCCAGGGTTTATTATTTGTCTTTGCTCAGAAGAAAATAAATAGGGCCCACCAAAAGCAAAATTGTGACATGATGGCCCTGGTTGGTGTGGCTCAGTTGGTTGGAGTGTTGTCTCATGCACCAAAAGGTTTTGGGTTTGCTTCCCGGTCAGGGCATATACCTAGGTTGCAGGTTCATCCTGGTCTGGGTTCATATGGGAGGCAACCAATTGGAAGTTCGTTCTCTCTCTCTCTCTCTCTCTCTCTCTCTCTCTCTCTCTCTCTCTCTCCCCCCCTTCTCCCCTGCTCATCCCCCCTGCCCCTCTCTCTAAAATCAATAAACATACCCTCGAGTGAGGATTTAAAAAAATTGTGAAATGATAAATTTGTATTGAACATCTGCTTTGCTTTCTCTTCTGCCCAACTTTGGAAAATTATATATTTTTTGCCTTCAGGCCTCCTCTCCCTATCAGAAAACAAAGGAATATAATATGATCTTTAGGAAAAACTTACTGCCGTTTTGCTAATTCTGCCCATTCCTGTACTGTCTCAGTTACTGTAGCTTTATAGTCAGTCCTGCTGTCTGGTCATAGTCTTCCATCATTTGCAAACCTTGACAATATAAATATTAATAAAAATCAGTTCACAACTTTCACATCAGAGGCAGAAATGAATTTTCTAAAACTTTTTAATGGAAATGTGTAACATAATGAAATCAAGAGAATAGTACAGTGAACCCACAGAGACCCATCCTTACCCTGCACTTGTTCTACAGCACCTGCTTATTTCCCACCCCACTGCCCAGGAGAGGAATATTCTAACGCAGATCTAGAGGGATCTTTAGAGGGTGTGATTTCTGTTGTGAAGAACTTTAGCTAAAGTTTAATTATTTCTTTAGTTTCTATATTATTAACTTTAAGCAAAATCATATTTAATTTTTTCTATTGAATGTAGTATTATTGTAAAATGATAGTTTTCTATGTATCGTGTTAAGTAATGCATAGAGAAACATCTGTAGTGATGGCCATTGTGTTATAATGTTTACTTCTGGATGGTGGATTTGAGTGGTTTTTAAAATTCTTTATACTTTTCTGCATTCTTTAATTTGTTTTCTAGTGAGCTATATAATTTTAATAAAAATAATAATTATTAAACATTGAAGAAAAGAAGTAGTTATAGTAATAAGACTTTCCTTAAATCATTTATAAGAATTTTAACTTTCAGGGTGCAGTTCTACCTCAAGAAATAAGTCAAGTAACTCAACATCATAAATCTGGCTTAAGTGACAGCAGTGTTAAATGTCAGCAGAGAAAACATGAGCCTCACAGAAAATGTAAGTTTTAAGTTAGAAAAGTGTACTTGTGGTGCTGCTTCCTTTTATTTTTATTAATTAACAGCTTTATTAAGTTATAATTAACAACAAAATTGATCATTTTTTAAAATGCAATCAGTTGGGTTTTTTATATTTTCACAAAGTTATACAACCAGTGTGACTATCTATCTATACTGAAACATTTTCATCAGCCCTCAAAAGAAATATCCTACCTATTAGCAGTCATACCTCCAGCCCTTGGCAAAGCACTAATTTACTTCCTGCCTTTATGGATTGGCCTATTCTAGATATTTCATATAAATGGGATCATTAAATATGTGTGACCTTTTGTGGCTGGCTTCTTCACTCAAGGATATGTTTTTATTGATTTGAGAGAGAGAAAGAGAGACAGACAGAAACATCAATATAAGAGAGAAACCGGTTTATTGCCTCCTGTCCTGGACCCCACTAGGGGTATAACCAGCAACCTAAGTATGTGCCCTGACTGGAAATCAAACTCGCAACCTTTTGGTGCACAGGTTGATGCTCCAGCCAACTAAGCCACATGGCCAGGGCTAGGACTGGCTTCTTTCAATTGGCTTACTGTTTTCAGGGGTTATCAATGTTGTATGTTGCAGCATGTATCAATACTTCATTCCTTTTTATGGCTAAATATTGTATTGTACAAATACTACATTTTGTTTACTACCATTCATCTGTTGATGGACATTAGGGAAGTTTCCACTTTGGGGTTATAATGAATAATGCTGCTGTGAATATCTGTGTACAAATTTTTGTGTGAACATATGTTTGCAGTTCTCTTGGGTATATATGAATGAGTGAAATTACTGAGTCATATGTTAACTCTATGTTTAACTTTTTGTGGAACTCTCAAACTTCTCCAAACTAGCTGTACCATTTCACATTGCTTCCAGCAGTGTGTAGGGCCTGACTTTTCCACACCCCCATAGCACTTGTTATTGCCGTCTTTTTAATAGAGGCACTCTGGTGGATGTAGAGTGCAGCCTCCTCGCACCTTTCACTTACCGTTGGTTATGACAAGTAATGGTGAGCATCTTTTCATGTGCTTATTGGCTGTTTATCTTTTTTGATGAAATGTCTATTCAAAATATTTGCTCATTTTAAAATTGGGTTATTTGTCTTTTTATTCTTGATTCGTAAGGATTTTATATATTCTGTATACTACAGGCTTCTCTGATATTTTTTCTACTTTTTTTTTTTTTTGGTTGCTTGTGCTTTAGGTGTCATGACCAAGAAACCATTGCCTAATCCAGGGTCACAAAGATTTAAACCTGTTTCGTGTTTTTCCCCTAAGAGCTTTATAGTTTTATCTCTTACAATAGTTGTTTCTTTTTCATTTTTGTGTTTGAATATGGTATGAGTGAGCGAGGTAGGGGGCCTATATTCATTCTTTTGCATGTGGATATCCAGTTGTCCCAGCACTATTTGCTAAAATAATGTTCTTTCAACTGTTGAATTGTCTTGGCACCCTTGTAAAAAATCAGTTGATGATGGATGTATGGGTTTATTTCCATTCCCTTGATCTATATGCCATCTTTATGGGAACAGCACACCGTCTTAATTACCATAGTTTTAAAATTGGAGAGTTTGACTCCTCCAGCTTTTTCCCCCCAGATTGTTTTGTCTGTACTGGTGCCTTGCATTTTCATATGAATTTTAGAATTAGCTTACCTATTTCTGCAAAAGTGGCAGCTGGACTTTTTATACAGATTGCATTGAATCTGTAGATGACTTTGGGTGGTATTGTCTTTTTAACAATATTAAGTCTTCCTCTACATGAATACAAAATGCCTTTCCATTTATTTAGGTCTTCTTTAATTTCTTTCAATGATGTCTTGTAGTTTTCAGTGTACAAGTCTTACACTTTTTTGTTAAATTTATTCCTAAAAGTATTTTATTCTTTTTTACTGCTATTGTCAATGGAACTGTTTTCTTAAAAAAAAATTTTATTTATTGCTATATATAGAAATAAAACTGACTTTTGTGTATTGATCTTATGTCCTTCCATATTTTGAAACTTGTTTATTAGCCCTCATTTTTTGTGGCATTTGCATATATAGTTTTACATTTTTCCTGTACAATTCTGGATGCCTTTTATTTCTTTTTCTTGCCTAATTGCTGTGACTAGAACCACCAGTACAATGTTGAATTGTAGTGGTGAGAGTGGACATTCATATCTTGTCTTGATCTTAGGGATAGCTTTCAGTCTTTCAGCTTTAAGTGTAATATTAGTTGCAGGTTTTGGTAGATGCCCTTTGTAGCTGAGGAAGTTCACTTCTATTCCTAAGGTGTTTTTTGTTTTTCTTGGAGGGATGTTAGGTTTTGTCAAATGCTATTTCCATGTCACTTGAGATGATCACATGGTTTCTGTCCTTCGTTGGTTAATATGGTGTATTTCATTGAATGTTTTTCATGCGCTGACACAGCTATACTTTCCTGGGATAAATCCCACTAGGTCACAGTGTATGATCATTTTTGCCTGCTACAGGATTTGATTTCCTAGTATTTTTTTGAGGATTTTTGCATCTGTATTCATAAGGGATATTTTTAATTTTCTTTTCATGTGATGTCTTCAATTTTGATATCATGGCAATACTCACCTCATGACTGTTGGGAATAACACTGTGAAAGAACACCCTTATTCTGATCTCTCTGGTGGTAGCCAGGTTTATGGGTTTTCACCAAAAATGCTAGCTGCTATTTCTGAAGGCTGTGTAGAGCTGGAGACTGTGTATGGGATTAGGGCAAGTTAAAATGCCGCAAAGCTCACTGTCCTTACTAAGATTTTGTCTTTTTTTAAATCCTCACCTGAGGATATGTTCTTTATTGATTCTAGAGAGAGAGGAAGGAAGGAAGAGGGGGAGAGAGAGAGAGAGAAACATCAAATTAAGAGAGAAACTGGTCGGTTGCCTCCTGCACATGCCCCTACTGGGGACTGAACCCACAACCTGAGTGTGTGCCATGGCTGGGCAGCGAACCCAAGACCCTTCTATGCACAAGGTGATGCTCAGCCAACTGAGCCACAGCAGCCAGGGCAGTAGTGTCTTTTTTCTTGAGTAAATAGTCCCCTGATTGTTGTAAGCCTTTGATTAACTTTCATAGTTCTGAAAATTTGGATTCTGGTGATTAAATAAAAATTCTCTGGTCCATTTGCTCCTTGCTTTTATGGAGGAAAGAATTTTTAGAGATCCTTACTCTGACATATTTTTGCTGATGCCTCTGCTCTCACTACTTTTCGAGATAAATTTTATTTAAAGTAATCCAGTTACTTTTTTGTGTGTCAACACTTGCTAATTAAGTTACTCCAAACTTGTTACAGATTTTTGTTAAAAATATGTACAAATATTTTATTATTAATATGCACTCACCTAGTTTGTATATTTTACTCTTTGCCTTTTTCCAGTAGTGTCTAGTGTGCAGTAGGAGATGCAGAGATGAGAATCTCGCTCTTGCACTCGCTTTTTCTCTTCTCTTGACCAAAGTGTTCCCAACCTGCAGCAGATCGCTCTCTGTGTTGAAAATGTCGCTTATTTGGTATTCATTTATTTATTCAACTGCTGCTTCTTGAACTGTTATGTGCATGGTGCTGGGAATGCATGAATGAACAAGACAGACAAGCTTTTACATTCCAAAGTGGAACCTGATCGTAGACAAACATTAAATTCCATAATCCATAGTAATGATAAATGTTGTGATGAAAAATAAAGCTATTTATGGGGTAGAGTGATAAAGTGTCCTATTTTAAATAGGTTGTCAAGGAATGCCTGTTTGAGGACATAACATTTGAACAGAGACCCAAATAAAAGGGAAGTGGAGTGGGATAAGCTGTACAGAAAGCTTGTGAAGAGCTTCCCAGCAGAGGAACGTCTCATGCATAGCCCAGATTCTAATTTATTATTATTGTATATGCATGGTATTTTATGTGTTTATATAGTACATCTAGTATTAAAATAGTGCTTTAAAATATTTTTCTAAAAAATGCTTTGTGGTTTTATAACTTTGGTTCAGTTTGATAACTGCTAGACTGTATTTTATACTAATATCTATATGTTATTTTTCCTTTAATATTTTAAGTTAAATATAGTCAAACCTCATTTCTCAAACGTCTCCCATCTTGAACAGTTAGGTTCTCAACCAGGTTGTTCACAGAAAAAAATGTCTCAGTGGTTGAACCAAACTTTGGATTTTGAACTAACAACCCTTTCAGGTTGATCTCTCAGCGTGAAAGAAAGCGTCTCTCAGGCCACCAAGGAGACAGTGCTTTTGTTGTTGGTGAATGAGTAGCATGATTTTAACACGTAAAGAGGCCATCAGGAGTGCTGATGATGCTAAGGGTGTGAAATAAACAATGATCACAGGCAGTTGAAGAGGTAGAAAAACTGTTGTTGATTTGTATCAAAGAAAAGCAGTTAGCCCTTGACAGCATTTGGGAGGCAGCGATCGAGGTGAAAAAGCGAAGATGCTGCATGCTGACCTGAGAGACACCCTGGAAGGAGTGCGGAAAGTGATCCGGTTGAGGCTAGTAGGGGTGGTTCGATAAACTTAAGGAAAGAAATGTTTGTTTACAGATTAAACAGTGCATTAGACATGTACTGTATATAAGACAGGTTAAAACAGAATCATTTGGGGTCTGGAACAGATTAATTCAATGTACATTATTTCTAATGGGAGGAAATGATTTGGTTTTATTACTGGACAGGGGACCTAGCCCTTGGCTGGTCTGCCTAGGGCTGGCCAATAGTGTGTGGGTTCTTGACTCCATGCAGGAAAGATCTCACAGCACGAGTCCAGATGACTGTGAGGGAACGTTCGTTAAAGCTGAGACAGTGAAACAAGAAAGGGCTCAGCATAGAAGCAGCAACAGGAGGGCCGAGGCTGGGCTGCCCTGGCTCACTGGGAAGCCAGAGAAAAGGAATTGGTCAAGTTCAGCGAGTAAGCCCAGGTGCTGCTGGCTGGCCATTGCTCCCCTGGTTGCAAGTCTCCTGGGGACCCTTATTGTTTAGGAGGTGTGCTGTGGGGGAAGAAGAGGGGATAGGGAGTAGAGGGGGGGTGCTCCCTAGAGGGAGAGCCCACTGAGTCCTTTGTTTTGAGGCTTTTATTTCTCTCTTGAAGGCGGGAATCTTAGGGGAGGTCTCAGGGGAGGGTCTCAATAGAATATTCATCAGCTCTCCAGGTGTGCTCTTTTGGGGTCCTGGTCTCCACTGGTTGGTCGGTGCCAGGGCATAGGGTCATTAGTCAATGTAGCTGGTCCTGAGGCAGCCACGGGGCCACTTTTCTGGTTTTGCTGCTTTTCTGGGCCTGGAGCTGAAATACAGCTGAGGCCTGGATGTTATCTTCAGGGAGTAAATGCTCAGGGGTCTAAACCGAATGACCAGCAATGTGCTGGGGGAGGAGAGGTTCCCCTGGGGACAAGGTCCTTGCTTCCCAGTTTTCCCCCTTGCTGGGCAGCTGGGGCTTCCTGCCCTGATGAGCTTCTGTACCTGGTCCATCTAACACAAACCATTTACTCTCAAGTGTCCTTGGTTTAGGGAAGATAGAATTTACTAGATGACTGCAAACTGCTGTTTAACTCTGTCTCAGTTTCCCTGTTCCACTTGTCCTGGGTTCCTGGCCTGTCTGTTTTTGAACAAGTTACTTCTCAAACAGCCTTCCAAAACGAATTAAGTTCGAGAACCAAGGTTCCACTGTATAGATTAATGTCCCTGTAAATATGATAAATATAGCTTGAAGATTTTATATTTAATTGAAATACATTGTGATTATTCTTCAAATTATTATTCATGTAAATGTGAATTCTTTCCGTTATATGGCATTCTGGTTAGTTCTCTTGTGTGTGTCTCAATAAAGGTTTAATGTCTCAATAAAAGTTTAAGGATACCTGCCAACTCACATTTTCTTTTTCTTCTTTTTGCAAAATTCCTTCCTTTCCTCTCTTCCTTCCCACCATCACCTTCCTTTCCCTTCCCTTTCTCCTCCGCTCTCTGTCCTGCTCTTCCCCGCCTGTTCCAGCTCTGTCCCTTCCTGCTCTGCTCAGTGGATCCCTTTTCCTGCCTCCCATCCTGTCCCTCTGCTTCTTTTCTCACCATCTATTTTTTGTCTCTTTCTCCCTCCTTCCCTTTCTTCCTTCATCTTCTAATGCGTCCTTTTTGTTTCCCCTCCCATTCCCCCAATTTCCCCTTAACATTAATACTAAAGTAGCTTCCTAATCTCCTTCTGTCTATTCAATAAGCCACTTACATATTTTCATCTTCCTAAGGCACAGTTCTGATCTGATCACCACTGTCTGCTCAGAACCACTGGCTGCCCTTTGTCTACCAGTTTCATTCCAGAGTCTTCGGTACCTCTCAGATCGTGGCACCAACCCGCTTCTGGAGCACAGTTAAGCTCTATGACATGGCTTCATCTCTAGCAGATCTGGTCTGTTTAGAGTTTTATAAACACATTCCGTGTTCTCTATTTCTATGTCTTCTCTCCTGTTATTTCCTTTGCCTGGAACATGTAGCCTCCTGTCCTGCCCATTGGAAACCTATTATCCATCCAGGCTCAGTCTGATGCCCCCTTCCCTTTTTCTTCTTGTTAGCTGTGAGCATCTCTCCTCCCCTGATCTAGATTATAAATTCTTCAAGATCAGGACCTCGTCTTCTTGGGATTATGTGAATTTTTAACATACTACCTTGAGGTGGTAAATATTTGGTAAATGTAATTGGTGTGCAGCAAGTTCTTTCATTTACCAAAATTTCTGTTTTCTTGTCTCTAGTTAAAGAAGAGTGTAAGATCCCTAAAACTGAGAGTTGGTCACAGAAAATGTCAAACAGCCAGGTAAGCTTTCTTAAAATGAAACACCTAGTAGCCAGCTTATTGCAGTTGGTGGCTTTGTGGCATCTGACTGAATTTTGCAGCCCTTTCAGTCAAATCCATAAGGTATGTGGCAAGAGGGTGCTAAAGTGTAGTCTGAGAGACACTTAGATGGGAGGTTGCACAGCTAGAGTCCAGGATTTGGAACTAGAAATACCTGAAACCCTAGTTCTGCTGTTCAATAGTTGGGTGGCCTGGAGCAATTCACCACAGCTTTCAGCCTCAAAGTCTTCATCTTTAAATGGAGATAAAAATAGATCACTTGTCTCTCTCAATACAGATCATCTGTAAGTACATATAAACATACCTCATACACAAATGCATATATGTATATATAAATATAAATATGCAAATGTGTATATACATTGAAAATATGTGGATCAACAGTAAAGTTAATGGTTAATTCTGCAGAGTTAGGTTGCAGAGGGGAGCTGAAGTTTATGTTTTATTTTATGTAGTCTCTGCTGTTTGATATGAACTATACATACATTTTATAATCAAAGTATAACAAATTTTAATCTAAAAAAATCAATATGTACCCTTATGTGTGTATGTTCTGTATGTATATTATGTTTTAATAGTTTGAAAAAATTAGATCTTTTATAGCTAGTAATATGTTAAATTTATAAAAGATATCTTAGAGTATTTGGCACATGGTAGGTTCTTAGTAAATAGAATTCATTAATATTTAGATATCAGTAAAATGGTTGAATTATATGACTTTTAAGGCCCTATTCTGCAACTCATGCTATGATTTCCTTTACTCTAGAAAAAGGGTTTATAAACTTTTCATGCCATGGACCTCTTTGGTGAAGTCTATGGACTCTTTCTCAAAATAATGTCTTAATGCTGAAATAAAGTACATAAAATGTCAAAGAAAACCAATTATATGAAGTAGAATCACCCCTGTTGTGGTTTGCTGCCAGTATTCATAATTGAAGGGAATTCTGAATTCTTATTTAGAAGTTAATGAAGATACAGATGTAATTTTCCCCTCATCCAAGTTTACAAGCCCCTTTTTTCCTTACAATACAGGAGAGTAATGTATTTAACAAGTTTATAGGTATTTGTTTAGAACACTATTAAGTAGTAACTTCATTTGCACAAAAAGCTCACTCATACTCTTCTGTAGACATTTGGGTGGCCTGACAAATATAACACTAAGCTCCTGAAGAGAAGTGAAAGTATGGAAGTCTCAGAGAATCAGAAGGTTAGGACTCGTTGTCCAAATGCTGTGGATAAGATAAAAGACCATTTATCCCATTGAGCTTCCCACACTTGAACACCTGGTTAGATGATTGGTGGAAATTATAAATCATTTTTGTACATAAAACTCTTAGCTTTTTCTGTGTCCTTGTACTTTCATCTTCATGCACAAAATATTCTTTTAGCCTAACACTGGATTTGAGAACTTTTTAGCATCCTTGACTATCTCCAAAGAAAACGAAGTCCAGTCCTCTCATCATGAAGAGCCCCCCAGTGAAGAACATTTGTCACCGCAGTCATTTGCTATGGTTCGTATTTTGTGATAACTTTTGTACTCTGCTAATTTCACTGTTGTTGGCCATGAACACCCCCCCCCCCCCCCCCCCCCCCCCCCCCCCCGCAGCCGTCCAACCCCTTCTCTCCGGTAGACTGGCACGCTGCATCTGCACCGCCCTCCCGGGAGGAAAACCGGACTGCCCCGGGGAATAGCCATCCTTTTGTTTATCTCTTTAGACTACACATCGCTCCCTTGCGAACATTGCTACTAGGCAATTTGGTCAAAAGTTAAGCCAGGAAATGTTGAGGTGTTTTTGTTTGTTTTTTTCCCTCAACTCTAGGCTATTGATTTTTCTTATTCTGGATTTCAGTGTAGTTATTGTTTTTCATTTTTAACATTGTAACTCATTAAAAGAAGGATAAGTAGGCTCTACTAGTAATTCTGTTAACTTTTCTCCCTCTACCTTCACCATCTACATACCAATCATTTTCAAAACAGAAGGGAACACGGATGCTTAAAGAAATTCTAAAAATTGATGCCTCTGACCCTGTGGACCACAAGAGCGAAATGAAGCAGTTTGGTCCTGAAGTCACTGTCTCCTCTAACAGGAGGGGCGAATGTGGACCTTCCTCACAGCCCAAACAGGGTAAGAAGTTAAGTAAGTAAGCTAAGCACAACTACTATCATTTCAGAAATTCAGTTTATTTTTTGTGCTTTTTAAAGATAAAACTTTTATTTTTAAAAAATATAATTAAAAGTAACAAATAAGAGTGTAATTTTTATGTTTGCATCATTTATATAATAGCTGTGTAACCAAAAGGTATATAGTTCCTAAATGTCTTCTTGTGAAAACTTAAATTGCACTGTTACAGATACTCAACTGCACATCTCAAGCCTGGAAATGTTTCCCCATTCTAACTTTTTTTTCTTTTTTCAGTAATTTAAGAATGATTGTGTAACTTAAATGTATTACTTAACTTTTCTGAAATTCTTTTTCCTACTTACAAATGGGAAGAACTTCTCAAATGGCTGCTGTGATAATTATGTGCCATGCACGAAGCAGCTAACACTGCGTCTAGCACGTTATTGGTGCCAAAAATTAATATTAGTGTATTAAAATAACTTGATCATTGTAAAAATAAAAGCTATAAAATCATTCAAAATAATTAATGGAGGCAGGCATTGGAAAGTGGTTATTTATCTGAAACCTACGAGGCCCGTAGCACATCTGGCACGTGGCTGGATTTCAATAACTATCCATCATTGCTCCTGCCCACTCTGTCCCCTATACCTTAGTATTTTGTCTATGTAATTATCTGCAGAAGGCTACCAGAGTCAGTAATGCAAAAGTCAGTGAGGGTAGAAGTTTCTCAGATAGGTAAAAAACATTTTGAAATAAGCAGATCTGAGTTTATTAAGGACCAAAATATGGAAGAAAATCAGAGCCTTCTTCTATTTATACTCTAGTGAATATTAGGATAAATGATTCATTGAAATTCCAATAACCATTAGGAAATTAATTATTTAATACAGTGACAGGCATGCTCTTGAAATAGAGCAAAATAAAAATTTAAAACAAAATTGGATAAAGATGGTCCCAGTGCCAAAAATAAGCAACTTTTTCTTTGTTTCATTATAATGAAAAATAATCATATACCTGAGAGTCAAGAGCTCAGAATCCAGAGCATGTTGCAGAGCTGATGACATCTGTGACTTGGGGCTGCCACTGAACCTTTTTATAGTCTAGGACAGGAAGAGGGTTAGGTTCATTCTGCTCTTGTTCTCTCAGAATTTTTAAATCATTTTCTATATAAAAGCACTTTAAAGACATAATTTCAGAAAAAAAAATTTAAGAAGCATCATTTGGAGCAACAAAATCTTTCATTTATGGTATCTTAGAGTGTAGGATAACATTTTGAGAAGACTAAAGCCAAAGCCTCAAAACCTAAGACTTATTTGTAAATCAGCTCAAGAGAGCCATCTGCTTGTTCAGACTCTGCCTGTAATGTAACTTTGTAGTCATTAATTTCTCCAGATGGTCATTTTTGGCTGTCACCTACTTATTGTATTTTTAAATCTTTCTTTTAATCGTGTATCACTAATCAGTTACAATCACCTAGAAATCTTCACTGAATTCTTAGTAATTTTAGACTGTACTAAATAGTTCTTATATTTGTTTCATGGGAGGTTCCTCTTTTCACCTTTTAACAATTTTTTGCTCGTATTTATTGAAACCCTGAAATAATTGCCTAGTTTGAGATACCTTTAATACAGATGTGTCCTGTTTTCTTTTTTGGTAGCATCTTATATGAACAAGCCTCACAGTTCTAGTGAGTACCATCCTGTTCGGTCTGTAGACAGTGTGTGCTGGCCTGCTTCCAGCCAGATCCCTTCTGTGTCCACACCAGCAGCTGAACTCTCTAGAATCTGTTCCCTTGTTGGAATGCCACAACCAGATTTCTCTTTTCTTAGAACACCACAGGTATAGTATACTGTGTTCCATTTATAGAAGTTCTTTAACACTGAGCCTAAGGAAGTCGACTGAAGTGTTTGGCTAGAAAAAGTCTAACGGAGCTGACTTTTTTTACTTTATCAGCAGCAGATACTTAGACTTCTCACTCCAGCTGATTCATTTATGCAGAACCAGAGCCCTTAGAGAACCTAGGCAGCAGGGAGCCCAGCAAAATTCTTTAGACTGATGGAGCCAGGGATCTTGGTCTAAAGAACCTTGGTTCAAACTTTTTCACCTTAGATACTCCCCACTTTTTGCGGAGGACCTCAAAGAACTCTAGTTTACTTGTGTTGCACCCATATTTACCATATTAGAAATTAAAACTAAAACAATTTAAGTATTTGTTTATTTAAAAATAAGTTTTCAAAAAAATTTAGTAAGTGGTCTTGCTCTACATTTGTGCAAATCTTTTCCATGTCTGGCTTAATAGAAGAAGCTAGATTCTCATATCTTCTTACTCTCAGTCTGTTGTGACACATTGTGCTGGTTGAGATATATGAAGAAAACCTGGCCTCACATAGATGGATACTTGAGAAAGGGAGAGCATTTTGATAGCCTTTTCATATAATTGTGGATATTCTTTGATACAACAGTAAAGCAGAGTATAGAATCTGAAACTGTCACTGAGCGTTTTGTCCTCTGTACTTGTGGGAAAACGAGAGCGAAAAGGCAAATAGCATCTTAATACTATTATGAAAATAGCTTTGACCTCAAGAACCCCTGGCAAGTGTCTCAGTGGCCCTCAGCGTTCCCAGACTTGCACCTTGAGGACCACTGGCTACAAGAAAGTTTATGTTACCTTTTTACATCTGAGTTCTTGATACATTCTTGCCTAAAACGGAAAGCAGGGTTAAACTCTGCTACCTTTTGAAAAAGTAGAATTTAAAAGAAAGTATCCTTTTTGTAAAAGAAAAAAAAGTATAATGTAAACAGTTATAATCAGTCAGTACCTCTGAGTCTTTTAGATTTTGGTAATTAATTCATATTAGCAAAATACCTGCTGTTTGGAGGATGGTGTCATGCGGGGGTCAGCAAATTTTTTTCTGTAAAGGTCTAGATAGTAGTGTTTTAGGCTTTGCAGGCCATGTGGTCTCTTCACAACTACTCGGCTCTGCAGGTACAGTATAAAAACAGCCGCAGAAGATATATAAACGAATGGACTCAGCTGGGTTCCAATGAAACCTTATTTACAAAAACAAGTACAAGTCCTAGTTTCCCATCCCTTGGTGTAAAGAAAACAGTTTTGCAGGCTTTCATTTGCATTAGGATGCTTGACCCTTCCGCTAGCTTAGAAAGCATTCTATTTTGTAAACATTGAAAGATAGGGTAATAATTCTAAAGTTTTTGCATGTTAACACAAAACTTAAATAGTCCTCTTCTGAATTCTGGAATTTTTTTTTTTAACAGAATGTCAGATGAAATTATTCTCCTTGTTTAAACTAAGCTTTGGGAGGGGAATTGGCTTCCTAAACAGATGACTTCATAGACATTCACATTCTCTCTTTCTAGACAATGGTAGTTTGCCAGGTAAAGCTGCCCAACGGCTTACTAGTGCACGGGCCACAGTGCCGCTCTGAAAACGAAGCCCGGGAAAAGGCTGCACTTTTGGCTCTGCAACAGTTGGTGAGACCTGTTCATGACTCCTCTACTGAACTTTTAATTAACTCCTAGAGCTGTTTTTATTGCACTGTCTACAACTTTTAAATACTCCCATAGGGCTCCTTAGGAGTGAATTTCCCTTTGCCGCCACCGATATTTGCGAATTATCCTCCTGCTGTACCTCCTGGACCCGTTCCTCCAGTGTTTCCTCAGCCTGCTGGTAAGATAGTGTTTGCTACTGAGTTACTATTTCTAGAAAGTTCTTTTAAGATGCATCGTTTTGAATAAACTAAAAAATGTGTCTAACTGTCCAGGGTGTGTAAGAAGGAATTGTGGGGAGTGAGCCTGCAGCTTCATCTGGAATACCGTTCCCTCCTCCAGCCTCGAGTGCTAGAGAAGGGCAGCCCCAAATTCCCCAGAAGCTGCCAACAGATGAATTTGGATTTAAGTCAGACATTAAAACCATTTAGGAGAAATAGAGCTGAAGGGAAGAAAAACAGGTCAGGTGCTGAAGCTGTGAGTGTGGCAGACCCTGTCCTGACAAGCGGGGAAGTGTGGGAAGACGGCATCTTAAGCTCACTTTGTGTTTTTGAATATTCTCTGTAACTCTCTTCCTCCTCCAAGCGTAGTGCCTGCGTTACCAGGCAGGTAGCTCCGTGCTTCCTGTAGCCAGTTGGTGACGTCCTAATGAGCTGGGGCATGGAAAGTTCTCTGGGGACTCAGGACTCTGTCCAGGCTCTTTCATTCACTGACTGAAAAAATGTTGGAACTTCCATTTTCTTATTTATGCCAGATGCGTCCAGGATCTGTTTGAGACTAACATTTCGTAACTCTATGATTCTAAGTCTGAAGTTCATTACGCCTTTCTTTTATCACTCTTTTCTTCCTGTTGACAGTCGGTTTCTTTGTATCCTAATCATTATCATTTTAGAACCAATAACTTGTTTATTTCAAGTGTAGAAAATTACTATACTGAATCTACTATATGCCAGGCATTGTTCCAGGAGTTCTACATATCTAATCCTCACTAACAACATTAGAGAGGTTAATAATGCTAATTAAACAAGTTATCTCTTCTTTTTGCCTAAACTCCATTAAACTAAAAAATAAATTATTTTAGAAGTGTAAACCTAGGACAAAGAGATGAGAGAAGAAATATCAGCAAATTAGAACTTTGAAAAAAGATTCTGATAAAAGCAATTACAGGAGCAGTAGCCAGTGTCGCATAATAAGGTTAAGCTACAAATAAAGTGTCGTAGAAGAGGGTACAGGTGAGCTGACAAGCAGATTGTCTCTTACAGTTCCCGAGAGATTCAGAACTTGGAAGTGTCCGACGCTGCCAGAGCTTTAGCTGAGGCAGGGCTGAGAAGAGTCTGTGTGCAGTGAGGGGACCCTCGCAGCCCCTCCTCCACACAGCCAGGCAGTGCTTCTCTAGACAGAGGACGGGAGGTCTGTGCAGAGGCCCTTATACGTGGGAGCACCAGTCAGAGTGGCGAGTGGGGTATGAGGCTGAAAACAGGTTCAGGTAAATTTTGTTTCTCCCATTCTGTTTTCTGACTCGAGCCAGCCGTAGCCCAGATAGGAAGTTGGTTGGAGGATGGCTCTTTTGGGAAATTCAGTGAACTCCGAAGAAAAGACCTACTGACTTCTTGGAGGGTTTCCCAACCAACAGGCTGGCTTCCACCCGGGCGTCCTAAAGAGCAGCCCGAGCCATGCAGTCCTCCCAACGACCTTGCTCCTCCTCATGGCCCCGGTGTCTTGCTCTTTCCTGTGAATAGACATTAGACTGTGAGAGATCCTGAACATTTTAGGAAAAGAAAATCTCTAAAAATAAAAGAGAATCCAAAACACAAATGAAGTGACCTGGAAACAGAGATAATGTAGGAAATAACAGTACTGCAGCCAAAAAATAAGAACAGGAATGTGTGAGGAAAAGACTGATTGGAGAGCAGGAGTCACCTGTTGGGCTGTGTTAGTTCGGTAGATGGAGCCCACGCAAAGCCCTGGGGTCTCAGGAGGAGGGGGCGCAAGACGAAGGTGGAAACCAAGAAACGGGGCTCAGAGGGACAGTGTGCAGATCCAGTGCCCATTTAATTGCAGTTCCAGAAAAAGAGACTAGATGGGGAGGAGTATGAGAGAAGAGATAAGAAAGCTTCCTGGACTGGAGGACGTCTCTAACCTGAAGGCCTCCACCCGCAGAGCACAGTGATGAGGAGAGGTGCAGATCTCGACATTCTGAGTACAAGTAACAAATGGTCTGCAGGGGTCGGAGAGGAAGGGAAAGATGTTTAAAAGATCAAGAATCAGGCCCTGGCCTGGCCGGTGTGGCTCACTTGGTAGAGCGTTGGCCCAAGCACCAAAGGGTCACAGGTTCGATTCCCGGTCACGGGCACATGCCTGGGCTGCAGGTTGGTTCCCCGCTCTAGTCTGGGCACATGCGGGAGGCAGCCAATCGATGCTTCTCTCGCTTGCTCGCTCGCTCTCTGTGGGTGTATGTGTGTGTATCTCCACCTGCCTCCCTTCCACTCTCTGTAAAAATCAATGGAAAAAATACCCTTGGTGAGGATTAACAAAAAATATAAATAAAAATAAAGATCAAGAATCAGAATGGTATTTTGCTGTTTAACAGAAGGTCAAAGCTAGAGAGCAGTTGAGCATTGAATACCTCTAAATCCTAAGGCAGAAGTAGTTTCTTCTGATTTTCCTATGTAGCCAATGAATCTTGACGTTATGACTGCTACCAAAGGTGCTTATAGATATTACCAAGACCTAGTTTTCTAAACCTTTATAGTTTGCTTCATTGGAATTTGTGCATGTATAATTCATAACAGCAAAATATATTATGATTCTCCTAATCCAAAAATTTCTTAAGTGGCCAAATTTTAATTAAGTTATACTACATTACAGTTCTAGCTGTCTTTATCTCTCTCTCTAAAGAAAGTTTGAACACAGTCCATATCTTCTTCAGTGGCAGCGTGCTGTGCATATAGTGGCACCACATGCCGCACTGGTACTGACTGCATAAGAACCACCGTGGAGCTTGTTAACAGTGAGATTCCTGGGCTCCTCGGACTCTGCTTTAGGTCTTAGGCTTTGCCCAGGAATCTGTACTTCACAAGCTCCCCAGGTGATGTAGGATACAACCTCAAATCAGGTTTGGAAACTCGTGGTTCAGTGCACTTATAATAAGAAACAAGGTATAAATTTTTACATTTTTTTAAATTTATTTTTTAGCGAGAGAAAGGGAGAGAGAGAGAGAAACATCGATGTGAGAGTGGAACATCAATTGGCTGCCTTCTGCACACCCCCTAGCAGGGATCAAGCTGGCAACCTGAGCATGTGCCCTGACCAGGAATCAAACCAGTAACCTTTCAGTGCACAGGACAATGCCCAACCAACTGAGCCACACCGGCCAGGGAAGATATAATTTTTTAAAAATCCTTGAATTAAAAATTTTAGAATAGGGAAAAGATTCTACATGTCATGAAAATGATCACATTTGAAGACTTGAGCTTTTTTGGTTTTTGTTCCACCATGGAAGCAACTTAGCACTGGGGACAGGTGAGATCTTGATGATTTCTCTCTCTCTGCCCCAGCTTTTCTCCCCCCAGGGACACTTTCAGTGACCCTTTTATTATTTGTAAACAGTACTACAAATACTCCTAGAACTCACATCAGTACATGGTGTTCTTTCCATTGGAGGCCAGACAGCACCGTGATAAGCTGACTTCCTCAAATTGTGCATAGTTCTCAGGGGCTTCTGAGCGTTGTAAGCAGGATTGATCTTAAGTTAAATGTATGCGTCTTTGCCAGAGCAGAAAAGGCCAAGAAGGGTAGCACAGGGAAGTCTTAAATTTCAGCTCTTTGATGAGACCATTTTACTTAACTAGACATTTTCCATGGTTTTTAACAGTTAATATACTGCCTTCATCATCTCCTCTCTTTGGCTCGATGCCATGGGGACCAGCAGTGCCAGTGTCTGGAAAGCCCTTTCCTCACACTTCGTATTCCGGGACCATGCCCGTGGCCGGGGGAGCGGCAGGTGGTGTGCACAATCAGTTCATACCTCTACAGGTGAGGCCTGGAAATAGAATTATTATGTTTTTAAGAGAATTTTTTAATGCTCAAAGACTATTGATAATGTGTTCATTCAGTAATTGCTTGTTCAGTGCCAACTGGAAGCCCAGTACTGGACTGGGTGCCGAGGATTGTATGTTACGACCAGTAGTACCAGTCTGCCTAGTCGCTCTGTCTGAGTTTATGTTCTAATAAAGAGTAATGATTGCAGCAAGTAATGATATCCTTTTCTAGCCCAAAGTGATTTAAAATCAGGAATATACATTTCCCTTATATTTGAGGTATGAAGAATTTTTAAGTATTTTCTTCAAAGCTAAATTCCTTTAATTTCTAAAGCCTGGTTTGGAAATTTGTAGCTGGAAGTCGCAAGTCAGCAGTGGTGGACAGGCATTACTACGTGGCTTATGGTATTTTCTGACACTAGTCTTTCTTTGCCTACACTGTTAATTGATGATGCTTTTATTCCTTAAAGGTTACTAAAAAAAGGGTTGCCAACAAAAAGAACTTTGAGAATAAGGAGGCCCAGAGTTCTCAAGCCACCCCACTTCAGACTAGCCAGCCAGGGCCTTCCAGCGCCCCCAGAGGGATGCCCCCGGAGAGCCCGTCAGCTCCCATCAAGTCCTCCCCAACGGCCCAGCCCGCACCTTCGCTTCAGGCTGAAGCTGCCTCTCAGGGCCCCAGTGCAGCTCACCGCAAGCCAGCAGCAGGCTCTGCCTCAAGGAGAAAATCCAGAAAGCTGGCTGTCAGTTTTGGCCTTTCCAAACCTTCTGAATAAGCTCGGTACTTGGAATTAAATTACTTCCTCTCCTTTCCACCCACCTCTTTATAAATCCATATCTGTGTCTCAAAAAAATTAGAATGTGGTATTTTAAAATATGTTTCAATTGAAAATTTTTAACTTTTAAGTTGTCAGGCACTTTTCATGCTGTTTAAAAGACTACATATCAAATTGTGCATCTTAAATATGTGCAGTTTGCTTTACGTTAATTATACCTCAGTGAAGCTCTTTTTTAAAAAGGCTAAATTAAACTTGTGTTAAAATAATACTAGTGGACTAAGTGTTAAAATGTACCACTCTAACTGCTGGCCTCGTCCTGAACTATGAATTAGACGTCATATTGCAATAATAGTAAACATTTTTACACTGTCATTGAGGGATAATTAAATGGAGCATGAAAATTGGGCCTCAGGTATAACTTACTGAGTGTGGATCTTATTTTTCTTTTTAATGATGTAACAGAACTGTCGGAATGGCTCTCATTTACATGTACTCAGCGTACGTTCTGGGTCTCTCTGCGTCCTCTAGACCTGCTGTGGGTGATCCCCCTGGGGTGCTGCCAGTTTTCTTTATTTTGAATTCTGTACCAAAGCAACTTTAGAATACTGATCAGAATATTTCATTTAACTACTTACAACTATAAATAGAAAGCTAGATTTAAGCAACTAATTACAGTTTTTTTTAGATTATTCAAGAACCAGCATTGGTAATTGCTAATAAAATTAAGTTTCAAAATTTACAGGGTACAATGATTACAAATTAATATTCCAGTAGAATAAAGTAGAAGATACTAATCACGTTAATTAAAATACATTGCATTATTCTTTTGTAGAGCTCACTTAAGCCTACATGAGAGCTCCATTGTTGGCCCAGGTGTATGCTTCCTGGGCCAAGGAAATTCTAGTGTTTTAAATCCAAGGTGGGCTGTGTGTGACAGGCACCGTCACTATGCAGAGCCCCTTGTTTCCATGGTAGACCCTCTTGCTCTGTTTCCATGCTTCCAGCTTCACACTGAGCTGCCCGGTGACCCACACTGTCTTTGTGTCATGCGGGGGCATCTCGTTCAAGCCGTGGTTCTGGATATTATTTTAGAATTTTTGGAAATTTTATCAGTGGTCCAGGGCCTGAATTTTTATATATATATTTATCCTTTAGTTTTTGTGATGTGCTTATATTTTTAAGGAAGTAAGTTATCATACTTTTTAAAAAGTTGGAACCACAATTTTTATATGGAGCTGCTGCTTATTACATCTAATTTCACTTAGCGTGTTGAGAACTCTGCCCCGAGTCTTAGAGTAGTCTGTTTCTTTAAAATGCTGGCCTTGAACTGGGTGGGCTCCTTTAACTGCTGATCTCAGAGTCTCTCTAAATGTTAATAGGCTGTGTATGGTGGTAGTGCCTTTAGTATGAGTTAAGTGTTCATTGTCGTTTGTGTTAGCCAAGTGAGGCGTTGTGATTTAAGTTCTGTTTCCTAGATTCGCATGTGCTCCTGTTCCCAGCAGCTCCTTGTTGGGAGTGTCTCTATCTCTAATGGGATCTTGAGTAATGAGGCTCCAGGAATTCTCGGCGTGTTTCCTTATTGCCTCACAAACTCTATTTGTTTCAAAAGGAAATACTTGTTATGGGAATAAAATGCAAAAAGTTAAGCTGTGACAGTAATGTTCTGTTTAAAGTGTGTAATATTTTCACCTTATGTAACTGTACAAACTCCAGCATTCAAGAATTGCCTCACTCGTTGCTTCTGTGTGGCCACACTGTAAACAGTGGACAGCCCGTGTCTTAGATCACAGAGGAAGGACGCACGCCATCTGAAAACTCCAAGGGAACTTGAGTAAGCATGGTGTCCCTGGACCGGCGAGGGCAGCTCCCCAGGATTTGAGCAAAGCAAGCTGAAAGCTCCATGTGGATAGGCAGTAAAGTGTTTCTTTCATTCCTCCTTCTCTTTTTAAAGCCTATTATTCTGAAGGTCAAGATTAAAGTGGAAGGGAGCTCTGTGGTGACTGGTTGTGGTCAGGCATCTGTCTGCATTCTCTTCCCCGAGGAGACCTGTTCCTGACGTGCGCCTGGCATCTGTAGGGGAGGTGCCCTCCCTTGGGGGGCAGACGCTGCTTTGCCTCACAATAATCTTGAGGAGCCTGGATCCATGGATAGTTTAGGAAACTTACAGTTTTTCCTTTCTGGATGGGGCCGACTCCACCACCCCAAAGTTTAGTTCCATGTCTGTTTGGCTGTCAGATCTACTATGGACTTGGTGTGAGAGGATGGGCGGTGCCGGGCGCCGAAGAGCAGGGTCCATGTTGCCCGTGTTCCCACCCACCTGGAGCCGTTGGCTCCAAGTCTTCCTGTTCAGTAATCTCTCTTCTTTCTTCTTGAGTGCATTCAGTGCATGTTGAAGACTATCCTTCCGGTTTCATTGTTTCTTTCACAATTTCCTACATCACCTGGTCATTACCTGAGTCTAGAATTTGGCAGAAAGAATGTATTAATTGATTTAAACATCGTGTAGACCAAAGTCTTAAATATCTGATGACATTCAGTTGCATGAAAAATTAATTTCACATCTCTGTGTACCTTGGTTTCAATTTAAGACCGTTTTTTGCTTCTGAGAGAGAGAAATAGTTCTTTTAGAACTAAAAAGATACAGAGATCCTTTTTCCCTATTAAGGGGAGGGCCGAAAAACTCTCGCAGGTTTTTTGTTGTTTACTTCCTTTTCTCTGATCAGGTATTTGCTTTGGTTTTAGACTGATATTTCCAAACTTATTTGGTTTTAAGAAGAGGGGCAGAGAGAAGGTGGTTGGAAGAGGGGAACCAGTTGAATAAGACGTGCCCTGTCACTGCGTTTTCAGGCTGCAGTGTCTTCCTAGCTCAAGGATGTAGGTAAGCTGCAGGGTCTGTTTCACTCACTTTTAATTGTCTGTTATATTTGTATTAGTAAACCATACATTTGCCTCGTGATTGTCTTATTTTTACCTTAAGATAGAACTGTCTAGCTCTCCATTGTAGGCCTACCATGCTTCATCTCATTGTTGAGAGCAATTTTTAAAACAACTGTGTATAATATCCCAGATTTTTGAGCTTGCTGTATTTCTTAGTACCATCTTTCTTCCAAATTGTGTTTTTACTGTAGAGGAGAATTAATTTATTTGGGAGAAATGACGGTGATGGGCATTCTCTACCCTTAAAAAAATGAATCACAGAAATTCCCTCATCATTTTTCTAGAGCTAGTGATAGTACTCAGGCAGGCAGTGTTCTCTGTGTACATTGTTTTTAAGCTTTGTCAGTGAAACAGTCTTTTTGACAGGAGCTTCCTTTCTTATTCAGGATAAAGCTTAAAATTCTAGAAATGAACATTGTGAGGCCTAACGGAAATAGGAGCCAGATGTGGTCCACATATTGAAACAGCCAGCCAGCAGGGCCTGGCCGATGGGCAGGCGGGAGTTCGTGGACCCAGTGAACATCTTGGACATCACAGGCCCTTTTAGAGAAAGAGGGAAAGGTGGGTAAGCTAGTTTTAGTAGTTGAGACTATCAGCAATGCAAAGCAAGCTCTGTGTGCACGAGGTCAGCAGCCAGTGCTTGCAGGCTCCCGGATGCAGCTGTAAGGGAGACTGGTTCCCACGGTCAAGTTTGACACTGTTAAACCTGTAAAAACGGGTTTTTCCAACAGTACACTCATTGCAATTGGTTATTTCAGCAACTGGTATACTATTAAATTGCCCAGGCCAAATAATTAAGTTCCTGTAGATGTTTCAGTCATTTGAAGCCAAATTCTTGTACCATTTCTAATGAAATAGTAGGAGTAAGAATTTGGTCCACAGTTTGCTTTAAGTTCTTTGTTTCTTCCCTGCAGTTGAGGGGCTTGTGTGTTTTGAGGGGTTTTTGTTTTGTTTGCCTCTTGTCTCACGTTTTCTTTGCCTGCACCCAGTGGCTTCTCTTTGTGTTCTCGTGTATTTTGATATATGAGTACTAGTGTGCTGCCATCAAAGTGTTCAACACTTTGTTCATTTAAACAACACAAGTGTAATTCATACATATATATCTTAATTCCTTTCTCACTTAACTATTTTATAAGTAACTAGGATTTTTCATTAGATCTTATACAGAGCAGTATTTTATCAAAAACTCAAAAGGGAAGACTTTTGTGCTCATTTTGTAGTTTTTTTTAAATATCTTTACATTACCTGTAATTAAAGTGTTTTAAACCGCATTAGAATGGACTTCAGATGTATTTTTGTGTTGTGCATTTGTAGATTTATAGCATGAAGTTGGCCTCAAAATGTTATGCAAAAGGATTTTAAAATATAAGAATCACTGAAAGAGCTTAAACATTGTACATGTTAAATGCTATATGGATTTTAATTAAACACTTGAGAATGATTTTATAAGCTGTTCTTGTATGTTTGCATTAATATCAAACATAGAAACATTGTACTCGTCACTTAAATCCCACCCCGTTTACATCTGTGTTCGGATCTGTCATTTAGCGTGAACTAGCCACGTGGTTGGCAGGAAAGGTCCAAGTTGTTAGATTCAGGGGCCACTGCTCCCATCTCAGCTCTGCCTCTAGTTGTAAATGTGAACATCGGCGAGGTCTAAGTCACAGTCTCTTCACCCCCTAAAGGGAGAAAACAACACCCATGTGTTGTTAATATGTAGAAGACACTACACACTTTAGTAAATGAGGATTTGTCACGTGACCTATTCCCTAGGTCCCAAACACAAGTCCTCTGGACCGTGCCAGGTTCTGCTGTTCGTTTCCCAGAGTCACGCAGTGTCTACTTCCTGCAGAGTCCCTGTGTTCCTGGGCCTCTGGGGGGCCCTTCCCTGTCTGTCCCTGTATTTCCTGCCATGACCCCTCTATCTTTTCCACGGTGCAGGGAAGGTCCTCACCAAGCCACCTAGGAGGGGCCTCTGATTCCTACTCAGGAGATGGGGGCATCCACAAGACTAATATCTTCCTGATATTGGCCATGTCTCACAATATCTCTGATGCAGTTTTACCAAAATCCCTGTGGCAGGGAGGGAAGGAGTTGGAACGAAGGTGGTAAGGAGGGAAGAAAGTCTATTCCTGCTACATCTGCTTCCAGCTCTGCCCTGTGAGTCTGACACTGTTTCTGCTACTGTCCTGACTCAGAGCCCCAAGGAGCCGCCCTCTGCTGTGACCAGATCACCCATGTTCTTGGCTGCTTTTCCACTTCAGTCCCCAGGCTGCCAGCTTCCCACCCAGTGCAGTGACCACCCCTCTCCACCCAGCCCAGAGCATCATTGGGCTCCTTTAACCTTGCTGCCAGTATTTTGACTTGAGACTCATAACTAAAACCGAAACCCATTTAAGCTAGCTCAGGACAGGGCAAGTTGTAAGGATTTGGGGCAATTTCAGAAACCAGTCCAGGAAGCACACCAAGGCTTCTAGAAGCAGAGCCTAGGTCGTCACCTTCCAGTTCGTTCTATCTCCTTCCGTAGCCGTGGGGCTGTGACGCTGTGACTCGTAGGTCAGGGCTTTGCTCACTCATCTGTGTGGGTGGGTGGGAGGTCACCTCAGGGGCTGCCCCCTGCTGGGCTGTGGGTGGATAGGAAATGCTGACCTCTCAAAGGCAGACTTAAAAACAGCCACCACGTCCTGGACCCGCAGTCAGTCCCTGTAGTTAAAAGAAGGCCTGAGGGTAACCAGAGCTCACTATCACCTGCTTGCAACCATCTTGTAAAGGAGTAATTCTAGTTAAACTCCTTCACCTTGGAAGACGGTCGCCTCGAGTCCCTAGTGCCTAGTTGTAGGAGCTGTAGCCATGTTTCACTGAACTCCTAAGTATAGGATCAATAAGTAAGTGTACCTACTGATTCTTAAATGCTTATTAAGAGTTTACTCCCCAGGTCAATGGTAAGTGGTTTGCGTTGATTATCTCTGATTCTCACCCTGCTGTGTATGCAGGTCTCACCAGTGCATGAATCTGCTCACAATCTGTATTCAGCCGCTCTGCTATACTATAAGGTTTAGGTTTTATAATCTAGTTTTTACCCCAACACTGTATAGTTTTATTATGAAGATATTCTTTCTATGTGCTATTTATTGCATATATATATATATATATATATTTTTTTTTTTTTAAAGTGAGAGGGAGAGAGAGAAACATCAGCTGCCTCCTGCACACCCCCCACTGGAGATGGAGCCCCAACCCAGGTGTGTGCCC